>NC_067399.1:327918955-328606455 GCF_016432865.1 Antechinus flavipes
ACTAAGTTTACTCACACTGCTCTGCAATGGTCTAGCCAAGGAAGAAATCAGTCAAAGATCTCTGCCAAATATAGGATGGCCAAGGGAGAAAATCATCACTGGGAAGTATTGAATCTATGATTGATCTAATTTTTTCACTTCCAAGTGAAACCACTTTATCCTCCTCTATAGATTTTACTCCATCATGTGCTTATGGTCAATTTGATTACCCAGAGCCACAATCCAAGCAGCTTGGAATCAAAGATCAATCTCACCACTGATTCTACTATGTCTTTGTATGATAGTTCTAGAAATTAGTCCAGGGGATTCTCAATCTTTCCAATCCCTGTAATCCCCTGGCTTTCTGTAAATTTTCCCATAGTCCTATTCACTATAAAAGGAAATACGTTTCAAAGCTTATTGTGCATATACACATAAGAAACAAACTCAAAAAGAGAATAATGTTTTGTAAGGAAAATTGTCTTCCCCAGAATGGAAACCCCAGATCTAGACTAATGCTTATCCAATATGTCAGATATTGTCTCCCAACATTAACATTCTGTCACCTAGTCTTGGAGATTGAATTTCTTTCTTGTTTCCCGATCTTGTTTCTCTATCTTGATACTTGGCACTATATCCTAGCATTTTATTTTTCATTTTGTTTTGTTTTGTTTTTCCAGTAATGTTCCCTGCCTTGCTAATCTTCTCAGGTATTTAACTTATTTTCCTTGGTAATTTTCTCAGTTATCCCTCTATATAGATAACACAAATCTCTGTCTCCAGTCCCATTCCTTTCCTCTGAATTCTAATTCTGACTCTTCACCTAACTTCTGGATATCTCTATCCAATGCATCATATTCCCCAAAAAGCTGGCTCCACTCCCAACTTTCTTCTTTATGCAGCTTAAAGATTCAAAATCATCTATTGTCTCTAAAATAAAACAGAAACTCTTTAGCATGGTACTTGAGATTCTTTTCAGATTATTACTCAGATCCACCATTTCTTGCTATAAATAATATTCCTTTAAATTCATATACTTTTGACCAATAATTCTCTGATCAATAAGTATTCCTTTTATTTTTATTTTATTATTAAAAAGTACCACTATGACTATTTTATATTTATGGAATCTTTCTTTTATCTTTCACTTCTTTAAGAGTATAGGTCAATTCAATTATATGAAACACTATATTCACTGATGATGTCAGATAATTGAGATGACCACATATAATATTCTTATTTTCAATTTACTATTTTAAATGTTAATTTATTCTGAAGAAGTAAACATTCAAAATTGTGATATTTTCTATATTATGCCTAGAAAGATCTGAGTGCTTTGCTGACAAGCAAATTGAATATTTGATGGCTCCAGGATTCAAGCTCAAAATTTCCTCAGTTTTAATTCTGAGATTTGCCAGAGTGACATAATTAGATCCAGAAGCAATAGTTTTGGTTTGGTTTTGGTTTTCAAGTACAGAACAGAAACAATATAGGACTTTTATTCCAAAGACATAATTGAAGTCCCCCATAGCAGTGATTTTTTTCCCTCTTCTTCTCCACTCCAAGTTTCTTTGGTTTTCTTCAGGTAAAGTCATATCTTCTACAAGAAGCTTTTCCCACACTGATACATTGTTGGTGGAATTGTGAATACATCCAGCCATTCTGGAGAGCGATTTAGAACTATGCTCAAAAAGTTATCAAACTGTGCATACCCTTTGATCCAGCAGTGTTACTACTGGGCTTACATCCCAAAGAGATCTTAAAGAAGGGAAAGGGATCTATATGTGCACGAATATTTGTGCAGCCCTCTTTGTAGTGGCCAGAAACTGGAAGCTGAGTGGATGCCCATCATTTGGAGAATGGCTGAATAAATTGTGGTATATGAATGTTATGGAATATTATTGTCCTGTAAGAAATGACCAGCAAGAGGATTTAAAAGGCCTGGAGAGTCTTACATGAACTGATGCTGAGTAAAATGAGCAGAACCAGGAGATCATTATACACCTCAATAACAATACTATATGATGATCAATTCTGAAGGATGTGGTTCTCTTCAACAATGAGATGAACCATATCAGTTCTATTTGTTCAATGATGAATAGAACAAGCTGCACCCAGTGAAAGAACTCTGGGAAAGAATGTGAATCACTACATAGCATTTCCAATCCCTCTATTTTTGTCCACCTGCATTTTTTTATTTCCTTCACAGGTTAAGTGTACATTAATTCAAATTCCGATTCTTCTTGTGCAGCAAAATAACTGTATGGATATGTATACATATATTATATTTAACATATATTTTAACATATTTAACATGTATTGGTCTACCTGCCATCTGGGGAAGAGAATGAGAGGAAGGAGGGGAAAAAAGGGAACAAAAGGTTTTGCAATTGTCAATGCTGAAAAATTACCCATGCATATATCTTGTAAATAAAAAGTATAATAAAAAAAGAAGAAAAAGAAATAAAATAAAATTTTTATGAAAATAAAAAGAAGCCTTTCCCAATCTTCCTTAATGTTACTCCATTCCTTTGACACCTAATTTATCCTTTATATATCTTGTTTGTACATCATTTTTTAAGGTTGTATTCCCCATTAGACTATATGTTTCTAAAGAGCAGGAATTTTTTTGCTCTTTATTCACATCCCCATTGCATAACACAGAATATGTCACATAAAAATGTTAGACAATTGATTAATCGATTCAAGAAAGATCTGGATTCAAATATCACCTCTAGTGTTTACTAAATGTGTTTGTAGACAAATCATTTAACCTTTCTGAGCCTGTTTCCTCATCTTTAAATAGGAATAATAATAACAGTGATACCAATCTCACAGTGATGTTTTAGTAATCAAATGATTTAATGAACATAATTTTTTCAAACCTAAAGGTGTTAAATAGATGTTAGCAATTATTGCTGTTATTGTCATTACTATTTCATAGAGACAGGTAGATAGACTTGTGAGTTAGAGTAAAATACTTAATGCTTGCATGGTTAGCCTCAGATTTGCTACCTGAACTTTATCAATTATTTCCTAATCCTTCCCTTATACAAAACCCTCCACTAAAGTGCTACTGCCATGCTTCATTTGGGTTCAGAGGTCCCCCTGGATTTTCAAAAACAAAACCAGCAAAGATCTTACAGATCCTCACAAGCTAGCAAGATTTATAGGCCATACTGTTTGTCTCTCATCCAAAGAATAAGAGAACGAAGTAGGAGGTTGATCTTCAGAAGATTGAGCACAAGGTGATAGTTTTGTTTTGTTTTGTTTTTTCAGGAAACTTTAAATAACCCTTATTCCACCCAAATCCAGAGCAATTTTAGTAAAGGACAGCTCTGAGAATTATGTACTGCATGAACAGAGAAAAGTGTGAGTTCTGAATGACTGAGAGAATGCTGAACCGTGATACTTCATAAGAAAAGAATAGACCTACTTCCACTATGTACAGCTGAAAGAGAGCAGAAGAGATGAGATGTAAACTTTTGAAGGTTAAACTGGAACCCTCAGAGTCTCAGACATATATGGGAAACCAGTCCCATCATGCCCCTTAACCTATAAGGCTTGCAATTCTAGAGATTGCCAAAAATGGCCTTTTTCTGATTGAGATCATTCTTTCTGTCCTGGTTTAAGTTGTGATATACCTCAGCCAGCTAAGGGCAAGACTCATTTACTCGTCAATATTCTTTGGTAATTCTAATATGTACAACTTCCCTAGTTTCTGTTTGTCATTTTTCTAGACAGAAATTTCTCTAGCAGAAATTAATTTGTTCACTAATTCTTCTTTGTTGTCAGTCTGACACTCTAATTGAAAATAAAGTGTAGGAGGAAACATGCATGTTATAAAGCTGTCCAGCCACAAAACCACCCTATGTTGGGGCAAAAACAGAATAAAATTTGGAAAGAACATTAGCTCTCCATTAAGGAATGGAGGACCTGTAATCTGAATCAATCAAAATCATATCCACATCAATGAAATTATTTATCATTAACATAAAGTTAGTTCCTTCACTTTGGTTGTACAGAATTTTGTAAGTGAAAATAAATACCAGTGAATTATAATAGCTACCAGATTAATTAAGAAATCATTTTCTCTTCCCCTTTCAAAAAGTTCCTTTCTCCTGAAACCGTTCTATGCAGAAAGGATGAATGGAATCCTTCATGGCTTTCAGATAATAAGTGAACAATTCATAGGATAAAAAAAAACAATGTCAAATTAATCCAGATCACAAAAACATGAGTAATGAAAGCAATTATTAAACCTTCCCAAATGTGCTGTCATTTATTGACCAATTTTTTTTGATTTGTTAATTTATTGATCAATCCAGTTCAGCAACCTAATATCAAAATATTTTCATTTTCATTTGTGATTGATATAAAAAGGAAGAAAGTTATTTCAACAGACAAGATTTAGAAAAAGTTATTTTTGGGGCAGCTAGGTAGCGCAATACATAGAGCACCAGCTCTGAAGTCTGGACAACCTGAGTTCAAATCTGGTCTCAGACATTTAACACTTTCTAACTATGAGACCTGGAGCAAGCCAGTTAACCCCAATTGACACAGAAAAAAAAAAGAAGAAGAAGAAGACGTTATTCTTACCAAGACCTTGATTCTGTTGTTCCCACTCAATAGTATCTGGAACCTGATATGATGCTCCTTCCAATGGTTCCAAGTTTCCCCTGTCTAATCTGGGTTCCTGGGAAGTAATTCCAGGGAGAGTAAACCCAGGCAGATCAGTGTCACCCTCCATGCTTTCATCTAAAGAGTCTTCATCTTTATCTTCCTCTTCTTCTTCTTCTTCCTCCTCTTCCTCTTCCACTTCTTCATCCTCCTCTTCCTCTCCCTCTAAAAAGGAAGAAATCAAAACATAACACTGTTAACTAATACAAATGTTTTATCATTGTTCAGTTACTGTAAAATGATGGTATATCATCTTTTTTTAAAGATTATCCATGATTTGAACCAGATTATATGGTGTTGAAGAAAAGGAAGAATTAGCATTCACCAAATATCTTACACTTTAATCCTTTCACATTATGGTTTTGTTAGGAAAGATTATCACATAAATTCTCGTTATCATAATGAAAGTCCTAAGAAAATAAGTGCCTAGTATAATCTGAAGAATAATTAAATAAATTTTTAAGAGTTCTTGACAAAAAGCAGTGTGTTATAATCAGTGGAAAAAGCACTTGCACTAGAGTCAGAAGACTTGACATTTATTATCTGTGTATTCCTGGATAAGTTTTCTCTGAATGTCAGTTTCTTTATCTATAAAATGGGAACTGTAATACTGTCACTATCACAGGATTGTGAGAAGAAAAGAATAAGTGTAAGGTGTTTTTAACTAAGGTTCTTACAAAAATAAAAATAATAGGGTTTTCTGTCATATGCAGTGAAATAGAGCAAAAAAACAAAAGGACTATATGCATATTGAATTTTTAAAAATTAAGCAGCAACAAAACATAGATTGTATATAATCGATGATATTGATACTTCCTTTTTTTGGATAATCATTCATATCCTAAGCCCTAACTGTGAGAATCCCAAGGTTCTGTATAGAGTCTTTTATTCTTTGTCTACACTCTTTCTGGATGACTTCATCAGTTCCCAAGCATCCCATTATTATCTCTAGACAAATGACTTCCAGACTTCTATCTGGAAGTCTAGTGTTTAGCATAGTGTCTGAAACATAATAGGTACTTAATAAATGTTTATTGACTGAGTGATCTATGTAACCAGCCTGGTATCTTTCTAAGCTTCAGTCATACATCATCAATTACTTATTAGACATTTACAACAGGATGATCTATGAGTATCTCACACTTAATATGTCCAAAAAAAAAGTTCATTATCTTTCTCCCAAAGCTCTTCTTCTGAACGTCACAATTTCTTCTTAGAAGATACCATCATCTCATAAAAAAGGCAAAAGGACCCATATGTACAAAAATATGTGTAGAATCTCTTTTTGAGGTGTCAAAGAAATATAAATTGAAGGAATGCCATTAATGGGGGAATGGCTAAACAAGTTGTGGTATATGTATGCAATGCAATATTATTGTAAGATGTGATATATCTTACAATGATATATGTGATTATATAAGGAATGATAAGCAGAATGATTTCAGAAAAATTTGAAGACTTATTCGAACTAATGTTGAGGAAAGTGAGCAGAGCCAGGAGAACATTGTACACAGTAACAGCAACATTATGCAATGATCAACAGTGACAGATTTAGCTCTTCTCAGCAATGCAATGATACAAGACAATTCCAAAAGGTTCATAATGGAAAATGCTATCCACATTCAAAGAAAAACATGAAATTAGAATGCATAGATCACAGCATAATTTTTTCACTTTTTTGTGATTTCTTTCATGGGTTTTCTATTTTGTTCTGTGTCTTCTTTCACAACATGACTAATGCGAAAATATATTAAACATGAATGTACATGTACAACTTACATCAGATTGCTTGCCAATTCTGGGAGGGAAATGACAAGGAGGGAGAAAGGGAGAAAAATTTGAAACTTAAAATTTTATTTATATAAAAAGAAATTAAAATTTAAAATTTATTATAAAAAATTTTATTAAAAATATTAAAATGAATGTTGAATTTTTACATCCAAAGGTTCTGATAAAGACTTCATTTCTAAAATACATAGAGAATTGACTCAAATTTATAATAGTTCAAGCCATTCTCCAATTGATAAATGGTCAAAGGATATGAACAGACAATTTTCAGATGAAGAAATTGAAATTATTTGTAATCAAATGAAAAGGTGCTCCAAATAACTATTGATCAGAGAAAGACAATTGAGATACCACTACATACCTATCAGATTGGCTAATATGACAGGAAAAGATAATGACAAATGTTGGAGGAGGGAAAAATTGGGACACTGATACATTATTGGTGGAACTGAACAGATCCAATCATTCTGGAAAGCAATTTGGAATTATGCTCAAAAAGTTATCAAACTGCATACCCTTTGATCCAGCAGTGTTTCTATTGGGCTTATATCCCAAAGAGATCTTAAAGGAGGAAAAGGGATCCACATGTGCAAAAATGTTTGTGGCAGTCCTTTTTGTATCAACTGGAGAATGACTGAATAAATTATGGTATACAAATGTTATGTAATATTATTGTTCTGTAAGAAATAACCAGCAGGATGATTTCAGAGAGGCTTAGAGAAAACTACATGAACTGATGCTGAATGAAATGAGCAGAACCAGGAGATCATTATACATGACAACAACAAGACTATATGATGATCAATTCTGAGGGATGTGGCTCTCTTCAACAATGAGATGATTCAAACCAGTTCCATTTGTTCAGTGATGAAGAAAGCCATCTACACCCAGAGAGAGAACCATGGGAACAGAGTATAGACCACAACTTAGCATTCTCACTCTATCCGTTGTTATTTGCTTGCATTTTGTTTTATTTCTTAGTTTTTTTTCTTTCTTCTTAATCTGATTTTTCTTGTGCAGCAAGATAACTATATAAATATATATATATATATATATATATATATATATATATATATATATATATTGGATTTATCATGTATTTTAACATATTTAACATGTATTTCACTATCTGCCAGCTAAGGAAGGGGATGGGGAGAAGGAAGGGAAAATTTGGTACAAAAGATTTTGCATGGGTTAATGTTGAAAAAATTACCAATGCTTATGTTTTGTAAATAAAAAGCTTTAATAAAAAAGAAAAAAAGAAAAAGAAAATGAATGTTAAAAATTATTTTATATATAAATGGAAAAAATAAATACTATTTATGAAAACAAGATACCATCATTCTTCTAGTCACCCAAGTATCCTCCATTCCTCCTCATTTAATATATTCAATCAGTTGCCCATTGAACTTTGTCTGTTGTTCCTTTTTACTAACCATCTCCCTGGGGCCAAATGCTGCTCTATGTCCTACTGTGGGACTAAGAAATATACCCCTCTTCTAGAGTCAAGTGCTTCCCCCAGACTGCTTGTGGCAGACCTGTGACAGAACCTGAATGGTATCCCTTTGGGCTGGGTTAAACATAATAGGTACATATTTTTCCCCTATTCAAGAGCTGAATGATACTCTCTGAGCTGGAGCCTGAGAATTTGTTGAGAAAGATTTTTTGTAATTCTCCACAAATGTATAAAGACTAGCAACTTTAAAATAGAACAAGCTATTAATCAACTCCCTAAAAAAAATCTCCAGGACCAGATGGATTTACATGTGAATTCTACCAAACATTTAAAGAACAATTAGCCCCAATGCTTTATAAACTATTTGAAAAAATAGGGAATGAAGGAGTTCTACCAAATTCCTTTTATGACATAGACATGGTACTGATACCTAAACCACGAAGGTTGAAAACAGAGAAAGAAAATTATAGACCAATCTCCCTAATGAATATTGATGCTAAAATCTTAAATAAGATATTAGCAAAAAGACTACAGAAAATCATCCCCAGGATAATACACCATGATCAAGTAGGATTTATAACAAGAATGCAGGGCTGGTTCAATATTAGGAAAACTATCAGTATAATTGACCATATTAATAATCAAATTAACAAAAACCATATGATCATCTCAATAGATGCAGAAAAAGCATTTGATAAAATCCAACATCCATTCCTATTAAAAACTCTTGAGAGTATAGGAATAAGTGGACTTTTCCCTAAAATAATCAGTAGCATCTATTTAAAACCAGCAGTAAGCATCATATGTAACGGGGACAAACTACAACCATTCCCAATAAGATCAGGAGTGAAACAAGGTTGCCCACTATCACCATTACTATTTAATATTGTATTAGAAATGCTAGCTTTGGCAATAAGAGTTGAGAAAGAGATTAAAGGAATAAGAATAGGCAATGAGGAAACCAAATTATCACTCTTTGATGATGATATGACGGTATACTTAGAGAACCCCAGAGATTCTACTAAAAAGTTATTAGAAACAATCCACACCTTTAGCAAAGTTGCAGGATACAAAATAAACCCACAAATGTCATCAGCATTCTTATATATCACTAACAAAACCCAACAGTTAGAGTTACAAATGGAAATTCCATTTAAAGTAACTACTGATTGTATAAAATATTTAGGAATCTATCTGCCAAGGGAAAGTCAGAAACTTTATGAGCAAAACTACGAAATATTTTCCACACAAATTAAGTCTTATCTAACCAACTGGAAAAATATTAAATGCTCTTGGATTGGGTGAGCAAATATAATAAAGATGACAATACTACCTAAACTAATCTATTTATTTAGCACTATACCAATCAGACTCCCAAAAAACTATTTTGATGACCTAGAAAAAATAACAACAAAGTTCATAAGGAAAAACAAAAGGTCAAGAATTTCAAAGGAATTAATGAAAAAAAAAAATCAAATGAAGGTGGCCTAGCTGTACCAGATCTAAAATTATATTATAAAGCAGCGGTTACTAAAACCATCTGGTATTGGTTAAGAGATAGACTAGTTGATCAATGGAATAGATTAGGTTCAAAGGACAAAACAGCCAATAACTTTAATAATCTACTGTTTGACAAATCCAAAGACCCCAGTTTTGGGGATAAAAACGCGTTATTTGACAAAAATTTCTGGGAAAATTGGAAAAGAAAAAAAAGACTAGCAACTTTAGATGGCAAATTTAGAAAAATTGGAACAAAAATCTATCACTATCAAGTTCATGGATTTTTCAGCAAGGTTCTTAACAAGGTTAAATGAAGAGTGAGAAGAGGCATTTAATGAAACAGAGAGCTTCCAAGCATTCCTGATGAAAAAACCAGAGCTTAATAGAAAATGTGACATTCAAAATAAGACTCAAGAGATACATAAAAAGGTAAGCATAAAAAATTCCTAAGAATTTTATCATTATTAGGATGGAAAAGTTGGAGTTGCATGCAAATTCAGAGGGCATGATTCATTCAGTAAATGAGATATAGAGAGATATATAGATATGGATATATGAATGAGAAAGAGGGATGTGCTAAGAGAAGTGGGGAAGAGAAACATAGTGGAGAAAATTTTCTCACACAAACAAGGGACAGTAGGAAGAGTTTTTATAATGAAGGGAAAATGAGGAAGGGTAGCACAACATATTTGAACCTCACTCTCATTGGAACTGGTTTAAACAGGAAAGAATATATAAACACATTCATTTGGGCCTAGAAATCTATCTTATGCAATAAGAAAATAAGAAGATACAGGGACAAGAGATATGGATAAGGGGGAGGATGGATTGTGGGCAGGCAGCAATCAGAAGCAAGACAGACTTTTGAAAAAGAAAAGGATAAAAAGAGACAAAGAAGAATAAAAAGGAAAATGGAATGGATGGAAATACACAAAGTGAATATGCATTGACTATGAGTGTGAGTCTATTATATTTTAGTTGAAGTGAAAAGGGAAAGTTTGGCAATCATAATCCCAGAGAAAGCAAAAACAAAAATAAACTTAATTGAAAGAGATAATGGGGGAAAGATACCATAGGCAATGAAGTAAAATCAAAAAGTTTTACAGCAAGTTTCTTTGATAATGGCTACATCTCTCAAATATATAGGGAATTGAATCAAATGTATAATAATAAGAGCCATTTCCCAATTGATAAATGGTCAAAGTATATGACCAGGCAGTTTTCAGGGGAAAAAAAATCAAAATTATCTACAATCATATGAAAAAAAGTGCTCTAAATTACTATTAATTAAAGAAATGTATATTAAAACAATTCTGAAGCACTACCTCACAACTATCATAAATGGATGGACGTGACCCTCTTCAACAATGAGATGAACTAAATCAGTTCCAAAAGAGCAGTAATGAACGAACCAGCTATACCCAGTGAAAGAACTCTGGGAAATGAGTGTGAACCACCACATAGAATTCCCAATCCCTCTCTTTTTGTCCACATAAATTTTTTATTTCCTTCACAGGTTAATGATACACTATTTCAAAGTCTGATTCTTCTTGTGCAACAAAATAATTGCATGGACATGTATGTGTGTGTGTGTGTGTGTGTGTGTTGTGTTTAACATATAATTTAACATATTTAACATGTATTGTTCTATTTGCCATCTAGGGGAGAGAGTGGGGGGAAAGAGGGAAAAATTGGAACAAAAGGTTTTACAAATGTCAATGCTGAAAAATTACCCATGCAAATATCCTGTAAATAAAAAGCTATAATTTTAAAAAAAACCAACTATCAGAAATGACTAATGCTGGAAGAAATGAGGGAAAATAGATATGTTAATGAATTGTTGGTGGAGCAGTGAACTAGTCCAAGCATTCTGGAAAACAATCTGGAACTATGCCTAAAAAGTTTTATAACTGGGCATACTCTTTGATCCAACAAAATCATTACTAAGTTTATGCCCCAAAGTGATTGAAGGAAAAGAAAAGGATCTCTATGTACAAAAATATTTATAGCAGCTCTTTCTATAGTGGTAAAGAACTAAAAATTGATAGGATACCCATTAACTGAGAATGGGTAAACAGGTTGCAACATTATTGTGATGGAGTACTACTGTGCTATAAAAAAATGATGAGTGGTATGATTTCAGAAAAAAAACCAGCAAAATCAATATGTATTGATGCAAAGTAAAATGAGAATAACCAAGTGATCACTGTGCATGATAATAACAATGTTGTAATGATGATCAACAGTGGGAAAACTTGGCTACTCTATTCAATATACTGATCCAAGACAATTCCAAAAGACTCATGATGAAAAAATGCTGCCCACCTCCAGAGAGAGAACTGATGAGTTCTGAGTACAAATTGAAGTATACTTTTCTCACACTGGGGGTTTTTTGTATTTCTTTTTTTTTAATATAGTTAATATGGAAATGTTTTGCCTGATTTTACACATAAAACTGATATTAAATTGTTTTCTTTTCCAATGTGTGGGGGAAAGTTAGAAGGGGGAGAGAGAATCTGAGAACTCAAAATTTTTAAAGAATATTTTAAAAATAAATAATAAAACTAATAATATTTAATCTATGTGATCTAGGAAAGTGTCTCTTGTATTTCAAATAGCCAACATGCAACAAGACCCAAAAGATGGTACAGAGGCACGTACAATCCATGATTCCAGTTAGACAACAGAATGAATGAAGTATTAAATGTGTTTAGTCATGGTAGTTTTTGAGAGATGTGCTCAGTAATTCTCAGGCATTTACATATCACTTAAAAAAGAGAAATGTTCCATTTTAAATGGTAAGGGAGAAATGTCTAAATATATTTGCTTCCTTTTTTCCATCTCTAAGTTGTTTCCTTGTCGTTTTTTGTCAGCTTCTCTTGGCAGCTATTTTATTGTCATAATACTTTGTGTACTTTGTATTTATGCAACATCTTTCTGTCAAGAACTACAAAGTATGACAAAGAAATAATATCATGAGGTACAAAGACAGGTAGACAGACATAAGATTATATAATTCTCATTTCATGACTTCAACCCATATATATTACAATGGAAACTAAAACTAAAACAAACAAACAAAAAAGCCTATCTACTGTTTAATCTAGTGTTCTGTTGACCAAAAATTGGCAAAATCCCTATGCAGAATGTTTTGTCCATTCTTGGCATAGATAAGATTCTTTTCTTTAGTCATTACTAAAATTTCTGCCTGGAGTTGATAGATACAAAAGGCTTAATTTGTCTAGAAATAACTAGATTCAGTCTCACTGACATAAAGAGGAAAGGGAAGAAAGTAAACATTTACGTAGTGACTATGTGCCAGGCACTGTGTTAAGTGATTTGCACATATTATGCATAACGACCCTGGAAGGTAGGTATAATTATTAATCCCCATTTTACACTTAAGACAATTGAGGCAAACAAAAGTTAAATGGCTTACCCTGAATCAACTCTTTGAGGCTTGTTTTGTACTCAGGTCTTCCTGACTCCAAGCTCAATCTTCTATATACTGTTCTGCCTAGGAAAGCAAAGGAACCTGACTAAACAGCATGGGGGAAAGGTGAAGGCCATCTCTGGATCCAACCAAAATAAGCTACAATTAGCTATAAATTCCATTTCTTTCTTTATATGCAGATCCTTCAAACTCTTTTCCAGTTTTCACTCCCATATCCTCTACTGCTAAGAACTGCAAAAAAATTCTGGTGGATTTGAAAAACCGCTGTCATAGTCAGTCTTCACACTGACATTTTTCTGTAATTTCTTCTTAATCAATATGCATTAGAAGTATATAGACATATCATCCCAACAAAATATTAAGTGCAGTTTTCGAAAATTATTTCTTCTGTTAAGGTATTTGTCTTCTCTGTCTTCTGCTTACTCATATAACCCTTCCCACCGTTTCACTTCATACCAGCATCCTCTTTCACTCTGCCTCTGGCATTTCCACTTTGTAATTAATAGACTCCCCTATATTTTACACCTCTTTCCCTCATGCCCTTTTTAAATTTCTAGTTCTCACTGAAACCTGGTACCTCGTGGATGTCACTGCATCCCAAGCTTCTTTCTAAAATTGAAACCTTCTCTCATATCTGATTCTCATTAGATCCTGGAGGGAACTTGCAATACTCCATCATTACAGGAAGAACAACAGTTAATCCAAATCCCTCTACCAAAAGCAACCATCAATCTTTCCTCTTATGAGATTTACTCTCTCCAAATTTATCACCATATCAAGATCCTGGTGACTGTTAGCTACCAATCCTCCAGATCTTTCTTCCTCTTTTCTCAATAAATTCAGGGTCTGACTCACAATCTCCTTCTCTACCCCAATTCCTGCCCTCATTCATACTAAGAAACTTCCAAGCTCTCCATCTGCTCCATTCCCACAGCCTTCACTCATCTTGCCATCACTCCTGAGAGAAATGATTATAACCAAAGTTATGGGGAGATTCAATTTCCCCCCTTTCTTAACATCTTTATTTCAAGACCTCAGTCTCTGAAAAAAGAGCTAACTTTCTCCTCTTCTAGAACCCACCCGAATAGGGGAGCCACTGTGTTCTGCTCAGGCTTGGGTGGGGCACAAGTTTTTTTAATTAATTTCTCAAGACTGGGATTAATTTAAGAAGTAGATGACATAATAAAAGTTCAGGTCCAGCCCCTCATTGTAATATTCATTCTCTCATTTGCCTGTCAGATATGACCGCCACCTTGGGGAACATGCCTCTTCCAAAAGGAAATATAAACTATAAACTCACCTCCACAATTGTCTTTAATCTAAGAAAGATATGACCAAATGGCCATCCTTTTTATGAAAACACTGATATTATTAATAAAATGATTAAATTACCCAGAAATTATGTCTCCCGAACCTTTTCAAATGCCACAACCCAAAAGAATTCTGATTCCATGAAAAGAACTATCAAATTCCTTTTAATAATAATCTCATATAATTCCACATCTCTCTATTGTCTACTTTTTCCAAACCTTTTCTTCATTTTCACCATGACATACATTCTCACCACTCCATGGTATAGTTATGAGGTCATTATAAGTCATACATCTGAAATAATTGAGATCATTACAATTTTATGTTATCTAATCTCAACTGGACCCTCAATGAAGTAAAGCAGTATTTTTATTCCTATTTTTAAATTTTTTTAATTTTAAATTTTTTAAATTAAATTTTAATAAAATTTAATTTAATTTAAATTTTAAATAAATTCCTACTATTTAATCTGCATTGTTGGTTTCCTGCAAGACACAATACAAAGAATACCTTGTACATAAAGTTTTTCCTAATTTTCTAACTGTTAGTGTACTTCCTTCCAAAGCTACCTTGTATTCATTTTGTAAATATTATATCTATATTTATCTGTGCACATGTTGCTCCATAAGGCAAAAATTGTTTCACTTTTGTCTTTTGAATCCTCAGCCCTTAGCCTTGGGCCATAATAATCATTTCATACATGCTTACTGATTAAGTGACAGCAAATAATCATTTTATATTCTCACTCATTTAGTAAAATGAGTTGTTAATTTGCTAACATCTTCTGCCTACTAATTCCTATCAACTCTAGAAGGAAACTAATGTTTCATCAATCTGTTATTTTTCTTAGCTAAGTTTAAAATTAAATCATAGCAAAATTTCAAGTGGCCAAAAGAAACAAAGAAAGAAGCAGGGAAATCAATATTTAACAAATAAATTTATTGGTCTTTCAGCAACTTTTCTTGCAAAGACTTTTTTGCAGCAAGTAAAGCAGAATCTCTTCTAAACATGTCTCTGGGATGTTTTTTAAAGAAGGAAAAGCAATGACAATAAAATTATTACCTCACAAAAAAGAGATGTCCCAATATTATGAAACTGGATTTACTTCTTGGATAGAATTTCAAGAGGAAAAAAAATCTCAAACATCAAATCATAAACAAGACATGAAAGTCAGAATTTAAAAGTAAGTTTTAGAACTTGCTCATTCTTCATGGAAAATGCACTTAAGAAACTCTATAATTTGATATGTGTAGTCATCAAATGGAAACTTTTTGAGTTTATTATGTGATTCTCCAGCAGATGGCCCTCAAAGCTCAGGAAGAACCCAGTAACCTAAGTTTTTTTTTTTTTTTAAATAGCTACGACAAAATGCCAGCTACTCATAGTTAATTTATTGAAATGAAATAAAATTAAACTATCTAGTTGTTTAATCTTCTACAGATTTTTATTATATTGATAAAGTTTGAGACACTAATTCCAAGTGCAAGAAAATTATCCAAAAAGCCTATACACTATATAAGGATTGAGTTTTCATTGACTTTTTGGACTAATTCTAGAGATACAAAATACTTGGAGAAGCACATGTAACCTGGAAAACACGTTCAAACCAAATTCAACTCATTAGCAGAAGCAAAGCGAGGTTGTTATTTCACAAAATCACAGAATTTCAGAATTGCAAAAAAACTCAGAACCTATTTGGGGCAAACCATATATAAAAGAAACCAGTAATAGATAAATGATCTTCCAACCTATGATTGAAGACTTCTAAGAAAACAGGAGCCCTCCATCTCTTAGATCAGCCCATTCCACTTTTGGATAGTTTTAGTCATTACTAAGTTTTTCCTGACAAAAAGCTTATTTTTCCTTAATACATTTTTATTTATTTCATTAAATATTTCTCAATTATATATGCATTCAGACTTCATCAGTTCTTTTTCCAAATGTAGATAACATTTTTCATCATAAATTCAATCACAATTGTCTTGGATCATTGTATTGATCAGAACAGCTAGTCATTTAGAGTTGATCATCATACAATATTGCTATTACTGGGTACAATGTTCTGTTTCTGCTCTTCATTTTGCATCAGCTATGTAAGTCTTCCCAGTTTTTTCTGAAACTATCCTGCAGATCGTTTCTTATAGCACAATACCATTCCATCACAATTACATACCACAACTTGTTCAATCAGTTCCCAATTGATGAGCTTCCTTTAAATTTCTATTTTTTCACCACCACAAAAAAAAGAGCTGCTATAAATATTTTTGAATATATAAATCCTTTCACTTTTTAAAAATCTTTTTGGTATACAGATCTAGTAATGGTGTTTTATACACAATTTTATAGCCCTTTGGGCATAGTTCTAAATTGCTCTCCAAAATGGTTGGATCAATTCACAAGTCCACTAACAATGCATTAGTGTTCCAATTTTTCCACATCCTCTCCAAAATTCTGACATCAAGCTGAAAAATGGCCTCTTTTTAACCTCCAAATATTGTTCTCAATTATGCTCCTCTGTAGACCAAAGAAAACAATTTTGAACATTCCTCCACATAATAGCTCTTAAATATTTAAAGGCACTTATCACATCTCTCTTGAGTATTCTCTTCTCCAGGCTAAAAATGCTCAATTATTTCAATTAATCTTCATGTTACAAAAACTTAAGGTCTTTTATCATACTAGTTGTCTTCCTCTGCACACTGTCCGGCTTAATGTCTTTTTATATTCTGGTGTCCAGAATTGGACAAAATATTCCACATGAGGTTGGATATCACAGAATATGGTAAGATCATCCCTTCCCATTTCTGGCAGCTGTGTCTCTCTTTTAAAGCAACACTCAAGAAATCATTGACAATTATGGCTACTATATCCCACTAATTAGCTCATCTTAAGCTTCCCATCTACTAAAACTCACAGATCTTTTTTTATAACTACTTTCTAACCATGCCTTTTCCATCTTGAACTTGTGAAATTGATATTTTTTTAGTCCAAGTATAATACTTGATATTTAGCCTGATGGAATTTTACCATATTAGATTCAGCCCAGTTCTCTAACCAACACAAATTTTCTTAGATCCTGATCTAATGTTATTAGCTATCTGTCATAGCTTTGTGTTATCTGCAGACTTAATAAGCATGCCCTCTTTTTTTTTTTTACTTAGACATTGGATACCTGTCAATTAACTTAAGTTAATTAAATCCTTTATCTTATTGTTTTCCATTATGTATAGTCAATCAAACAGAACCAAATGAGCTATATATACAATTATTAAAACACAGATCATTTCAAATAGCAGATTAAAAACTCAATCATATATTAAGTGTCTATGTGTCAAGCTTTAGGTGCTGAAAAGATAAAAGAAAAATGAAACAGCAAGCCCTCAAGAAGTTTGTTTTCTATTGAGAGAAACAAAGTGTACACATAAGTATATTCAAAAAGTAATAAATTAGGGAAATATTTGGGTAGTAGACAGTAACCACTGAGAAGGAAGGATAAAGAAAGACTACTGTAGATAATTTTTGAACAACCTTATGAAGGAAATAAAAATTTTAAGAGACAAAGGTAAAGTATTAAGACATTTCAGGTATGAAGGAATATCCAACACAAAGAGCAGAGGCAAAAAGAAACGAGTCAAGGAAACTACTTAAAAGGCTGTCAGAATTAATCCAGACCACAGATGATGAAGATCTGAATGGAAGGGAAATATGGGGTGGGGAGAGATATCTCAATAAAAATAAAGAAACAGAGACATTAGTGAAATAAAATTGAATGAGGAATCAAGAATAAGCACCAGGTTGAAAACCTGATTGCCTGGAAGACCATTGTGCCCTGGACAGAAATAGAAAAGTTGGGAAAGGAGAGGATTTGGATGAGAAAGACAATGAGTTCATAGTACAAGTTGAACACCAACTTATATAGCTTGATTATTTCCTTTTAACAAATAGAAAATTACTAAAGTATAAAGTTACATGTACTATCAATTAGTATCACATTTTATTCTCTTTTATTTGTTTGAGGGTTTTATAATTCAACTGAAGGACTGAAGGGATTTTGTATATGTGTCAAAATAAAATGTATCCATTGAAAAATTAAGTATTTCACTAAATAGAAAAATATCAATAATCTTTCTACTTCTGGACTGGCTCTTCAATTTATCTAGTCCTTTACCTCGGTAAATTCCCATATTAATTTCTCTACTAAGACAGCATCATAATGTATAGATGATGCATGGTTCTTAAAAAATTTTCCTGGCAAACTCTGGCAGATTCCACACAGATAGAAAGGCTTCTATCCCAAGCTTTTGGTGATGCATTACATATCTGTCATCCGAGTACTGACTGAATGAACTCAGAAAGTTGAAGAAATAAAATGTTCATTTTATTTTAATTCAAGAAAAAAGAAGAAACTTTTTTCTTCTACAGAGGCTGCAATTTCACTTAAGTATATATAAGGTATATTACTCATATTTGGAGAGACTTGAACCAAATGGAAGTCTCCCTTTGTTGTTGTTGTTGAGCCATTTCAGTCATACCCAACTCTCCATTACTCCACATGGGGTTTTCTTGGCAGAGATACTGGTATAACTTATCATTTTCTTTTCCAGCCCATTTTACAAATGAGGAAATTTAGGCAGAATTAATGGCTTGCCCAGGGTCACACAGCTAGTGTCTAAGACTAAATTTGGACTCAGATTTTCTTGACTCTAGACCCAAGACTTTATCTCCCACGCCACCTAATCACCCCAAGTTCCCCTTACTTAATTTTATTTATTTTTATAAATAAACCACACTATTTGATGGAGCAATAGATAGTGATCTATATTCCAGTTATTCAGATACAAGCCTAGTGAACCTGGACAAGTCTCATAACTTTACTCCAATGCAGTTTCTTCATTTTTATAAATATGATAATAATATCACAGATTTCTTGTGAGGATTAAATGATATAACATGTAAAATACTTTGCAAATCTTTAAGCACTATAGAAATGTTAGCTATTTGTATGTCCCATAGCTATTTCCAGAGCCCCAGTGATATAGCATTTCTGCACATATTCTTTTTCTTAGTATCTCTCACCTTGCCTTTTAAAAAATTTTTCTTTTGACATAGCTATCTTCTCAAATATCAAAAATACCTTTGCCACCTGCTGTGTATTCCCAAGGAATCTTTTGTTGTATACCTAACTATATACCACAAAGATGGTGAGCCCTTCTAAGTGCAACAATCACAGTGATCTTCCCAAATCACAGAGTAAGAGTCCATGGTAATAGCCCAGGATAAAACCTTTGACCCAAGCATTGGAACAACCCTCTTCACAAAGGATTAATTTAATGTCTCATATTTCAAAAATCTTTAAGCCTCAGGGCTAAGCACCTAGAACTGTCTGCTACATTAAAAAACAATTTATTAAGTACTATATGTACTAAAAAAAAAAAAAAAGACCAAGAAGCAGCCCAATGTAACCTGAAACTGATAAGAAAGAGGAATTTTTTAAAAATTTGGAATGACAATTATGAAAAATATAAAAATAGAACTTTAATACACTAACTACAACCATATGACGAAAAGTAAGTTGGGGGAAAAAGGACAAAGAAACTTAATGGATCTGTAGAGAGAAACAATTAAAGTGATTTTGCTATGTTATGCATTGAAATTAATTCATTAAATGTTAATATGCCACTGGTTCCCCTTTACCCAGAAGTTAATTCATAAATTTGAGGGGCTTAAAGAACAGGATTGTATGAAATGGAGTGAATAAACTAATTCTCATCTCAAGACAATGAGTTATTTCATCTAATCTATTCCATCCCATTAGTCACCAAAGCCTAGCCAGTATTGACTGATTACACTCTCCTCTCCAAAAAAAAAGTATTGTCATGCCCTATCCACTTTTTACATTTTGCTCTGGGAATATTAATAATCAAGTAAATACTACCAATGCTGTTGGAAAAGATGTGACAATCTACCTCCCATTACCCACATTCAGAATCCTTATGATTGCCTTGATTAATGTGATCAATCCCCAATATGTGTTATAGCTCCTTAATTGAACGTAAACTCTATGAAGGACTGTCTCCCTTTTATATTTTTGCCTTTAGTGCCCACTAGCACAATGCCTCACACATAGCAAGTGCTTAATAAATGCCTATTGATTAATTTATCTGAATTGATGTTAAGTCTTCAATAATTCCTTTAAGTTAAAGATCATACAAGAAACAAAATAAGAATCATTTGACTAACAGTCTATAGTGTATGGCTGTTTTTCAGTACCTACTCCTCTCTTCCTTCAATATTTCCATGTCACCTAACTTAATTTTCACAAGAGTAACTTGGAATATAATGAGTATATAAAGGATAACTTTTGGATATAAATAGTAACCAATAAGGTATAATGAAAAATATTCATAGAAATCAAGTCCCACAATATTAGAGATAAATCTTAAAAATGATTAGTTGAGTCCCCTCATTTTATAGATAAACTGAGGTTTACAAAATTACATTTTTTTCCAAGATCATACAGTCAGTCAATAAACATTTACTAAATATCTGCTGTGTGTTAAGCCTTGAGCACACAAAGAAAAGCAAAAAATAGTCCTCTATCCTCAAAAAGTTCACAATTTAATCTAGCTAATTAGTGATAGGCCCGAGATTAGAATTTCTTTATTTCTTGACTTCCAAATCCAAATTCTTTTTAAAATGACATGTTGCATCCCTCTAAGCATCTGATAAGCATGTATGAAATAAATCATTTTTACTTTTTCCAGGTAATAAAATACTATAATAAATATAAAGGGGTATTTTTAAGTGACTCCAACCTTTTGACAGAAGACCAGAAACACAAGAGAAGTGAAAAGAAATTAATACTAGGAAGATATTTTACTTAATTATGATTATATAAAAAGAATTATTTCTATAAGGAAAATATAACACAAAAATCTATTAAAATGTGTGCTGATGACAACAGAAATTGTGAACCAAGTTTTGTGACAACATAGGGCAACCAACATAAATTTACAGTGTTTTAAAGTACTAAAAGCATAGCAAAAATATAACAACCATCCTGAGCACTGGGATTTACTGAGCATTTAAAATATCTGTGCTAGCAGTAAAGTGCTATAAATATGCCATCAATTGCAGACACATAATGATGATTTTAGGACTAGGCAACAAAATTATTTATTGTCATTTTTAAAACCATCCTCTAGATAGCTGAAAGAAGAAAGAAAACCATGATTTGGGGAAGAGGATGTGGAATCTTAGATCTTATTTTGAGAGAAAGAACAGGGAAACATAGGTGGGAGGAGTGAGGAGAGGCAAAAAAGGAGAAGGAAGGGAAAGGAGGAAAGGAAAAGGGAAGGGAGGGATAAGTGGGGTGGGGGAAGAGAGAGAGGAGAGAGAAACAGAGACTAAATGAAAGAGAGAGGACAGGGAAAAAAGAGGAAGAGAATATCAATAATTATTGAAGCTAAATGCCTACTTTTCTATTTCTATAAAATTTTATAAGACTAAATCAAGGACATCTTTGATGAAAGTATAAGACAGGAATAGGCAGGTTTTCACAAATGATATATTACAACACACCACACCTATAGAAGCATACAGTTGACTAAAAGATGTTTAAAAAATAAAAAATACTTTTGATTTCGTCAAATTGAAACACTATCTTTAAAATTTTTCTCCAAAAAGGTTTTTCCCATGCAAATGTCAGAAACCACAAAAGATTTCCTGAAAGATGTAATAGAAATGACTTTGTTCAATGACACTCTGAATATTAATACCAAGAAATACATAAAACATGGAGACTTGATAATGATGTTTGCTGTCATGGAAATTAACCACACCAGAGGCCAAATTGAAAAGGATTTCCCTCTAGATGGTGATATCCAAACACTCCTTTTTGTTAATAATATTGTTTTGATTGTACCAAATGCCTGAACTGAGATACATAATCATTCAAAAGAGTTAAACCAAATTATACAAATAAGAAAAAACAAAGGCATAAAGAATTTCTAGTTTCCACAATAGGTAGATGTATAGAAAACTCATTAAGTCAGTCCATCAACATATATATTTAGACAAGCATTAGGCATGGACAATGAATTAAACTTATAATTGAAAAGGAAAAAGGAGCAAGCTGGACTATCTGAGAAATTTCACAATACTTTTAATGAGTCTGAGTTTTTCCTAGAAACAAAGACCACTTCTTTTTAACCACAGAATTATTTTGTTGTTTCTGTTTTTGAGTCATAGAATTTTATAATATACAAAGAATTAAAATTTCAGGTTACCTGAAAAGCAATGAAAAGGTACATGGCATCATGATTGCCACTAAATAATTGTATAAGGGAACTGATGTAAAAGATGTTATCAGAGAAAGATATGACTGGCCAAAAAAAAAAAAAAAAAAAAAGGCAGGGGGAGGAGGGATAGGTCAGTCATGTGGTGAGTGTGAAAGAAAAATCAATAGAAAATTCATATATTCCTCCCTATGTCAAAAGATCCAGAAAAAAAGTTCCCTAAATACTAGAGGGAATTGCCTATGAGGAGTTTCTGGAAGTTCATGGAAAAGAGATCATGCCAGATGAAAATATATAAATAGAATGTGATCAGCAATGTGGAAAGAAATTGTCACAATGATAAAATTAGAGATCCATTAAATCATAAAGTTACAGGAAATCATCAATAACTGGGATCCTTATACTTAGCATCCTTGTACTTTATGAATCACATTTTGATTTACATAGATTTTTAGATAAATTTTCATAAAAATCTTGAAGTAGCTAAGAAAATGAAAAGACACAAACTACACTTCCCCTACTTTACTTCATGCAACTAAATCTAACTCAGCAGAAGCTTCATTTGCTTAATGCTATATAACAGGTTATAAAACCACAGTCTTAATTTAAAATTCATTATTTCAACTAATATGCAGGTTTGTATATTTTACTCATTTTGCCATCAAAATAAAAGGGCATGTTCTATCATTCCATCCCATAACAGCATCCTTCTCTTTTGCTCTTCCCATATTTATTCATGGTTTAGTGCTTTAGTCATTGATACCAAATTAAAATTCGAAGCATTTACACAACATTTAAGCCAAAATCTGTATTCCTCCTTAGGATAACAAAAAATGATTAACACAATACTGCAAAATTTTCAGTAACAATAAACTGTTCAATTTGATTCCATTTTTCTTATTCATTAATCTTATACAACCAAACAGCAGACACTGAAAACATTTAAATATATTTTACAAATAAAGCCTTTGATCTCTGAGGAGACCCCTGATGAGATTGTAATTGAATCACATCTCCAGTTATCTGTTGCATCTAACAGTGATATAAAAAGCTGGCAAAGGCAATGAAGTTCTTTCTAAGAAAGAAACTATTCATTCAGATAGAAAACTCAGGTAGATGAAAATTCAAATAGATGAACTCAAGTATATCTTCTATTTTAACTATAATGGATAAAAGGCACATGTTTCTTCCTCAAAATTATATAAAAAGAATAAAGAACTGAGCTGCAGGTCAGGATGGTGTGATTTCAAGTTCAAGTCACATACTGCCTATGTGACTCTGGGCAAAGTGAACTGTTGATTCAGCAATCCTGTAAATGACTTCATGTTCTAATGTTTAAATCTCAGCCTCCAGGGAGAGCTTGACAGTACCTATGTATTATGGCATGTAGTCTAAGTCTTTGTATGTCTTTTGAGTGAGTACTCTGTGTGTGAGTGTGTGTGTGTGTGTGTGTGTGTGTGTGTGTGTGTGTCCGTGTAGTGGAAATAAACAGCTGTTTTATGCCTGATTCACAGTGAACATTGAGAATATTTCTAAAAGGCCTGGAGAGACTTACAAGAACTGATGCTAAGTGAAGTGAGTAGAACCAAGAGAACATTGTGTACAGCAACAAGAAGATTATGTGATGATCAACTCTGATGGACTTGGCTCTTTTCAACAATGAAGTGATTCAGATCAATTCCAACAGACTTGTAATAGAGAGAGTCGTCTGCACTGAATATGGATCACAACATAGTATTTTCATCTTTTTGCTGTTGTTTGCTTCCCTTTTTTCTTTCTCTTTTTTTCTTTTTGATCTAATTTTTCTTGTACAGCATGATAAATATAGAAATAAGTATAGAAGAATTGCACATTTAACATATATTGGGTTACTTGTTGTCTAGGGGAGGGGAGTGGGGGAAGAGAGGAGAGAAAACTTTGGAACACAAGGTTTTGCAAGGGTGAATACTGAAAACTATCTTTGCATTTTAAAAAATTTATTATTTAAAAAAATAATATTTCCACTTCCTTTTTGAGAGATTTCAGACAGGAACCAAATCTAAACTTTAATAGACTTTTTAGTAGAATTCTGAAGTGGAAGGTATAAATAACAAGTGAATTCAAGAGGGGAAAATAGTGTGACCCCATTCCCCTATTCCCCAGAATTGAATCCAGTTCACATTGTTGAGTCCAGAACTTAGAATCCCCTTAGTGGAAGAGAGGGTTAGTGGCCCAGCCCCATGGTTACCGCAGTGGATTATATGTGTTACAATATTAATAACTATATCAGTTAATTTATAATTCCCCTTTTTCAAAAATAAACTTTATTTCAAAACTGCTCTGTCCCCTCTTCCTTTACCCACCTATTTTTTCTCCATTTCACTTATTCTCCTGAAACACTTTAGTAATTTAGTCTCTTACAAAGAATCTGAAAATATTGCATGAAGATAATTTCTAATATCTCTATAATAACATAAATTAATCTTAATGAATGAATTGTTGGGTAGATGCAAAAAGCCAGAAAGGTACATCTCTTTGCATTGTATTCAAGTAGAAAGTTATATTATTCCATGGAGTACAATTTTGTGTTCTCTTAAATAAAACTGCTTTCTTCAAGAATTCTAAGCAGATGCAAATCCAACAGTGAGATTATTCAATTACTAATTTATTTTATTTGTGAAACTGTTCTGGAGATTTGACAGTTGAATACACAGTGCACCCACTCTATTAATTATCCAAAATGTTTGACACCAGCAAATATTGGAAGTGAACTAACTACTTAGCAACCGGCCTTGATTTCAGATCTCAGTCTGGTTTATTTCTCCCAATCACTGGGATAGGAATGTTTAGTCCTAAATTCCCAATGAACACAAAACATTCCTTTGCAATTATCTCCCTAATGATTAAAAAAGATTTTTTAAAAATAAGATTTTTAAAAGGGAGAGTAGAGAGAGAGATGATGATATTTATCTCTCCCTCAATTTCTTATTTGGGTTTCAGCACTTTTAAATAGCTTCAGTCATGTTGAGGAAAAGCAAAGGAAAAGGAAAATAAAAGATATATAGATATATATAGATATAAAAGCTTGATACATATATATATATAAGCTCTGCTATATTCAACTCTAAATTAAAATATTGCTATTTGGGGGGTTGCAAAACTTCAAAACAAAATATCAACCCACTGATTTAGGAATAGTTGAACAAATTATGACACATGAATGCAAAGGTATACTACTTTACTGAAAGACATAAAGAATATGAAGAATTTTGAAATGAAAGAAATAAATGCACTAATGAAGAGTAATAAAATAAGCAAAGGCAGGAGAACAATATACACAATGCTATTGTTAATGGTCATCTTTTGTTTTTGAAGAGGACCAATGATATCACAATGTTGGGGTCAAGGTATACTGTGCTCAATTGTGAGCCTGAAAGATTCTACCACAGATCAGGCACAAATTATTTGAACATTTGAGATAGAGATGTGTCTCCATTTGTACATCTCATATATCCTTTTTGCTATTAGTACTATATGATATCATTACTATAAACCAAAAAAAATACTAAAAGATAGACAACTTCTGATTTAAATAATTACTCATGGTCTAGGAGAACAAATAATGAAATGAATTTTCAGTAGAAAGGGGAAGAACCACTACTAGTATGGAATGATGCACATATTGTTGCTGAATCAGTTTCATTTAATTTTTATTCTTTGTTACAAGGAAAGGCTTAATGAGAAAATAAGAATATATTGAGAAATGCTAATGGTGTAAAAATAGCAAGAATTAAAAAAACAAGAAGGAAGGAAGGAAGGAAGGAAGGAAGGAAGGAAGGAAGGAAGGAAGGAAGGAAGGAAGGAAGGAAGGAAGGAAGGAAGGAAGAAAGGAAGGAAAAGAAGAAAGACAATCTTTTTTTCAAGAGTTTCCCAGTGTTCATAGGAAGGGATTCTATATTCCTTCAAACAATATAATTTGGTGACCCTTGGATATTATCTTTGGCTTCAGCATCTCAAGTCAATGTCAAATATCACAGCATGTTAATTTCTGTCAGGGCTCTCTGTTTTAAGTGAAATAAGTGTTTCAACTAGGTCAGATATCACCCTTCCAGTCAGAGAAGAATGTCATTAGAATAAGAATTTTGATACATAGAAAAGAACAAAAAAAGAATATATAAGAAAATTAAGTTGGGATAACTCAAACTCCTTTCTTTTCTTTTTTTCTTCCTTTCCTTCTTTCTTTCTTTCTTTCTTTCTTTCTTTCTTTCTTTCTTTCTTTCTTTCTTTCTTTCTTTTTCTTCCTTCCTTCCTTGCATTTCTTAGACTAGGTTGCATTACCTCATCTAAGTTGGAAGTGTAGAAGTCTCTCATGGATCAAATCCTCCTCCTGATTGGCACAGGAGTTCTGACCTACTCAGTCTCTTATTTGGGCCAATTCTCCCCTCCTTAAGAAGCCTGGTAGCCACTGCCCTCTTTTTGGAGTGTACCACATTGGTGCTAGATTTAATAAGAATATCAAATTGCTTAGATAAGATAAACTGCAGCTCAGAACTCCCAAGCTGAAGAAATCTATCAACTTCAGCTACCTCAGCAAAAGTGATTATAGGCATGTACCATCACACCAAGCTCAAAATTTCTACTCAGACAAAACTAGTTGAGGAAAAAAGCCTTCCATGAGACTTCTGAGATGAGATGAAATAGCTTTGCATCTTTCACCAAAACCCGCCCCAAAATGCTCCCTTCTAGATCAAAGATACCTTGTGATTCCATCTGTTCCAGGTCATATGTCACAGAAGTACTAATGTGTCTTATAGATGGAAGGGTTCTTAATGTAGAAGTAACAGAAGCAGATGTCAAGGAAATATCCATCGTCTCCTCCATCATTCCTGGAAGAGTCACTGAAGGATCAAAGGCTGGAGATAATGTCTCTTCTTTTGAGCTGGTGACTGTTAAGGTTATCAATTTAAAAAATGTTTTTAAAACAGGACAGTAAACAAATTATCACAGAAAATGAGAAACATTCACGTGAACCCTTATTTCTCAAGCAAGAGCCAAAAATACCAATAACCCAAAATACAAAATAAATCATGCTTAGCAATAAAGTGAAGGGGCTTCCCTGCATTAAAACAGCTCATCCATTTTTAATTAGAGTTTCTCTTCTGGGAAAGGAAGTCATAGAACTATCATGGGATTATAGATTTAGAGTTGGAAAGGGCATGTCACAGGTCACACAAACTGTTTTTCACTACCCAATTAGTCTGTATGACAAATTATGAGCAGGTATGTGGCAGAATATATAAAATGCTGAGCCTGGAGTCAGAAAGACTCATCTTTCTGAATTCAAATCTGGCCTCAGACACTCTAGCTATGTGACTCTGGGAAAGTCATTTAATCCTGTTTACTCATCTGTAAAATGAGCTAAAAAAGGAAATAGCAAACCATACCACTATCTTTACCAAGAAAATCCAAGGAGTCACCAAGAGGCCAACAGGACTGAAAAAAATGACTGAACATATTATGAACTCATTACAACTTTGGTGGTTTCAATCCAGAAGCAAATAAATACTTATTGAGCATCTACTATGGAGAGGCAATGAAGTATAGTAGATAAGAAGGCTTCAAAGCAAGGAAAGCCTGAGCTCAAGTTCCATTTCTGACACATTTTGGCTGTGTGGTCCTGTAGAACATAGCCTAATAATATTAGGAGTTGTTGATCTGTATTGGTAGAGAGAATTTCCTTACCTGGAAGCTCTCTATACCATTAAAATCAAAGGTCCAGGGTCAATTAGATGGCACAGTGGAAGTTCTGGAAGTCAGGAGGACCTGAGTTCAAATCTGGTCTCAGACATTTAATAATTACTATTATCTATGTGACCCTGGGCAAGTCACTTAACCTGACTGCTTCTCAAAAATGAAAACAAACAAACAAAATCACAGGCCCTTTCCTTTCATATGCCCTATCTTCTACAAAGAAGTAAAACATAAGAAAGTTCAACCAGAAGTTCATCACCAAAAATTAAGGAAACTAGAAAAATATTCAAGGGTTTTCTCCAGCTCAAAAATCTGACAAAGTAGTAGCTTTGTCTACTACTTTAGCAAATTAAGATAGACTTGGGTAGATTGAAGAGTATTGTACTAGACCAAATTTATTCTGCATACAGCTTATTTTTACAGTTACTTACATGTCATCGCTCACATTACACCAAGAGTTTCTAAAGGGAAGTCTTATTTTTTCATATTTTGGGGATATCTCCAGTGCTTAGCCCAATGCCTTGATATATAATTAGGACTCTAAAAATGTTTATTGGTGTGACTTGATTTGAATGGGCATGCGATAAACTATATCAGCTCAATGACTGAGCCAGGCTTTTTGAGATGTCATTATATTTAAACATCCTCTTAAAATTCAACAAATAATAGTAGACTGATCTCTGAATATGCCAGACTATTCTAAGTATCCCAGAGAATGACACATCCCTTTTGTATTCAACCCCGCTTGGCTTCTAGATACATATGTATGTGTTGTTCTTTTTGAATCATTTTAGTTGTCCAACTCTTCATGACCCCATTTGGAGTTTTTTTGGCAAAGATACTGAAGTGGTTTGCTGTTTCCATCTTCAACTCATTTATATGGGTACATGCATCCCCACATTCAATTTTCCATGTCATCTCATGGAATGTACTCAACCCATAATATTAAGCCAGACTCTCTAACCTTAATTTTCATACCTAGAGTAACTGCCAGAGATAAAGGCATAACAGTAGCTGAGACAGTAGTTGCCAAGTATTCTGACTTTCTTGGTAGCTGAGTCACACTAGAAACCACTGTGATGGGAGACGGACTCTTATTTCTCTCCTCAGTCTCACCAGATTTGCTGGTGATCTCCACTGTAGAATCCTGCTTTTGTGTAACAGATGATAATGTAGCTCTTCCATCTTGACTAAGCATCATCTCTTGAGATATACTGTCTAAAAAAGAGAACATTTTAAATTTGTATTTCAAATATTCAAGTAAATCTCTGTATCCTCGAGTATGTTTATATTAATAAAACATGACAAAACAAAGATATGTTTCAGGAAAAGGAGTTGTAGTAGTTACAAAGGAATTTTTTAAGGAAAAGAACCAATAAATAAGTTTCATCTTTTTCCCCAAGAAAAAAAGAAAGCTATAAAATCAAATAAAAAATAAGATTTTATTGTAAAAATAAATTCTGAAAACAAAGAAGAAAGAGCACAACAACAATCCAGTTTTTAGCTAAGTCAAAGCTCCATTTTAGGAATATTCAAATGTTAAAATGATCAATTAAGAGGAAACAAATTTCATGCAATTGTGTGACAGGCTAAAATTTTCAGAGGTAAAATTTTTCATGTAAAATTCAAACATGAGAGGTAAAAGAGAGCCAGTTTAAAAAAAAAAAAACACTTAATGCCTCATCAATAAATGATCATTCAATATCTACATATGTTCACTAAGGGAAAATGGCCATATGAATGCCACTAACACACTTAGGTTTTTGTTGCACAGATCATAAATAGACTGGAAGCTTCTTAAATAAATTATTAATAAGGATGGAGATTGAAATGTGTTCTTTTATGCCTACTAACAGAAGGCATCCTCAACAAAAGTCGATTGACTCACATTCTAAAATTCAATTTCCAGGATAGCATTATGTTTTTTTTCCCCCTCAGTCTTACTGCTAGTTATAAAATATATTTGAGATTCTGTTCAATTCTAAAAACTAATTTAAAACCTTAGAGAGTTGATCAATAAATTTAAATATCATGTTTCAAAAGATGATAGCTTATTCAAATTTTATTGCTATGCTTATTGTCTAAATAATCTATCTACTTTCTGGTGTTGAGTGTTTTGATTTTTCAACATATAGTAGTTAATTCCTTTTTTTATCAATCTACTGGGATGCCCATTTTTTCTGTGTTTTTCTTTCTAAGGAGATGAAATACCTCATATGAATAAGAAAAAAGGTTATAAAGATCATTCCTATGTCAATAATATATGTATTCATTCATTATATATATTTATGTACATATATATATATACACACATATTATATAGTTATCCAGTGTGGTGCAATTAACAGGTTTTAAACAAGGAGTCAGAAAAAACTCAATTTGAATTTGACTCCAGAGATATGATAATTAGGTGATTCAGGATAAATCATCTCACTTCCCCTCAGCCTCAGCTTCTGGATCTGTCAAATGTAGATAATAATAGTGCTTAACTTACAAAGTTGCTATGAAGATAATAATAATAATAAATAATAAAATACCTAGCATTTATGTAGGGTTGCAAGGATTGCAAAGTACTTTGTGAGTATTATATGATTAGTTAGATTTTATTGTTATCTCCCTCTTACAGATGAGATTGCTGTTGTTCAGTCATTTTTTAGTTGTATCCAACTCTTCATGACCTCATTTGGGATTTTCTTGAAAAAAGATATTGGAAAAGCCATTTCCTTTTCCAGCTAATTTTATAGATGAGGAAACTGAGGCAAACAAAATTAAGTGACTTGCCCAGGATCACACAGCTACTGAGTGTCTGAGGCTAGATTGGAACTCAGGAAGATGTCTCCTGACTCTATACATTGCATCACCCATATGCCAAAGGATAAGGAAACTGAGGTTAAATAACTTGTTCAGGGTCACACAGCCAGGAAATGTCTAAGGCCAAATTTGAAGATGGACCTTTCTGACTCCAAATTCAGCACTATCCACTGCACCATCTAATTAATATTATTAACATAATATACATAACACTGTTTTATCTTTAAAGCCATATATCAGAATCATCTGTCATTATTATTACCCATGGTACAAAAGAAAGCTAAATTTGGAGAGGCCTTGGGATCAAATCTCAGCTGTGATACTAACAATTTCTATGATTTGGGGTAAATTACTATGGGACACAGTTTCCTCATCTATAAAACTGGAGTGGGGAGGAAGAGGATTAAATAATCTCTGATGTACCTTCCTTCTCAAAATCTGTAAAACAATAAAATTCTATATATTTATGTATAAGTATATGAATATGAGTACATCCTTAATGGTATCAAAAAACGTCAGTCAAGGAACTATGGTTATACCTCTCAGAATTAATAGTACCTAGTACACTGTCCTTTATGCTTTTAGAATTCTTTGGATGTGCATTGATTTTTATCAGATTGATATAAGCTTATCTTATTGCAAGTTCTTCAGGATCTTATTTAATTTTGAATTTTTCTCATTTTTCCATAGCATATTTTTTCATTAACAAGAGGAAAATCAAATAAAATAGCCTCTGTCTAGGATTCCAGGAGGGAGCAGATTTAGATTTCAAGTCTTAAATATCAAGTTACCCTACAAAAGTGATTGGTAATAAATGGGAATAAGAAAACAGGAGAGAGAATTGGGAAAAGTTATTGCTACAAAAAACGTAGTTAAAGCATGCTATATATTCATCCTTCCTACTTTAGATAACTAAGAAATAATTTTGTTAACTGTAGAAAAATTGAAAGGCCTGATCTTCAGCTGAAACCAGGTATTAAAAATAATCTCATTTAGAAGAACAATCTTTAAAAGACTATTATGCTATTTCTGGAATCAATTAGGAAAATGGCTAGTATCCTAAATCTTGTAGTCACCAAATACAGACTAGAAAAAGAAAGTTATATTTTTCCTTCATTATCTAAATTGGATTTAATCATTCTTTTTAAAAAGTCATTTCAACCTTGAAGTTTTCAATTAAGATTGAATATTTGAGTTGAATTGAAACCAAATTGAAAATCTGAATTCTCCATTGAAATGGAGAGAAATGTTTGACATCTTTGAACTCTAAGATGCTTTTTCAAACTCCAAAATGAAATAAGCATTAATTTCCTTCTTTCAGCTCATCATTAAAGGAAAATTCACTCGGTTTTAGAATTTCCTTTGTGTCTGATTCTCTAGCAGTGAACAAGAGAGAAGCTTCCCCTACTCACATACGTCAAAGTCAGATATACATGTCTCCCCAGCAGATAGCACTTGATAACCTGACACTTACTTAGATTTTCATAAATGCTTATTGAATGACTGACAAAAGAGGCTAGACAGCAGCAGATGGTTGCCCTCATTTTTTTTCTCATCCCCATTTACAGTCCTTGGGGGAAAACAAATTCAGAAGACTTGTGAAATTCATATAAATAAATATTCACACCTAAAACTCCTTTATACTCAATGTCAGGAAATTCAATGCTTTTAACTGGGTATAAAGTGAAATGCTACCCTGGAAAACACTGTTTATTGTAACCTTGTCTTGACATTGTAAACAAGCTGCATATGTGGAGTTATATTTAAGAATTTTTTAATTCTTAAAACAAAGTCCAAATTTGTGCTTTTGCGAATGTAGGGAACTTCTGGAACAGAAAATCCCCAGACTGATGATGCAGGTCAGCTATTCAGGAGCTATTTATGGCATTAGAAAATTCCCTGGAACCCTGAAAAGTAAGAGGACCCGACTTAAATTCAGACCACTATGTACTATGCCATATCACTTCTCAGTTTAATAATATTTTATGTCCATGTTTATTTCATTGATAAAATTTTTTAACTTTTATTTAATAAATTGTATGAATAATTGCTTTCAACTCTCATTTTTAAAAATAAAATCAGAGGCAAAATTGTGAGTCAAAAATGTGTTCCTTACCTGTTAGTGTATTTCCCATAGGGTAGTATGCCTCAGACTGAGAATCTGTGATGGGAACTGTAGTCACTGGAAAAAATAAGGCATCATATTCTCTACCATCTAGTTTAGGGTGTTTTATGTTTTGGAGTAGACTCATAGTTGTCACTTTAGTGTCTTCTTTAGGATTCATAAAGGGAAAGGAACTTTGATCAGTAAAGGCAACAGATTTTTCTTCTGCATGCACCATCACTGGAGATGCCCCCGTATGTGGTCTCCCTCTAACTTGTCCCAAAGAACCATCTGCAAAATCTGTCAAGAGTTCCCCTCCTTTCACATCATCATGGTCTGGCTGTAATATCTGAGGAGCTTTGGCTCCCACAGAAATAGTCCCTGCGTTGTTTCTGGGCTCTGAGACTCCCATTCGGCTTGCACTTGCTAATTTGGTATCATCCCAATCCTCATTTAGGGCAGAGACAGCTGGAATATCTGAAGCTGCCGTCGGAGTGTTGGTTGCCATTGCCATGCCTCCTGGCATGCTGTCAGTTTCTGACTCAATACTTGGTAAGTACTCTGAGTAGTCAAGCAGGTGTTCAGTCACGGTGGTCTGAGGTTGATGAGCTGTCAGTTGTGAAGGACTCTCTCTACTTGCAGTGAGCATCCCATTCCCAGTCTCTGTTACGGGACTTGTCACAGGAGAAGACACTGTTGTATGTTCAATGGTTATTTCCAAGTTTCCAGTCTGTGGGTTAGTAGTTAGCATTTCTTCAGTGTTCAACTGAGTTGTCATTGAATGTTCCAAATTCTCACCTGTCTTACTTCCTGTCTCCAAGAATTGATCACCCAGAAGCCTTGGAACCCCTTGTCCTGTTTCTATGGCTTTTTCAACAGTGGGCATGCTACTGGAACTACTAAAAAAATCAACTTTCACGTTACTATTTGGGGAGACTATTGTAGTAACAGCTGTGGTTAACCTACTTTCAGATAAGTCTTTATTGTGTTCACTAGGATTAAATCCTCCTTCATCTGAAGAAGCCATTGACTCAGTAGGGGTATACACATCAGTGCTCTGACCATATGTGAACACAGTGCTTACTCCAGTAAGCTGTGTTACTCCCCCAACAGTGAACCCCTTATTCAATGATGTTTCCGACAGTTCTGTTAAAATTATATTTGAATCTTCTATTAGTGCCATTTGAGCTGTTTGCTTTGAAGGTCTGGGTTTTTCAAGGTCATCTATATTCCATCTCTCAATTTGATCTTCAATGTGTTCTATCTCTCTCCTTCCCATTTTGGGGAAAGCCAGACATTGTGAGACAGAGAAAAGCAGGATGTTAAGAAGAGCCATGCAAATGTGAAGTTCTAGCAGTCTGCTCATAGTGGAAGAGAAATGTGCACATAAATTTGCAAAATTGGTGATTCCAATAATTGAATCCTGTAGAAAAATAAAACATTCAAACTGTCATTTTTTCTTCTGATATATCATTTTTTTTTAATTTTATTTTATTTAATAATAACTTTGTATTGACAGAATCCATGCCAGGGTAATCTTTTACAACATTATCCCTTGCACTCGCTTATGTTTCGTTTTTTCCCCTCCCTCCCTCCACCCACCCCCCCCCCAAGATGGCAAGCAGTCCTATACATGTTAAATATGTTGCAGTACTGATATATCATTTAAATTAAACCATAAATGAAGAAGTCTATAGCATGCTCAGGGGATAGTGTATAAGACAGTTATCTCCTTATTTCTGAGATGGTGATGACCCAGTTCATTTTTCCCTTTTGAATTTTTAAGCTAATTTAATTTTCTTAGGAAAAGGTACCAGGAAACAAAATTAGACAAAAAGGTAAAATCAGATATGTGCATATTCGGTATAAGTATATATCCCCAAGATTAATGTTGCCTAGAAATTAGGCCTACTCTGTAACATAATGATGCCAGGTCCTTGGCTGTAATCATATCCCTATTTATTCTTTCCAGTTTTGGATTTCTTAACTTTTGACTAAATTTATTCTTAAGACCAATCAAAATCAAACTTGTTTTCTGTCATTACTAAAAATTAAAATGATTTTAACAAGAAAATAAAAAAGAAAATATCAAGAATATCCATTTTAAGTTTCTTCTATTTTTAGATTTTTAGAAAATCAGATAAATCTACTATAATAATAATATTAGTCTAAACTAATATAACAATTTAAAGTTTCAAAGTGCTTTACATATGTTATCTCATTGGATCTCATAACTACACTTTGAAGTAGATACTGTATCATTATTCCTTTTTTCACATATAAGCAAAAAGAAATTCAGAGAACTTAAATTATTTGCCCAAAGTCATAAAGCACAGTAGAGGTAAAATGAATCACAGTTTTCTGACTTCAAGAGACTAGTGCTAACCCAACTGCACTTCATTACCACCATCTTTTCAGAAAGACATATGATCATTTCATATCATATAGAATAATTCTGATTTCAAAGTGGAATCAAACAAACTCATGATATGACTAAGAATTTTAGAAATTTAACCAAAAAAAACAGATTTGGTATTAAAGTGCTAAAACAATAAAGAGTTGTTGTTTTACTTTAATCTTTATCTATTACATAAAAGATAGAAAGAGGAAAAAATAATATCCCTGCCCTCACTGAGTTTACATTCTACTAGGAGAACAACATATACACATAAAAGTGTAAAGTAGACACAAAGTAATTTCAGGGGACAGGACAACTGGGGAAACTCAAGAAAGGCTTCTTCTGTCCTTGAGATGATTCTTGAAGAAAGTTAGGGATTCTAAGAAGAGGAGTGTGGAAAGAGAGCACAAGATATCATTCTAGGGGTGGAGGTAGAAGACAGACTTGCTCTGTGGAAAACAGAAAATAGGCAGTTTGGTGGGACATAAAAGTTGTAAAGCAAGATAGTGTGAAAATAATCTTAAAAAGATAAGCAAGAGGCTAATTGTCAAAGATCTTAAATTCTGAACTGAATTTTTATTTTAACCTAGGGGAGGCATAAATCATCAGGAGGTAACATGGTTAGACCTTGTATTTTAGTAGGCAAGAAAGAAATGGAACAAGCATTTAAGTGGCAACTTTATGCTAGAAATTGTGCTAAATGCTTTACAAATATAAACTCATTTGATTTTTAGGAATATAATTTTGGTACCTACATGGAAGATGAAGAAGAAGTGGGGAAGGAGAGAAGAGTAGAGGCAAAAAGATCTGGCTAAAGAATAAGATCTTCTAGTTAATTAAATTCTAAATATACTATACAAGTATAAATATTTAAATATAATTCTAATTAGTTAAAGTGTTACCATTTGAACATAATTGTCTCTATATTATATATACATATAACACTGTTTTAAAAGATAATTCAGCTTTATTTTATATAGCACTTTGCAGAGTGCTTTGCAAACATTATCTCATTTTATCCTCACAACAATCCCCAAACAGCAAGGGCTATTATTATTATTTCCATTTTACAGATGAGAAAACTGAATGAGAGGCTAAGTGACTTGCTTAAGCTTACACAATTAGTCTCAAAGACTCCAGTCTTCCTGACTTTAGATCCAGCATTCCATCACCCTGTCATATAGCTAGCTATTTCCAAGGACATCACTACTTCAACTTCAAAACCTAAAGAATCCACGACTTCATATATGTAGATTTTCCCATACTAGATGTAGTCTATTGCCTTTTCATGTCTTAGTAGATAATTTAGTAAGTTTCTGTGACCAAAATAAAATTCATAAACTTTTGGTGTTGAATTTCTCTGAACTTACCTATGCTGGTTCCCAGGTAGTGGATCATCAGACCTAAAACTGAAGGCTTTCTAGCTAATACAATATAAAAAGCAATGGATTTGGAGTAAAAGGACCTAGATTCAAATCTCACCTCTGACAAGTTCTAGCTGTTTGACCTCAAACTTTATGTCTTTTGGGACTTTCCCCATCTATAAAAATGAAGGGGTTGGACTATGGACACTAAGGTCCCTTCTAACCCCTCTTCTCTAACTTTTATAGACCTTGCCAGAGCTTATACTCTCCTAACATTGCCTTCTAAATCCTAGAATCCCTTTGACTGTATAATGAAACATTGGAATAGGATTTTAGTAAATTCCTGTAAGTCTGTTAAAAGAGCACTCTGCTCAATAAGTAGCCAAATAAGACGGTTAATATATTTTGTTAGTTATATGATATGCCTTTAATTTTAACTAAATCAAATGACACAAATATAGAGAAATTATATAATCATGCACATTGCTCAGTGAAATTGTCATATATACTTTTCTCTCTGTTGGAAGATTCAAATAAACTGCCTCTTTACATCTCCATATAGAAAAGCTGACATGTAAAATTATTATATATTAAGAGTTAACCTAGGGTGAAACATGTACTATGCCATCACATACCTGTCTGGTTTATTCTCAACCCATTCAGAAAATTGCCCACCTTGTATAAACACATATTTGCCTATTCAATTAAATCCCTTGGTGATTACCTCAGAAGATACTGAGCTATTTAGTTTGAAGCTATATTTTTAAAAGTCCAAAGCATAAAATAAAACCTGAAAATTTCAATCATCTAAATATTCTAGTTTGCATAGCATAAAAACACTCAGATGCATCCACACTTCTATATTTTTAGCATTCTTAAGTCAAACTTTAGACAATTGGAATGAATTTTTCACTTTCATCCATATGTTTTCACATCATGAAGAGGCACATTCAATTCCGCGTGAAAAAAAAACTGAAAGAAATAGATCATGAAGACAAAGATTTAAATGAATGCAAGACCTTTTCCTAAAATAAAAATTTCCTGCAAGCTTTCTAATGTTTCTCTAGCCATTTCTCTAAAGACCATAGGAAGTCCAGTGTTCCAGGGGGCCTTCCAAATTTCCTCCAAATACGAAAGAATACCAGTGAAACATTCAGATTATTATCTTATCTCACCATCTCATTACATAATCAACCCACCTCCTTTTGCTCCTGTATTTTCCCTGATGACACTGTTTCATTCAGTTTTTCTTCAAAGGTCCTTACTTTGTTATATGTTGCACCCAACTCACACCAACATATGCCTCTTCATTGTATTTTGTGGGACAATGAAAATTTTTAATTTATTGGAGACTGTAGTGTTCTTTGTTTCCTTACCATACAACACTGAAAGAATATTGATGTTAAAAAGATTATTCTAATTTTTGGGAGAAGCTTAAGGGCATTTGCAATTTCCTGAAGGTCATCTAACCAACTGCTCTCCTTTTTAATTATGTACACAATTTGTTGTGTTTGTAGTTGTTTGTTTTTTAATTTCATTATTGAAGAAAACCATAATATTAGGGAGATGATGCCATGATATTAAAGTGAATTGGATTTAAGTGAGAGAGGGCTATGCAAAGTCACCAGCCTCACTTTCTCCTCCAGAGCCATCAGAATCAGGATGATTGGAAATGGTCTTGGATGATTTCACAAGATATCTTGGGGTTTACAGGCTAAGAACCATGTCTTAAAACCAAATCATTCTGGCTCTCATTAATTGACCAACAAGAAATCCCAGGCCAAGCTCAACTTGGTTTGAGCCCTGATTGACTCAAAGAAAAAGTAAATAATAATTGTTTCTGTTTTGGCCAGAAACTCTAAAGATCTTCCCCTCCCCTGTTGATTTATGGGTTGAATTTTTTTTTTGGACTAGATAAAAGATGCCATTCTCTGCCTCATTTTTTAATCTATCCTTAATTGCTAATTGGGCACACAAACTGAGACCTGTTAAAGACTTTAGCTTAAAAAGTTAAAGTCCATCACTACTTCCTAGGCCATCTAGAATCACACACAATATACTGTCTTTTTGAACTAGCAGATAGTTAGACAAGCAGTACAAATTGCCCATCTAACTTTATAATCTGAGTAACAGTTAGTTATTCTGTTTTTTCTGTTAGTTATCCAGTTAGTTTTTTCTGGTGCAAATAAGTAGGGCAAATTTTTAGAGAGCTTACAAATAACTCCTAGAAGCATCTATAATAGTTAAGGGTTGAGGGCAAGCAGGAATACCAGTGCAACAAGCCAGGTGTTCTCAATTTTTTTTGGTCTAAAAACTCCTTTACACTCTTAAAAATGGTTGAGAACCTTAAAATGCTTCTGTTTACTTGAATGACAGCAACAAAAATTTACCATATTCAAAATTTAAAATGGTAATATTTAAAAACATTCATTTAATTTAAAAAAAACCTTACATATTCACATAAATACATTTTATGGAAAAAAACTTTATTTCCCCAAACAAAAACTAATAAAGGTATTGAGAAGAATATTAGTGTTTTACATACTTTTGCAAACTTCTTTAATGTCTAGCCTAATAAAAGACTATTGGATTCTCCTGTCTGTTTCTGATTTCAATATGTTGCAATATATTGTTTTTACTAAAGTATACAATTTGACAGATATGTAGCTGAAAAAAAGAGTAGCATTTTAATAAATAAATAATGTTTTAGTCTTTTTATTAATATAGTTTTGACCCCTTAAAAGATCATCAGGACCCCCAGGTCCTTTGAACAACACTGTTCGAACTACTATATTATTTACTAGGTTCAGGTGTTAGGCCAACTGCTCAGAATACAAATGCAAACAAAAAGAAATATATCCTCTGTTCTCAAAGAGTTTATATTCTAATACCAAAAATAATACACAAAAGAGAGCTAAAAAGTAGAGGAGAGAGGTATCCAAGCAAGGTATGATAGCAAGTCTGAGAGTCAGGGAATGAAGAATGGCTGGTACAGATTCATCTCCACAATGGAAATTTACAGAAGAGACTCACAATTGGGAGAAGAGTCTGCATGGCAGAGGGATGTTTTCAGGATGAGAAGGTCCTAGGCACTGGGGGGAAATTTCAGGCTAGAAAGTTGAACCATAGTGACAAAGTCTGGAAAAATCAGTACCACTGCCATGAAGAAGAGGGAAAATCAGCCTTGATTAAATTAGAATGATGTCATATACAGTCAGGAGCATCTGGAAGACTTCATCAATCACAGGAAATCTCTCTTTAATCTGAACTCTGCTGGATTTTCTCCATCACTGTGACAAACTTATGAAGTCCTTTACTAAGCCTATTTCCGGATTTTATGGCCTCATCTGATATTTATGATCAGAAGTTTGAACATGATTATTTCTATTATAGCTTTAAAGGAATCAGTTTTGATTATGTATGGGAAGCACTTTGTTAAAAGAGAATTTTAAGGGAGTATTTTGCTTAAGCAATAAGCATAGTGCAATCTTACGTTTTCTTTTTATTTTTCAGTCAATTGTGTGATAGTAAAGATATAGTCTACTGTGTAAAATCAAGTGCTAAGCCTATTTATTCACTACTAATATTCTTATCAAGAATGCCCATAAAAACAAAAGGTCAAGAATTTCAAGGGAATTAATGAAAAAAAATCAAATGAAGGTGGCCTAGCTGTACCAGATCTAAAATTATATTATAAAGCAGCAGTTACTAAAACCATCTGGTATTGGCTAAGAAATAGACTAGTTGATCAATGGAATAAGTTAGGTTCAAAGGACAAAACAGCCAATAACTTTAATAATATAGTGTTTGACAAACCCAAAGACACCAGTTTCTGGAATAAGAATGCATTATTTGACAAAAATTGCTGGGAAAATTGGAAATCAGTATGGCAGAAACTAGGCATTGACCCACACTTAACACCGTACACCAAGATAAGGTCAAAATGGGTTCATGATCTAGGCATAAAGAATGAGATGATAAATAAATTGGAAGAGCATAGGATAGTTTACCTGTCAGACCTGTGGAAGAGGGAGGAATTTATGACCAAAGAAGAACTAGAGATCACTATTGACCACAACATAGAAAATTTTGATTATATCAAACTGAAAAGTTTTTGTACAAACAAAACAAATGCAAACAAGATTAGAAGGGAAACAATAAACTGGGAAAACATTTTTACAATCAAAGGTTCTGATAAAGGCCTCATTTCCAAAATATATAGAGAACTGACCCTAATCTATAAGAAATCAAACCATTCTCCAATTGATAAATGGTCAAAGGATATGAACAGACAATTCTCAGACGAAGAAATTGAAACTATTTATAGACATATGAAAATATGCTCCAAATCATTATTAATCAGAGAAATGCAAATTAAGACAACTCTGAGATACCACTACACACCTGTCAGATTGGCTAGAATGACAGGGAAAGATAATGGGGAATGTTGGAGGGGATGTGGGAAAACAGGGACACTGATACATTGTTGGTGGAATTGTGAACACATCCAGCCATTCTGGAGAGCAATTTGGAACTATGCTCAAAAAGTTATCAAGCTGTGCATACCCTTTGATCCAGCAGTGTTTCTACTGGGCTTATACTCCAAAGAGATACTAAAGAAAGGAAAGGGACCTGTATATGCCAAAATGTTTGTGGCAGCCCTGTTTGTAGTGGCTAGAAGCTGGAAAATGAAAGGATGTCCATCAATTGGAGAATGGTTGAGTAAATTGTGGTATATGAACGTTATGGAACATTATTGTTCTGTAAGGAACGACCAGCAGGATGAATACAGAGAGGACTGGAGAGACTTACATGAACTGATGCTGAGTGAAATGAGCAGAACCAGGAGATCATTATATACCTCAACAATGATACTGTTTGAGGATGTATTCTGATGGAAGTGGATCTCTTTGATAAAGAGAGCCTTAATTGATCAAAGATGGGCAGAAGCAGCTACACCCAGAGAAAGAACACTGGAAATGAATATAAACTGCTTGCATTTTTGTTTTTCCTCCCGGATTATTTATACCTTCTGAATTCAATTCTCCCTGTGCAACAAGAAAACTGTTTGGTTCTGCACACATATATTGTATCTAGGATATACTGCAACCCATTCAACATGTAAAGGACTCTTGCCATCTGGGGGAAGGGGTGGAGGGAGGGAGGGGAAAAATCGGAACAGAAATGAATGCAAGGGATAATGCTGTAAAAAATTACCCTGGCATGCGTTCTATCAATAAAAAAATTATTAAAAAAAAAGAATGCCCATAAATTATTTTATTAAAATTTTATAGCTATAAGAAAGTAGTAATATAGGTCAGCAGTTGTCAATCTGATTATCATTTTTGGATATTTAATTAGGTCCAAGATTTTTTTCAGCTTCCTCTATAAGCATATGAGACTGGAGTTCATGCAATGAATTTACTGCCCCGATGGTGAAAAACATTTTATCTTTGGAGATCTTTTGTATTTCTCATCTATTTGTTGTCTTCCCTCCATTTTCATTCTTCTATGTCCATTAAAAGGCTAATCAATTATTTGATCTCTTCATACAGGTTTTGAATCTCTTCATACAGATTTTGACCTCCACTGTTTAAAAAGGAAATATTTCTTACAACATCATCATCCTTTTCTATAAAATTTTACAAAAGAGTTTATATTGTGAACTAATCTTGCCTTTGGCTATCATCTCTCTCCACCTGGAAAATACGTCATATGTTTGCTGACAAAGATACTTTTGGGACATTTTTTGTTTCTTTTATAGAAACTTATTAACATTAGTTAAAATTCTGCATGAAATTATCATAATCTATGCTTGTTATTTCTTCCATAATGAACAGAAACCCATGTTTAATTGCCAATATTTTAATTAATTCAGAATTGAGTTTTCAATTGCATACTCTATCTTTTTCTCATTTTTTTTCTTCCAGATTTCTATTTATTTTGATCTTTGTTCTAACAAGTCAGTGCTCTGCTTACACACAGACAGCTGATCAGGTATAGCTACCCATATTGGTAATGAGTCCTCTTCTGGGTATTAAATTATAGTCAATATCATACATTGTAACAATATTAAGTGCTCATTAAATTCAGCAATTTTTTTCTTGGTAAAAGTATCATGATATGTGGACATGAGGCTTTAATACAGTCGATCAGACTTCGGCTATTTCATTTTCTTATCCTGATCTATGTTTTCTAAGTATAAAAGTATATGTTGACTTGATTTGGAAGTGTACTTTATAGAAAATTTTTACCTCTTCATTCTTTGCAATAGATATCGAGGCATAACCATCAACTATTTTCATTGGGGCCTTTTTTGAAAATACTTTTCATGAGCAACGCAGCACAAAATGACCAAATTTTGCGTGAAATAATTTTTCTCATTGTGTTAGGGCTCAAAATAAAGCCAACTTTATCAATTTATTGATTTTCCTCTTCAGGAGGAATCTATGAACCATCCTTCCATTAAGTAAGAACTTCCTTCTTCTTGGTTTATCTATATAGCGATAATATCAATACTAACATGGTTTTAGTTCCACTAGTAAGCAGCATGCTCACTTATTGTCCAGTGGATAATATGAAGTGGATTCATGTTAACAGTACTAACATCTTAATTTAAATATAATCTAAAAGTTATGAAATCTCCTTTGCCCTCTTTTCTTCCATTCTTCCACTGTCACTACAGAAGTAGAAGAGGGCCTGCTCACAATTAAGGGCCATTTTGTATTTTTTTTTCCCTTGGCAAAGAGTTCGCTGCCAAACAGTGTACCTACTGGCAATGAATCTTGGAGAGCAGATTCAGTCTGTTGCTGAGATAACATTCAGTCTTTGCAATATGGTAAAAACTCCCAAAATCTGTGCTCTGCCAGCATATTTTTCAACCACCCTTCATCATATCTATATTATGATGAGATATTAAGGTAAAGACTTTCTGAAAAGACTGATTTAGGGATAAGAATCGTTCAAAGATAAATTAATTACAAAAGAAAAATAATATCTAAACTATAAATGAATAACCAAGTTACATAGCCTTAGTAAATAAAAACCTAGCGCATTTTTAAATCCCCAATTGTGTTTTTTCAAAGTTTTTTAAAATAAAAATGAAGGATCTGATGACAAACCAGCATATTACATTTTATGAATATGGTCTCTGTAAATTCTAGACACAACCAAATAAGAATAAGTCATGGATATATTTGCAGTGAGAGTTCCCTGAATACAAGGACTAGTAAATATAAACCTCATATTTTATTCTATGTATTTTTCTCTTTTTTAACAATAAATAGATAGCATTTATATGACACTTTAAGTAGGAGTGTACTGATAAATGTTTAATATCTATCCAGGAAGAAAATTTTACCCACAAAACACTTTTAAGTTTAATCTGTATTATTAACATTTTCTCCATAATTTTCTTAATTCTAGACAATCAACAAAACTCAAAGCTTTATTTGTAACACTCATCAATTTCTGAAGTGTAAATGCTCATAGTGAAAAGTTAGCAATTGTCTTTAGTTCTAGTTGTTCTCCAACATGGCCATGGTTTTAAAGTTTGAAGTTTTTCCTTTGGCTTACCTTTCATTCATTCAGTCTTTTAACAATATCCCTACAAATTAGGTTCCACTATTATCATTCTTTTATAGATGAGGAAACTGAGGCAGAGAGAAATTGTTACTTGCCCAGAGTCATATGGCTAGGAAGTATTTAAGAAATTAATTTAATTTAGTCTTTCTGACTTCAAATCCAGTACTCTGACCATTACACCACTTAGCTGCTTAAATTAATGGAACAGTTGCACCACTCAAAAAGCAAACAAACAAATTTACGGGTGGGGAAAATAAGTTAATCTAATCTTATGTTTTCACTATCTAAAAGATATTTCTACTTCGGTATTCTTATATCTCAAACACATTACATTTAAAATTGAATTCTTCATCTTTTCCCACTAGTTAATCTCTCTCCTAAATCTTCCATCTTTGTCACTGACATCCTATTCTCAGTGACACAGTTTTATAACATTAGAATCTTATTAAGAATCTCTTCTTCCTTCTCTTTTATCCCTATATCCAAACTTGCAAGAACTCACAGAAAATCATCAATCATTGATTACGCCTTCATAATATCACTTGGTATTGTCCCTTCATCTTTATTCTCATTGCTACCATCATAGTCCAGGCCCAAATCAATTCACTGGATCATTAAAGCTACCTTTTCATATAAATTCAACAAGCTGATTCATCTCTTGTCCATAGTTTTTCCTTGATACATTCATATTATATGTTCTTATCACTATGATAATTTTCATTACACCATTTTCTTGCTTTTTCCACTTTTCACAGTTCCAATTTTATCTTCACCATTCTCCAACTTAAACTATACAATCTAATAAAACTAACATTCCTTTCTCATGCTCATTCCAATATCCAGACCTTCACTCATTCCATCCCCTATAAAAATCTCATTACAGAGAGTCTTTCCTAATATTCTTAGTGACTTTCATCTGTTAAATTATTTGCTATTTATCCTGTATATAATTTGCTTTGTATACATTTGTTTACATGTTTTCTTTCTCATTGGATTGGGGTCTCCTTGAAAGTAGGAATTATCTTTTACCTATTTTTGAATCAGTGCTTAGCATGTGTCTGGCATAGAGTAGGCATTTTATAAATGTGGATTGGTTAGTTGCTGAAATGTCTCCTCTTTCTTCCCCAAACTTTCACATTTCAATATCCCACCCCTTTCAAGACTCATCTGAAGTTCCATTTCCTTACATTCTTCTCTAAATATTCTGGGCACACAGTGATTTGTTCCTTCTCCAACATATTTTAACCCTGATCTATGCCACTTTTGATCATGAATTTTATTTCATATTTACATGTCTCATTGTCCCAACAGCTACAGGTTCTAAGTAGATAGGTACTACCTCATATATCTTTGTCCCACCACAATGTCCAACAGAGTTTTAGATATACAGGGAAATAATAATTTGAGTTTGAACCAAATACAAATAATCTTTGCAGAATGTAAAAGAAGAGAAAGTATTTAGGGATTCATATATTTAGGATAATATTTCTAATAATAATTGCTTCATGGATTTCTCTAAGTCTAATTACATGCACAATATTTAGCTCATTATGATGACAAAAGGTTTTCTGAATTCATCATTCAACTGAAACTATTTTACCCAAGTAACCAAAAACCTCTCAATTGATTTTTTTTATCATTCACCCTTTTTTGACCTTTCTGCAGCATTTGATATTATTGATCATCTGTTCTCCCATATGCTCTCTTTTCCATGAGCTTTGATGACATTGGTCTCTCCTAGTTTTCCTTCTATCTGTCTGACTGAGGTTTTAGTCTCCTTTGTTGACTCTTTAACTATATCACTCCCATTGATCCTAGTATTTACCAAAGCTCTGTCTCAAGCCTTCTTTCCTTTTCTCTCCATACTATCTTACTTGATGATCTCATCAGCTCCCAAGAGTTTTGTTGTCATCTCTATGCAAATAACTCAGTTCTCTATGTCCTTATCACCACTGCCAATTAAATATTTTGAACCGTATATCCCATAGGAATCTCAAAAAAAAACATATTTCAAAACAAAATGTTTTTATTTTTCTCCCCAAAACCTACCCTCTTCCAAACTTTTCTATATTACTCAAAAGTATTATCATCTTCCCTGTAACTCAGGTTTATGTTAGTATCATCCTTTATTCTTCGTTTTAACATACCACAAATCTGTTCCAAAATATTGTCTTTCCACCTTCATAATATATCTAAGTCCCCTTTTCTCTACTCACACAGTCACGACTATAATTCAGGACATTATCATCCATTTCTGGACTGGATTATTACAATCGTCTTTTCCTTAAGCCTCTCCCATACTTTCCTACTCTGATCACACAACTGTCAAAAGTAATTTCCCTAAAGTATGGGTCTGATTATGTCACATCTCTTTTCAATATATTTCAGTAGTTCATTGATACCTCCAGGATAGAATTTAAAATACTTTCTTTGGAATTTAGAGGCCTTAAAAACCTATCTCCTTTCTACTTTTCTGGAATTCTTATACTTTATTCTCTTTCATATAACTAGAATCCAGCTCTAGGGCCCTTCTTGCTATTCTCACAAACAACACTATCTCTAAGTCTTTGTGTTAGCTTTACCACATAACTGGAATGTCCTTCCTCCTCATCTCTGCCTTCAATATTCAGCTCAAATGCTACTTTCTACTGAAAGCATTTTCCAATCCTTCCAACTTAGAGCTTTCCCCTCTAAGATCTGAGGGGTTTTTTTTTTACATATTTCTATGTATTTTATATACCTCCAGTTATTTACATATTGACTCTTCATTACAATATAGGTTCTTTGAAAGCAAGGACTGTTTTTGCTTTTGTTGTATTCCTAGCATATAACATAATACTTGTTCCATAGCAAGGACTTAAGAAATGATTATTAATTGATTGATGAATTATTGCCACTAGTACTCTGTTCAAATTCCACTCCAATATATCATAACATAAGGGATGGCTAAATAATGTGGTATGTAAAGATAATATTTTCCATCTTAATAAACAATGAATAAGAATAGGAAGATATGAACTGATAAAAAAGTAAAGTAAGCAGGATCATTACTATAATATAAATAGAAATTTTAAAAATAGAAACAATGCCAGATAATTATAATGTTCAACTTGAAGCTAAAATCAAAAATTTTAAAAGAGGAAAGAATGTACTTTCCATCCTTGTTTGCAGAGATTTAAAAGGCATAATAACACACTGAGTTAGGATCTGTTATTTTACCCATTTTATAGATGAGAAAACTGAGGCAGAGAGGTTGTGGCTTACTTGGATCACATAGCAAAGAAGTGTTTGAAACAAGATTCAAATCCAGATCATCCTGACTCCCAATCCTAAATTCTAGCCACTACAGATATGACATGTCTGTATTATCTGGTTTACTTAACCTGATGCATAATTTTATTTAACTGTTTTTTCCATTCTCTCTTTTTTAAAAATAAATTTTTTAATACATAGGATCCATCTCTTCAAAAGAGGGAGAGAAGAAATAAACTTGGAAAGGAAAGTGATATAAAAATAAAAGATCAAATATTATTTTAAAAGAAGTAACTGCTAGTAATAATAACTTTCCCATGTGTATTTGGTTTTAGTCTTTATTTTCTTTTTTACTTATTTTTAGAAATTGATCAGATACACTGCACATAATGTCAGAATTTTTTGGTATGTTACTTTTGCCAAACATTTTTTTCTCTTTGTTATGAGGGATTGCTCTCTGGAAAAGAAGAAGTTTGCTCTTGGGAATGTGCACAATATTAAAAATAAAAGATATCAATAAAAATGTATATGTTCTAAAAAGAAAGAAATAGATCAGATTTGTCAAAATGGCTTTTTCTGACCTCCTCAAAGTTTCAATTCTATCATAGGTGCATTGACTTATCATTGCTCCCAAGTTTCTTTCACAATTTCTCTTCACATTTTGTGTATATATGTGTTTGTATATGTGTGTGTTACATACATAAATTATTTATGAGATAAAAGAAGAATATTTTCCTCATTTGCATTTATCTCATCATTTTATCCAATGAATGTTTCTTCTTTAATATACATGTCAACATACTTCTTTCTATCAATCAAGTTCATTCTTATCTAATTAAATTTTTTAACCAAAAATCTGCCACTTCCAATATAACTCCTCAATGGCTCACCATACCTTATCACCATAAACCTGGCCATATGAATATAGTTTTATCTTCATTGTTCCCTCTGGCACCCTATGACATCTGCATCACTGGGCAAATTGACAATTGTCATTGTCCTGCTACATCCTTCCAAATTCATGCTCCAGTCATCTTCTATGTAATTTAAATAAGCTGGAAAGATGTATGAACTTTTCAAAGAACAATTCTCTGAACACTAAGGGAGGGAGGATGAGGAAAATTAAATACAAATTGTTACAGCAAAGAGGTGTTATTGATTGAGAAAGATCAAGGTTGGATGCTTTATTCACCATTTTTAAGAATTATATCTAAACTCTACATGCCAGACTTTCAGATATCTCCGTGGAACTTAGCAATGCAGGGCAGGAAGAGAACCTTCCCATAGCTATGAATTATCATCTCATCCCTAATTTAGTGATATGAAATTCTGGCTTTTACAGAAAGAAGTTTGCAACATCCATGACATCAGTCAAGAGATGCAGTACTATATCTTCCCTACCCACCCATCCTTCAATGATTCAGTGGATTTTCCATGCAAAGAAACTCATCTATGAAATTCTAGGTCTCACATGGCCTTGTTTTCCCTAATCTTAATTTTAAAAATCTTATTCATCAATGATACAGGTATTCTACTAATCTAACCTGCCATTTTCTCTGCCCAATATATGATTTTTTTAACCTCACTTGGCAAACTGAATGATTACCAGACTTTTTTTAAATCTTTATACATATATACTCCACTTTAAGCAAACCCAATATAGGTAATATAAATTAGGAAGGGTTTTTTTTTCATTTTACAAAGAAATTCACCCCAGGGTTCTTTTAAATAGCAAGGTTGCCTGGTTTATTTAACATAAAATCTGATGCAAAAACTGTCATTTTGCACACAACTTTTCAGGAATACATTTATTGCATAATGCAAAATACACTTATAACTGAAGTGGGGGAGGAAAGTCTTTAACATAAAGTTCCATATTTTTGATCCTCACTTTAAGTATATAATGAAATGAGATTTTGTTATTAGTTTTAACATGCAATAATTGCCCAGTGATGTGAGACCTCTTGCAACGACATCAGTAAAAATAAAATGTACAAAGAACGGAAGGAGAAATACAACTTATATTTTCTTGTTGGAAAAGTTTTCCATCTAAGCTCAAAAGGATTGTTTATTTGAGTTACCAGCTAAAACTTTCAACGATGAAAGTGCCCTTTAAATAAGTACTCTCCCTTTCTCCCACTCCCTTCAGCTCTGCACTGAAATTAGTTGCAGGAGCTGGGCACATCACCCAGTATGGATGACATCAACTTCCAGGTAGGCAAACATGGCAAAGCACATAAACTCTTGACACCAATCCCACATTTTCAACTCTGGCATCTTCCTTATCAGTCTCGTTTTCCTTCCTGACACCTGGCAGATTATAAGCATCATTGGTCAAAGTAAGGACAGGCTTGCGGCTAACGCACATATTGAGATGCTCTCTGAGAACTGGGACATTTAGCTTTTCTTACTTTGTCCACTTCTAACCCTTAGGCATTAAAAAAAAAAAATTAATGACCTTTTTAGTTACAAGCTGTGTGCAAAACAAAACCAAAAAAAAGAAAAAAAGACAGACATAAGTGACATTTCTGATCTCAACTGTTTCTTTTCACCAAAGTACAAGAAAAGATTTCCACCACCTAATATCCCCATTTGTTCCTGCTGATCTGCGGGGAATACTACTGGATGAATAGTGGCCATCTGATAGAAGCAAACACTTGTCTTGAACTTGTTCTTTGTTATATTAAGGGCTAAAAGGGGAGAGAAAGAAAGAAAAAAAAGGCAAACAAAAGCCAGGCTCGCCAGTTCCCCTAGCACAAAGGATCCTCCAGAGTGAAAGCAACGAGTCTGGCCTTTAACTGGGGAACGCCCGGGAATTCTCCGAGGCCTGCTGTCTACCTGGTTTGCTCCACCACTCCGAGTCATACATGCCAAGGGGGTGAAGGCATATCCTACTCCCAGGCCAACAGTCCTCAACCCCCGCAAAAACGGCACTTCTCCCAGAGAATCACCCGACGAGCCTCGAGCGGCCAGGAGCTGAATGGCCACTCAGTCACTCACCCCCCGGTTCTCCCAGCCACCACCCCTCACCCTAAGTATTAAATGGGGCGGGTTCTACTGCATGCAGGACCCGTACGCCCGAGGGGGCGGTGCCCCCGGCCCCTTCCTTACCTGAGCGTTGCGCCCTTTAGGGGGGCAGCGCGCAGAGGAAAGAAGCGGTGCCAAGGCTGCCAAGGCGAGGCATTCTATCTCGGCGCCTGCGGCGGTGGCGGCGGCGGCGGCGGCTTCTGCTGCTGCTAACGCGGGTGCTTACTCGGCTGCCTCCACCGCTAGGACATTGGGAGGAGGGCGTCTCGCTTGGTTGCTTATTCATAAGGCCTCCTTCTCGGCTAGGGATTGGGCTGGGGGGAAGATGGATCCGCCCCAGCTCCGCTGTGCCTACCGACGCAGACGGACAAACAAGACCATCCCAGCTCTCCGTTTTCTCAGCTTCCCCGGCTCCCACGCTCACCCCACCAAGACTTTCTCGCCTTCTCTCCACCTCATCACCACCGCCCCGGACTCGAGAACAGAGCGGTGACTAGACCGCTCCTGTATAGCCTTATCCTCGCCATCCCCTCTCTACAAGATCCATCAGTTTCAGGTAGCTTCCAGATCCTTTCTGCTACCCTCAGACTTCTGCAGAGTCTCCCTGGACACTCGCGATGGATTCTATTTACCTGCGGTGAAGAAAAACACCGTACTCGTAGGCAAGTCCGCAATTTCTCCGGTTTCCCCACCCCATCCCCCGGCGTAGGTCTTCAGGTCAATTGTTTTTTTTTTTTTCTTGCGGGTATTTTGTAGGCTGTTCTATCAAACATCTCCGCCGGCTCTAAAGTGATCCTGGGTATATTTATTCCCAAATGTTCTCACTTTCCTCCAAAGCCAGAAAAGAGTTGGAGTGGTGACATAACTTGGACCTCCTCAGAACCCAGTCTTACTAGATGTAGCTGATTGTGGGGTACTGAATTAAAACCAAAAAACAAGTGTCAGGAAACAATTTGAACGCTATGACCTGTTTCATCATATAGAAATGATTAACACAATAGAGTCTGCTCTCCCCATTATCTGGATGGGAAAACATGAGCTGTAATGCATTTATTTATAAAAACGCCCAAACATTTTCTTTTCTGTCCCTTCCTCCTGAAAGTTCATGAACAGATGGACTGGAGAAGCATCTCCCAGTGTTCTCTCTAAGAATCTTCTAACTATGTAAGTCTTTATAGGAAGGTCACTTTTTTATTTTGGGATCATCAGTAGTGGACTCCAAATTAAAATGGCATTGCTACATATAGTTCTAAACTCTATCAACAATCAATGAATACATTGGTGAATATGACAATGACTAAAGATAGACACTTTTCAGTTTGTATTAGTGCAGACCAGAGCTTCAGGGTATGTTTAAAGTACTATTGCGAAAATATTACTGGATACCAAATCACATCATTTCTGACTTCTTTATAAAACCATTTTCAGTCTTCCTGTTTTATATCTTACCACTGGACCCAGATGGCTCAAAAGGTATAAGTAAGCTTGGTGACTTTGCACAGACTTCCCTCACTTAAATCCAATTCACTTGCATGCCATGATCCTCTTCAAAAGTGAAGGACAAACAACATTTATTTAACTATAGTAGAATCTATTATCATCAAGCCTTTTATTAATAGATTGGTCAAATAATTCAAATCATCTGTTAATTAGCATAACTAGAAGGAATATAGCTTAGTTTACTAGAAAGAAAAGAATCACAGAATCTGACAGTTGGGAAGGGAATCTAAAAGAATTCCCATTTACAATATACTCAACAAGTAACTATCGAGCCTCTGAAGATTTCTAAGGAAGGAAAACTTATAATCTCCAGATGCAGAGCATTCCACTTTTCGGCAGCTCTAATTTTAGGAAGTTTTTCCTGACAAAAATCCTAAATTGGTCTTTTGGCAATTTCCAACCATTGTTCCTTCTGGTGACAAACAGAACAAGTCTGAGCAAACTTCAAATAACTTAAAAATAGCTATCAGGGTCCCCATTAAGTCTTCTCTTCTCCAGGCTAAACATCCCCAGTTCCTTCAATTAACCCTCTGATATAAAATAGAGGCTTTTCTCTATCCTAATTGCCTTTCTCTAGACTCCCCAGCTTCATATCCTTCTTAAATTGTGGCAATCAAAATTGAACACAATATTCCAGATGAGGTCTGGCATGGGCAGAATACATTAAGACTACCATCTCTTTATTGCTGAAAGGTATGACTCTCTAAATGCAACTCCAAATCACTCCAACTTTTTTGATTGCCACATCATACTATTGACTCATACTAAATTTGACGATCACTAAAACCCCTAGATAATTTTCAGAACAATTGTTGTCTACCCACATTTCTCCTCTCGTGCATGTGAGGTTGATTTTTTTTCTATCCAAGTGTAACACTTGACATTCATCATTATACATTTCTTTATAGTAGATTTAGTCCAATTCTGCATCCTGTCCAGATCTTTTTGAATTATGATTATTGCTGACTATGCAAGCTTTTACCTTTAAGCTATCTGAAAATTTTATATATGTGCCATCTATTTGTCTATCCAAGTCATTGATGAAAACGAAACAATGCAGTAAAGAGCAAAGCAGAGATCCCTAGGCTACTCTGCTGGAGACTTCTTGTCATGTTAACAGTCAATCATAAATAACTATTCTTTGAGTCCAGCCATCAAGCCAGTTCTGAGCTCATCTAATTATATTGGCATCTAGTCAACATTGCTCCATTTTCCCAACAAAAATAGTATGAAATGCATTCTCAAAATCTTTGCTAAAATCTAGATAAACTGTAGTTAAAGCAATCTCTCCTCTACTAGCTTAGTAATACTGGCAATAAAAAATTTTAAAAGGAAATGAAGATAATCTTTGGTGACTTACTACACACCTGGCAGATTGGCTAAGATGACAGGAAAAAATAATGATGAATGTTGGAGAGGATGTGGGAAAATTGGGACATTGATGCATTGTTGGTGGAGTTGTGAACAAATCCAACCATTCTGGAAAGCAATCTGGAATTATGCTCAAAAAAGTTATCAAATTGTGCATATCCTTTGATCCAGCATGCTACTACTGGGCTTATATCCCAAAGAAATACTAAAGAAGGGAAAGGGACCTGTACGTGCCAAAATGTTTGTGGCAGCCCTTTTTGTAGTGGCTAGAAACTGGAAAATGAATGGATGCCCATCAGTTGGAGAATGGCTGGGTAAATTGTGGTATATGAATGTTATGGAATATTATTGTTCTGTAAGAAATGACCAGCAGGATGAATACAGAGAGGCTTGGAGAGACTTCCATGAACTGATGCTAAGTGAAACGAGCAGAACCAGGAGATCATTATATACTTCAACAATGATACTGTATGAGAATGTATTCCGATGGAAGTGGATTTCTTCAACAAAGAGAAGATCTAACTCAATTCCAATTGATCAATGATGGATAGAAGCAGCTACACCCAGAGAAGGAACACTGGGAAATGAATGTAAACTGTTTGCATTTTTGTTTTTCTTCCCAGGTTATTTTTACCTTATGAATCCAATTCTCCCTGTGCAACAAGAGAATTGTTCAGTTCTGCACACAAATATTGTATTTAGGATATACTATAGCATATTTAACATGTATAAGCCTGTTTGCCATCTAGGGGAGGGGTGGAAGGAGGGAAGGGAAAAATTGAAACAGAAGTAAGTGCAAGGGATAATGTTGTAAAAAAATTACCCAGGCTTATGTTCTGTCAATAAAAGTTATAATAATAAAAAAATTTTTGGTGATCTATTGATAAAGTTATGCTAGTTCTTTATGATCACCAGTCATTCAACTAACATTTGTTAGTACCTGCCATGTGCTAAGTGTAGAGGATTAAAAACAAAACAAAACAAAGGATCCCTTCCCTTAAGGAGTCCACAATCTAGGGGGGTATAAAACATGGAAACAATTATATACAAACTAGATAGATAGATAAATAGATAGATGGATGATAGATGTGTGTGTGATAGAGGATGATCTCAAATTAAAGGTAGCTAGGTGGCACAGTGGATAGAGTGCTGGGATGGAAATGAAGAAGAAATGACTTCAAATTCAGCTTGAGACACTTACTAGCTATGTGACTCTGGCCTACTCACTTAACCCTGTTTGCCTCAATTTCTTCATCTGTAAAATGAGCTGGAGAAGAAAATGTCAAATCATCCTAGTATCATTGGCAAGAACCCTAAATAGGATTACAAATAATCAGACATAACTAAAACAACTTAAAAACAAGAAAAACAATCTCAGAATGAAAGCAATATTAAGAAGAACAAGAAAAGTCTTCTTATAAAGGGTGGGATTAGCTGAAATTGAAGAAGTCAGAAAAACTAGAAGATGGAGATGAAGGAGAGAGTTTCATGCATGAAGGACAGCCAATGAAATTACTTGGAGTCATGAGATTCCTATAATTTAAGGTTTCTGTTCTTGTTCCCTTATTTTTTAAACACCAGCCTTTGCTTCAGAAGACCAGAATTCAGGCAAGTTCCAGTTCCCACTTCATGATTTTCATTTCATCTCTATGGGCTTCTATTTCTTCATCTATAAAGGGGGATAATAATACTTGCACTACCTAATTCACAGAGTTGCTTATAAACATCAATACACCTAAAATCTGTGATTTTATTTGAAACAAGATCCCAATCATTTGTAAATGAGTGGACTCGTTTTAGGAAGATGCCTGAGATGCAAAGAGTTCAAGTGTCTTACCCATAGGTATAAAATTAATATATAAGCAAGGAAAGGGAAATTGAGTGAATGTCCATAAATTGGGGAATTGCTGAATAAGTTATGGTACATGAATGTAATGGAATATTATTTTTTCATAAGAAATAATGAGCAGGCCGATTTCAAAAAATCCTGAAAGATTTACATGAACTAATTCTGAGTGTAGTGAGCAGAACCAGGAGAATATAGTACACAGTAACAGCAAGATTATATGATGATCATTACATTGATCTAAGACAATTCCAATCCACTTGTGGTAGAAAATGCCATCCACATCCAGATAAAGGAGTATGGAGACAGAGAATGTATTGAAGCATATGTTTTCACCTTTTTTGTTGTTGTTATTTGTTTGTTGTTTCTCATGGTTTTTTCTTTTTATTCTGATTTTTTTCTTTTACAACATGACTAATATAGAAATATGTTTAAAATTATTTTACATGTCTAACCTATATCATCAGATTGTTTGCTGTCTTGAGGTGGGGAGGTAAGGAAAGGAGAAAAAAATTTGGAATTGAAAATCTTACAAAAATTAATGTTGAAAACTGTTTTAGAATTGCACATGTTTAACATATATTGGATTATTTATTGTCTAGAAGAGAAGGGAGAGTAGGAGAAAAGGGAGGAAAAATTTGGAACACAAAGTTTTGCAAAGGTGAATGTTGAAAACTTATCTTTGCACATATTTGGAAAAATAAAATACTATTAATTTTTTAAAACTATCTTTGCATGCAATTGGAAAAATAAAATACTATTTAGTATAAGGAGCGAGACAGACAGGAAAAGACAGGCAGAGAGAGAGATAGAAAGAGAGAGGAAGTGGGGAGAGGGAAGGAGGAAGGGAGGGGGGAGGAGGTAGCAAGGGAGGGAGGGAGGGAAGAGAAGAGGAAGAGGGATAAGGAAAGCTAAAGAGAAAGGGAGAGGGAAAAAAAGAGGGAGAGGGAAGAGAAAGAGGGAAAAGGGGAGGAAGGGAGGGAAGAAGATTAAGAATACTGTAAAACACCACACAATAAGAAAGCAATTCAGAAATGGAATTCTTCCTGGCTTCAGGCTTATTTTTCTATTCATCAAACCATGCTGGTTTCTCAAGTTGTGTGTGTGTGGGGGGGTGTATATATAATTTGTAAGAGATTATCAACACTACTTTGGTGAACTAGTCTTATGGATAGCAAACCACTTTGGAATCAGGAAGACCTGACAAATAAACTGTATAATTCTGAACAAATTATTTAACCTTTCATTGATATAAAAAGCTCTAAAAATATAGGTTGTAAAGCAGATGGGGATTTGCACTGGTAAAGGGAATATCCTCATTGGGAGTTCTCTGTTGCAATTAAATCCCAGGTCCAATTTAAAAAAAAAATTAAAACCAGTGTTAGCTTGTCTGCTCACATATTTAACTCTCTTAATACTTATATAAATATATCAATGGTTTCTTATACTACTTTTTTGCTAACATGTGCCTATTATATATTGCCTTACATAATACAAGGTTCTAATATTACCTTTCTCCTTTAAGGAAATAATGAAAAGAAATGACCTTATGATGTAATATAAGATGTAGGTTGGCACACAAAAAAGAAACCCCTTTCTTACTGAGAAGGTTGTTAAACATGATAATAGCATACACAAAAGGCTATATACTTGCCTATATGTTTTAAAACAGAATGTATGAACTGATGCTAAGTGAAAAAAACAGAAAACATTGTACACAGGAACAATAAGATTATATGATGATCAACTGTGATAGACTTGGCTCTTTTCAACAATGAGGCAATTCAAGGCAGTTTTAATAGACTTGTGATAGAAGTGCCATCCTCATCCAGAATGAGAATTGTGGAGATTGAATGTGGATCAAAGCATATTTTCGCCTTTTGTTGTTTTGCTGTTGTTGTTTGTTTGCTTGGTTTTTTTTCTTTTGATTTGATTTTTTTCTTGTTTAGGATGACAAATGTGGAAATGTATGTAGAAAAACTGCACACATTTAACCTATATCAGATTGCTTGCTGTCTTAGGGAGGGAAAAGGAGGAAGAGATGTAGAAAGATTTGGAACACAAGATTTTGTGAAGGTGAGTGTTGAAAACAACCTTTGTATATATTTTGAAAAACAAAATATCATTAATTTTTTTAAAAAGCCAGAGTATTTTAATTTGGCTAGAATGTGTATTTCCATCTGGAATAGCATTTAATCATTCAAGGTGATGTCATAGCTGAAACGAAGTCATAGCTGAAATGAAGATATCAGATGTTTTTGCTATAATTATTTGCACCAGGCCAGACTATATTTTAGCACAATTTGTATTTGTTATCTGCTTCTCAATAAATGTCCTCAAATATTGTAATGTAAGTGTTAACACTAAATCTAGGCCAGACAAGAGTACATTTATTCTGCACTGCTTTGATAGCAAAGCTACATATCAAAGTCAATTGCTGAAAATGTTTTACATACCATATATATATATATATATATATATATATATATATATATATATGGGAAAGATGACTGAATTTAGGGCAAGAAGAATCTAGGTTTGAACTCCAGCTCTACCAACTTTACTGATAGTATGATCTTAGACAAGTCACTCATGTCTCCAAGCCTCAAGTTCCATATCTGTTTAAAAAAATTATATTTGTGGTAGCTACTTTGCAGAGCATCTATAAAGCCCAAATGAAAAAATGCATCTGAAATTTTAACTATTGCCATTGTAATCACAATAAATGCTAGATTGCTTTGTCATTGCTATACTTTACTTTGTTCTCAAGTCACCAGAAGACACAGTACCACTCATTTAACTAAGTAACTTTTCTCCAAAAGTTGTGAAAGCCTTTTGTTATCTTGGTAATATATCTCATAATAATACCACATAGAAAAAATAGCTGATTGTCAAAAATCAGTGTTGTTTGAAGATGCTCAATTAAACATCCATGGAAAGAACATACCTTGTATTGGTAGTTAATTTTTCCATACGTATGTATCCCCAAACCAAAAATCTCTTAATTGATGGAGATGAATACCCTATCTTATAAGAGGGGCAAAAAGAGATGATGGGAGCTGAAACTTTCATCAGTCCCCTTCCAATCCCCTTTAGGGGATTTTTCGATCAGGAGAACAAAAGACGTCAAATAGGTGACTTCAAAGTACTCTTGGTTTTCAACTTCAAGAGAAAAGATGAAAAAGATCAACCCTACTTCACATTGCTGAAAGAAAAGACCTGGGGAGACATGAGAAGAGTTAGTAATCTCCATTATGTTCCTAGTCCTAGGTTGCTACTCTAGAGACCACAGGATGTCTCCCCTTGGGAGTTTGCAGAAATTGGGTGAGATCTAGAACAATCTCTCTTAGTTGAGCTGTTATCTTACTCCCAGTGGGAGAGTTCCTTCAGTCTATATTATCATGCACACAAGCATGAGTATATACAGAATCCATGTTGTCATATATGTGTATGTATGTAGTATATATATATACACACACATGTGTATGGTGTGTGTATGTATAGTCTTTTACAAACCTCTGATTTCTGTTTTGCTACAATTTGGACAAATGGGCTTCTCTGCTATTTGCTATATGTATTCATTGTGGAAGTGATTTTTAGTGAAAAAGGGGCCAAGTCTTGGATTTAGAGATTGGGGTTTTTCTTCCCTCTAACATGACAAAGGGATCAGAAATTAGATAGAGCCCAATCATATTCCCTAGATTAATAGCATTTAAGAAAGCAGACAGATATGCTTCTAGTCCGATATCCCCTCTTTCTGAAGAGATCAGAGTAGGTCTCTGGCCCCAGTTTCCTGCTGTCCCTCCTGGAAGGAAAAAAAAATATCCCTTGAAGAAGGCTATGGGGTAAGAGGCTAGAGTTAACCTATCCACACACACATACACACACACACACACACACACACACACACACACACACACACAAAAAAAAACCTTATGATCCTTAACCTCTTCCATTTCAATATTTATTATTGCATCAGTCCTAGCCCTTATCCTGCCTATTTTTCTTCCCTTCAAATTACACAATGACAAACTCCTTTCCAACCAATGGGCCTCCTACAGATAGGACCCACTATCATATTTACATAGGTAATCATAGATTTAGAAAAGGAAAAGATTCAAAAGATAATCTTTTTTAATCTCTTCACTATACAGATGCAGAAATTGAGACAGGCTGAGAATATATCATAGCTTCCTTGAGTATTTCATAAGTTCCATAGGGGCAAGAACCATGTTTTTATTTCCTTACATGCTTATAAATTCATTCATATGTATATGCATATATGTGTATATACACATACTTATATATATCCATGTGTATGTACCGTGTTTCCCCAATAATAAGACCCATCCTGAAAATAAGCCCTCCCCTTACTGTGTAAGCTTCCTCTAAAATAAGCCCTCCCCCGAAAATAAGCCCTATTGAGATTGCTACTGTAGTGAAGGTGATCCCCTGCGCTACACGCTATGGTACCCTCTGTATGCACCATCCTCCATCTCTCCCCTCCCTCCCTACCCACCCCCCCTACCCCCCCACTCTCTCCCCCGTGAAACGCATGCCGCGCTTTGAGCTGCATCTAATAATCAGAGCTGCAGCAGTGAGCATGTCATCCTGCTCTTCCTTTTTTTTTTTAAATAACTTTTTATTGATAGAGCCCATACCAGAGTAATTTTTTACAGCATTATCCCTTGCATTCACTTCTGTTCCGATTTTTCCCCTCCCTCCCTCCACCCCATCCCCCAGATGGCAAGCATTTACATATTGAATAGGTTACAGTATATCCTAGATACAATATATGTGTGCAGAACCAAACAGTTTTCTTGTTGCACAGGGAGAATTGAATTCAGAAGGTAAAAATAACCCAGGAAGAAAAACAAAAATGCAAGCAGTTTATATTCATTTCCCAGTGTTCTTTCTTTGGGTGTAGCTGCTTCTGTCCATCTTTGATCTATTGAAACTGAATTAGCTCTCTTTATCGAAGAGATCCACTTCCATCAGAATACATCCTCAAACAGTATCATTGTTGAGGTATATAATGATCTCCTGGTTCTGCTCATTTCACTCAGCATCAGTTCACGTAAGTCTCGCCAGTCCTCTCTGTATTCATCCTGCTGGTCATTCCTTACAGAACAATAATATTCCATAATGTTCATATACCACAATTTACTCAACCATTCTCCAATTGATGGGCATCCATTCATTTTCCAGCTTCTAGCCACTACAAACAGGGCTGCCACAAACATTTTGGCACATACAGTTCCCTTTCCCTTCTTTAGTATCTCTTTGGGGGATAAGCCCAGTAGAAACACTGCTGGATCAAAGCATCCTGTTCTTCCCCACTGATTTGCTTGCTAGCGCCATTGAGAGCAGTGCCGCAGAGGAGAGCTGAGGCAGGACAACATAAAAACCTGGTATATAAGTGGGAGTGAGGCGGCATGATGGAGGATAAACGGGGCATGATGGAGGATAAAAGAAGAACTCAGCCAGCACTCACCGCGCTAAAGAAATGAAGAACTTCCTTGCAGAGAGAAGAATAGATCAAGTAATGATTCCTACAGGAATGACTGCCTATCTCCAGACCCTTGATATTGCAATAAACAAGCCATTCAAGGACCATTTGCGCATGGAAGTCAATGACTACATTGAAAATAGAATGAAAGAAATCAGCGTGGAAACTTTGTGAAGCCCTGTCTGCAAGAAGTCGTGACTTGGGTGAAGAAGTCATGGGATCAAATTACTGACAGCTGTGTCGCCAAGGCATTATGAGCAGGTTTTCTGGACAAGACATGTTCATTTAAAGAGAGCTGTATTGCTGGACATGACAGATTGGGTCCACTTCTTCTGAAGGAAATAGAGGCGCAAGACATCCAGGACGGAATTCAGGGTATGGACACTTATGACGATGTTGTTGAAGAAGATGACATGATCATTATTGAATAAAGGTACTTTTTTTTGTTCACATTTTCCTGTTTATTAAAATTGCTGTCAGTGTTCATTAAAATAAGCCCTCCCCTGAAAATAAGCCCTCTGGTGTTTTTCTGACCAAAAAAATTTAATAAGATAGTGTCTTATTATCGGGGAAACATGGTATATATGTGTGTATATAAACATGTATATATATACATATATATATACCAAATGGCATAGTACTTAAGTACTTTAAGGGAAATTTAATAAAAATAGGAAGAAACATCTCATTAGACTCCTTTCAGATACCAAGTCTAACAAAAATATAAATAATTAAGAAGTTAATGTGCTGAATAGAATATAAGAAAAGTTATATTTAACATTTCTCTGACAATTACTGAATGGAGCAATTAGAACTTAGACTATACATAATTCTCAAAAATGTATGACATATTTACCCTACCCAAAAAAAAGATCATGTGATAGGGCATAAAAACCTCATGTACAAAAAATGGAAAAGCAAAATTATTCAAAGCATCCTTTGCTAGCCACAATATAATGCATATTATAATCAATAAATTGAAAAATTGATTCCAAGTTAAATGGAGACTAAAAAAATAAATTCTGAAATATTAGTGGGTCAAGGAATAAAACACAGAGAGAATAATTGATTTCTCCAAACAAAATGGCAACAATGAGTCAATATGACAAAACTGTTGAAATATACTCAAAGCAAGTAATAGGAGAAATTTTGTATCTCTTAATGTTTGTACTTTCCATAAATTAATTTTTAAAAATAAAAAGAACTAGAAAATCAAGCAACCAAAAAACCAAACCAAATACAAAAATAGAAATTCTAAACATCAAAAAAGTAATCAAATTTAAGAGAAAAAATAACTGAATTGGCCAAAAAAAAAAAAAAACCTAAAAATGGGGGGGAGGGGGAGAATGTTGGGGAAAGGTATAAGAAAAGGCCTAGCAAAATAGTCAAACCATTAGTTAATTTAATCCAAACAAAAAAGACAAAAGAAATTTTCATTTTTTAAAATTTATTTTATTTGAAAAAACAGTAAGAAAAAAAAGAAAAACAGAAAAGGAATACAAAATAAAATAAAGCAAAACAAAAGAGAATATTGTCATGTGCCCAGCAGAACATAGGTCCCCAAGGAGGATTCAAAATACCAGATCAAGAAAGTATGATGTAGAGGGCAGAACTCTATAGAAATATACTTGATATAAGGATATTTACAGCAAGGTATTAACTCAGTGTGATTAATGAGATGATTGTTCCCTAGTTCACATATACTTAATACTTAGTATGGTGATGTAATGGTTCTCTAATTCACACATACTTAGTGTGCTGTGATGACGGAACCATACTGAGGTATTTAAGGGCTGAGAGGACTGGAAATAGACACATTCCATCTTTGACCATCCTCCTGGAGGCTCTCCAGGCCTCTCTGAAATCATCCTGCTGGTCATTTCTTGTAACACAATAATATTCCATAACACTCATATATCATAATTTATTCAGCCATTCTCCAATTGATGGGCATCTACTTGAAACAAGAATACTTACAACAGAGTTCTGGCCCTCTACAGTATATATATATATATCTGGCCCTCTACTATATATATGTATATATATATATATATATATATATATAGAGAGAGAGAGAGAGAGAGAGAGAGAGAGAAGAAGAAGAAGAAGAAGAAGAAGAAGAAGAAGAAGAAGAAGAAGAAGAAGAAGAAGAAGAAGAAGAAGAAGAAGAAGAAGAAGAAGAAGAAATTATATTCATGACTGTCCATTTTTTTTCTTTACTTCCTTGTAAATTATTCCTTGGTTCTCTGCTGCATACCTTATTTACTTTATTCTCTTTCCCCTTTTCATCACCCCCATCCCTGCTATCCCCAAGCAAGCTACACTTAAAATATATTTATGTATATATATATGTAGATAAATATATACATATACACATTCATACACACACACACCCCACACACATACGCATGTCTTTCTTAACACTGCTGATTCTTTAATTAAATTCTGCTCTATTACTTGCCTTGTTATTACTAAACCTCCCTTCAGCCAATGATCCCTCCTCTGTCTTCTTCCTTCACTCTTTGTTTCCCCATCACACCCTGCCCCTTATTTCTTTATAGATTTTGGAGGGTGCTATTCCCTTTGTGGTATATATGTAGTGTTGCCTATTGAACCCATTCCCAATGTAAAAAGGTTTTCAGAACTATGAGCTCTCCTCCCTCTAATGCTTCTATGTTTATTCTTCCTCTGCACTTCATTTGTATAACTTGATTACTATTTTTATCTTAATTCTGTCAGTCTTTCTTTTGAGCTATCCTACTATTGATGTCAGTCTTAAAATATATGGTATACATTTCCCATGTTAAAAAAAAAACACAATTTGTCCATGTTTAAACAGTTTGTCCATGTTGAGTTCCTTAAAATTGATCTTTCATATTGGAAATTTTCTATTATGTTAAATTTTTGTACATTAAATTTTCTATCAGCTTTGGTTGATAGAAAGTCCTAAAAATCTGCAAGTTGAAAGTCCATGTTTTCTTAGTCAAAATTATAGATAATTTTGATGAATATGATACTTTGGGCCACAGGTCTAGTTCTTTTGATTGTTGGTAGATGTGATTCCAGGACTTGTGATCTTTTGTTGTAGCTGCTGATAAGTCTTGTACAATTCTAATTGTAACTGCAGCATATTTTAATTATTTTTCTTGTTTCTTGCAAAATTTTCTCTTTGATCTGGGGATTTCAAAATTTGGCAATAATAAATATTCCTGTGTGTTTGCCACAAAGGATCTCTTTGAAGTGGTGATCAGTGGATTTTTTTTTTCTATTTCTACTTTCCCCTCATGTTCTATCACTCCAGGACAATTTTCTTGGATTCCTTCCTGCATTATTTTCTGGGTCACAACTTTCTACCAAAACTGTATTACAAAGCACCAATCATCAAAACCATTTGGTACTAGCTAAGAAATAGAGTAGTCAATCAGTGGAATAGGTTAAGTTCACAGGACAAAATAGTCAATGATTATAGTAATCTAGTGTTTGACAAATCCCCAAACACCAGCTTTTAGGATAAAAACTCACTATTTGACAAAAACTGCTGGGAAAATTGGAAACTCAATATGGCAGAAACTAGATATTGACCCACATCTAACACTGTATACCAGGATAAGGTCAAAATGGATTCATGATTTAGACATAAAGAGTGATCTTATAAGCAAATTAGAAGAAAAAAATATAGTTTACCTCTCAGATCTGTGGAAAAGGAATAAATTTGTGGCTAAAGAAGAACTGGAAATCATTATTTAATAAAAAAATAGATAATTTCGAATATAGTAAATTAAAAAAGTTTTATATAAACAAAATTAATGCAGACAAGATTAGGAAATAAGCAATAAATTGGGAAAACATTTTTATATTCAAAGGTTCTGATAAAGGCCTCATTTCTAAAATATATAGAGAATTGACTCAAATTTATAATAATTCAAGCTATTTTCCAATTGATAAATTGTCAAAGGATATGAAGACAGTTTTCAGATGAAGAAACTAAAACCATTTCTAGTCATATGAAAGGGTTTTCTAAATAATTATTGATCAGAGAAATGCAAATCAAAACAACTCTGAGTTATCACTACATACTTCTCAGATTGTCTAAGATGACAGGAAAAGATAATGGCGAATGTTGGGAGGGGATGTGGGAAAACTGGGACACTGATATATTGTTGGTGGAACTGTGAACAAATCCAACCATTCTGGAGAGCAATTTGGAACTATGCTCAAAAAGTTATCAAACTGTGCATACCTTTTGACTCCACAGTGTTTTTGCTGGCCTTATATCCTAAAGAAATCTTAAAGGAAGGAAAGGGACCCACATGTGCAAAAATGTTTATGGCAGCCCTTTTTGTAGTGGCAAGAAAATGGAAACAAGTGAATGCCCATCAGTTGGAGAATGACTGAATAAGTTGTGGTATATGAATGTTATGAAATATTATTGTTTCATAAGAAATGATCAGCAGGATGATTTCAGAGAGGCCTAGTGAGACTTACATGAACTAATGCTAACTAACTAATGAGCAGAACTAGGAGATCATTGTACATGGCAACAGCAAGATTATATGATTATCAATTCTGATGGATGTGGCACTTCTCACCAATGAGACCATTCAGACTAGTCCAATGATCTTGTGCTAAAGAGAGCTATCTACACCTAGAGAGAGGACTGTGGGAATTGAGTGTGGATCACAGCATAGCATTCTCATTCTTTTTGTTGTTTGCTTGCATTTTATTTTCTTTCTCATTTTTTTCCCTTTTTGATTTGATTTTTCTTGTGCAGCAATATAATTGTATAAATATGTATGCATATATTGAATTTAACATATTTTTGCCATGTTTATAACATATTGGATTACTTGCTTTCTAGGGGAGAAGATGGAGAGAAGGGGGGATAATTGGAACACAAGATTTTGCAAGGGTTAATTTGAAAAATTATCTATATATATAGCTTTTGAAAATTAAAAAGCTTTAATTAAAAAAACTTTCTGGCAGTCCAGTTATTCTTGTTTTCTCTTCTTGTTCTATTCTCCAGAATTATCATTTTTCTTATAAGGTGTTACACATTCTATTCTATTTTCTCATTCTTTGTAATTTGTTTTGTTATTTCTTAGTCTCTCATAACTTCATTGGATGCCCCTTGCTCAATTCTAATTTTCAAAGAATTGTTTTCATCTTTGGGACTCTGTATCTCCTTTTCTAGTTGGTTAACTTTTTTTCATAATCTTGTTTTTCTTGGATATTTTTTAGTTTTTCCTCAGTGTCTCTCACTTGATTTTTAAATTCTTTTTTGAGTTCTTCTATAAATTCTCTCTGGGCAGGGAGACATTTCACATTACTCTTTGGAATATAAGTTGTTTTTTTTTTCTCTAAAGTGTCTGAATATGAACTTCCCTATTCCCCCAATATATTTCAATAGTGGGGTTCATTTTTTTTAAAAAAATAAGAGGTATTAGTGTAAGCACCTCTAATTGTTGGTTGGAGGATAATGACTCAAGCTTCCCTTTAGCTCTCCATCTTGACCAGAAATCCCAGTCCAAGACCCTCACCCTTCCTTGACTTGCCAAAGCTAGCATTCATCATTGCCCCACTGCTTCTGCACTGAGTGGGTACTGCTTTCTTCTTGCTCAGGGCTTTGTCTCAGCTGGTAGGCCTGGAGTTCCCTTTCAGTCTAAATGAACAAATAATCCGAAAGGTGAAAGTCTCTGTGGTCCCTGTTGAGACTCCAGCCACATCCAGATAGCCCAACGGGTCCCCATTTGATGTTTCTTTGGAACAAGTCCAGAGATGTTTGCACTTCAGACAGGTTAATCCCTAATCTGAGACCTGTCTACAAATCTTCTCTGGTTGTATCAAGAGGACCCTTATTTTGTCCTAAATCTTCTTGATTTTTCAAAAGATTATGTTCGCCCTGAGGTGTGAATTTGTTCTATTTGTGGGTGAAATCAGGAGAGTTTGAAATTTATCCACTTACTCTTCCATCTTCCCAGAATCCTCCCAAATGAAAATTTCAATATCAAACATTAAAAAAAATTCACAGCAAATAAGAAAATTTTAGAACAATAAATTATTAGAAAATATTTTGCCCAACTATATGCCAACAAAACTGATAAATAAAATGAATGAGTGTTTACAAAAATATAAAATACCAAAGTATCAGAAAAAGAGATAGGAATATTTAATAACTCAATCCCAGAATGAATTACTAAAGGAAGAAATTCCTAGGACTAGGCATATTTACAAGTGAATTTTATCCAATACTTAATGAACAATTAATTCTATTATAACATAGTTGTTTGAAACGAAAAAAGAAGGGGTCAGATCCAAAACCATCTGAAAAAACCAAATATGGTCTTAAAACTTAAAACAGAGATAGACAAAGTAGAGAAATAAAATTATGGAATAAAATCTGTAATAAATATCAATTTTCAAATATAGAATAAAATTCCAGCAAAGAGGCTATAATAGCTAAGTAGAAAGAATGCTGATTTCAGAAAGGCCTAGAGAGACTTACATGAACTGATGCTGAGTGAAATGAGCAGGCCCAGGAAATCATTATATACTTCAACAACAATACTATATGTGATTAATTCTGATGGATGTGGCTTTCTTCAATTATGAGATGAACCAAATCAGTTCCATTTGTTCAATAATGAAGAGAACCAGCCACATCCAGTGAAAGAACTCTGGGAAATGAGTGTGAACCACAACATAACATTTCCACTCCCTCTGTTTTTGTCTGCTTGCATTTTTTATTTCCTTCTCAGGTTAATTTTACCTTATTTCTAAGTCTGATTTTTTTGTGCCTCAAAATAACTGTATGGATATGTATACATGTATTGTATTTAACATATACTTTAATATATTTAACATGCATTAGTCTACCTGCCATCTAGGGGAGGAGGTGGGGGGAAGAAGGGGAAAAGTTGGAACAAAAGGTTTTGCAAGGGTCAAGGCTAAAAAATTACCCATGTATATATCTTGTGAATAAAAAGATATAATAAATAAATGAATGGATGAATGAATGAATAAATAAATAAAAGGAATGAAAAAAAATTAAAAAGAGTGCTGAACTTGGAGTAAAAAAGAACTGGGGTTCAATTCAGACTTCAAATACTTAATAAATAACCCTGGACAAGTCAGCCAACCTCTGTGTGCCTCAGTTTCCTTTTCTGTAAAACTAAGACAATAATTGTACCCACCTTACATGGTAGTGATGAACAAATGGAATAATACACAAAATGCAGGGTCATCACTTCATGGAATGACTACTATTAAATATGAAGTCGAAAAGTTTTGCACAAACAACAATGAACATAATCAGGCTAGGAATACAAGCAGTCAATTGTGAGGAAAACTGTATCAGATATCCCCAATAAGTATCTGATATCCAAGTCATACAGCTAATTGAAAGATATATATATATAATACCCAAAACTATTCATAAATAGATAATTAAGTCTAGGGATGTATGCAAATAACTCACAAAAGAATTTATATTATTATAAACTAAATGAAACATTGTCCAAAATGCTAATAAGAGAAATGCAAATTAGAACAAGTCTGAAACTCCATCTTATACCCATCAGATTGGTGACCTATATAGCTTGTCCATCAGTATGTTTATCTAGGACAAGCAATAATGAATTGGGCCTAAAATTGTACAAGAGAACAGGTTTGATTGCCTTTGGGAAACTGCAAAGTTCTTTTGATAACTCCAAGCTTCCCATTAAAGCAAAGTCCTATTTTTTTTAATAAAATTTTATTGATTTAGTTTCTATTTCACTTCCATTTCCCAATTTGTTCCCTCCATTCACCCAGCCCAGAAAGTTATCCCTAAAACAAAAGGAAAAACATTTCAGCAAAGCTAAGTACTACCTTGAAAAATTATGTTTTAAATATAGATTTCCAAGTCTGAAGAGAAGGGAGGAGGGACCTTCTCACAACTAAAGTACATAGTGTATAGTTTAGATAATTTTGTTTTTGTTCTTTTCATTTATATTGTTGTAGTCATTGTTTATTGTTTTCCTGCTTCTGCTTCCTTCACTTTTATCCATTCATATGCCTTTTCATGTTCTTCTATATTCATCAGTTCATTGTTTCGTATAATGTGGTAATACTCTTAACATACTGCAACATACTTAATATACTGTAACCTTTCCCCAATTGACAAAATATGCACTTTGTTTCTAGTTCTTTACAACTGCAAAGAGCTGCTATAAATGTGAAATATATATATTGTTTCTCTTTTTTGTCCTTTTTGAGATATGTTTATCAATTAATGTACTATCTTGGTAAAAGAGTATGAACATTTTAATCACTTTAATCACTCTTTTTTTGTTGATGGTAGATCAAATTCTTTTGAGTGATTACAAAGCTTTTTTAAGAATCTCTGAAAAATTTTGAGACTTGAAGCATTAAGTAAATGTCATTCACAAAAAGAAACCCTTCGAGGGTCTCCCTATTCACAAATAATCCATTTTGAATTTAGATTATCATCTGGATCTCTTCCATCACAGTCTCAAACATTTGGGGAGCACATAGCTCCCCATTATATGCCTTCTAGGCATATAGGCTATAGGTTATATAGGACATACTGGTTTGTGAACAGGGGATCATTAAATAACTTTACTGGGAGGATAAAATATTAATTGTTTTCAAGTACCTATGAAAGCCATTTTGTTTAATATGAGCCTTTGCTCTACCAAATCAAAGGCTTTTTTTTCATAATCAATAAAAAATAAGCACAATGAAATTTTATATTCTCCATACCTTAGAGTCAATTACAAAATTATAAATATGTGGTCTATTATTAAATATTGCTTGCAAAAACCTGCTTGTTTCCTAGGAATACCTTACAGAGGATGCCCTCAATTTTTGTATACATTTTTTCATAAATATTTTATATGTAGGAAGGTAGACATATTCAATCATTGTCGTTGTTTTCATATTTGCCTTTTTTAATATTAATTTTGATACCTTCCTCTCCTTCAAATATTTTGCATCTTGATTCTTTGGGGTCACAGATCACTTCCATATATACTTGTTCCAATCCAAATTAGATTGGAAAACCTTTCCCATCTTTTTTCTCCTTAGTTTCTAATTGTCCCATGGATACATCTGAGAATGTGATAGTTTAGGCCAAATGATTTTATATGTGTGTGTGTGTGTGTGTGTGTGTGTATATAGATATATATATATATAGATATATATATATATATATATATATATGACAGTTTTCAGCAACAGAATATATATATATATATGTATATATACACATACACTGAATACACACACACACACACACACACACACACACACACACACACATATATCTTTATAGATCATTTCCATTTCTTTTCTATCTATTGTCCTCCTTCTCTTCCCATTTTTAAATGATTTCTCTTTGTTGGATTTCTTGCTAAGCTTTATTTGTTAGTTTTACCCTCCACTGCTTCTCTATGCTTTATAAGACAATACTGGGATTTTTTCCATAATCTAGATTTGAAAAATTTTATAAACATGTTTATATATTAAACCAGTGTGGTCTTTATCTTTCTCCACTTGGGAAATAAATCCAATATTTTCTTATTAAGGCATTTTCTAGATTCTTTCCGTGTTGTGGTGGCAATAGGTTTACAATGGTTAAACTTCTGGATAAAATTATTTTAGTCATTATTGTCCATCTTTGACTTCTTAAAATGCTTCATCTCATCATAGAGGAGAACCTGAGATCTCAAATGCTATGCCAGGATAGCATAAGCTCTGATGTGCTGGAAATATGATAATTAATATTAATATAATTTTAATTGAATATGCTAAAAAGATTTCGAGTATGACATTAGGAATAGACCAGATATGTTTTCTGAGCACTGACTTAGCTAACAAAGGATAGGCATATCATCGGTAGTCACCTGATGTCAAAATGATTTTTGACCAACTCAGTCCAAGAAACAAATAAAAATGTAAAATTGCACTTAGTCCTTTGTAACCTCCTTCCACTTCTGGAATGACAGTGACAGAATAGAATAAAATGGGACACAAAAATCAGACAGTTTTTAGAATACTGATCAACTCTTCCTTGTCTATATATGTACTCAAAATGTGAGAACCTTCTCCAACAACCAAGTGGATAAATTGCTAGAAGAGATGAATTATATTAGCCTTGAAATTATTGATATACATATATAAATGAAAAAGGAAAGGAAAGGGATCTATTTGTACAAAAAATATTTATAACAGCTCTTTTTCTAGTGGAATAGAATTGAAAATTGAGGGGATGCCCATCAATTAGGGAATGGCTAAACAAGTTATGGCACATAATTGTAATGGAATACTATTATGCCATAAGAAATGATGAGCAGGATGCTTTCTGAAAAACTCAGAAAGACTTAAGTGAACTGATGCAAAGTGAGCACAACCAGGAGAACATTGTACATATAACATAGTACTATTATATGATGATCAACTATGAAAGATAAGTATTCTCACCAATGCAATGATTCAAGATAATTCTGAAGGATTCATTATGAAAAATGCTATCCACCTCCAGAAAAAGAATTTTATTTTTTCAAGTTTTTGTCTGTTTTCTCTAATAACATAACTAATATATAAATTTTGCGTGGCTGCCATGATTGCATATGTATAATCTACATAAAACGCTTGCTATTATAGGGAAAGAAGAGGGAAAAGGAGAGAATTTGGAACTCAAAAAAAAAGTTTTAAACAAATGTTTAATTGTCTTTACTTGTAATTAGGAAAAAAGTATTTTTTAAATAATAAATGGACTCCTGGCATCTGCCCTTAAGTAAAAGGAACAACGATATGGTCTTCACTATAGAGTGTAATTTCTGTACTACTTATTTCTATTTGCCATTCTTTGAATCCACAATATATAGCACAGTTCCTGGCACATAATAAGCATGTTATAAATCCTTGTTGACTCTTTCTAAAATTTTAGTTTATTTTAGTTTTCTACAAAACTCATTCCACTAATTGTGGACTTATTACCATAGAAAGTAACATGATTTTGGAAAAAACTTTAAACTCTCCCTTAATACATCATTTTTATCAGGGTGGGAAAATATGACAAAACAATAATAATGGGAGATTTGTGGCAAAATATGCCTGTGAAATTATAATCATTACATGTTCTTTTCTTTCTCTTGTGGAGAGAAAACTAAAATTCTTAAATTGGTATTTATTTTCTACTAAAAAATAGATCCAAAAGGAAACAATTCAATGGAAGAAAAATGTGATTTGTCTGAAGAGATTGATGCAGATGCATAGGACACTTATCAACTAATCTGGATTTCGAAAAGAAATATTCAAGACATGTATAATCTGTATCAGATTGCTTGCTGTCTTTGGGAGAGGAAAGGGAAGAGAGGAAGGGAGAAAAATTTGGAACTCAAAATCAAAAAATTTGGAAATTAAAATCTTTTTTTTTAATTTTAATTTTATTTTATTAAATAATAACATTGTATTGACAGAATCCATGCCAGGGTAATCTTTTACAACATTATCCCTTGCACTCGCTTATGTTTCGTCCTTTCCCCTCCCTCCCTCCACCCCTCCCCCAAGATGGCAAGCAGTCCTATATATGTTAAATATGTTGCAGTATATCCTAGATACAATACATATTTGCAGAACCGAACAGTTCTCCTGTTGCACAGGGAGAATTGGATTCAGAAGGTAAAAATAACTCGGGAAGAAAATCAAAAATGCAAATAGTTCACATTCGTTTCCCAGTGTTCCTTCTTTGGGTGTAGCTGTTTCTGTCCATCATTTATCCATTGAAACTCAGTTAGGTCTCTTTGTCATAGAAATCCACTTCCATCAGAATACATCCTCATACAATATCGTTGTCAAAGTGTATAATGATCTCCTGGTTCTGCTCATCTCACTTAGCATCAGTCCATGTAGGTCTCTCCAAGCCTCTCTGTATTCATCCTGCTGGTCATTCCTTACAGAGCAATAATATTCCATAACATTCATATACCACAATTTACCCAGCCATTCTCCAATTGATGGACATCCATTCATTTTCCAGTTTCTAGCCACTACAAACAGGGCTGCTACAAACATTTTGGCACATACAGGTCCCTTTCCCTTTTTTAGTATCTCTTTGGGGTATAAGCCCAATAGAAACATTGCTGGATCAAAGGGTATGCACATTTTGATAACTTTTTGGACATAATTCCAGATTGCTCTCCAGAATGGTTGGATTCGTTCACAACTCCACCAACAATGCATCAGTGTCCCCGTTTTCCCGCATCCCCTCCAACATTCATCATTATTTTTTCCTGTCATCTTAGCCAATCTGACAGGTGTGTAGTGATATCTCAGAGTTGTCTTAATTTGCATTTCTCTGATCAATAGTGATTTGGAACACTCTTTCATGTGAGTGGTAATAGTTTCAATTTCATCATCTGAAAATTGTCTGTTCATATCCTTTGACCATTTATCAATTGGAGAATGGCTTGATTTTTTATAAATTTGAGTCAGTTCTCCATATATTTTGGAAATGAGGCCTTTATCAGAACCTTTAATTGTAAAGATGTTTTCCCAGTTTGTTGCTTCCCTGCTAATCTTGTTTGCATTCGTTCTGTTTGTACAAAGGCTTTTTAATTTGATATAATCAAAATTTTCTATTTTGTGATCAGTAATGGTCTCTAGTTCATCTTTGGTCACAAATTTCTTTCTCCTCCACAAGTCTGAGAGATAAACTATCCTATGTTCCTCTAATTTATTTATAATCTCGTTCTTTATGCCTAGGTCATGGACCCACTTTGATCTTATCTTGGTATATGGTGTTAAGTGTGGGTCCATGCCTAATTTCTGCCATACTAAGGAAATTAAAATCTTATAAAAATGAATGTTGAGAACTATCATGACATGTTATTGGAAAAATAAAATACTATTTAAAAAACAAGTGCAAGAAATTAAAACAAGTAATTTAAGAGCATGAAGTAAAAATAGTTTCAGAAATGCTAAGGTTCAGAATGAAATGAAGCTAGCAAGGGAAACTAAAGACAACAAAAGGAGATGTGTGTCTATATAAAGAGGAAAAGAAGTATAAAAAGGGGATTGAATCTAAATGTCTTCAAGTTGATTGGGTTGATGAAAGCAATTCCTATTTTGCTTGTTTTTTCCACAAAGGAGAACAACCTTTATGCTGGAAATTACAGGAATCTGTGCTTGTCCCTGTGCTGTTTGCCATTTTCACTAGGGCCTTGCATAAAACCAATACCAGATGGTTTTAGTAACTGCTGCTTTATAATATAATTTTAGATATGGTACAGCTAGGCCACCTTCATTTGATTTTTTTTCATTAATTCCCTTGAAATTCTTGACCTTTTGTTTTTCCATATGAACTTTGTTATTTTTTCTAGGTCATCAAAATAGTTTTTGGGAGTCTGATTGGTATAGTGTTAAATAAATAGGTTAGTTTAGGTAGTATTGTCATCTTTATTATATTTGCTCACCCAATCCAAGAGCATTTAATATTTCTCCAGTTGGTTAGATCAGACTTAATTTGTGTGGAAAGTGTTTTGTAGTTTTGCTCATAAAGTTTCTGATTTTCCCTTGGCAGATAGATTCCTAAGTATTTTATACAATCAGTAGTTACTTTAAATGGAATTTCTCTTTGTAACTCTAACTGTGGTGTTTTGTTAGTGATATATAAGAATGCTGATGACTTATGTGGGTTTATTTTGTATCCTGCAACTTTGCTAAAGGTGTAGATTGTTTCTAATAACTTTTTAGTAGAATCTCTGGGGTTCTCTAAGTATACCATCATATCATCAGCAAAGAGTGATAATTTGGTTTTCTCATTGCCTATTCTTATTCCTTTAATCTCTTTCTCAACTCTTATTGCCAAAGCTAGCATTTCTAATACAATATTAAATAGTAATGGTGATAGTGGGCAACCTTGTTTCACTCCTGATCTTATTGGGAATGGTTGTAGTTTGTCCCCGTTACATATGATGCTTACTGCTGTTTTTAAATAGATGCTACTGATTATTTTAAGGAAAAGTCCACTTATTCCTATACTCTCAAGAGTTTTTAATAGGAATGCATGTTGGATTTTATCAAATACTTTTTCTGCATCTATTGAGATGATCATATGATTTTTGTTAATTTGATTATTAATATGGCCAATTATACTGATAGTTTTCCTAATATTGAACCAGCCCTGCATTCGTGGTATAAATCCTACTTGATTGTAGTGTATTATCCTGGGGATGATTTTCTGTAGTCTTTTTGCTAATATCTTATTTAAGATTTTAGCATCAATATTCATTAGGGAGATTGGTCTATAATTTTCTTTCTCTGTTTTCAATCTACCTGGTTTAGGTATCAGTACCATGTCTGTGTCATAAAAGGAATTTGGTAGGACTCTTTCATTCCCTATTTTTTCAAATAGTTTATAAAGCATTGGGGCTAATTGTTCTTTGTATGTTTGGTAGAATTCACATGTAAATCCATCTGGTCCCGGGGATTTTTTTTTTAGGGAGTTGATTAATAGCTTGTTCTATTTCTTTTTCTGAAATGGGACTATTTAAGCGATTTACTTCCTCCTCTGATAATCTGGAAGCCTATATTTTTGGAGGTAGTCATCCATTTCGCTTAGGTTATCAAATTTATTGGCATAAAGTTGGGCAAAGTAACTCCTTTCTTTAATTTCCTCTTCATTGGTGGAAAATTCTCCCTTTTCATTTTTAAGACTACTAATTTGATTTTCCTCTCTCCTTTTTCTAATCAGATTTACCAAAAGTTTATCAATGTTATTGGTTTTTTCATAAAACCAACTTTTAGTTTTATTAGTTCAGTAGTTTTTTTTTTACTTTCTATATTATTAATTTCTCCTTTTAATTTTAGAATTTCAAGTTTAGTAATTGATTGGGGAGTTTTAATTTGGTCTTTTTCTAGCTTTTTAAGTTGCAGGCCCAATTCTTTGATCTTCTCTTTCTCTATTTTATTCAAGTAAGCCTCTAAGGATATAAAATTTCCCCTTATTACTGCTTTGGCTGCATCCCATAAATTTTGGTATGATGTCTCACTGTTGTCATTATCTTGAGTGAAATTATTAACTGTGTCTATAATTTGCTGTTTCACCCAATCATTCTTTAAGATGAGATTATTTAGTTTCCAATTACTTTTTGGTCTATTTACACCTAACTTTGTGTTGAATGTAGTTTTTATTGCATTGTGATCTGAAAAGAAAACATTTACTATTTCTGCCTTCCTGCATTTAATTTTGAGGTCTTTATGTCCTAATATATGGTCAATTTTTCTGTAGGTTCCATGAACTGCTGAGAAGAAAGTATATTCCTTTCTGTCACCATTCAGTTTTCTCCAAAGATCTATCATACCTAATTTTTCTAATATTCTATTTACCTCTTTACTTTCTTTCTTATTTGTTTTGTGATTTGATTTATCTAAATCTGAGAGTGTAAGATTGAGATCTCCCACTATTATAGTTTTGCTGTCTATTTCTTCTTGCAACTCTCTCAACTTCTCCTTTAGGAAGTTAGATGCTATACCACTTGGTGCATATATGTTTAATACTGATATTCCTTCATTGTCTATAGTACCCTTTAGCAAGATATAGTTTCCTTCCTTATCTCTTTTAATTAGATCAATTTTTGCTTTTGCTTAATCTGAGATAAGGATGGCTACCCCTGCTTTTTTTACTTCATCTGAAGCATAATAGATTCTGCTCCAGCCTTTTACCTTGTTTTAAATGTGTTTCCTATAAACAACATATTGTAGGGTTCTGACTTTTGATCCAGTCTGCTATCCACCTCCTCTTTATGGAAGAGTTCATCCCATTCACATTTATGGTTAAAATTACTAATTCTGTATTTCCTGCCATCCTAATATCCCTAGATTATACTTTTTTCTTGCCCTCCTTCCCTTCTTCCCTAATATTAAACTTATTGGTCCCACTTGCGTCACACAGCTCTCCCTCTTTAGTATCCCTTCCTCTTCCCTTTGAATCTCTTTCCCTTTCTTGTAACCTTCCCTTATTACTCTTTTTTCCTTTTCCATTTTCCTCTTCCACCTTTTAATGAAATGAGAGAAGATTTTCTGTAAAACAAATATGTCAATTATTTCCTTTTTGAGCCAATTCTGATGAGAATAAGATTCACACAATGTTCCTCCCCCTCTCTAAGTTCCCTCAGATATGATAGGTTCCCTCATCATTGCATGTAGTTTCCCTCTTTTTATCTTCCCTTTTCCCTTTTTCTGACACTATCCCCTTTCCATTTCTACCTCCCTTTTTTATGTTATATCAGTAAAATAAAATTATACATATGGTTTTTATGTATATCCTCAACAGAAATACAGTCCTCAAGAGTTCCTTTTACCTTTTTCTACTTCTCTTGAGTCCTGTTTTGGAAATCAAATTTTTTTTTGTTTAAGTCTGGTTTTTTCCTTAGAAACAAATGGAATTCCTCTATTTCATTAAATGTCCATCTTCTTCCATGGAAAAAAATACTCAGCTTAACTGGATAGTTTATTCTTGGCTGCATTCCAAGCTCTTTTGCCTTTCGGAATATCTGATTCCAGGCCCTTCAATCCTTTAATGTTGAGGCAGCCAGATCTTGTGTGACCCTTATTGTGGCACCTCAGTATTTGAACTGTTTTTTCCTAGCTGCTTGTAAAATTTTTTCTTTAGTCTGAAAATTCTAAAGTTTGGCCACAATATTCCTCGGAGTCTTTATTTTAGGGTCTTTTTCAGAAGGTGTTCGATGAATTCTTTCAATGCCTATTTTACCTTCCGGTTCTATTACTTCTGGGCAGTTCTCTTTGATGATTTCCTGTAAAATAGTATCTATGCTCTTTTTTTCATCATAATTTTCAACTAGTCCAATGATCCTCAGGTTATCTCTCCTAGATCTATTTTCCAGGTGTGTTGTTTTTCCAAGTAATTATTTGACATTTTTTTCCCCAATCTTTCATTTTTGGGGTTTTGCTTGACTGATTCTTGATATCTCAATGAATCAGTCATTTCTATTTGTTCAGTTCTGATTTTTAGTGAGTTATTTTTTTCATTAGCTTTTTTTACTTCTTTTTGTATATGTCCAATTGAGTTGTTTTACTCTATGGAATTTTTTTCCATTTCACTAATTTTTTTTTTAGTGAGTTTTCTTTTTCCAATTCACAAATTCTGGTTCCCTGCACTTCTTGGGAGTTTTTTTACCCTTTCCAATTCACATTTCAGAAAGTTGTTTTTTTTTTTTTTTCCACTTTATCAAATTTTTCTTTTAGTGAGTTATATATGCCTTTTCTGTACTCTCTTGCATAGCTTCTCTTTCCTTTCCCCATTTTTCTTCTAGTTCTCTTTTAAGGTTTTTAATAGTCTCTTCTAGGAGAGCCTTTTGTATTGGGGACCAACAATTGTCTGGAGACTGTCTGCTATTAGTTTCTTCAGGGTTGAAAAGCTGTTCTCTTTCTGTATAGAAACTATCAATCATTCTTTTGATTTTTTACTCATTTTGTTAAAGCCTGTAGGGTCTGCCTTCAGAGCCAGGAGGTTACCAGCTTCCTCTGCAGAGCAGTGAAAGGTGTATGGACGGGTAGCTGTCCTGCCTGCCGGCTACAAAAAGCAGCGAGGTACTGGAGTGCTCTGGGAATCCCCACCCGGGAGTAACTCAGGCCTTCAAGGCCATGCTGGGAAAGTGCCCTGAGAAGAACCCCACTATGTGAGATAATGACTGTCCTGGGGCTAGACGCTGAGCAGTGAGAGTTTCACTACCCCAAGCCAAACCCTGCCCTTGTGGGTATTAGCAGTTGAGCAGTGAATGGATTTGCAGGGACAGGAAGTGTCTGCCCAGGAAGCACAGTCAGGTGGGGAAGTTCTATTGTCCTAGGCTGAGCCCCCCACTGTGCCATTTAGAGGCTGCCCAGGATGTGCCCCTCTGCCATACAGATTTATAGCTGCCCCCGCAAAAGCCCTGAACTACAGGATGTGGCTGCAGGGATGCCTTACAGTCTGCCTGAGTCACTTCTGGGTTTGAGTGGTTACAGCCAGATCTCGTTAGGTTCTGGCGTTTTTTAGACTACCCTATGTTTTAGGCTTTAATTTCTCTGCCAGTTTACTGCTTTGTAGTCAAGGCAGATCAGTTATCCTATAGCAGAGTCGCCTCTATAACTTCTCTAGCCACAGAGATCACCCCTGCCCCTGGTCTGCTCAGGATGCTAATCTCTCGCTGCCTGTGCTAGTCTGTTCCTGGCCCCTCAGGACAAACCTTTCCTGGCAATCTTCCAGATTGACTTTGGCTAGTAAGTTGTAGTGCTTCTAATCTTCATGAATTTAAGCAGTGAAGAGCTATTTTTGAGCCTGAATTAAATAGTTGGTTATGAGGGGAATGAGAGGAGCTTAGAAAGTTGTGTGTGCCTTCTCTGCCATCTTGGCTCCGCCCGGTTTTATCATATTCCTAAGAGCAACAAGAACTATTATTTCAATGGAGTTTGGGTCATGATGATACGGCACTAATAATAATTTTTAAATCCACATAAAAATAATTTTAGTTTATGCACTGACAGCAGTTGCTAAGGATGACATTGTAGAGAAATTGTACATTCAAGAGAATCTTGATAACAACCTCCTAAAATTAAATCAACAAACCTGATTTTTTTATAAGGGGGATCTTACCAAGGATGCTCCATCATCAAAACATGTACATTGTTCTTTGCCTATTGTCAACTTATTTTGAAGAGATCCTGTTTACATTTAACAAGTTCCAGGAAGTAGGAAAAAGTATGCACAGAAGCCTCATATCTGTATCACGAAAATCTTTTTCAAGAAAAAGGTTGATATATGTTGCTTGTGGAAAGCATCAAAATACACAAGGAATGAAACAGATTCAATGTTAACAGCTAGAGGGAAATCAACTATCTGTGAGTAATCAGATCATTAGCTTATCAAAGTTGAGGCCAAAATTAATATTAAAAATAAACAAGAAGAAATCATCATTTTAGTGGGATATGGCATACAATTGAAATGACTTATCCCTGATTTAACCAGCAACTGAAAATCGAAAATGGGAAATGGACCATAAAAATGACAATGACATGGAGTATGATAATTTTACCCAGAAGTTTAACCAATGTAAATTGCTCGCCACAAAAAGGAGACCTAGAAAAGGCTTTAGTCAGCAAACATCTAACTTAATTTTCCATCAGCTGTTCTGCTTGGTCACCTGAAATTTCATCATCATGCACATTAATTCAGTTTTTGATACTCCCTACCTCCTCAGCATGCTCAATTGCTTTCCCCTTATGGTTGAAGACAAAGCAATAAGCACCTTCCCAAACTTTCCCTTTGTGGAGGGCTCAGAACTTTCCAAGTAACATTTTCCATTAGCAGGGTGCTTGATTTCAACTGCAAGAATATCATGCCCCCTGTGCCAAGTAACCTTTGGCTACCTTTACCCCTCCTTTTCAGTTTTTGTATATTGTCTTCCTCCATTCAATAATAAGTTCCTTGAGGGCATTAACCCCTCTCCTGACCTCCAGTTTCATATCTCAAACTGTCTTTTGGACATTTCTAACTGAATATCCCATAAGTATCTTAAATTCAACATGTCCAAAACTGAACTCTTTATCTTTCCTCCAAAAATCCTCCCCTCTTTCTTATTACCTGAACTATTTTTCTCCCAGGTTCCTAGGCTCTAACTTAGATATCAGACTCATCTCTTCATTTTTTCTCACCTCCCATACCCAATCTGTTACAAAGTATTGATTCTACCTTCACATTTCTTGTATATTCTCCCTTTACCCTTCTGATGCTGTGCTACCACCCTAGTGTAGACCCTAAGTAATCACTTCACATCTAAACCAGGACTTTTTAAATTTTTTCCTCTCTCAAACATCTTTAGCCCAAAAAAATTTTACATGATCAAAGGTATATAGATATATAAAATAGGTATACAAATCAAACATTTACTGATAATACAGTTTTGAGACCCCATTCAGTTATGAGACCCCATATAGAGTCATGAACTGCAGTTTAAGAAGCTGAGATCTAAAACTGAAATACCTTATTAGGCTCAAATCTTTCCCCACTCAGATCCAATCTCCACTTAACTATCAAAGTAATCTCTGAAGTGCCTCTTCATTACTTTCCACTCTTTCTTTTTACTGTACTGCCATCCAGTAAGTCTGACCTCCTCCCTTACTCTTTTTTATTTTAATTGCCTTTTATTTACAGGTTATATGTATGGGTAACTTTACAGCATTGACAATTGCCAAACCTCTTGTTCCAATTTTTCCCCTCCTTCCCCCCACCACCTCCCCTAGATGGCAGGATGACCAGTAGATGTTAAATATATTAAAGTATAAATAAGATACACAATAAGTATACATGACCAAACCATTATTTTGCTGTATAAAAAGAATTGGACTCTAAAATATTGTACAATTAGCCTGTGAAGGAACTCAAAAATGCAGGCAGGCAAAAATATAGGGATTGGGAATTCAATGTAATGGTTCTTAGTCATCTCCCAGAGTTCTTTCACTGGGTGTAACTGGTTCGGTTCATTACTGCTCCATTGGAACTGATTTGGTTCATCTCATTGCTGAGGATGGCCAGGTCCATCAGAATTGATCATCATATAGTATTGTTGTTGAAGTATATAATGATCTCCTGGCCCTGCTCGTTTCACTCAGCATCAGTTCCTGTAAGTCTCTCCAGGCCTTTCTGAAATCATGCTATTAACCTCCTCCCTTACTCTTGCCCAAACTCCATCTCCCAATTGGATACCTTTTCATCTTTTGTTTTCCATGCCTAGTGTCCTCTTCTCTGCTTCCTGGTATTCTTCAAGTCTTAGCTAAAATCTCACTTTCTGCAGGAAATCTCCCACTCTCACTTAATCCTAATTAGCAATAGGTAGGTGACACAATAGATAGAACTCTGAAATTAAAATTGGGAAGATCTGAATTCCAATCCAAGTCAGATACCTACTATTCATGTGATCTTGGACAAACCATTGGATTTCTAGTTTTCTCAGTTTCCTCATCTGTAAAATGGGGATAACTATACTATCTATCTCTCAGGGTTGTTGTGAACATCAAATGAGATAATAATGGTAAAGGACTTAGCACAGTAATTGCCACACAATAATCACTATATAAATATTAGCTCTTATTATATTATCTCAAATTTGCTTTATATCTTGTTTAAACGTAGTTGTTTTCCTGCTGTCTCTCCCATTAGAATGTGAGTTCTAGACGTTACTTTTGCCTTTCTTTGAATATTCAATATTTAGCACAATGTCTGCCATATATTAGGAGCTTAATAAATACTCATTAACTGGGAAGTTGACTGATTGAGGGAGTACCAATGGAATATTCTATTTACCTCTCTTTTCTCCTTTCTCCTTCTTTCCATGTGACCAGGTTGTCTTCTTTTCCTGTCATACAATCCCTTAATGACATTTTTATTATTCTTAATCATCTTTGAAATTCTTAATTGATATATATAGATATGTAGGTGGGTTTGTGTATATATATGTTTTATATATATATACACATATATATTTATGTGTGTAAAGAGATGGAGATAGAGATGTGTATATTTATGTATGTGTATATACACGAGTCTCAGTGTAGTTTTACACTTTAATAGTTTAAGACTGCACTTAGACTTTTGGGACACCCTCTATGTTGCAGCCTGCTCCCACCTATCATATAGCTTTCATTGCCTTCTGTCTGATAATTTTTAGTTCTTCAGAAACTGGTTTAAGCCTCCACCACTTCTCTTTGCATTATATATTATATCATTCATGATCATCTATCTTTTTTTAAATTGCTATAAATGGAAATTTGCACATTTTAAAATTTTTTCTCTTAGTTAACTATTTGTTTCTTGAGCTTTGCCCTTATTTTCTGCTAGCAAAAATCCCTTTTCTTATCAGTGCTCAGTTTTTTGAGGATATAAACATATTCTCTGTAGGCTTATTACTTGTTCTCCTTCCATTACTAATTTTATTATAACAAATTCATTGAAATGTTACCTATTTTGCTAGGGTCTTCATAGCTGAATCAGTAATGGATCACAGGGCTATATCACAATCAATCACTCCAGTTTCCAAAAGAATTTGCTTTTTTAACTTTTCGAAACTGAAGGTCTGATTATAGCTGGGGATCATGAACTTTGTTTTTCCTCTTAACAATCCTACGATGCATTTTATAGAAAAGAAATTAGAAGCTGACAGAGATTAAGGGACTTGCCAAGCAAGTTCAGGTGCAATTCTTTATCAACTACACCCCAGCTTCTTAAACTGTGGTTCACAATCCCATATTGGATCTCATAATTGAATGTGAGGATCACGAAATTATGATTTATTATCAGTAAAATGTTTGATTTATATAAATGTGTGTGTGTGTGTGTGTGTGTGTGTGTGTGACCTAACTAGGGTCACATAAAAATTTTTCAGGAAAAAAGGAATGCTCTCATGGGAAGAAATTCTCTACCATCTCAATGAAATTTGCCACTACATTGACTACTACAACCCTCTTGGTTCTATTTCCTAGACTATCCTGTATTTAATCCTCCCTTCTCTCTCTTTGAATCACTAATATGGCTTCTTTTTAGTACTTCTGGATTTTTCAATCCAGTGAATTCTGCCTTTACTCATGCAAGGTATTCTGTTCACCCTTTGGTTAAACCACCCTTAGCCTGCCTTAATCACAGCATCAAGCCTCATCCTCAAAAAGTTAGAGATTGGGCAGGTCCCCAGCATATAGTGAGTAATCAAGTCAACAAGGGTTCATTAAGTACCTTCTTTGTCCCAAGTACTCTATTAAGTACTAAGCATACCAAAAAAAAAAGGCAGTGATAGTCCCTGCCCTGAAGAATCTCACAATATGAGTTATTTTCACCCTAATAAGCAAGTTGCTTTGTTACTATTATTGTTGTTAATCAATCATTCAGTTATGTGCATCTCTTTGTGACCTCATGGACTTGTCCATGCAGTTTCTTGGTAAAGATAATGGAATGGTTTGCCATTTCCTTCTCCTATGTGTCTCCATTTTTACAGATCAGGAACTGAGATAAATAAGTTAAGTGATTTGCTCCCCTTACAGTTAATGGGTACTTGAAACTGAATATGAGCTAAGAGCTTTCTAATACCACACCAAGGGCACCCTATCCACTGCACCACTTTAGTTATAGGATAGACAATTCATGTAGAAAGTCAAACAATAACTTCTGGACCCCCAAAATGTTCCTTCTAGCTTTCTATATCATGATCCTATGATAAATTAGATACCTACACAGATCCAAACTTTCAGCCAATTTTTAGCCTGACTCATTATATCTGTATGACCTAAAGCTCACATCCTTATCTTCCTCATTTTTAAAAAAGAGGGACTTGAACTAAATGCTCTCTAAAGTCTTTTCCAAATCCAAATCTATACCTTTATGACTATAAATTCAACCTAGTTACCTCAAGGAGTTTAGCAAATTGTTTTCTCCAAATTATTTTCCCCAAATTCCAATTTACTTTAGCATTTTATTTTATTTTATTTTATTTAACATTAGCAAATTATCTTTAATACTTTAAGCTTTTTTTCAGCACTAGACTATTGTCTTTATATATAAATGATCAAAAAGAGGTTCAGAAAAATATTGATACAGGGCTTTTGAAATGATACCATGAAAGAACTCACTATCATTTGATTTATTTTATTTTCATATGATTAGATCATAGTAAATTCAGAGTGCTTAATATGATTAGATCATAATATCAAGCACGCTGAATTTACTACTCCTACATTCCTCTAATTATAAGCAGAGGTTAATGAAAAAATATATATGTACATATATATGTGTGTAATTTTTACTTCTTCTGTACTAAAAATGCCTATATACTATAACAAATGCCAAAATATACTTGAATCTTTCTAGAAATAATTATACACTTAGGAATAATACATAATGGTCATAAGTAAAAGTAAAACATCTGCCAGAGCTATCTAGCTTCATATTTCCTTCTGTCCTATTTATCAAAATAGAAATCTATCCTGAAACATAATTAACTGTTAAAATTAGAAAGTGTTTTAACAGAATGTTACAGATAAGCCTAAGGGTACACATATAAATCATTACATAGGTATTCTAATTGAAAAATGAAGCCAGAAAGAATCTTAGCCAACATGAAACTTTTACCCTTGAAATAAAGAAACAGGAAAACCATATTCACAATGACTACAATAATGTAAATGGAAAAACACCAAAAAATCAAACTGAATACAGCAAAATTATGACCAACCTTGGTTCCAAAGAAGAGCTATAAAAAGGCACTTTTCTCCCCAACTTTTTTGGAGCAGTAGAGAACTATGGACATGGGACAGTTAATATAATATCAGGTTTTTTCAATGTGTTAGTTTTACTGAACTCTTTTTCTCCTTCTTTTTCATTCTTTATTATAGGAACTGCTCTCTGGGAGAAGGAAGAGTTATCTACCTACACTGGGAAATGTAACTAATATAAAAACAAAAAAAATTAAAATTTATTTTTAAAAAAGGGTAAAACTGTCTCAATTCTAGTAGTCTTATTTCATACTTAAAATTTCTCTAAAGTGGATAGATATTTCCTTGATTGATGGAGTTCAAAACCACTTTACAACTTTGCTTTCTAAGATTGCTGTAGTCAAAAATTTTCTATCAACCTCTCAAAATTCATCTAGTATAGTCTTGTTCATTTGAACCATTAATGATGATTCAGGATAGATTTCTATTTTGATAAAATAAGAAAGAAGACAATAACAAACTTAATTAAGTTTGGCAAATATTTTCCTTTAAAGTGTCAATCTCTATGTTTTTCCCTGTAAATGTTCAAATAATCTGCCTCCTAGGCCTTCAACTCAAAGCTTTCTAAAAGAACAGGACCTGGTAGAGTTTATGTTCTGCAGTCATGGCATTTGAAAACCCAGGGTCACTTTAAGACAAGCAGCTTAGGATTTAAGTGTAGGCCCTTGTTTTGTGCAAAAAGAGAAACTAATGATCCAAGATTCAAATTTTGGATCTAATTTGTTTGTAGATTTTTATAATTGCTACTTATGCACTTGGTTAGTATAACTATGTATTATGTGACATTGGCACCACAGTAGTGCTGGGGACAAATCAAATTATACACCGCCTTTTCTTCTAAAAAAAAGAGAATGCATCACTATATTGCTTGTTTTGTGCAATATCTAGATTGTTCACCATGTGGCACTATAACTTAGGATTTATACAAGTGATCTTGTCAAATCTCTAAAGTGCCCACACTAATTTCCCATATTCCTCAACAAACATTTGGCTCAGATCAACTGAGAGGCTGAATAGAGAAAAGGGATAGATGAAATATTTGTAGGGAGTGTAGGATAGAACACATTTCCCTCTCAGTGTTCCAGGATAGAGTTTCTTTTCTCTATAGCCATCATCTTGAGCCCCTATTCCCCTTCCTCTCTACTGTTAGAGAGCCAGTGACTATTGGTTGACATCAATTAGCTTTTACAAACAGATATTTATTTCAAAGATATAAAGAAGAAAAAAAATAAAAACATTTTCCCCAACGAGTTGAGGAAAATTTTTTTCTATACCTCTCAGTCTCTGGGAACTAAACTTGAAACTTTTATCAGTTTCTGGGTAGCATTGGTTCCATTATGTTTATGTACAGATTCATTCTCCTGAATGAATCTCTCTGCAGGGTTGGAATCCCAGAGGCCATTCCCAAAGATTTCTCCTTTTCCTCAGGACATCAATGTCAGGATGATTAAGGAACCAAACCAGATTTACTGAGTTACTCATCTGAACTTTTGAAAGTCAGAGACATTCTTCCTTTCACCAGATGCAAAGGAGATACAGAAATTACCTAGAAACAAATGGGATAAAGGAAAAGTAGCTGAAGTTGAGAGTCTTTTTGAATGCCTGTACAACCAAACTAAGAATCTCAGATACTTACTAGCCTTATCACCCTGGACATTCCCTTGACTTCTTCACTTTACTCAACTGTAAAATGAGAATAATAATGATCTCCACCTCTCAGGGTTGTGATTAGGTTCAATAAGATAATTCTTGTAAAGTGCTTAGCACAGTAACTGGCACACAGTAGGCACTTTAATGTTTATTCTCTTCCTTCTTTCCCTATTCAACATGTAGCTAGCCAACCAGTTATAAAATGTCTACATATGATTAAGTGTATAGGCATTCAGGGAGGACTAGCATCTCTGGCGTGAGGGCCTTCTTACCTTTTGTTCACCTCTCACCCAGCTCTCACCTGTGCCTCTAAGACACTGGAGCACACACAATGGCTGAGGTAACCAACAGGCTTCAAACCTTCCAGTGAATTAGAAGGATATCTACCCCAAGCATGTGAAGACTTTCCCTGGTGGAATGGCTATTTGAGAACAATTTGTTCCAAAGACCATGAAGTTGAAACAGGTGCAGGGGAGTACTTAGAGCTGAGTCAGACATCAAAGTAACCAAGCATACAACAAGTAGAGACACCATCTGAGGAACCCTGGGCATATGCCAGACTCTCATCATCTGCTGCTAAAAACAGATTAAAAATAGGAAATGGTATCTAGACACTACTCTAGAAGCTTACCCCAACTTGAACTTGACTTTCTCAGTCCAAACAACCTTTAACATTGATAGAATACAGAGATATTCAGTAGACTGGTCAGGAAATTTATTTAGCATAGCAAATATTCAAGGGGAAAAGGTACAACTAGTTGAAGGACAACACCTTCAGGAACTCCTCCAAATTCCTGCCCTCGTGTCCACTTACCTCTTCTTTCCAGGTTATAAACAAAATCAAAGAAGAGATTTGGTGTCTGGGTTTCTAGGTATCTAGGATTCTGCCTCAAAGTTCGGACTATAAGTAAGGGGAAACAGGGAGTGTATACAAAGGTGTAGAGGGTCACAGTCAGAGGGGAAACTCTGGGTAAGGTATAAGACCCTTCAGCCCAGAGGAGACCTGTTAACAATGTCTGGTTCCGCTCCCCATCTCCCCTAAGGGCTCTCGGCCTTCCTGAGAAGTCAGGGGGTGGTGACAACCTGGGTAGAGATTGAAGCAAAGAGATATCAGGTGGCAAACTACATAGGAAGTTGTTTAAGGGATCCCACGTGCATAGTGTTGTTTTTGTTACATTATAAAAAGGGGAAAGTCCTTGGAATAAACAGACTCCATTTTTCCACATCCTCCAGAGTCCCGCCTCATCGCTTCTCCACTAGGAAGATATATTTTAATCACCCCAGTGTGGGGGCTCTAGAAAGCAGGATATTTTAATCACCTTAGAGTGGGGGCTCTAGAAAGCAGAACACAACACAGAAGGCAAATCAATCTCCCTATATTCTCACCAGTCTATCATTAGCCATCCTACCTTTGTCCCATCTAGTCACCATAAGTGCTTGTGTCTTTGATCTCGGAATGCATCTACATCACTTCTGAATCATTGGTCTCAGACAGTTTCTGATCCTGATAGAGTTTCAATCAAATGATCATTAGCATTTATTATGTATCTATTATCCCTGTATGAGGTAGAAATTTGTTAGATTCTGGAGATAGACAAACAAAAATGTAACAGTCACTGCCCTCAATGAGCTTATTCTATTGGGGAGAAATGGCATGTATATGTGCGTCTATGTATTTATATGCATACATACACACACAGAAAACACATTTTGGGAGAAGGAAGCCCTATCAGCTGAAGACAGCAGGAAAAATCTCATCTAGAAAGTAATACTTGAAAATTTGAAACTATGCCAAAAGAACTATAAAACTGCACATATCCTCCGATCCAGCAATACCACTCTTAAGTCTGTATCCCAAAAAGAAAAACAAAAACAAAAAGAGTAAGGGACCTACTTGTACAAAAATATTTATAGAAGCTTTTTTAGTAGTGGCAAAGAATTGGAAATTGAAGGGATATCTATCAATTGGGGAATGGCTCAACAAGTTGTGGTACATGATGTAATGGAATATTATTTTGTATAAGAAATTAATGAGCAAAATGATTTCAGAAAAACCTGGAAAGACTTACATCATCTGTTGCAAAATTAAGTAAACAGAACCAGGAGAACATTGTACATAGTAAGAACAACATTATGTGATAATCAACTGTGAAAGATTTATCTTACTCTCAGCAATATAAGGATCTAAAATAATTTAGGTGAACTTATGATTAAAAAATGCTATCCACCTCCAAAGACAGAATGATGAAGTCTGAATGCAGATTGATGCATATTTTTAATTGATTTTCCTTATTTTTTCTAAGTTTTTTTGGTCTTTGGTTTTACAACATGATTAACATGGAAATATGTTTTGCATGACTATACAAGTATAATATCTATCAAGTTATTTGCCTTCTCATTGAGGAAGGAGGGGAGAAATGAGGGAGAGAATTTGGAACTCAAAAATTGTTTTTATATATAATTGGAAAAAACATATTTAAAAAAGTGGTGTTTGAGTTGAGCTGTGGAGGAAAAGAGGGATTTCAAGAGGTAGAAGTGAGGAGGAACTGCATCTCAGGAAAGCAAAAGCAAAAAGAGATGGGATGCCATGCATGAGGAATAAAAAGGTCAGTTTGGCTAAACCCTGTGATATATGGGATTACAGTGAAATAAGATTGTAAAAGTAGGTTGGAGCTAACCTCTAAAAGCCTTAAATTCCACAGTAAGAAGTATGTATTTGATTGTAAAGATAATGGAAGGAATTGATTAAACATAAAAGTTACAAACTCAGATAGACATGCTTTAGAAATAGTACTTTGACAGATGGACAATAGACTAGATTAGAGAGGGAAGTAACTGAAGGAAGCAAAACCAATTTAGAAGTTTATTACAACAGTCCAGGGAATAAGGACCTAATAGGTATAAAGAAAAAAGTAATACAGGAGAAATGTTAGGGAGAAATAACTGGCAATACTTAACAAAGGAATTGATTACTTGCCATCAAGGGGAGGAGAGAAGGAGGAGGAGAAATTGGAACACAAGGTTTTTCAAGGGTCAATGTTGAAAAATTATCCTTGCATGTGTTTTGAAAATGAATTTGAAGTAAGGGAAAGTGAGAAGGTGAGGATAACTATAAAGAATCAAACTTTGGTTAATATAAGGATGGTAATGTGCTTAGACACAATTATAAGGAAGTTGTGAACAGAGATAGTTTGAGGAGAAAAATATTGAGTTCTATTTTGGGGCATAGAGTTTAAGATTACTATGGGATATCCCCCTCAGACAGTGTAGAGTTCAGGAGAGCTTGTAGTCATCTACCTAGTGATTTTAACTGAACCCATGGAAGCTTAGAATATAGCAAAAGAGAAAATAGCAAAAAATCTAAAGCAGATTCTTGTGGTATACACACTATTTGGAAGTGGTATATGGATGATGATCCAGCAAAGGAGAGTGAGAAAGAACAATCAGAAAGAAAGGAGAACCAAGAGTTTTAGGACATAGTAACTGATATGACTTCATGCTTAGCATCACTCCAAGCACTTCAGCTGTATACTTCTTGTACTCAGCAAGGTAGTAAAGAGGAAATCTCTGTTGAGGTCAAAGAAAGGACACAGAAATCCGAAAATGGTATACATAGGAAATTTTATACCAAACAATACAAAGTAAAGTTGTTCTGCCTTTGAGAACCAAGCAATTCAGTTGAAACGAGAGAGTATTAATTTTCACCAAAGGTGTAATCCCAGTTCAAGCTGGAGAAGTAGGAACAGGATAAAGATTACCAGTCCCTCTCATATCTTTCCAGAGTCTTTCATTTCGGTAACCTCTAAAGGTTGGCCTCTTGCATCTTCTCTTGTACCTGGAAGCCAGAAGTACACGAAGCAACTTAAAATTCAAAGACTTAATGCTTGCATTTTCTCCAAAGGGACTGGCTGAGAACTGAAACTCTTTCACCTCTCACCAACTCTGACACAGGTCTCATACAAAGCAAGACATCCATCTCCACTGAGAAGGAGAGAATCACATACCGATGGGCCTTGGAACAGGGAGTATACTTTTCACAACACTTATCAAACTAAGAATGCCTTGTCAGATGTTTAAAAACCAAAAAAGTGAAAATACAGTTAGTAATATTAAGATGTTTCTTGGAATTCACATTTATCTTATCATCACACTTGGTTTCAAAGATAAATTTTTCATCCTTGAGTTGTAGTTCTCAGAGTAGTAATATTCTGTGTGGTTAAAATTCAGGTATTTTAATATTTATATTACTGTTGCACATACACACCCATCTTGAGTAGGTATCCAACCTTTCCTCCTTGTATATCTACATTCAGGTTAGATCCTGAAAGGGCAGCTATTATCTCTAGGTTCTATACATACTGGTAGAACTGTATTACTAAAATTATTGTTTACAAGACCCCGGTAGTGTGTTTGCTTTTATCATTAACAATTATGTATATGTGCAAAAATGTTTGTGGCAGCCCTTTTTGTAGTGGCAAGAAACTGGAAACTGAACGGATGCCTATCAGTTGGAGAATGGCTAAATAAATTATGGTATATGAATGTTATGGAATATTTTTGTTCTATAAGAAATGATCAGTAGGATGATTTCAAAAGGATCTGGAGAGACTTGGAATAAAAGATGCTAAATGAAATAAGCAGAACCAGGAGATCATTGTACATGGCAACAGCAAGATGATCAATTCTGATGGGCATGGCTCTTCTCAACAATGAAATGATTCAGGCCAGCTCCAATGATCTTGTGATGAACTGTGTGGATTACTACATAGCATTTTCACTTCTTTTGTGGTTGTTTGCTTGAATTTTATTTTCTTTCTCATTTTTCCTTCCTTTTTGATCAATTTTTCTTGTGCAGCACGATAATTGTAGAAATATTTATGCCTATATTCAATTTATATACATTTTTACCATGTTTAACATATGTTGGATTACTTGCCATCTAGGGGAGGGGGTAAAAGAAGGAAAGGAAAAATTGAGACACAAGGTTTTGCAAAGGTCAATGTTGAAAATTTATCCTTGCATATGTTTTGAAAATAAAAAGCTTCAATAAAAAATATAAAGAAAAAAAATTGTGTAATCACAATTATTTCTATGACAATGGTATTCATTAAAATAGCATAGTAACTATAATTTTAAAACAATACTTCCACCATGCTTCTCCCCCATAAATGTAGGATGCTTCTCCTACTAATACACACAACATCCACAAGAAAAGTAGGCACAAATATAAAGCACGTGGAACATAAAGGAACATGGAGGCACTTAAATAAAAAATATATATGACTAAGGAAGGAAACTTTTATCTCCTCAGTGTTCTTCCTCTCCTAATAAGAATCCTTCTGAAGTTTTCCTGTGGGCACATCATCTCTGCTCTGCAGGTTGCTTATATGGACTCCTCTCTTCAAAGTGACTTTCATTTGTCAGGGTTAGCTTGCTCATGAGTCCAAAACCACTATCTTTTCTGATATCAGAAATCACTTGTCAGTAGCTAGTAGGAGAAAGAGCTGAGAAAAGTAGCCACACCCAAAAATTCAAAGGTGTGGGTGGGCAAGATGCAGGCTGCTCCCTTTTGCTTATTCTCTTATACTGCCAAGCAGCACCACCAAGTGGTCATAAATAGGAGCCTTTTTTTTTGGAAAAAAAATTTTTTAACTTTTTTTTTAAATTGCTTTTGCCTTGGGTGTTTAGGTAACATTTTAATTCTTTCTTCCTACATTTTTCAATGGAGAATTTCCTGTGTTGTTCCATACATTGAAGATACTTGGACTACAAAAAATTTAATCATTTTTTTTTCTTTTTGAATTGTCATTTTTATACTATCATTGAATTTTCTTATTGCAGCTTTGACTTTAAAGCCGAACACAGTTCCACATTTTATTTCTTTTGGATAAAATTATTGCTTGTTTAAAATTTTGCTGATATTTTCTCTTAGAATTTTGACATGATTTTATTTTGAAGTATATTTTCTTATTATGCTATTTTATTCTTTCACTTAAGTTATAAGTTGGATTTTCTTTTGAATGTTGTTTTAACTTGGGATTTTTTTATTTTGTATTATTTTACTTTTCTTTTTTTCTCAATATACTAAGTTTCATTGTTTCTATTGATGTATTGCATATGCCTATATCAGTATTATTACCTGTAAATTCGTTTGATTAGAGAATTTTCCTTGGAGACCCATCAAATACTTGCATTATGGATAGACATTGTGAAGATATGGGTACAATATTTTAAAAGCATTCCTGATATTCATATATTTGGAGTAGAGTCTTTAAGTATAACTGAGAATATTAAAGAAGTTTCAAAAGTCAAAAGTGAAATATTTGTGGAATTTTAGAATAGTTTATTTGGGAAAAAAGATAAGACAATCCATTAAAGTTATGTTCTATAAAAACTTGATCATTCAAAAATACCTGACAAAATTCAGATAGAAGACAGTACTAGGAAACTGGCTTAGTATCCTCTCAGAAGTAGCGAAAAATATAGAAATGCTATAAAATTAGTGACTACATATCATTACAAAGGACCACAGTTGAGGATCACACATATTTTCCTCATATAGGAACTAAGGAAAGATCCTTACTCTCATACTCAGACTCTTCATTTGTAAATGAGGAATTTTCAGGACCAGAATGAAAGCTCTGTCTGTGCTTAGACTAAGGGTTGTTTCTCCTACATCAGAAAGAGCCCTAATACTTCTGAGAGAAACAAATAAACAAAAAATCTAGATCTCTGATAGTGCAAAGAGATACCTGTGTATCAGGTGAAAATTAGATCCCCTGAGCTGTGTCGAAAAGTTTCACAAATAGGCAGTCCTAAACAAAATAGCTAATTGTGAACAGAAAGGTTAAATAAGCAAAAGAAAGAAAATTTTCTCAGGAAAAATATCTTTGTGTTCCCAAGGAAGACTCCATTAAGTATCTAGGCCAGGAACACAACAGAACTTCTATAGACTTCTGATAGGGACAAAATAAATTATTTGATGAAAATCCTTAAAGACCTAGAGTTTAAACATCTGCAGGATTCTATGAACAAAAAACAAACAAACAAACAAAAAAATAAATAAATAAACAAACCTGCCCACATATCTAAGATGCATTTACAAATTCACTATGCTCTACAATCCTAGACAAACTGTCATTACAGTGATAGCTATGATGGAAGGCCAGCAAAATTCAAATAGACTAGTTGTGAATGAGTAATAGCCCATGCAGATACAAATATGGCCAGAATGAACCAAATAGCCAATGAATTAGGGGCATCTTAAGACTTAGGAGCATCTCCTAAAGAATATCATAGCATTGAAACATTCCCTGAATTGTATTGACTTGAGTGCCAGGAAAAGAAGCCACAATATCACTAATATTGCAAAGATTAAACCCCAACAACAGGATCTCAAATCACAGATTTGGAATTGAAAATTCAAGACTATCATGTCCTACTCCTTCATTTACAGATAAGAAAACTGAGGCATAGAGAAATTAAATAGAATTCTCAGGATCACATTCTTAGCCAGCATCCAAGTTGTGGTCGAAATTCAGGTCTTCCTGGCTCGTTTCAACACTCTTGTCTACTACACTGCTTCTTACATCATGTTTAATTAAGACAATTCACGTATGGTCCAAGAAAACCAAGCAAAGGTCCTACATGAAAAGAGTCAACTTACAAAATTCACAGGAAATCTGATGAGAATTGAATCCATGAGAACCCAGAAAGGAAACAAGACAAGAATGACACCATGACACTGACATACAAATGTCAACATCATGAGAAAAGAGAAGAGCAGAACTACCTTCTTTTACAACAGTAGAGAAAATAGCCATACAATGTGGCTCTCTGCAACGATGAGATAATTCAGGCCAGTTTCATTGGTCTTGTGATGAAGAGAGGGAGGACTGTGGGAATTGAGTATGGATCACAACATAGCATTTTCACTCTTTTGTTGTTGTTTGCTTTAATTTCCTTTTTAATCTGATTTTTCTTGTGCAGCACATATGTGGAAATATGTATAGATGAATTGCACCAGTTTAATATATATTAGATTACTTGCTGTCTAAGAGAGGGGGTGGAAGAATGGGAGGGAAAAAATTTAGAAAACAAGCTTTTGTAAGGATGAATATTGAAAATTACCCATGAATATATTTTGAAAATAAAAGGTTTTAATTTTTAAAAAAAGAAAATGGCTATTCTATGCAGGCAACATGCACACAAAAGGAAAATGCATTATTGGTGATTAACAAAAAATATTAAAACTACAACTAAGCACAAAAGGTGCTACCCCAGGGTGCAGGGTTATCTGATTATTTGAAATGGTTCTTGGATTAGACGATAGATTCTTCTTCACTCGAAATGTTTATTTCAGAGCTCTTCACTGCCTCAGTCAGTTTTTACATCCCCCTCCCATTAAAGTCCATTGAGGAGAATGTTTATCAGTTCTGTTTGCTCACAAGCAACTGAGACCCAAATTAAAACTGACAACACAAGAGGATCTAGCTTAGCCATGAGAAACGCCATCTTTTATTAAGAAGATAAAAGATGTGGGGCCAAATCATAACAAGTCTAAGAAATGTCAAAATATAGAGTAATGTAGTTTTCTCAAAATTGATTTCAATATCAGCAGCCATATACTTAAAAATCTATCATATAAGCTGAATGAACAATTTTTAGTGTCATTCAAATTGCTTTTGGTACCCAGTTGGTGGAGTCCTATCCAGACGATATAAACAGCATTATAATGCCTCTACCTTCTAAAGCAGAGATTCTTATTTTGGAGTCCATGGACAGCTTTCCACTAGACTAGGAACTTAGATGGGAAAACTACCCTCTGACTGAAGTTAATATTTCCTTCAATTATGGATTTTTTAAAAAATATGTTATTCAAGACCTCATTTCTAAAATATATAGAGAATTGACTCTAATTTATAAGAAATCAACTCATTCTCCAATTGATAAATGGTCAAAGGATATGAACAATTCTCAGATGAAGAAATTGAAACTATTTCTAGTCATATGAAAAGATGCTCCAAGTTATTATTAATCAGAGAAATGCAAATTAAGACAACTCTGAAATACCATTACACATCTGTCAGATTGGCTAGAATGACAGGAAAAGGTAATGCCAAATGCTAGAGGAGATGTGAAAAACAAGGGACACCTGATACATTGTTGGTAGAATTGTGAATACATCCAGCCATTCTGGAGAGCAATTTGGAACTATGCTCAAAAAGTTATCAAACTGTGCATACCCTTTGATCCAGCAGTGTTATTACTGGGCTTATATCCCAAAGAGCTCTTAAAGGAAGGAAAAGGTCCTGTATGTGCAAGAGTATTTGAGGCAGCCCTTTTTGTAGTGACTAGATTACTGGAAACTGAGTAGATGCCCATCAATTGGAGAATGGCTGAATAAATTATGTTTATGAATATTATGGAATATTATTGTTCTGTAAGAAATGAGCAGCAGGATGAATGCAGAGAGGCTTGGAGAGACTTATATGAACTGATCTGAATGAAATGAGCAGGACCAGGAGATCATTATATACTTCAACAACAATACTATATCCTGATCAATTCTGATGGACGTGGCCTTCTTCAACAATGAGATGAACCAAATCAGTTCCAATAGAGCAGTAATGAACCGAACCAGCTACACCCAGTGAAAGAACTCTGGGAGATGACTATGAACCACTACATCGAATTCTAATCCCTCTATTTTTGTCTATTGCATTTTTGATTTCCTTCACAGGCTAATTGTATACTATTTCAGAGTCCGATTCTTTGTGTACAGCAAAATAACTGTATGGACATGTATACTTATATTGTATTTAACTTATACTTGAACATATTTAACATGTATTGATCAACCTACCATCTGGGAGAAGGAGGGGAAAAGTTGAAACAAAAGGTTTTGCAATTGTCAATGCTGAAAAAATACCCATGCATACATCTTGTAAATAAAAAGCTATAATATAATTTTTTAATGTTACAATAAAAAATAAATAAAAGAAACACATGAAAAAAATATGTTATTCTAGGAAGGGGTCCTTAGGCTTCACTAAACAGCCAGAGTGGTTCATAACACACCAAATTAAATTTTTTTAAAGGTTAAAAACCTCTGTTCTAGAAGAAAATTAATCCCCTTGAAGTATCTGGGAACCAAATCCAAGAGCAAATAATGATATGACAATGGGGTTTTAGATGACTGGAATATGGACTAAGTCTTCTACGACTAAATTCCAGTATCTGGAATTTCTAGAATTAGAAGAGGCCTTTTTTTTTTTTTTTTTAGGCAATTGGGGTTAAGTGACTTGCCCAGGGTCACACAGCTAGGAAGTGTTAAGTGTCTGAGGCTAAATTTTAACTCAGTTCCTTCTGACTTCAGGGATGGTGCTCTATCCACTATACCAACTAGCTACCCCCTTTATAAAAAGGCCATGCTTTTAAAATAAAGCTCAATATATGTAATCATTTACTCTGGTCTGGAGTTCTCCAGCAGGTGGCAGCAAATTGAGAATAAATATATCATATGTTAACATGTCAAGTAAAATGAGCATCTGTCCAAGCTGATAAGTGGTTCTCATCATGGAGAGCAGCTCATTCATCAGGGTCACATATGACGATAAATGTGGAGAATCCACAGATTGATGTCTATAGGCCAAACTTGCTTAATAGAAATATAAAAGGAGGCCAGGATTCTCAATGGAGAAATATTGTTGAGGAAGCACCGCTAAAGGAGTTCATGTTTTATAAAAGTTTCTTAGAAGCTGATATTGATAGCTTTCCTTTTCAAAAACAGAAGAAATAACCCAAATTGCCAGGAATCCTCAAGTAATCTATTGGGAAGGTGAGCCACGCTGTTATATGGCTTTTTTTTACTTTACCCACATATCGCAAAATTACACCACTTCACCGTTCTGTTATTCTATATGGAATAAACCTAACCTAAATAGGTTCTCTGTGGAACTAATGAAAGAGAATTGATTGGAAGTCATAGAAGTTTGTAGAGTTATCTATAAAAAAGGTTGAATGTGCTTTTTTCCACAGATCCAAACCCATATATATAATGAATATTCCAATGAGGAAAGCAGATAGCCGTGGTGCTAGGCTATGAAATCTTTTTTGTGTCAAATACATTTTGCCATAAATATAATTAAACGTGCCCAGAAGAAAACAATCCCTCTCCTAACATCATGGAGCAGGATCCGTGGATGATCAAGATGGAAGAAGGAGGGTAGTTTTCATAAGAAACAGCATATATTTTGGTGCGGAACAAAAAATTGACTTATAACACCTTAGGAATTCTTAAGAATAATTTCCTCAAAGCCATTTGCTTCTTAACTTTGATTATAAACCAAGCCTATGTGGAAAAGCAATACTCAGATATTTCATTTCAAAAGAGAAGAGGTAAACTGATGCTGTAGTTCAATCTTTGGATAATAAATTATGCAAATAGAATCACAAAACTTGATTGATAAACTTGAAGTGTAGACATTATAGAATCCCTGTTACTTATTCACCTCTCCCAAGCAACAACTAAATATGCTTATACAACTCCTATAAGGAATGCAATGCTCTTGTTATTACTGCTCTTCTATGTTCGGAGTGAAGAAATTAAATTGATTCTTTTTTTAATTGATTCTATAATGTAATTAAACTTATTCATATTATTATCCCATTTTAAATGATTGCTCAAGCCACATAGCCATGAGCTAAGTTTAGAAGTTCAGTTCTCTAGCCAATCACTATTCTATTCTTGTCTCAAGGAAATATGTTATCCTTGAAGGATGCAGGTGATCACCAGGGAGTCTGATCCAATATCTTTACATCAAGCTATCCTTCAATGATGTCTGGTTTATCTAAAAAATGTTTGGTCCACTATCTCTAATCTTGAAGATAGACTCAAACAACGAACATTTCTTAGTTACAGGAGGGAAGGAGGGGCCTCTTGTTAGACCCCAAATTCCCAATTTCCATGTCACCTTCTTCCAAAATGTTACCAAACCGGTGACCAATTTCATTGTTTCAAATAAAACCCAACTCTTTTCTTTGTTCTCTTGTACTTCCCAAAACTATATGAAGGCTAGTAAGACCTACTTTAGGGGGTTTTGGTCATTGAGAGAGGTCATTGACCCAATTTATTGGTTAGTGCTATCCTAACTAATAAATTGATCATGTTCAGACCATTGCTGTTGGAATCTTTACAAACTGCTAATTCATTAGAATTGATAGATTATTGATCTGATCTTACAAGAAGATGTTTTGGGCCAGAACCTGAAACAAGATACTAAGTAGAACTAATTAATACAATGCTTGTGTTTACACCTTTACTCATTGGAGTTCACAAGTATGGGAGATTCACAAAGTAAACTTTGTAACTTTGTGAATTCACACCTCCCTTGAAGCTCTTAGGGCCAGAGAGCTCTCTGGGAAGAAACCCATAATCTTTCTCTCTCTCTTATCCCACAATTCCTTTCTCTCATATATAAGATTCAGACAGAGGCTCTCATACAGAATTCAGCCAAATTACATGGAAAGGAGAGCATCAAGTCAGAAGAAGCCACCAGTCGGAGTTGAGCTAGAGCCAGAAGAGAATTACTTCGGAAGGCAAGAGAGACAGATCCATCTTTGTGCTGGCTGGAGGCTGAAGGGAGCAGTGGCAGAGGCTGAAGGACAAACCTTTGGATTTGGAGACATTCGGAGGGAGCTCTTGGAACCGAGCAGAGAGATAGGCCTCTAAGAATCTAGCTATCCGGGCCCAAGGAAAGAGACAAGACTTGGAAGGAGAAATAAACATTTGTATTTTTACTAGCTGGCTGCATTTGGGGTAATTATTGATCTGAACTGATACTAAGGCTGCCTCCAGAAAATCTCCTCGAGAAACCTTCTCTCGCAGAGAGAACTATTATATTTAAAAGAAAAAAATCACCACATATTGTCTCTGAGTTTATCCCAACAGGAGTCAGTGTAGGTGGGGATGAAATCAAATATACTAGGTATGGAACAAAATGAGGTGACATTAGAGTTACTTTGCCTAGAAGCTAACTAGGTAGAAAATGTAATATTCTCTAGCTTTATGTCTTTTCTATGTTTTCCATATCTATTAAAAATGGAGGAAAATTGTTATGGTATTTTCAACAAAACCACCACAGTGAAAAAATGGGGCAAAGAAAAGGTCTGGGCAAAAGATTTCTGTGGACTGAGAGTATAACAAAGGAATGTGCATTAAATTAACTAGATTGACTGTGTACAAACCTTAAGTCTATAGAACGAGTGTGTGTGTATGTGTGTGTGTGTGTGTACATACACATACATTCATACATACACACAAACTACATGTATATGGAGTAAAATGGAAATTGACAAATGAGTTATACCTACTCACAGAGAGAACCTAAAAGAATTGCATGACACATTTTCAGACACAGGCAATGTGTTTTTTGCCTGTGTTTATTTGTTACAAGGATTTTTTTTTTAATTGAGGGGGAGCAGTATTGCAAGAAGGCTAATGATAATTATGCCAAGACAAAAAAAAAAAAAAAGTGTCATTGAAGTTGCTTGTTTTTTAAATACACAGCAGAGAGGTGAAAGTTTAAAGGCAGACACAAACGGGAAAGCTTTGAAACTAACACGTTGCATAAAGCCCAGCCAAGGCCACAGATCTATACCTCATGTGTGTGGCACCCTGGTTCTCTCTAAGTCTGGGCTGGCCTCATTCACCCCAACCTATGCGAGTTGATCAGGGAATTTCCCCAGAGCAGGAGCTCATCAGTCTACAATTCTTGACTCTTTCAAGTTCCTAATAGTAACTCTGATGTGCAGAAGGAATACAAAGCTGGGCAACTGAAACAATGATTCACTTTTAGCACTGTCAGCATTGCAAAATGCTCACAAAGCGTTTCTATACTCTCCCATTTCTATACTCAGTGCTCCCTCTTGCCCAAGAAGAGTGGGTCCCCGCTTCTGGCCAGAAACAACGATTTCTTAAAATTCTTCTTTCATAATAATAAATTTTCCTCGATATCTGATTTTCAGTGTCAAGATTGTTATTTTTAACATTTTCTATTATATATGCTTTCTTAAAACGGTAATTTATTGTTACATATTCTGAATCCTCCCTGATGTCCTGCTTGGGTATGTGACGATGTTATGTTTTTTCTTACTTTGTACTTAGTTTTAAATTAATATAAATAATATAATCTACGCATGCATACACATAAACATTGTGTGCACGCAGATGTGCATATACACACATACATACGTATACCTATATAACATAAAACTTAGCCATATAATTTATAGATGACTTCCGTCATCGAGTACGCTGGATTGGATTTCTTTCTTTTCCCTTAGTTACATAATAGCTGTAAAAACTGTCGAAATTTTCTTATGCCACCAGACCCAAATCGCAGGTTTCCAGTGAGATTCTCCGGGATACGAAGAAGAATAATGGACGCTTCTATTCGAGACTCAGCTTCCCGAGCCAGATAGCTCACCGAGGCATTGCCTGCTTAATTCTGACACTGGGCCCCAGGAAATTAGCGAACCCTGCCTTCAGGCACTTGCAAAAACCTCCTTGCCGCCGTGGCGGGCCACGGTACAGGAGAGCGAAAGGTCCTGAGTATACGAATTCTTTCTGCGTCCATGAAAGGGAAGGCCCGGGAATGACACAACTTCTCTGCGCCAGAGACAGCAGAAGGCCCTCCTTTCTCTGCCTTCCAGGACTCTCAGTGGCAGCCATTGTCCCTTACCGAGAGGATCTCTGAGTTAATCCCGTGCTCCTGGGTCTGCCCCGCAGCCATGCCACTCTACGAAGGTTTGGGGAGCGGAGGGGAGAAGACGGCGGTAGTGATCGACTTGGGTGAAGCCTTCACTAAGTGAGTCGGGCGGGCACCGCCACTTTGATTTCGGAGGCGGCGGGTGACCCAGTTTCTCTCCCCGATGCTGGCGCCCCTCCGGGGATGGGCGGCCTTAGAGAAGGCCCGGGCTGTGGGATCCAGGCATTGTCCCCCAGGGTGGCGAGAAAACGAATTCACAGCTACCGTGGCTTTGGCCTTATTGGTTCCTTCGGAATCATTTGGAAGGGGGATAATAAAACTAATGATTTAATTCATTAATAATTTATTAAGCCCCTGCTTTATGCGGGGCACTGGGCTAAATTCTGGGAGTGCAAAGAGGCAAAGGAGCTTACGATCTAAGGGGGGCGACAACCTCCCAACAAACATAAACAAAGCGAGCTATGTGCGTCATAAATAGGAAATAGTAGGGGAAGACGCTGAAATTGAGAAGGGTCAAAACCCAGCCTTTCCACGGGGCTGTTTTCGTAGGAAAGAAGAAACAGCTGTAATGCTAGAAGATGATATATCAAATACATACTTTTTAGTTAATTTTTATTTCGAATAGCACAAAATGATTATTTCTAGATACATAATAGAACAAGATTATTATTTTTTTTTTTTTTTTTTTTTTGGTATCTAAGTTCAACCTGTAGCTTCAAAGCTAACCTGCTTGCTCTTATTTCTGACATTTTTCTCATCTCAGCATTGATTTAAAAGGGATGCCTTGATGATATCGATATTGTTTGTATGCTAAGCAATTATTTCTATCCTCCCCCATCCTCTTGCTCCCACTGATGGGAGAGAAAAAGAAAACCTCCTCATCAAATATTCATGTCCTACTTGTGCTAGATGCTGAAGATAAAAAGAGGCCTAAGGTTCAGCTCCTTCTTGTCAAGGACCTTAGGGAGACAGGACATAAAATATTGCTAGCGCGATTTTAACATTCATGAAAGGAAACATCTTGTCATCATCTTTCTATGTAACCCGGCTGTGTCATTTAATAAAGGATTTTTGTGGAAAATTGTATATGTGTATGTATGTATATTAAAATTGGGGAATAAGGAGACAATTGTTAAGAGAGCTTGAAGCCCATGATCATGACATGAAGAAGCTTCCAGCTAGCTCTAAATCTGTAAGACTGTTTAAAGGAATTGGGATTGAGAATGATATTGGTTCCTAAAATGCTCAAAGAAACCTTAGAAATAATCTAGTCCAAATCCTTCATTTTATAGAGTAGGTGACTGAGACCCAGAAATGGTTAAGTGATTTGCTTAGTAATAGGGAGTATTTTCTTATACATTTATGAATTCTCCAGGGCTTCTAATACAGTGGCGTAAGCTCATCAAATAAACCTTGAATGAATAGTGGAAATGAGATTTTTATGGAAAATGGAGAAGGGGAATTAACCAAAAGCAAATGGAGGTTCCTCTATCCTTAAATTCAGTAATCCGATAGAAAAGATATATTCTAGAAATATTAAGAAAAAGAATCAGCAGGAGATTATTGTGCACACAGCATTGTTGAAATGATGATCAACTGTGAAAGATTTGGATCCAAGACAGTTCCAAAGGACTCATGATGAAAAAAAGCTATCCATTGCCCAAGAGAAAAGTGATGAATTCTGGATGCCAATTGAATAGTTTTCTCACTTTCTTGCTTTTTAAAAAAATACGGTTAACATGGAATTATGTTTTGCTTGATTTCACATGTATAACTGATACCATATTTTTTTGTCTTTCTCTATGGACATGTGCAGGAGCTAGGAGTGGAAGGGAAAGAGAATTTGAAATTCAAAATTTAGGAGAAAAAATACCAAAAATAAATAATAAATTTTTGATAAAATTAAAAAATCTGCAGGACTTTATAATTGTCACAGCATATTAAATAAAGATCAGAATGTAATTTAAGATCTAAATTGCATGCCTTGAAAGTTTGGAGCATTCTAATGCCCCTTTGGGTGATGGGAATATAAGGAAGATGGGAATTCCAGAGGAAAGAGTAAAGGGATTTAGTTTTAAATCTAAGCAGGAACTATAAGTGAAAATACTAGTCAGGAAGAAAATTGAATTTAAAGTTTAAACAAAAAATCAGAATGATATCTGCAACTAGCATGGTTTGGTAGAAGAAAGAGGGTATTTAGAAGGTTTCAAATTGACCTTTCTGTGTTGTGCCTATTATAAAATCATTGATACTCAAGTTATTTGCATTCATTTTCTTTGTTTCTACATTTGTAAGCTCTAAGAAGGCAAATACTTAGTCTTATTTTATCTCAGTATCCCTTGCACCTAACACAGTATCATACATAAAATGTTTAAGTGCTAATTATACTGAAATCCCTCATTCAGTTAAGTCAGTATCTCCGAGCTTCAAAATCTTCATCTATAAAATAGAGGTTAGTCTGCCTCAAGGGATCATAAAGCTCAAATGACAATGTCATTACTGCAAGGGGAGAGAAGGTTTGATAGGTAAAAATTACCAGGACATCAGACTGGTTTCTCAAATTAAGAGGCTCTGTTGTCACAAAAGCAGAACAAAATTAAGTAGCATCAAGGAACTGATTGGTCGGAGGAGATAGTTTGTGATGGGTATTTATGGAATAAGGGGTATCTCCTCCCAAAAAGGAGATGTTTACGCTTTAACCATTGGTCAGAATTTGTCAAAACAAAACTTTGGAAACATGTAGCATAACCCAAGTTTCCCATATCCTGTTACCAGGACCCAAGCTCCCTGCACCTGGGTAAGTGGGTAATTGCATCCAATTTATGACAAAGTAGGCAACAGCATCTTATTTTTCTGCTCTTAGTTAACAAGAAGGACCTAACAAAGGCCCTGCTGATGCCCATTCCAATTACCATAAGTGCTTTGAAAACTGCAAAGTGTCAGAAAATAAATGTCAGAAAATTTTTTCTTATATCACTATCATCTATAAAAGTGTTAGTTCTGAAGTTATAATGAGAAATATATTAATATTAATATGTTATACAAATTATATTAGAAACCAGATAATTTGATGCATTCCTCAATGATTGTCTCTGTATAGAACAACAAAGACTGATATCTCCGGAGGCCCTACTTTTTATTTTTCTCCTCTGTGATCACCCCTCCAAAAAAAAAAAAAGGAAAGGAAAGAAAAATATATATAACAATTATGCATAATCAAGCAAAACAAATACTGACCATCTCTAATAATATTATGTGAGGGATGAGGACAACCAAGTGAAAAATAAACAGAGGGAAAGATCAGGAAAAAGGTAGTTACCATAAAACACAGCAAGAACAAAGGTAATTGCTTGCCTTTCATAGTAATTTAATGTTTTACAAAGAGCTTTTCTTATAAATTTTGTGAGGTAAATAGTATGGTTCTATAGAAGAGAAAACTGTGGCCCAGAAAAATTAAATGAGTAGTCTGAGATGATAGATTCACACTAAATCTGTCATCCTATTCAGAATTTGAAACCAGTTCTCATGACTCCAAGATGAAATAGCCTAAAGAGGAATACAGAAAACAATACATTTCAAAAGATTTGAAATGAATGGAGAAGAGAAATACTTATAGTTGAAGCACATTAGATGAGAATTAGAAGGAAATTCTATAGGAAAAAAAATAAGTGATAAAATTTTCTGACTGAAATAACAAGTGAAGATCAGGATCAAGAGAAGTATACTTACTTTCACTTTTTAAATCTATTTCTATGTTCCTGAAATGAAACAATTGCATTAGATATTCTCAAAAGTCCCTCCAACTTCTAATAGGCTATTATTCTCCATTAAAAGTAAAGTAAAATGCTTTTGTTTGGAAGTTGACCAATAAAGTAATATTGTACAATAAACAACTTTAAAAAGTGACCTCAACCTAGTTTAATTTCTGTTATTAATTAATTATAATTAATAATTAAAATGTAATTAATTAAAATTTTAAAATAATAATTAATTTGAAATTAATAATAATTATTAATATTTTAATTAATTAATAATAGTTAACTTATCTAGTACTTTAAGATTTTCAAAACATTTTAATTATCTCATTTAATCATGTTGATATTAGTTTGACAAATCAATGAGACAAAGAATAGATATTTTGATCACTTTTACGATGAAGAAACTGATCCTTGGGTCAAGAGACTTAGAAATATTAAAGTTAATCTCACAAAAGTTAAGTGATTTGCCCAAGATCATACCCTTTGGTAATAACATTGTAGCTTCAAACACTGGTCTTTCTGAGTCTTGAAAAGTGAGTAAAAATGAGTTTAAAAACAAAAAGAGAGAGAGAGCAAGGTATCCAAAAGCTTTGATTCTTGCTTCTTTGAAATTTTTAGAGAAATCCTTTCTTTAGGGAATATTATTGATTTGTCATTCATCTCTTTTTATATATTATTATGTGCATTATATTGTATTGAATTATATTGAAAATCATGCAAAATGTTTGAAAATATTTTGAATTTATGATTTTCAGGTGTGGATTTGCAGGAGAAACTGGTCCAAGATGTATAATCCCTAGTGTAATCAAAAAAACTGGAGTGTCCAAGGTACTTATTTAATTACTTAATAGTACAATAGAATACAAAGTAGATAACCAATAATTATTTTTTCTTTTTTTTTTAGTCTGGAAGAGATTAATACCATTTTAAAATAAATTTCCATGATATTTCCTGTTCCCAAGTGAAAAAATATGTGATCTTGAAAATTTTTAAAAATCATATAGCAACTTTCTAATTTTCTAGAAATTCTCAATATAAACTAAACATGTAATTGGTATTTGTAGCATCATAATAAATAGAATAGAATAGAATAAATAGAATCCTATAGAATTGTTTTTCAAATTATAGGAAACCTACTTCCTTTGTAATGTTATAGTACAAATGCTGACATGTAACTGGATGGCCATTTTAACCTGGGTTTCTTTCTTGTACTTTTCTAAATACTTTTGACTTGCAAAAGAATGAAATACCTAATAAAATTTCTACATTGTCTTTCAGCACCAATTAATTGTATTTCTTAAAAAAAGAATACATTAAGCTTTAACTAAAATTTTTTTGATTAAGTGAAAGTATCTTTCAAATCTATAAAATGAATGCTTTTTAGCTATAAGCTGCTAATAACATTTTAATATTTTTCAGTCTATTAAAGTTGTTCAGTATAATATTAACACCGAAGAATTGTATGCCTACCTAAAGGAATTCATCCACACATTGTATTTCAGGTAAGAGATATCTTTTTTCTTTTGTTAGCAGATGCCTTTTTTTTTTTAAAGCCGTGAACATAATATCTGTCAGTAATTTTTGATTGCTTTGTGTCACATTAGTTTTAAAGTAAAGTTTACCCTCCTAATATTAGGAAAATTAGAAAAAATTTTGAAAATGAAAGAATTGGTAAAGTGGAAAACAAAATAATATAGAATTAACAAACAAAGTTGGAAAATTCTTTCTTTGAAAAGACAGAATCAATAAATCTTAAGCTAAGCTAATCAAAGGAGATACAAGTCAGATTGCTAAAAAAAAAAAAAAAATTAAGGCAAAATCATAACAGAAAAGAAATTTTAAAAAATTATCTGAACTTATTACATATAATTACATGCTGGGAAGTAAAAAATTTTAAAGAAATGGATAGATATTTACAAAAATATAAAATACATAAGTTAAAAGAACATGAAATAAATATCTTAAACCACTCAAGAAATGAAATTGTACAAACTGTAAAGCACTTATTAAAGGGGAAAGGGAAGTAACTTTGGAATTCTTTCAGATACTTAAAGAGCAATTAATATTACATAAATTATACTCAAAAAATTGGAAAAGAAAACACTAGACTTGTTTTATTTGGCAAATGTGGCCTTCACAGTCAACCAGAGAGAGATAAGGTAAAGAATGAGAACTATAGATCAGTATCACCAAGGAATAATGTTGCAAAAATGTGAAATAATCCTAGCAAAAAAGATTACTGCAATATATCAAATGACTAAGTTGAATACACATATAAACCTATATATAGACACATATATGCATGTAGATGTCTTTATATACATGTAAATACACACATATAAACACAGGATTAAAGATATAATTTTAAAATTATATCACAAAATGATTATCAAAATTTTCTGATTCTGGCTTTAAGAATATAGAAGTTGATCAATGGGAGAAAATGATTTGTTCAGGAATCAGAAATCAAAGGGAACAGTTGGGTGGTGCAGTGGATAGAGCACCAGCCCTAAAGTCAGGAGGACCTGAGTTCAAATATAGTCTCAGACACTTAACACTTTCTAGCTGTGTGACCCTGGGCAAATCACTTAGCCCCAATTGCTTCAGCCAAAAAAAAAAAAAAAAAAGAAAGAAAGAAAGAAAGAATCAGGAATCAGAACAGTCAATTGAATTCAGTAACCCCAAGTTTAATAAACCAGAGGACATAAATTCCTCAGAGAAGAATGCTCTATTTGACAAAAACATCTGGGAAAACAGAGAAGCCATTTAGAAGAAATTAGGTTTATACCAGCATATTTAATCACATACCACCATTAGCTTAAAGTAGATATAAGAAAGTCCTCAATGTGATTTAAAAAAAAAAAAAAAATTAAAGAAGGAGAAAAAAAAAAAAAACTTTCACAGCTATGGCAAGGGGTAGAATTTTTAACCTAAACAAGGGACAGAGCATATCCCCTAAAAAGTAGCCAGTTTGTATTATTTGAAATTTTTAAACCTCTACGTAAAGAAAATCAATGAAGCTGAAAAAAGTTATTAATCAGGAAAATAACAAGATGAAAAACATTATCCAATGAATAAGTAATTAAAAGTTAAGAACAAACAGTTCTTAAAAGAGTAACTGCAAGCTATTAACAATATGAAATATTACACCAAATTGCAAATATCAAAACAATTCTGAGGTTTCACCTTATACCCAACAAATTGTCAGAGATGAATTAGCATTTTTTAATGCTAACAGTTGGTGTTAAAGGAGTTGCAGGCAGACAGGTAACAGTAATACACTTTCAACAAAACTATCATTGGGACCGACAGTTCTTAAAAACATTTTGGAATCATTCTTTTAAAAAATGACTAAAATTAACTTTTTCCTTTAATCCAGAGATGTCCTCTCTAGACATATACCACAAGAAAATTCATCACAGAAAAAAAGATTTTTATTTTTTATATACACACATGCAGATATAGATATAGATGTAAATATAAATATATATGGGAATGCCTCTATTAATAAAATACTTCATAATTATAATGAGGATGCAAGGATGCAAAAATGTTCTTTCTGTCTCTTTGTGTGTATTTGTGTGTGTGTGTGTGTGTGTCTATAGAGGCACACAATTTAAAAGTGTACACAGAGAGAACTCTCTTTGTTTCTATCTATAAATGTATATGTGTTTTTGTGTCTACATATACACACACAAAAACCCAAAATATTCATAGCAGCACTTTGATAGCAAAATATTGAAAACAAAGGTGCCCATTATTTGGGAAATGGCAAAACAAAATGTCTTATATTAGTTTAGATTATGGAATGGTATAGTATTGTAAGAAATTAAAGATATAAAAAACTCAGAGAGGATTCAGGAATGGTTGGGAAGAGTTATATACTGATGAAATGAGCAGAATCAGTCAAAATAGTCTTAATGACTTCAAAAAGATAAAAAGAAAACAGAATTGAACACTAATTATGAAGATCAAACTTTACCCTAGAGACAACTAAAGAAAGTGGGCCCTTCTCCCTTCATGATAAACTTCGGGGATTATGATTGTACCAAATTAAAGTCTTTAAATGCAGAAAAGTACCTGGTGCGAGCTTGTATTCCTTCCCATAGCACTTACATATTGCTTATTTACTACTGCATTAAAGCACAAATGTAATTAAAAGGTTTTTTTCAGGTGTACTGAGTTTCTGTGTGACTACCCTGAGTAGCTATTTTAGTTATACACTGTCTTATAAATTAGTGAAGTGTCATTACTAAATTTTATGGTAACTCACATAGGGCAAGTGCTCACATCAGGTCAGAAAACAATGGCAGAAACTAAGTATTGACCAACACCTTACATTCTATATTAAGATAAGGTTGAAATGGGTTCATGATTTAGACATAAACAGTTATAAGCAAGTACAAAGGATAGTCTCTCTCTTAATTCTATGAAGAAGGAAGGAATTTGTGGCCAAAGAAGAACAATAGTACATTATGAAATGCAAAATGGATCATTTTTAAAAGTTGATAAATTGAAAAGTTTTTGCACAAACAAAACCAATGCAGACAAGATTAGAAACAGAAAACTGGAATGGAGAATTTTACATCCAAGGGTTCTGATAAAGGCCTCATTTCTAAAATAGGTAGAGAATTGACTCAAATTTATAAGAATACAAGCCATTCTCCAATTAATAAATGGTCAAAGGATATGAAGACAATTTTCAAATGAAGAGATTAAAAACATTTCTAGTCGTATGAAATATAGCTAAAATCACTATTGATCAGAGAAAAGCAAATTAAGACAATTCTGAGATGATACTGCACACTTCTTAAGATTGGCTAAGATGACAAGAAAAGATGACAAATGTTGGAGGGGATGTGGGAAAACTGAGACACTAATGCATTGTTGGTTGAGTTGTGAAGTGATCCAACCATTCTGTAGAGCAGTTTGGAACATACCCAAAGAGCTATCAAACTGCATACCCTTTGATCCAGTAGTATCTCTGGGCCTGTATCCCAAAGAGATGATAAAAAAGGGAAAAGGACCCACATGTACAAAAATGTTTGTGGCAGCCCTTTTTGTAGTGGCAGGAAACTGGAAACTGAGTGGATATCCATCATTTGGAAAATGGCTGAATAAGCAATGTTATATGAATGTTATGGAATATTATTGTTCTGTAAGAAATGACCAACAGGATGATTTAATAAAGGCCTGGAAAGATTTACATGAACTGATGCTGAGTGACATGAGCAGAACCAGGAGATCATTATACACAGCAACAACAAGATGGTTAATTCTGATGGACATGGCTCTTTTCAACAATGAGGTGATTTCAGAACAACTCCAATAGACATGATGGAGAAAGCCATCTGCACCCACAGAGAAGACTATGGGGACATAGTATTTTCACCTTTTGTTGTTGTTGTTTGCTTTTTTTTCTTTCTCATTTTTTTTATTTTTGTTCTGATTTTTCTTTTGCATGATAATTGTGGAAATATGTATAGAAGAATTATACATGTTTAACATATTGGATTATTGCTATCAAAAGGAGGGGGAAAAATTAGAACACAAGGTTTTGCAAGGATGAATGTAATCTTTGCATATATTTTGAAAATAAAAAGCTATTTTTTTAAGAGAAGAAAAGAAAAAGCAATACAAGAACACTGTCAAGGTATCGCTTAAGAACTTTAGAATTGATTGTTTGACATGGGAGACCCTAGCATAAGACTGCCTAGCATGGCATGCCCTCATCAGAGAAGGTGCTGTGCTCTGAATAAAGCAGAATTGAATTAACTAAGGAGAAACACAAAGTGTGCAAAATTAGAGGAGCTACCCAAGTGTTCATATAGACTATTTGTGTCCAGCCTGTAGCAGAGTACTCTACACTCTTATTGATTTGATTAGCCACAGTCAGAAATACTATAACTTGACTCTTTAATGTTGGGATTTTGGTTCTCTTCAAAAGCAGAGAATAACAACCAACCAACCATTTCTTAATACAGAAGAAAATCTCAAAATATCATTTTTTAAATGTATTTTTTGTATCTTTTAAAAATTAAAAATTTAAAAATTCATTGTTTTTCAGACATCTCTTGGTGAATCCCAGAGACCGCCGAGTTGTGATTATTGAATCTGTTCTGTGTCCTTCCCACTTCAGAGAAACACTCACCCGTGTTCTTTTCAAGTATTTCGAGGTATCTACTTTTTAATTGAATACCTAGGTTATTTTGAAGTAGAATTCTAAAAGAACAACAATATAGGATTTTGTTGAGTTTGTTCTATTGCTTACAGTGTTGCACTGATTTTTTATCAAATGTATACACTGAACGACTTATTCAGATAAGTGACAGGATATTATGTCAGAACAGGTGACAGAGAGGAACTGAAGGATTCTTTTTAAAAAAAAAAGAAAGATTACTGTAGGATTCCTTCAGTTTCCTGTTTCTTTTCAACATTAGAAAATTTGGAATACTAACAGATTTCTTGATTTAGCTAGTTTTTATTGCCCTATCTCAAAAATTCTTTTAAATTTAAAAAAAAAAAAAAACATTTGGAGCTTTTATAAAGTGAGTTTATTTTAAGCCTTTTTATCACTCATTGATGCTTTGTATTATGACTCTCTTAATTATTTCTTACTTCAAGTTTTCAGTAGGTATGGTTACTCCTTCTACTGGAGCAATCTGCTCCATAGTCTTTAAGAATCACTGTGGCTGAAAAAACTAATTACTACAATTGTGGCTCCTCTGCTAGTGATGTGCATGTATGTTTTGGTGTTTTTTAAGTCCTCTATCAAGGAAAGTTGAGCATTTGAACCATATTTACCTTTAAGATCTTCATCTGCAGATTACTTTTAAATTTCTTAGCTATTAAGTAAAATTATTTTAGTTTGATATTCTAGAAGCATTTTTTAAGCTTTAGCATGAGTTTTAAAATTATATATATACATAGATAATCTGCCTAAAATGTTAATTGATTTTGTGAAAATATAATGAAACAACATTTTCAGACTACTTTAGTTAAATAATGAATGCTAAATAACATTACAATGAGATGGGATTCATGACTTTATAGTGGGGATTTGGTTAAAATATATTAATGATTTTAGTACAAATTTATTCTTTCAATATTTATATGTAAAGCTTTAAACAAACTTAGGAAAATAGGTGGCTTAGTAATAGAGAATGGACCTGAAGTCAGGAAGACCTGAGTTCAAATTCAACTTCAGAAAGACCTGAGATCAAATTGAGTTTTGAATACTTATTAGCTATGTGACCCTTGGCAAGTGACTCAACCTAACTTAATTAATTAAGCTTCAGTTTCCTCATCTGTAAAATAGGAATAATAATAGCATCTTTCTCACAGGATTGTTGTGAGAATCAAATGACATATACTTAGCATAGTGCCAGATACAAAGGCATTAAATAAATACTTGTTCTCTTCCTTTCCCATTGAACAATTTTTGAAAACCCAATAAAATAGAATAGAACCATCAGTGAAACCATTAACATTGATTATTAAATTAATTCCCTCAAAATAAAAGTTTCTAGATAGTGGAGAGAACTTTTTTTTTTTCATCAACAAGTAGAAATAACAAGTATTTTATTATTTGGAGCACTTATAAAATCACTTTGACACCAACTGGCTCCTTTTTCCATCAAGACACATTTTTAATTAAGATACAATAAGCTCTAAATCTTGCTAATTAAGTAGATTACCAAGTATAAGGCTAGTAATTGAAATAATACTTACATATTTGAAATAATAGTTACAATTTCATGGGCCTGTTTTCATAGCCTCTCTTGATAGATAAACTCTGGGTACAATTTTTTTTATAATACTGCAGCATATTGTTCCTCAGTTAAAAATAAGAGAGGATATCAATCTCAGATCTTTTTGTAAGGAAATTATGCCATGACTTTCATTTGCATAATTGAAATTTTTTAAACACTCTTACAATTGATTAGAACCTTTTCATTGTTTAAATTTTTAAAGCCACACCTTTAGGATTTATCCAAAAGGAAAAAACACTTATTCCACGTACATCGATCTATATTTGAAGACAAACTATTCTCTGTGAACTGTTAGAAACCTGTATGCTACAATTACAGTTTCTTAGCTCTTCATCTTTTATAGTTTTAAAGAGTTTTATCACATATCAACATTCCTAATTAATTGTTATATCTGCCACATATTCCTTACTTAGAAAGTATCATCCTGAGGCAGCTAGATGGCGCAGTGAAGAGAGCACTGGCTCTGCAGTCAGGAAGAGACCTGAGTTCAAATTTGGCTTCAGACAATTAATGCTTCCTAGCTGTGTGATCCTGGGCAAGTCACTTAACCCCAATTGTCTCAGCCAAAAGAAAAGAAAGAAAGTACTATCCTTTTTTTCCCCCCAACAAATTTTTAGCTGTTTTTGTATTTCTAGTTAGTATAATTAAAATGTGCTGGAGGAGAGTGCTATTATCCTCCCATTTTAATGTATAAAGAGTACAAATAGTTTAGTCTCACAAAAGTCAAAGATTTAATTTGATGTGTCAATTTTAACTATACTATAATCTTTTAAAATACAGTTTTTGTTATAAATTGTGAATGATGCTTAGTTTCTCCTTCATAATTTTGAGAATGTAAAAAAGAATATTTGAGACATGCATGTGGCTTTTCCCCTCTTAAATTTTGGATCCTTTTCATAGAATTACTAAATTTTAGAATTGAAAAGGGACCTCAGCAGTCATCTAGTTCAGTCATATAACATAAAATAACTTAGCTTTTTTTTTATTTCCCCATAATCCACTTCCATTATTTTATTCAATTCAAGAAGATATTGTATTAGACAAAACCAAAACAAAGCAGTCCCTACCTTCAAAGACCTTATATTCTACTGGGAGGATAGAATATGTACACAGTTAAATAAGTAAAACTAAGCAGATTTAAATAATATTAAGTAATGTAAGTAATCTTTAAGGCATTCAAAACTAGAGGGGTCAGGAAAGAGTTTATATAAGAGGTTGCAACTCAAGTAATACCTTGGGCATTCTAAGAGATGGATGTGAATAGAAAATGTCTTCCAGATGTGAGGACAACCTGTATAGAAATCCAGAGAGAGGAGAAGATGGATTGCCTAGAACTTGCTTTTTAAACTGAGGTTTATGACCCCATGTGGGGTTTTGTAGCTGAATGTGGAAGTCGCCAAGTTATGATTTATTATCAATAAATGCTTGATTTGCATACCTATTTTATATACTTATTTTCCTAGTGTCATGTTAAAATTTCTTGGGCAAAATGGTGTCACAAGTCAAAAAAGTTAAAGAAGCCCTGATCTGGATTGTTGAGATCTAGAGAGTGAAGGAAAATAATATTAAATTACTTAATATGGATTTCTTATTTTAAAAATTGGTATTTCTCCAATTGATAAATGATCAAAGAATATGAACAGGCAGTTTTTTGATGAAGAAACAAAAACTACATATAATCATAAGAAAAAAATGCTCTGTCATTATTGACTAGAGAAATGCAAATTAAAACAACTTTGAGATATGATTTACCTATCAGATTGACTAAAATGAAAGAAAAGGAAAATGACAAATGTTGGAAGGAGATGTAGAAAAATTAGGACATTAATATGCTGTTGATGAAAGTGAACTGATCCATCCATTTTGGAGAGCAATTTGGAATTTTGCCCAAAGAGTTATAAAAAACTATGGATACTCTTTGATCCAGTAACAATAATATTTCCTAAGTTGATCAGGGAATGGAAAAAGAACCTATATGTTCTAACATATTTATAACAGGTCTTTTTGTCGTAGTAAATAACTGGAAATTGAAAAAATACCCATAAGTTTGGGAGTGATTAAACAAGTTGTGGTATATAATTGTGATGGAATATTATTGTGCTGTAAGAAAAGTTAAAATGGTTTTAGAAAAACGTGGAAAGACATGCATGAAATAATGAAGAGAATTGAACAGAACCAAAAGAATATCATATACAGTAATAACACAGTCATTCAAAGAAATTTTTGAACAATCAAGTTATTTTGAATATTATAAATACTCAAATCAACTACAAAAGATTTATGAAGAAAGAATTGATAAATGCCAGTATAATATGGACATACATACATAGATATAGTTTTAAATTGGAGTAATAGAACTTCATGGTTTCTTATGTAATTTTCTTCCTTTTCTTTATATTTTGAAATGTGTTTTGTTTACTTTTTAAAATTCACAACAAAAAGAAAATTTTTAAAAAATATTAAATAATTCTGGAAAAGAAGGTAGGAACTACATATTATGGAAAGTTTTAAAAGCCCCTTCTCACATACATCTTACTGCTTCTGCATTCCATCTCCCCCCCCCAAAAAAAAGAGAAAATAAATTAGAATTTTTTTTAATTATTACTTTTTATGTAAAGTCAGGTAAAGTTATTTTCCTTCTTTATAATAGCCTTCGTTTGAACATTCAGTAAATATAAATAAATTAATCAAATAAGCACAAAACTTTATTATTATAATTGGTAAAAAACATAATTAAATTTTTATCATCAGTTCTATGTTTTCTTCCCCTGTCTCTGTCCATTAAGAAGGCAAGAAAAACAGTTCCTAAATAAATGTTGGAGGAGATGTGGGAAAACTGGGAAACTACTACATTGTTGGTGGAATTGTGAACAGGTCCAGCCATTCTGGAGAGCAATTTAGAGCTATGCCCAAAGAGTTATAAAACTGTACATACCTTTGATCCAGCAGTGTAACTACTGGGCTTTTATCCCAAAGAGATCTTAAAGAAGGGAAAGGGACCACATGTACAAAAAATGTTTGTGGCAGCCCTTTTGTAGTGGCAAGAAACTGGAAACTGAGTAAATGCCCTTCAATTGGAGAATGGCTGAATAAATTATGGTATATTAATTTAAAGGAATATGATTCTATAAGAAATGACCAACAGGATGATTTTAGAGAGGCCTGGAGAGACTTATGTGAACTAGCATTCACTTAGAAATGAGCAGAAACAGGAGATCATTATACACGGCAACAACAAGATTATATGATGATTAATTCTGATGGACGTGACTCTTTCCAGCAATGAGATGATTCAAACCAGTTCCAGTTGTTCAGTGACAAAGAGAGCCATCTACATCCAGAGAGAGAACCATGGGAACTGAATGTGGACCATAACATAGCACTTTCATGCTTTCTGTTGTTTGTTTACATTTTATTTTCTTTTTTTTTTTTCCTTTTTGGTCAGATTTTTCTTATGTAGCAAGATAATTGTATGAATATATATGTATTGTATTTAACATATTTAACATATATTGGATTACTTGTCACCTAAGGGAGCAGGTCGGGGGAAGGAGGAGAAAATTTGGAACACAAGGTTTTGCAAGGGTCAGTGTTGAAAAATTACCCATTCATATATTTATAAAATAAAAAAGCTTTAGTAAAATAAAATAAATAAAAATAAAAAGCTTTAATAAAAAAAGAAAAATAGTTCATTACAAAACTGTGTACTCATGCAAAACAATTTCCTTCATTAGCTGTGTCAAGGGAAAAAAAATGCTTTAATCCATATCCTGATTCCATTAGCTCACTATCTGGAGGTCACTAGCATGTTTTATCTTAAGTCCTTTGAAGTTATGGTTGGTTATGATGTTGATCAGTTACTGTCTTCCCTCATTCATTATTTTTACAATATTGTTGTAATTATATAAATTGTTCTCCTGATTCTTCTTATTTCACTTTGTATCAGTTTATACAAGTCTTCTGAAAACATCATTTCTGATAATAAGTAGCATGCCATCACATTCATATATCGTAATTTGTTCAGCCATTCCCCAGTTAATATGTGTCCCTCTAGTTCCCAGTTCTTTGCCAGTTGGTATGAATTATTGTAAAAAAAAAAAAATTCATTATCAAATACATCATTTAATATGTAAAGGAACTTCCTCATACTGAAACTCAACTGAATTTTGGGGGGCGGGATATTTTTCTTTAGGTTCCATCTGTTTTGCTTGCTCCCAGTCATCTGATGTCTCTTCTTACACTCGGGATTAATTCTGCCATGGTATTAGACTGCGGATATAGGGAAAGCATGGTGCTACCTGTATCTTTTGTTGTCAACAAACTTGAAGGTAGATCTACTGGGCAAAAATTACATGTTTTTAACTAATTGTAATTGTTTACTGCAGATGCTTCTCACTGTGTGGTTATTTGTGGATATATGGGGAAATATAATAATATTGACTACTGGATTCATGGAACATTTAGTTTATCAGAGAGGAAACTCTATTAGAAAAAGAGTAAAGATATCATTGTTCAAAGGATCATAAATTCTAAGCTGGAAGAGACATTAGAGATTATTTTGTAATTCTTGTAGTTTGAGGGATCTATAATTGGTAAATTTTAAGCTTTACAAACCCAAAAGAATGTTTAAAGAAGGTAAAGCATACATTTTTCTTAGACTACTATTATAAAGAAATTTGCCAGCCTTTGGGCTTCCTGAGAAGCCCATTGAACACCTGATATAAAGGACAATATGAAATTTGGGATGCAAAAAAGAAAAGGTGATATTTGTGATCATGTTGCTTATTGCAGGGAAAACAAACATTTAGTCTCAGTATAGTGTAAAAATGCAGTAATAAAGGTTTGAAGCATTATTAGGCTACAAAAGAGAGAGTTGTTACTTCCATCTGGGGAAAGATATGCCCTTTTTGGGGAGACGGAAGGTAGACCTATGATTTCATCATCATAGGGAAATCCAGTTGTGCCAGGTCCCTCCACCAATATTGCTTAGTAATTGCTCTGTGACTTAGAATCAAGGAGTGTACTATGATTCGGGGAACTTAAATGTCTTGATTGTGATCATATAGACAGTGTGTGTCTTAGGTAGGACTTGAAATCAAGTCTTCATGACTGACCCTCTGACCTTGGTGTTATTACTACCTCTCATAAAAATAATGAAAATTTTCAGCCACATATTAAGAATCTGATGATATATGTAGGCAAATCACATTTAACTTTTATCAGTATTGTAAGATTTCCTTGACTACTTTATAGATATATGAAGGAATACCAATTCTGAATTGTTGGGGAGCCCTCCCCCTAGGAGGAAAGGCCATTCACAAGTAAGTTTTTTGGGAAACTGATATGTGTTCTCTAGTGACATAAAAATACATATGCAACTGTTCAACTTTAATCCATAGAAAATGCCCTAATATGGAAATTATTTTAATTATGCAATCCCCCCCTTTCCAGTGCTGTTACCTTTATAAATAAGAGGATATTCTAATAAAGTGAATAACTTAAGGATATAAAATATATTTTTAGATCTTTTGCCTCATGTTCAGAAGGAATATCAAATTCAGTTTAGGATATTAGTTACAGTGTACTTGTGTCACTAACTTTATTTTTAAAAACTTCAGGGAGTTGGAAACTCAGCTATTGGAGCAATGCACTGTTGACATAGGTGCAACTAAAGGACAGAGTCTCCCATCAGTAATGAGTAAGAAATATTTAAATTAAACTAAGCATATTGTTTCTCATGTGTATCTTCTTATTGTTATTACCAGTAAAGTTAATTCAATAAACCTGAGATTATCCATTTGAGACCATGCACTTTTAAAAAATATCTTGATAACTGTTTTTCAGTGTAGTTTCTTTGTAACTAGGCCTTTATATTTTATGCATTTTTGAAACATTCTGAGGAGTCCGTTCGCTTTACCATACTACCAAAAAAGTCCATCATGCAAATAAAAGGTTAAGAATCCTTGATATAAACTGATATGCAATTTCCTTAGCTCCAGGTTGAAATATAAAGTGGCTCCTTTGCATTGTAGTACAAATTGATACTATAAATATGAAGAGTATCTGATAATAATTTACCAAGTGTAAGATCACAAGACAATTTTATCAAATGTCTGCAAGGGTACCAGGGCCAAAGACTGATGAATTTTAAAAGGTGACAAGTACAGTTTATCATTATGCATATTTTTCTTGCTGAAACAGTTACTTTTTCCATTTGGTTTTTCTTTAAGCAGCATTTGCCATTATAATTTTGTATAAAAATATAAGCATATTTTATTTTTAACTATTATAATTCTTTATCTAAATTTAATTTCTCTCTTAGGCTCAATTCCAGAAGTTATTTTAGAAGACATTAAAGGTAATATTTTATACTTGTTTAAACCCTGATTTTTTTCATTCCCTCATAAAATGTTAATTTTCTTATAAGTTTCATAATGAAAAGATATATATGCCCAAATGCACATGAAAATAAATTTATGCATGTGTAGTTTTCTAAGGAAAAGGTTAATGTACTTTCATGCTACATTTTAAAATATTCTCTCCTTCCTTTACAGTTAGTTTTGTAGGGACCTGTATCAATAATTCATAATATTTTATTGAGAAAATTCTATTATGCTTTCTTTAGAGAATATATTCTTATAGGGATAAAGTGGGCTTGAAATGACTATTTTTTAAAGCATTATATTAATGTTGTTTAGCATTTTAATATTTTTTCCTTTGTTTTACATTTATTAATTTAGCATATAATACCATATTACATGAATTGTATACTGTTACTTGATTGGCTTTCTCTTCAAGAATTATGAGATTCTCCCCAAGTATATGGATTCCTACTTTGCTATTGCCAACATACTGAAAGTTTTTTTAGTTTTATTTTTTATTATTTTTTTAATTTATTAATAGTGCATTTTTATCAGAATTTTCTCATTTTAGTGTATGTTTGCCATTAATTCACTGAAAAATGAAAGCTTGTAAAATATATTTTTTTTTCCAAATTTATATTTTGTGTAAAACATTGCCTCATCATATTATGGAAGATCCCTAGATTCTTTAAGACTGTGCCAGCAGATCTTCATCCTTTAGGATGACAAGACTTCAAGTTAAATCTAGCAAAAGATTGCCATTCAAAAGCCAATGTACCTTTGAACAGGCCTATTACCTCAGTTGACCACGAGGGGGCAGATTCTGGTCTACTTTGGTTTGGAGGACTTTTGGTCTCTGTCGCTTGAGGAAATACTCAAGTTGATGCAACAATATATGTGAAAGTTTTATACAATCCTAACAAACAATCTAGGATACAATAAGACAAATGCTAAATATATGGATAATCATAGAATGATGGAATTTTAGAGAAAGGTGAGACCTTGAGAGATAATTTAATCCAAAATTTTCATTTTACAAGTGAGGAACGGAAGGTCATAGATTTAGAGCTGGAAAGGGATCTCAGAGCCCATCTAGTTCAACCCCCTCATTTTACAGATAAAGAAACTGAGGCCCAATAAAGTTAAGTGACTTATCCAAAGTCACACAGATACTAAGTGACAAAGATGGGATTTGAACACAGGGTCTCTGACTCTGTAGCCAATATTCTTCCCACTATACCAAAATAATAAAACGACATTAAGTGACTTTTTAAAAAATCTAATAACTAGTTAACGGTAGAGCTTTAACTTTTATTTCTTGATTTTCAATCATATCTCATTGCAAAGATGGTAGGGATCTTTAGTCCAACTTCTTTTTAATGAAGGAGGAGACTGAGGCCCATTGAATCTAAATGACTTGCTCAGATTCATATAGCTAGTAACAGAAGTGGAACCTAATTCCAATGTCTTGGAATCCAACCAGTATCTTTCCTAAACAGTTTAAATTTCCAAAGCTTAGAATTCATCTCTAACTATAAGGAAAGCTTTCCTTTAAAAAATTTGGGTGTTTCACCAATAGAATGTTATCTGAAACTATCTTCAGATTATTGTTGGGAGAATAAAATAATAAATACAAAAGTACTGAAAATATAAGAGAGTTAGGTAAATGTCAGTCATACTTGTAGAGAGTTCAAATTTACTTGTTTTGTCTGCATTTAATTAGCCAATTCACCACTTTTACCATTAATGCTTTTTTTCTATTTTTTTCTGTTAAGTTCGTACTTGTTTTGTGAGTGATCTACATCGGGGACTTAAAATACAAGCAGCAAAGTTCAACATTGATGGCAAGGCTGAGGTGAGTTTGAAGTACACATTTGTTTGTTCAAAGATTAGAAATTATGATATCTTTTCTAATGTAGCTCTTTATATTTTTAGCGACCTTCCCCACCTCCGGAAGTAGACTACCCATTAGATGGAGAGAAGATTTTGCACGTAATTGGATCAATCAGGTTGGACATTCTTTTTCTAAGCAGGATAATGAATCGAGCTGAAATATTTACTTGCATAGTTTTTCAAAAGAATTTGATTTATAAAAATTTCATAATTTTTATAATAAGTTAGCTTAACATCAGTCTTAACAACACTGTTTTAAAAATCAGAATCTTATAGCAAGATTAGTTGCAACTAATCAGATTCCCTTATTTTACAGAGGAGGAAATTAAAGAACTAACCTAGTCAGTCACAGAACCAGGACTAGAACTTAAGTCTTCTGGTTCACTGCCCAGGCACTCCAGAAACTTGTCATTTATCATTAATCTAATAAATGAACCTATAACTAGATTTTAGAGTTAAGTAAGAGCCATATTACCTTTATGTGCATCAAACATTCCCTCTCTTATTAAGGGTTTACAATGTGCCAAACATTCTGTATGTAAATAATATAGTTCTATATATACAAAGACAAAAGTGAAAGTCACTGTTGTCAGGGATCTTGCATTTGAATGGGGGAACTTGCATGTATATCTGTATATACACAAAATATATACACAATGAATCCCAGGTTATTTGGAGAGAAAATTCACTGGCAGTTATGAGAATTGGAAAAAGCTTCATGTGAGAAGTAGTATTTGAACTCTCTTGAAGGAAACTGGGAATTCCAAGAGGTGGAGAGGAAGATACAGTGAATAACAGTACAAGGCATAATCAGGGCAAAGGTAAGGAGAAAGGAAACAGAGGGTTTTATTTGTGCTAAATAGCAAATAGAACACTTGGCTGTATCACAGAACGAATGAAGGATAGTAATGATTAAAAAGATCAGAAAAGTACAAAGTCCAGTTTGTTTAAAAAAAACTAAATGATCAAGAGAAGAGTTTATATCAATTTATCCCAGAAGTAATAAAGAACCACTGGAGTTTATTGAGTAAGGAGGTGACTTAGTTGGACTTGTACTTTAAGTACAAAGTCCCTTTAGTGACTATGAAGGATGAAATGAAATGTGGAGAGATGTGAGATGAGGATCCCAAATAGGAGTCACCAAGAGAAGGGGGGGAAAAGTAACCAAGGACATAACTGTAAGCTATACCTACAGCTAGTGAGCATGATGTGGATGATGAGCTAGCAGAGGAGACTGAGAAGGAGTACTTAAACAAGTAGAAAGAGAACTAGGAGAAACCAATTAAAATCCACAGAGGAAAGAATATCGAGAAAGAAAGGCTAGTCAATCAAATAAGGAGAAGGATTAAGAAAAGGTCATTTAATTTTTCAGTCAAGAGATCATTAGTAATTTTAGAGAAAAGAATTTAAGTTGAGTGATGAGGTCAGAAGCCGAGTTGTGGGATGTTTAAAAAAGAATGAGAGGAAAGGAACTGGAAATAATAAATATATAACTTGTTCAAAGAAGTTGAATGAGAAAGGAGGAGAGATATAAGATAAAGTTAGGGATAATGGAACTTAGTTGGTTTTTTTTTATTTGTTTTTTTAAATATAATGGACACAGGTGTTTGTAGACAACAAGGTAAGCTTGATAGGGAGAAATTGAAGACAAGAAAGAGGATGAGGATGATATTGCAGACAATATTCTCAAGACATTAGGAAATGACATAGAGGATAGGTAAGATTGACTTTGGCAGGAGGAAGGGCGACCTTTTATTACAGCCTGGGATAAATGAGAAAATATTGAGGGATGGCATCAGGAATTGTGATTTGAGGAAAGAGAAAGAAAGAACTCTGTGAATAGCTTCACTTTTTTGTGATAAAATTGAGACAAGGACCTAAAAGAGTGAGGGAATGGTACTACTGTGGGGGCTGAGGTTAAAAAGAGAAGATTCAGAACAGCTGTCAGAGAATGAGAAAAACAATTGGGGGGATTTAAAAAAAAAAAAAGATTCCATACGCAGCGAGGACCTGGTTGAAATTATATATAATCAATAATTTTGCAAGTGGCTGTGGGGAACATGATCAGTAATATGAAAAGCTGAAGAGAAGTCAAGTAGATGAGGATTAAGAGGAGGCTTTTGAATCAGAGAGAATCAGCAGAGGACATGATGTGTGGCACAGAGTTTAGAAATAGGTGGGAGTGAGGAAATGGAGGCAACAGAAATATAAATGTTTTTAGGATCTTGGCTCTGAAAAGATATCTTGCACGCTTGGGTAAATGGATGATAGTTTGAGGAGATGGCAGAGTTTTTTGGTTTTTTTAGAAGGTGTGGGGAAATAATTATCTTTGTAGAGCCAGTTAATAGAGATTTAATATATGAGAGAGATGGTATCTTTTTTTTTTTTTTTTGTAATTAGAAAAAAAAACTTTATTGTCAAGAAGACTATTAGCAAAAAGATAGAAAACACACACATAAGAGCCAGTGGCTCTTTATTACTTCTGGGATAAATTAATATAAACTCTTCTCTTGGTCATTTAAATTTTTTTAAAACAAACTGGACTTTGTACTTTTCTGGTCTTCTTAATCATTACTATCCTTCATTCATTCTGTGATACAGCCAAGTGTTCTATTTGCTATTTAGCACAAATAAAATTCCTGCATGTGCGTACGTGCCCACAAGCATGCACACACACACACTCCCCTAGAAACCACACTACTCAAAAATAGAAATAACACTATGATAGTGATAGTGTTATTTCACAAAGGAAGTTCTTTGGTTACAGTGTACAAGCATATATTCTTTTCCCTAAGAGACAATATGGAGATGTACTCAGAATTAAAAATACCTAAGTTCAAGTCCTACCTTTGATACTTAATGGCTGTATGACTGGGTGAGATTCTTTTATTTCACAAAGGAAGTTCTTTGGTTACAGTGTACAAGCATATATTCTTTTCCCTAAGAGACAATATGGAGATGTACTCAGAATTAAAAATACCTAAGTTCAAGTCCTACCTTTGATACTTAATGGCTGTATGACTGGGTGAGATTCTTAATCTTAATGTTTCAGGAAGCATTTTAAAATGCAGAAGAGTTACTGATGTGCATTGGTAGAAGGAATTTTCTCACCAGGAATTCCCTATACCAAGAAAATCATAACAAAAATTTAAAACCCTGGGGCAGCTAGATGGTGCAGTGGATAGAACATCAGCCCTGAAGTCAGGCATTTAACACTTCCTAGCTGTGTGACCCTGGGCAAGTCACTTGACCCCAATTGTCTCAGAAAAAAAAAAAAATTAAACCCCCACATGCTATCTCACATTCAGAAAATTTCTAAGAAAAATTTTAGATGAATATCTGACAGAATTTTTGAATTACAAAAATGTGTTATTCTCTGGCTACTACTTATTTAATATGAGGGCTCTACCAACATTTTAAATATAAGACATTCAGCTAAACTAATGGTCTTTACTAACAATTCATAGTGGCTACTAAACTAAAAACTTGCAGTCAGTCAAAAAACCGCTAGAATGTTAACAATGAATTTGTATAGTTCTTTATGCCCGCGGCCTAAATCAGACTTTCAAAGATAAATGCTTCTTCAAAGAAACATACATGTGTGTGTATGTGTATGTGTGTGTGTGTGTATGCTATACTATACTAAAAATCTTTTAGTGATAGATTAATAAAAATTAAGAATAATGTACAATAAAGTTGATTACCGACACCAAGATATATACCTCACATAGAGGTTGTATTTGGCTTCCAAGTCTATTATCTTGATGTCCTGCTCCTGGATCAAATCCCGTCTAGTAGAGACCTGGTATAATGCCTCAGTGGCCACAAAAGACTTAGATTTTGGGGGTTTTTTGAGATTATTTGGTGATACCATAGAATAGACAATTCCTCTGCCTGTAAGATTTGTGGTGAAGAAACTTTGAAATTCAGTTTCTGAAAAGGGTATAAGCTTGGACACCAGTTCTCTACCAACTGAGTGATGGAAACAACTAATTTTAATTTTAAAAGTATATTTATTTCAAAACACAAGTCTTGTTAATAGTCAACTTTATCAGTTTCTGCTCAATTTCCAAATGATTGCTAAAATCTCCTCCAGTGGAGCAAAATTACATTTGATATATTTCCAGATATTAGAACTTTTAAAACTCTTAATACTAAAAGATAAAATTTACCCTCAAATAATTGTAAAAAAGTGAAACTTATAGTAGTGATCTCATTTGAAAGAGCATGCAGTATCCCCTGTCTGTCTTCCTCTGTGACCCCCTATTCCACTTTTAAAATATTAACAGAAATCTATTTTCTTTCCTTGCCAGACCACTAGTTAGGGAGGGGGAGAAGAAAAAATAAATTCCTTATAACAACTATAGTCTAGCAAAACAAATTCCCTCAGTTATTATATGAAAAGTATGACTCAGTTTATATTCTATATCCATCACCTTTCTATCATGGATAGCATGTTTCATCATCAGTCTTCTAGATTTATGAACGATCATTATATTGATCATAACTATTATGGCTTTCAGAATTGTTTATTTACATTATTGTATAAATTTTTTCCCTGGTTATGCTCATTTTATTCTATATAAGTTTATAATAGTATTCAAAATTATTCATTTTTATAATGTTGCTGTTATAGGATAGGTTGTTCTCATTTGCTTAACTTCATTCTGAACCACTTTATTAAAGTCTTTATCTTTTTAAAATCATATCTTCATTTCTCATAGCATAATGCTATTCAATCATTAGTAAATATGTAATGACATACATAATATATATATGAATATGTACTTATAAATCCTGTACAATTCTAATTATAGCTCCAACGTGTTTGAATTGTTTTTATTGTTTGCAAAATTTTCTTTTTGATCTAGGGATTTTGAAATTTTAAAATAATATTCCTGTTTTTCTTTTAGCATCTGTTTGAGATTGTAGTCAGTGGATTTCTTATATTTCTACTTTTCCCTCTTATTCTATTTCTTCAGAGCAATTTTCTTTATTTTTATATTATTGTGCCAGAGTTGGTTTTTTGGTCATAGTTTTTAGGTAGCCCAGTTATTCTTATTGATCTGTTTTCCAGATCTGTTGTTTTTCTTAAAAGATGTTTTATATTCTCTTCTGTTTTTTCATTCTTTATTATTGTTTAGTTATTTCTTGTTTTTTTATAGTTTAACAGGCTTCCCTTTGCTCAACTCTAAGTTTCAATTATTTTACTGTTTTTATTTTTAAAATTTATCTTATTAAAAAAAAGAAAAAGAAAAAACAGAAAAATAATACAAAAGAGAACATTATCATGGACCCAGCAGAACATCAGGAAGGATTCAAAATATATAACAATAAATCACTAGATCAAAACAGTGTATATATATATTAGTAGAAGAAATTATATTCATGAGTGTCCATTTTTTCTTTGGTTTTCTGCTGTGTACCTTTTTTACTTCATTCTTTTTACCTCCTCTCATCTTCCCTATCAACCCCAAACAGGCTATATTAAGAAAGGCTATATTTATATATTCATGTTGATATATACATGCACATATATACATACACATATCCCCACACATAGACATTCATATATCTTTCCTATCCTTGCTGACCCTTTGCTTTAGTTCTGCTCCTAACTCGTCTTGCTATTACTTAACTTCCCTCCACCCATAAATTCCTCCCTTGTCTTTTTCCCCTCATTCTTTACTTCCCTGTCCACCCATCTCTCCCCCCTTATTTCTTTATAGATTTGAGAGGGTGCTATATCCTTCATATTATATATGTAGTGTTGCCTATTTAATACATTCTCAATGTGAGTAGGTTTTCAGAACTACAAGCCCTCCTCCTCCCTCTAATGCCTCTGTGTCTTTTCTTCCTCTGTACTTCATACTTATGTATGACATAATTACTATTTTTACCTTAACTCTGCCCCAATCTTTCTTTTGAGCTACCCAATTGCTGGTGTCAATCTTAAACATATAGTATACATATCATGTAAAAAACACACATACACACAAAAACCACACAATTTGTCCATGTTGAATTCCTTGAAATTGATCTTTGATATTGGCTCTTATATGTTAAATTTTCTATTAAGTTTGCAGTTGGTTGATAAATAGTGCAAGTTCATTAAATGTCCATTTTTTCTCATTCAGCATTATAATTTTGCTGTATATGATATTTTGGGCTGCAGGTCTAGTTCTTTTGATTGTCAATAGATATAATTCCAGGATCTGTAATCTTATTGTGGCAGTTGATAAGTTCTGTATAATTCTCATTGTATCTCCAGCAATTTTTGTTTCTTGCAAAATTTTCTCTTTGATCTGGTGATTTAAAAATTTGGCGATAATGTTCCTATGAGTTTTCCACAAAAGATCTCACAAATTTGGCATTCAGTGGATTTTTTCCTACTTCTCTTTTCTCTTCATATTCTATCATTCCAGGACAATATTTTTGGACTATTTCTTGCATAATGATGTCAAAGTTCTTTTTTAATTTTCAGACAGTCCAATTCTTATATTTTATCCTCTTGATTTGTTCTACAAATTTGTCGGTTTTCTTGTTTCACATTCTGTTCTTTTTCATTCTTTGTAATCTATTTTGTTATTTCTTGGTCTCTCACAGCTTTGCTGGCTTCCCCTTGCCTAATTCTAATTTTCAAAGAGTTATTTTCATCTTTGAGATTGTATTTCTTTTTCTAGTTGGTTAACTTTTTTTTTTCATTATCTTCCCGTTTTTCTTGGATTTTTTTTTTAGCTTTGAGTTCTATAAATTCTCTCTGGGGAGGGAGCCATTTCATGTTACTCTTTGAGATAGAAGCTTTTTTTTTAACTTCAGCGTCCTCTGAAGATGAACCCTGATCTTCCCTGTTCCCATAGTATGTTATTGTGGTGGGGTTCTTTTCTTCCTTGCTGGTTCATTCTCTTTTTTTTAATAAGTTATTACTATAAGGACTCCTAATCCTGGGGTAGGGGGATGGTGTCTTCAGCCCCTATGAATTGAATACTTACCAGGAACCCCAAACTGGGAACTCTACTCTCCAACAAGGCCCACCACAGCAGCTTTCTGCCCCACTGCCTCTGCACTCAGTGGCTGGTAGTTCCTTCTCCCTCAGGGCCATGTCTCACAGCACAGCAGGGCCTGCCCTTCCTAATCAGTGAGGTTCCCTCAGTCTTCCCAGACTCAGATCCTGGTCTCCCACAAACAGTTGGGGAGGTGAAAGTTTCCATGACTCCTGCTGAGGCTCCAACCACACCCCACCAACCTGAAGAGTCCCTGCTTGGTGTTTTTATAGGAGCTAACCTGGAGGTGTTTATACTTCACACGCGTTAATCCTGGCTTGGGGTCTTTCTTCAGATCTTCTAGGAAATCCCTGTTCTACCCCAGGTCTTCTTGATTTTTCAGGAGTCTTATGTTCTATTTGTGGGAAAAATAGGGAGAGTTTGAAATTTACCATCTTCCCAGAATCCTCCCCCAACTCTAAATTTGAAAGAGTCATTTTCTTCTGTAAGACTCTGATCTCCTTTTCAAGTCGGTTGACTTTTCATAATCTTGTACTTCTTTGTTTTTAGTTTTTCTCAATTCTTATTTTATGTTTAAAATTTTTTTTGAGTTCTATAAATTCTTTCTTGGCAGGTAATCATTTAGCATTATCCTTTGGGATAAGAAGATTTTACTTCACTGTTCTCTTCTGAAGATGAACCCCTATCCCAGTCTTCCCTATTCCCCATAGTAACTTTCTGTGGTTGGGTTCTTTTTTTGTGCCTGATTTTTTTTTTTTTTTAATACAAACTTATTAGTATAATCACCTCTAGTGGAGGGGGAGGGAGAAACTTCCATTTTCCTCTGCCCTGGAATCCAAAACCTATAACTCCATGATCCTATAAGTAAGTGCCTGCAGCTAGGAAGGTTCCCTGCCCCACTGCTTTTGCACTCACCAGGTATGCTGGTTCCTTCTCACCCAAGGCAGCAGCATTTCTACAGCATAGCTAGACCTGCAATTCCTTATCCACAGAAGTTTTATCAGTCTTCCTAGATTCAGACCCCTGACTTTCCATGTTGTCTGGGAGATGAAAATTCCTGTAGTTTTGGCTGAGGTGATCTCCCAAAGCAGCTAGCCCCAGGGCTTCTAGCTACATATTTCAATGGAGCTAAAGTGGAGATATTTTCTCTTCACACTGGTTAATCCTTTGTCCTGGGATCTTTCTTGGTCTTTCTTTGAGTCTTCTGAAAGTTGTCCTAGGAGGGTTCCTGTTCTACCCCAAGTCTTAATTATTTTTCACCAGTCCATGTTCACCCTGAGGCACAGCTTCTGGAAGCACTGTACTAGAAGTACTCTTCTAAGTTGACAATTTATCTTTGAATCTGGCCATTTAATCAGTTCTGAATCCATTTCACTGGACTATATTTTGGTCCTTTTTGCTAGGCAATGAGATCAGATTAAAGGACAAGAGCATCAAGAAAAGGGATGTTGTTTGTAATAGAGTTGAGTGGGAACCATGTCAAATTAGATCCCTTCCTAGGATTGGAGAGTATGGCAGAGGAAGTGAGGAGAAGCCTGGCCCAGGTGGGCAGGTTCCAGAATATGAAAAAACACAATGGTAAGTTAAGAATTTGTCAGACTGCTCAGGAGTCAACTATATAAATTCCTTTTGTAACTCTACCCACTCTGACAAATGTTTGTTAAACTGAATTGAAGGAAACCCCAAACAGCATCTGGAGGAAGAAAAAGAAATTTATATAATTACTACAACTAACACCTACTGAGAGAATTTCTTGCTTTTAATAAAAAATGTCTACTTTGGGAATATAGACTTCTTGCAATCTGTACTTGCTGTGTTCTAGGAAACGTTATTTGACACATGACACTTTTAAATCCAATATCCATAGCTCAGATATTGGAATGGGTTTAATTGGGGGGGAGTGGGGAACATGTATGCAGGTTGGTACATATTCAATTATATATATGCATATATTTGATATAGATAGATTGATTGATTTGAGGCAGATAGATTTTGTTGTGAAACTTGGTTAGTAGGATCTGCTTAATCATTTTGTCAGTGACACTGAACAAATCTCTTAACTTCTCTGCCTCTTTTTCACTTGTTTTTCTCATCTATAAAATGAGATTGATTTTAACCATCCATCCACATTTGTGGTACGAGGATCAAATGAGATACTAATGCTCTTTGCAAACCTTAAAAGAGCTGTACAAATTTTAGCTATTGTTATATTTAGAACAGACAATTCTGGTGAACAATGAATGGGTCCAAAATTAAAGAGAATAAAAATGTGCTAAATTACTTTTAGAAATCCAAAAACCTCTTTTACTGCCCCATAGCTTCCATGAAAGAAAGGACTGTCTTTTCAAAATTAATATTTTGCTAGTGTCCTACAAATGAAGAACTACAAAGGACAAGAATATGTTGCATGACAGGGAAAAAAGATAGATATGTAACAAGAATAAGAAATTATAGGTAAGCAACCCAAGTGTTCCACTGGTAGCCTTAAAATGTATGGCTCCCACTGGCAAACTTTAGGGAAAACACAAAATAGACAATCATGGATGTTATGTTCTGTATCATGGGAGAAATTTTTTAAATTGGTGATATCTTATTTCCATTCTAAACATTTCTAAATCTGTTTAATAACATCCTATTTTGTCATTGAATTATACTGTATCATTTTAGAATTATTTCTATATTATATTCAATACAGTGGTTGCTATGATATTATTAGAGTTTTCTTTTTTATCTCACTAGAGATTCTGTTGTGGAAGTTCTGTTTGAGCAAGATAATGAAGAGAAATCAGTAGCCACTTTAATTTTGGATTCACTTATGCAGGTATTCCTATTATCTTAATGAATTGATATAATTCAGCAAATGTTTACAAAGAATGTATTGTGTACAGAAATTACAAATTCCCCCATATTTTGGTTTCATTTTGTTCATTCAGTACCATTCAAGAAATATAAATTATCTACTACCTACAAGATATTGTACCAGGTGCTGGCAATCAGAGACAAAAGTGAGAGGTCTTACTCTTGAGGAGCTTTTGCTCACACTCTGCTAGAGAATAAATAAGTTTACAGCTACCAAAATAAAAAGTAATTTGAGAGTAGAAGGTACTGACAATTAGAGGAATGAAGGAAGGCAGGTAGAAGGAAAAGATAATATCACCTGAGCTGAGCATTGAATGAAGATGTGGCTATTGAGAAACGGCAATAGAGTGGTAATAAAGGCCTAAACTAGAATAGTGACACTGTGAATGGGGAAGAGATAGATGTAAGAGGTAGAATCAATAGTATTCAGCAGCTGTTTAAATTTGAGTGTCACATGAAAAAGTCAAGATGATAAAGTTATAAATCTGATTGACTTTTAGCATCCTATACAATTTTTGTTTCTCAAGGTGTACTTGTCTCTATAAGATTTTTCATAGCTGTATTAAAATATTATCAACATTATACTATCAAATAACAGTGATTGTATGTGTAGCTTCAGGGTCACAAAATTTTAAGTATTACTACCTTAAAGGATAGTGTTTACATTTAAATCTCTTTTCTGAAGAACACTTTGTAACTATTGTAGAAAACATTAACACCTATGAACTTCAAAATAAAGATGCACATGCTCATTTTTAGACTGAAATGTTTCAAGGAAATTGAATTTATTTTCTCTTCTAAGGAGAAAAACTTATATGTATAAATTTATGTATAGGATCATAATTTAACTGTATCATCATTTGTGAGAAGAAATTTCCTTTTTTGTAAACCACATAATTATTTTTTAATAACATCACATATTATTCTATGTTCATTTTTTAAAAATCATTTGTACCAGTATATGTAATAATTTGTTTTCCTTTCTCTTTAATTCTAGTGCCCAATAGATACAAGGAAGCAGCTGGCAGAGAACTTAGTAGTTATAGGTGGCACTGCTATGTTGCCAGGATTCTTACATCGATTAATGGCAGAAATCAGGTATTTGGTAGAAAAACCAAAATACCAAAAAGCACTTGGCACTAAGACATTTCGAATTCATATTCCACCCGCAAAGCCTAACTGTGTAGCCTGGTTGGGAGGTAAGAGTTTAATTTAAAAGTATTATGTTTAGAATGTTAAAAATAAATTTACAAAGTATTATATTCAGGACTTAATTTTTTTTTTTTATTGATGATACTTGTTCATTCAATAACCACTACTGTGTTTTTAATGATATTGCTATGTGGTAAAGTACAGCAATAATTTCTTTATTCAGAATTGTCCATTGTTTGCTATAAAAAATGTACATTTTTTTTTACTTTGCTTACTTTTGCTTAAATTGTAACAATTGTCTAATAAATTTATTTCTCATGTCATTCAAATGGAGAAATGAAATATAAAGTAACATTGTTTATCTAAAAAAACCAGACTCATTTTTAAATGAGACTTTTAAGTCAAAACTAACAATTGGAGGAAAGTAGATAGAAGGAAAAAATGATATTACCTAAGCTGAAAGTTGAATGAAGATTTACGGCTTCTGAGAAGCAACAATAGAAGAGGGACTGGTAAACCTTTAGTTAATTTAATTAGAAAAAGGGGGGAAAATTACCAGCATCAAAAATGAAAAGGGTAAATTTACCCTCAGGAGTTATTTTGCCAATAAATCTGACAACTTAATTGAAATGAATGAATATTTATTACAACGTAAATTGCCTAGATTAACAGAAAAGGAAATAAATTATTTAAATAACCCCATTTTAGAAAAAGAAAATGAACAAGCCATCAATGAACTAACTCCCTAATAAAAAATCTCCAGAGCCAGATGGATTTACAAGTTCCATTATTTAAAGAACAATTAATTCCAGTACTATGAAAACTGTTTGGAAATAGGCAAAGGAAGAGTCCTGACACAAATATGATGCTAATATCTAAAATAAGAAGAGCCAAAACAGAGGAAGAAAATTACAGGCCAATTTCCCTAATGAATATTGAGAAGTGAGATTGAGTGTATACTTATTTTACATACCTGTATTCCCAGAGTCATGTAAAAAATTTTTGGGTAAAAAGAGTAGCAAGTGGAAAAAGTTTTAAGAAGCCCTGCCATAGAATACAAAAGGAATTATTACAGTTGGAAAGATAGATTGCAGCCAAATTGTAAAAGACTTTTAAAAACCAAAGCAGTTTATATTGTATCTCTGAGACAAAAGAGAATCCTTTAGAGTTTTTTTAGTCAGGGATAAGCAATGTGAAATATGGATATATTTAAAAGATTATATATTATGGCAAGGTTGGAATTATACCAGAAATATATTTGGTACTGAACCATGTGTATAAACATGTAATAACAAGAATCATATTAATCATTCATAATCCAAAAAATCATTAATAACAAAAACAACAAAAATGTGATTATATCAATAGCTGAGCAAAATTATTTTGATAATGTGTGCTGAGAGTTTATATTAATATTAAAAGTATTTTTACGTAGAAATGAATTAATTCTTTGTTAATATGGATCAGCTAGGTAGCACAGTGAATTGTGCTGGACTTAGAGTCAGAAAGATTCCTCTTCCTAAGCTCAAATCTGGGTTCACACACTTACTAGCTGTGTGATCCTGGATAAGTCACTTAATCCTATTTGTCACAATTCCTCATCTACAAGATGATCTGGAAAAGAAAATAACAAAGCATTCTCCTATCCTTACCAAGAAAACCTCCAGTGGGGTCAAGAAGAGTCAGATACAGGTGAAAAGCTAGTAAACAGTATCTTTCTAAAACAAAGAATCAGTATAATGGAGTAATGCTAGAAAGGATCTTTGCTGTAAGATCAAAATAAAAATAGCATGTCCATTAATATTGCTATTACTTGATATTGCTACTAAAAATGAAATTTAAGGAATAAGAATAGACAAAGAAAAAACAAATGATGTAACAGTTAACTGAAAGCATCCTAGAGATTCAACTGAGATATCAATTGAAATAATAAAATAAGCAAAATACCAAGATGTAAAATAAACATACAAAAGTCATGAGTGTTTCTATATTTTAACAAAAAGCCATCAGGAAAAGGTAATTGCTTTCAAAATGACTATGGAATGTATAAAATAACTCAATCCACCTACCAAAACACATATAGGAACTATATGAATAAAACTACAAAACATTTTTTATTAATAAAGGCAGAATTAAATAATTGTTTCCTGCTTATATAATAAAAAGGAAAATGCTACCTAAATTGATAGACATATTCGGTGCTATACCAAACTGAGTGACTTTATGCAACTAGATAAAATAATAATAAAATTCATATAGAAATAATGGAAGAAAGAGATGTGTATTTAATACTGCAGTACTAGATTACTCTAAAACAGTAATCATCAAAAATTTAACTTTGGGGGCAGCTAGGTGGTACAATGGATAGAGCACTAGCCCTGATGTCAGAAGGACCTGAGTTCAAATCTGGCCTCAGAAAATTGACTCAGATTAACACTTCCTAGCTGTGTGACCCTGGACAAGTCATTTAACCCCAATTGCCTCAGCCAAAAAAAAAAAATTAAATTTGGTTTAATTTAAAAAGTAGAAAAGTAGATCAGTGGAAATAGATTAAGTACATGAGATCTGGAAACAATCAAATATTTTAGTGTAGTATTTGATAAAACTTAACTTTTTATGTGGCAGAAAACTGCTGGGAACACTGAAGCAGAAAGGTTAAGTGACTGCCCAGAGTCACTCAGCTAATCATTGTCTAATGTAAAAGATTACGTTACATTTGTTTTATGAACAAAGCAAACAAAAGAAAGACTTTTCACAAATATGGTAAGGGAAGGATCAACAAAAGATAACAATCACAGGTATAGAATGAACAATTTTAATTATATAAAATTGAAAGTGTTGTTGCAAAATCAAAATTAATTAAATTAGAATTATCTTTGCATCATATTTTTTCAATTAAAAGTCTAATATCCAAAATTAATTGATACAAATATAAAGAATAAGAATAATTCCTCAATCAACAAATGATCAAAGGAAATGAATAAGCAGTTCTCCAAAGAAGAAATGTAAACTATTCAAAATCAGATTACTAATAATGATAATAATAATAATAAGAGAAATTCAGATTAAAACAATTCAGAGGATATGCCTTTCATCCACTAAGTTGAAAAAAAACACAAAAATGGAAAATTATTTTTTAAGTAGCTATAGGAGGACAGGTGTACTTAAATGCTGGTGGAGTAAAAATTGATTAACTCATTCTAAAGAGCAATTTAGACTTATATCTAAAACATCACAAAATTATGTATCAAAAATACCATCTGACCCAGTAATTTTACTAGTAGGCATATGTTCCCAAAAAAGATAAAGGACAGGACTCATGTGCAAAAAATATTTCTATAACAGCATTTTTTGTAATGATAACAAAGTAGAAACAAAGTGAATACTCATTAGTTGGAGAGTGGCTGAACAAATTGTGATTTTTGAATGTAACTTAATAATGTACCAGAAGAAATTATGAAAGATTAAGGATCCGGAGAACCCTGGGAAAATTTATGAACTGATTTAGAGTAAAGTGAACAGAATCAATAGAACATTTTTTGCATTGATTATAGTGTAAAGTGGAACAAGAATGGAAACAATATAAAAGAAAAAACTGTGAAGACTTAAAAAAGGGGACCAGCACAATTGACCAGTCACAGCTCCAGAAGAATAGTAATGAATCATGCTTCCCACCTCTTGGCAGAGACTAAAGAGACCAAGAAAAGAGCTTCTGTTTTGTGGGGAGAGGTAGAAGTATGGGAGGAATGATTTCAAAACACCCAAAAAAGAAAGGACAGAAGCATCACTAAAACATTTTTTAAACTACAGAGAGGAGTTCAAAAAGGGACAGAGGCAAGCAAGTTATTATTGGACCTACTGACTTAAATTTAATATGTGTCTTTTAAAAAGCAGCAAGTTGTATAAGAAATTTTGTGTATGTTTTTCAAGTTCATAATTAAGAAATTTTTTTCCTTAAAATTTTGGGGACAAAGTGATTAGAAATCATGGTGAGGGCAAATATCAGTTTTTAAATAAGTTTAAAAGAAATAAGACATAGGGAGAAGTTGAATGATAGGAAACTAATCAAATGAAGGATTGTCAAAGGTTTTATCTTAGAAATGGAATGAGATTCCATTGTGACCACTGACAGGTAAAAATGTATTGAAGGAGTAGATAGAAGATTTAAGAACACTGATGGAGGTTAAAATGTTTGAGGGACGGCAACTAGTTGATGCAATGGATAAAACACCAGCCCTGACATCAGGAGGACCTGAGTTCACATCTGGCCTGAAACACTTAACACTTCTTAGCTATGTGACCCTGGACAAGTCACTTAACCCCAATTGCCTCAGAAAAGAAAAAAGATGTTTTAGGAAGAATCAGTATGAATGTTGTTATAAATTCTGGTATTTTTTTTTTTAATTTCATTTACAAAGTAATTTCATAATATAACAATTGAAATTTTTTAACTGCTTAGAAAAAGAAACGTTTTTCTTGATTTTTTTCTCAAAATGTAAATGTGAACAAAAGTACAAGTGATTATTAAAATCTCTTGTATTTTTATTGCTATTTTTCTAGTTCAGAGATGACATTGTTGATTGTTAATGACAATGATAAAATTTAATCATACATGGGGAGGAAACGAATTTTAAGATTCTGAAATGAGAAAATAATTGAGTTTTTTTTAACTTAGATGAAAAAAATACAAATTAACTTCAGAGAAAGTATTTTAACATGTAAACACGGACATAAACTTGGAATGTTTGTTGTGAAAATAAAATTGTAGAATCTTAGAGCAGACTATATTCACAGTGCTATGAAATAAGTCATTAAGTATTTCGAGTATCAGGCTATAACAGATTTAACTGCCAAAGTTAAAAAAATAAAGTAAAAATATTATAATTGTAGACTTACTTACAAAACTATAATGAGGCTTAAGGAATTTGAAGTGATGTACAGTTTCATTAATGAAGCATAGGGCCACAAAAACCTTTTGTATTATTGATTGTATCTAGTTACAGCTACTTATAACAAAAGCTTAGTTCAAAAGTGAAATACATGTGATTGAGTAGAATCTCATAATTTATTTTAGTAAATTAATAACAAATTATTTCTAAATGTACATAAAAGTTAAGAACAACATATCATCAAATGACAGTGTAGTTTAAAAGAAAAAAATTTTTTTTGCAAAATTGTAAAGTATCATGTCTATAGTATCTAAAAAAGGATTTTTTAATTGTTTTTAATTTACATTCTAAAGTAGAGTTTGTAAACTTGCTCTTAATTCATTTAGTTTTTGTGCCTGGTGATGAAGACTTACATCATTCAGAGCTCTGTTTTCTTGAGATGAAGTAAAATAAAATCTGCAAAAAGAAACCTAAACCCAGAATTCCCAATATTCTGAGCATAAAAACTTTTTTAAATGTCTCACAATTTTCATTCACCATATTTTTGTTTTTTGTTTTACACTCAGGTGCTATTTTTGGAGCCCTCCAGGACATTCTTGGGAGCCGTTCCATTTCAAAGGAGTATTACAATCAAACTGGCCGAATTCCTGACTGGTGTTCACTCAATAACCCCCCTATAGAAATGATGTTTGATATGGGCAAAGCTCCACCCCCACTGATGAAGAGAGCATTTTCCACTGAAAAATAAAATCCTAAAGAAGATGGAGCTGCACTTGACCCAAGAAAAGACCCTATTATGCTTAGCATATATCATCACAACCTAATTCTAAATGTGTCACACAACGTATATAGGATGTTGTGTTATAGTTAACTTTAGTATTAGTGAAAGTAAATCTGTGTTTCCTTTTCTGACTTTTTTGTTTTTCTTAAAGAACTTCAGTATGTGACCCTTGTGAGATTTTCTGTATTTATATTAACAGTGTATACAAGCAGTTTAATTCTGGAAGTTTGTTAGAAGGTTTGTTACAAGAAAAGGGTAACAGTTGTTTCTTTCTGAAATGTGTAAGACCCATTCTTGCTTTTGGAGAGTATTGAAAATATCGTAATAGTTAATAATTATTCACTAAATATTGAACAATGTTAAACATTATTAAATGTTATTTCCAATATTAAAGTATATGTACAAAAATGTTCAATTGCAGTCAATAACTTATTTCAGTGGGCATGGTCTTTAAAAAAAGATATAAATTATCTATCACAAGGGCCCTGCCAGCTTGCCAGATTTTACACAGTCTTCATGCACCCACTTACATAACATGATGAAAAAACAGAGGCAGATTTTAATGAAGCGTATTAGTTCTATTTCTACTAGACTTCAACTCTTAAAAGCACTTTTATCGACCATTTCATTAATCCTATACTCTGTGTATCAAATGTTCCTTTACATACTTCTTAAATGTATACTTAATCATAAATTTTAAGTATAAATGATCTTGTTGAAATTTTTGCTTTTTTTCTTTGTTTTCTGTAAAGATAAATAATATACTTTATTTCTTATTTTAATTTGTTATAATTATTTTATGTCCCTTAAATTCTCTACAAAAAAAAAGCAGCTTCTGAAAACCTATTACTGTGTCTAATTTATATGTTTTCAAACTTCCATATTCAATGGAAATTACTTTTCCCAAAGTTACCTGTTAGCAAGATCTTAACTGCTAAATCTAAAAACTAATTTAAAAATCTTAGTCTTCATCCTGTGGACATCTCTGTAGCATTTAGTGCTGTTGATCTACCATATATACTGCTCTCTTTCCTATCTCTTTAACCACTCTTCTTTCTCTCTCCCTTCCTGGTTCTTTCTCCACGTTACACCCATTAACTATAATTATCTCCCAATACTCTTGTCCTCTTCCCTTTTCTCTTTTGCTTCTGAACTTATCTTACTTGGTCTCTCATGTGAGTTTTCAATCATTTTATACAGATGATTCCCAGATCTCTCAATTCAATCTTAGTCTCTCTGCTGAGTTGCAGTCACAATCACCAAATATCTTGATTGTAGTGGCATTTTATTTAAACAACTGAAAACAATTCATTATTCAGAAATAGTGAAAGAGAAATCAAGTCAAAGACTTTATCCTATACTCTATTCTTTCTTTACAGCTAAAGCAAGAGACTTGTTTTCAGGACAAAAAAAAAAATTAGACCATTTATTTTTTTCTCCTTCAAAAATATAGTTGTAATAAGATAAATTTGATTTTTGACTTGCACATGTTCATTCAAGAAGGCAGCAGGATAGTGGATGAAATGATATGTGTTCCTAGTTTTCACTTAAAGAAAGCTAGTCCCAACAGTGTCTCACATTCCCCATCAAATGATGTCCATGCTTGCCTTACATAAAGGATAACTAAATAAGGCATATGCCAATTACTGCTTATTTATTTTAGTCCCTATGTTGTATAACATCTATAATATACAATAGACACTAGAGCCTGACCTTTTGGAACTGAAAGTTTAGATGCAATCTGAATTTTCTGAGCCAAAAATCTTCCAACAGTTTTATGTTGTCTCTGGAAATGAAATCTCCAAAGACTACCAGAGTCTGCCATAGTCTCCATGACCTATCCTCAAAGCATACAGTTTTCCAAAAGCCCTAAACCTGACATAGCAAAAGGACCAAAATGTTCTTTGTCAGATTCTAGCTCTTCTCCGCAGTCGTAGTCATATTTATAAAGCTCAAAATCTTCACTGCTTGCAACAACAAATTGTTTAGTGAAAAACTTCAGAATGGATTGGAGCAAGAGCTTTAAGAGATTTTACTGGCTCCAAACTGCTTATTAAAAGCCATGGTTTTCCATAGTAATTACCAGAATTTCACCTTCAGGACATGTTCCATGCTGCTAACTGACATACTAAAATTAGGTGACTTCAATTTTGTCCACTGTCCCAGAGGCAGACAGTTTTTAGCACTGGCTGAAGTTAAAGCCTTTTTAATACCAGGGGTGTGACAGATTAGGTTCTGCTTCATATTTATTCAAAACATGTGCATAAGAGTTTATACAGTCCACTTGTCAATGGTTGGGTGCTATCCTAAGTAAAACCCACACTCTTGATAATGTTTTCACGAGCCAAGGTCATAGCAAGCCACATTTTACCTGTAAAATCTGAAGTTGCCATAGTGACTTTTAGAGCATCTGTCTTCAATGCTGGAACCTATACCTCACCGTATTACCCAAAAATGTCCCAGGCTAGTCCCCCGTGTCTTCTTGGCGCTGCATAAGTTCACCATCTTTGCATTTTTTTTTTCACACTGATTAGGAAAGAGTTCTAGAGCGTGACACCATGAAAGCCAGGCCACATGTGCCCTGTGTAAGTGATTGGGGTCTGCCTATGCCACGGAGTGGCTGATGATCTGCTGCAGCTGCTCCTGTTCCTTCTGGGCAACAATTTGGATCGCTCAGGAAAGTCCTAACCCAGGACTGGGAAGAGGGGGAAGAACAGGAAGCTGGCTAGTTGGCAGTGCTGGTGCTGAAGGACCCTCCTCCAACATGGTGGTCTTGTTAGGACAGGGATGGAAGGAAGGAGGAAGAAAGGGGAGGCTCTTCCAAGGTCATTTTGAGCTGCACATATCCAAAATACAACTCATCCAACTTTCATATTACTATCAGTAACACTAAGATCAGCAACCTCAGCATCTTCCTCTCACGCTCATCCCCCATGTCCATTCCCAAATCTCATCATTTCTATGTTCACAGTATCTCACAAATAAATAATCCCTTCTCCTCACTTACATATCCACAAACATAGTTCAGACCCTTATCACCTCTTGCATGGACAACTGCAATAGCCTTCTCTCTGCTCTCCCTGTCCCAAGTATCTCCCACAACAATCCATCTTCAGCTGCCAAAGTGGTCTTTCTAAAAGCAGATGCCATCCTGTTGAATGAACTCTAATGGCATTCTTTTACTTCAAGAATCAAATATTAAAACCTCTTTTTGGATTAAAGCTATTTATAACCTGACTTATCTTTCCCATATTTTTACAGTTTATTTTTCTTCCATTTAATTTCCAATTCATCTCCTCCAACCTCATACTCTGTATCTATTATCTATTACTTTGCACTTGCTGTCTCCCATGTCTGGAATGATTGGCCCTCTTATCTTTAGCTATTTCCTGGCTTCTTCCAAGAACTAGCCCAAATCTGACCTACAAAAATACTTTTCTGGTCTCTCCCATTTCTAATGCCTTTCCCTCTAAGGTTACTTTTCATCTACTCTACATATCCTGTATCTATTTATTTGTTATCTCCCCTATTTTTTTACCTTTCATTATATATACAGTGAGTACTTGGCACATAAAAATTTTTTTTAATTAAACCTTTTTCATTTTCAAAACATATGCATGGGGGACTTCCGGTTAAGATGGTGGAGAGGAGGCTCACAGCTGCATAAGCTCCGCGCTTTCTCTCACTATCCACTTCATTACAAGCCTCTGAATTAATGCTTGACTGAAAAAAAACCCACAAAGAGTTACCATCCTTGAGATTCGCCAAGAAAGGTCTGTCTTTACTGGAGGGCTGGGACGGTTTTAGATCGGGCGCAGGCGGCGGGCAGCGGCAGTGAGGGCACAGGAGCAGACTGGAGAGGGGGTGGGGAGTGATCGCAGCCGTCTCTGCGGGGAGAGCTTCGCTACAGGTTTGGATGCTTTGCTCCGGCAGCAAGTCAGCAGCCCAGCAGAGAAGCTAAAAACACCGGGGCTGAAGAACACAACCCCAAACAGCTGGAGTCTCTCGGGACCTGGCCGCCCCCCCCTTCCCCCCCCCCCCAGTGACTCAGCACGCTCTGGGATCTCAGAGCGCACGCGCATACAGTCCTGCTAGTGCCTCACTGCTGCCCCCTGCAGTCTGTAGAGGAAGCTCAATAACATACCCAGCCCCTCCCCCAAAGAAAGACTCCAGTTTTTTCTGTTTTTCTTTGGTAGTTTGTCTCTGATTAATAGACAGAATGAGCAAGAAGCTGAAGAGGACTTTAACCCTTGACAGCTTCTATACAGATAGAGAGCAGACTATAAATCCTGAGGAGACTAAAAACAGGCAGTCCCCAGGTGAATCCCCAAAGGAGGAGATCATCTGTTCCTCAGCACAGATGAACCTCATAGAAGTGATTAAAAAGGCTCTCACAAGGGAACTAGAAGAAAAATGGGGAAAGCAGAGTGAGGCTTGGCAAAAGGAGAGGGAAGCTTGGGAAAAGGAGAGGGAGGCTTGGCAAAAGGAGAGGGAAGCTTGGGAAAAGGAGAGGGAGGCTTGGCAAAAGAGCCTGGAGAAAGTTAAAGAGAGAGTGGATAAAGAAGTAAAATCCTTGAAAAATAGGATTGGTGAACTGGAAACAGAAAACAGCTCTCTAAAAAACAAAATTGGCGAAATGGAAAAAAATTCCACAGAACAAAAGAACTCAATTGGACAATTAGAAAAAGATCTTAAAAAAGTGAGTGAAGAAAATACTTCACTGAAAATCAGAATTGAACAAGTGGAATTGAATGACTCGAGGAGACAAGAAGAATCAGTCAAGCAAATCCAAAAAAATCAAACAATGGAGAAAAATGTGAAATACCTTCTGGGGAAGACAACAGACCTGGAAAACAGATCCAGGAGAGACAATCTGAGAATCCTTGGATTTCCAGAAAAGAATGATGAAAAAAAGAGCCTGGACACTATTTTCCAAGAAATTATCAATGAGAACTGCCCAGAAGTCATAGGAACAGAGGAAAAAATAAACATTGAAAGGATTCATCGATCACCCACTGAAAGGGATCCTAAAATCAAAACACCAAGAAATATAGTGGCCAAATGCCAGAACCCTCAGATGAAGGAAAAAATATTGCAAGCGGCTAGAAAAACCCAATTCAAGTATCAAGGAGCCACAATAAGGATCACCCAGGATCTGGCAGCATCCACATTAAAAGATCGAAGGGCCTTCAATATGATATTCCGAAAGGCTAAGGAACTTGGTATGCAACCAAAAATAACTTACCCAGCGAGAATGAGCATCTTTTTCCAGGGAAGAAGATGGACATTCAACGAAGTAAGCGAATTTCATCTATTTCTGATGAAAAAACCAGAACTTAACAAAAAGTTTGATCTACAAATATAGAACTCAAGAGAAATCTAAAAAGGTAAAGATTAATCTTGGGAACTATATTTTGACTATATAGATGTATAAAGAATACATGTATACCTTGTTCTAGAAATTGATGTGGAAAGGACATTGTATCAGAAAAAGGGTAAAGTGGGGGTAGTACATCTCATGAAGAGGCATAGGAAACCTATTATTATATCTGAGAGAAAGAATGGAGGGGGATGAATATAGTGGGTATCTTACTGCCTTCAGAATTGGCTTTAAGTGAAAAATCTTAAGACATATTCAATCTATGATGAAACTTCTCCCACCTCATTGAAAAGTGAGAAGGGAAAAGTGAAAAGGGAAGGAATAAGCTAAGTGGAAGGGAATACGGGAACTGGGAGGGAAAGGGGTAAGATAGGGGGAGGAACTCTAAGGCGGGGGGAGGGATACTAAAAAGGGAGGGCTGTGAGAAGCAAGTGGTGCTCACAAGCTTAATACTGGGAAGGGGGGGAAAGGGGAAAGAAGGGAGAAAAGCATAAACCAGGGTTAACAAGATGGCAAGTAATACAGAATTGGTCATTCTAACCATAAACGTGAACGGGGTAAACTCCCCCATAAAGAGGAAGCGGTTAGCAGAATGGATTAAAAGCCAGAATCCTACAATATGTTGTTTACAGGAAACACACCTGAAGAGGGGAGATACATGCAGGTTAAAGGTAAAAGGTTGGAGCAAAATCTACTATGCTTCAGGTGAAGTCAAAAAAGCAGGGGTAGCCATCCTGATCTCAGATCAAGCTAAAGCAAAAATTGATCTAATTAAAAGAGATAAGGAAGGGCACTATATCTTGCTAAAGGGTAGCATGGATAATGAAGCACTATCTATATTAAACATATATGCACCAAGTGGGGTAGCATCTAAATTCTTAAAAGAGAAACTAAGAGAGCTGCAAGAAGAAATAGACAGTAAAACTATAATAGTGGGAGATCTTAACCTTGCACTCTCAGAATTAGATAAATCAAACCACAAAATAAATAAGAAAGAAGTCAAAGAGGTAAATAGAATACTAGAAAAGTTAGATATGATAGATCTCTGGAGAAAATGTAATGGAGACAGAAAGGAATACACTTTCTTTTCAGCAGTTCATGGAACCTATACAAAAATTGACCATATATTAGGACATAAAAACCTCAAACTCAAATGCAGTAAGGCAGAAATAGTAAATGCATCCTTTTCAGACCACGATGCAATGAAAATTACATTCAACAAAAAACCAGGGGGAAGTAGACCAAAAAATAATTGGAAACTAAATAATCTCATACTAAAGAATGATTGGGTGAAACAGCAAATCATAGACATAATTAATAACTTCACCCAAGAAAACGATAATAATGAGACATCATACCAAAATGTATGGGATGCAGCCAAAGCGGTAATAAGGGGAAATTTCATATCTCTAGAGGCCTATTTGTATAAAATAGAGAAAGAGAAGGTCAATGAATTGGGTTTGCAACTAAAAATGCTAGAAAAGGAACAAATTAAAAACCCCCAGTCAAACACTAAACTTGAAATTCTAAAAATAAAAGGTGAGATCAATAAAATTGAAAGTAAAAAAACTATTGAATTGATTAATAAAACTAAGAGTTGGTTCTATGAAAAAACCAACAAAATAGACAAACCCTTAGTAAATCTGATTAAAAAAAGGAAAGAGGAAAATCAAATTGTTAGTCTTAAAAATGAAAAGGGAGAACTCACCACTAACGAAGAGGAAATTAGAGCAATAATTAGGTGTTACTTTGCCCAACTTTATGCCAATAAATTCGACAACTTAAATGAAATAGAAAAATACCTCCAAAAATATAGCTTGCCCAAACTAACAGAGGAAGAAGTAAATATCCTAAACAGTCCTATCTCAGAAAAAGAAATAGAACAAACTATCAATCAACTCCCTAAGAAAAAATCCCCAGGACCAGATGGATTTACATGTGAATTCTACCAAACATTTAAAGAACAATTAACTCCAATGTTATATAAACTATTTGAAAAAATAGGGATTGAAGGAGTCCTACCAAACTCCTTTTATGACACAGACATGGTACTGATACCTAAACCAGGTAGGCTGAAAACAGAAAAAGAAAATTATAGACCAATCTCCCTAATGAATATTGATGCTAAAATCTTAAATCAAATATTAGCAAAAAGATTACAGAAAATCGTCACCAGGATAATACACTATGACCAAGTAGGATTTATACCAGGAATGCAGGGCTGGTTCAATATTAGGAAAACTATTAGCATAATTGACTATGTCAATAAACAAACAAAAACCATATGATCATCTCAATAGATGCAGAAAAAGCATTTGATAAAATCCAACATCCATTCCTAATAAAAACACTTGAGAGCATAGGAATAAATGGACTTTTCCTTAAAATAGTCAGGAGCATATATTTAAAACCATCAGTAAGCATCATATGCAATGGGGAAAAACTGGAACCTTTCCCAGTAAGATCTGGAGTGAAGCAAGGTTGCCCACTATCACCATTATTATTTAATATCGTATTAGAAACACTAGCCTCGCAATAAGAGTCGAGAAAGATATTAAAGGAATTAGAGTAGGCAATGAGGAAACCAAACTATCACTCTTTGCAGATGATATGATGGTATACCTAGAGAACCCCAGAGATTCTACTAAAAAGCTATTGGAAATAATTCATAATTTTAGCAAAGTAGCTGGCTACAAAATAAATCCCCATAAATCCTCAGCATTTTTATACATCACCAACAAACCCCAACAGCAAGAGATACAAAGAGAAATTCCATTCAGAATAACTGTTGATACCATAAAATATTTGGGAATCTATCTACCAAAGGAAAGTCAGGAATTATATGACCAAAATTATAAAAAAGTCTCCACACAAATAAAGTCAGACTTAAATAATTGGAAAAATATTAAGTGCTCTTGGATCGGCCGAGCGAACATAATAAAGATGACAATACTCCCTAAACTAATCTATTTATTTAGTGCTATACCAATCAGACTTCCAAGAAAATATTTTATTGATCTAGAAAAAATAACAACAAAATTCATATGGAACAATAAAAAGTCGAGAATCTCAAGGGAATTAATGAAAAAAAAATCAAATGAAGGTGGCCTAGCTGTACCTGATCTAAAATTATATTATAAAGCAGCAGTCACCAAAACCATTTGGTATTGGCTAAGAAATAGATTAGTGGATCAATGGAAAAGGCTAGGCTCACAAGACAGAATAGTCAACTATAGCAATCTAGTGTTTGACAAACCCAAAGCCCCTAACTTCTGGGAAAAGAATTCATTATTTGATAAAAACTGCTGGGATAATTGGAAATTAGTATGGCAGAAATTAGGCATGGACCCACACTTAACACCATATACCAAGATAAGATCAAAATGGGTCTATGACCTAGGCATAAAGAACGAGATTATAAATAAATTAGAGGAACATAGAATAGTTTATCTCTCAGACTTGTGGAGGAGAAAGAAATTTGTGACCAAAGATGAACTAGAGACCATTACTGATCACAAAATAGAAAATTTTGATTACATCAAATTAAAAAGCCTTTGTACAAATAAAACTAATGCAAACAAGATTAGAAGGGAAGCAACAAACTGGGAAAACATTTTCACAGTTAAAGGTTCTGATAAAGGCCTCATTTCCAAAATATATAGAGAACTGACTCAAATTTATAAGAAATCAAGCCATTCTCCAATTGATAAATGGTCAAAGGATATGAACAGACAATTTTCAGAGGATGAAATTGAAACTATTACCACTCATATGAAAGAGTGTTCCAAATCATTATTGATCAGAGAAATGCAAATTAAGACAACTCTGAGATACCACTACACACCTGTCAGATTGGCTAAGATGACAGGAAAAAATAATGATGAATGTTGGAGGGGATGCGGGAAAACTGGGACACTAATGCATTGTTGGTGGAGTTGTGAACGAATCCAACCATTCTGGAGAGCAATCTGGAATTATGCCCAAAAAATTATCAAATTGTGCATACCCTTTGATCCAGCAGTGTTTCTATTGGGCTTATATCCCAAAGAAATACTAAAGAAGGGAAAGGGACCTGTATGTGCCAAAATGTTTGTAGCAGCCCTGTTTGTAGTGGCTAGAAACTGGAAAATGAATGGATGCCCATCAATTGGAGAATGGCTGGGTAAATTGTGGTATATGAATGTTATGGAATATTATTGTTCTGTAAGAAATGACCAGCAGGATGAATACAGAGAGGACTGGCGAGACTTACATGATCTGATGCTAAGTGAAATGAGCAGAACCAGGAGATCATTATACACTTCGACAACAATATTGTATGAGGACATATTTTGATGGAAGTGGATTTCTTTGACAAAGAGACCTGAGTTTCAATTGATAAATGACGGACAAAAGCAGCTACACCCAAAGAAAGAACACTGGGAAACGAATGTGAACTATCTGCATTTTTGTTTTTCTTCCCGGGTTATTTATACCTTCTGAATCCAATTCTCCCTATGCAACAAGAGAACTGTTCGGTTCTGCAAACATATATTGTATCTAGGATATACTGCAACATATCCAACATATAAAGGACTGCTTGCCATCTAGGGGAGGGGGTGGAGGGAGGGAGGGAAAAAAAATCGGAACAGAAACGAGTGTCAATATAAAGTAATTATTAAATAAAAATTAAATTAAAAAAAAGAAAGTAAAAAAACAAACAAACAAAAAAAAACATATGCATGGATAATTTTTCTACATTGACCCTTGCAAAATCTTGTGTTCCAGTTCCCCCCTCTTCCCTTCACTCCCTCTCCTAGATGGCAAGTAATCCAATATATGTTAAACATGGCAAAAATATTTTAAATCCAATATATGCATACATATTTATAATTATTTTGCTGCACATGAAAAACCAGATTAAAAAGGAAAAAAATAGAAAAAATAAAATGTGAGCAAAAAATAAACAAAAAAAAGCATGAAACACATACTAAGTTTTTTGTTTGTTTTTGCTGAGGCAATTGGGGTTAAGTGACTTGCTCAGGGTCACACAGCTAGGAAGTGTTAAGTGTCTGAGGCCAAATTTGAAGTCTTCCTGACTTAAGGGCTGGTGCTCTATCTACTGCACCACCTAATTGCCCTACATATATAAGTTTTAATAAAAGCTTGTGGATTATCGACTATCTTCATATTCCCAGGACTTAGGAGAGTGTCTTGCATCTTTGCTGAATGATTAAAATAGAACATTCAATTTTGCCTATAATCATTTTGTTGAGCTCTTCTAATTTTATCCCAGAATGTTATAGAATTCAACTAAAAATCAGCTTTAGTGTTACAAGAAGTCTTATTAAACTGTATATAGATGTTTACTTATTAACACTTATCCTGTAAACTTGTTTATTATCCATCATCTTGCCACACTTGCTTTCTTTAAAATCTAATATTTATTATGTATATTTGTTCATCTTATCACACTTTCTTTAAAATCTAACATTGTTTATCCATATTTATTTAATTGGCTGCTACTATTATTCTCAAGAATTTCACTAAACATTAGATTTCATATTTTTTGCATGGCTTAACTAACTCTAAAAATGTTTCTACTGTTTTACATTTTCTTGAAAGAGGATAGAGAAAAAAATTGCAAAAAAAAAAAAAAAAAGAAAGAAAGAAAGAAAAAAGAAAAATACCTCCCCGGCAGGGACAAAGGGCTCAGAATCCAGAAGTTGCAAGGTTGCAAGGGGACAGAGCACGTGTACTCTCTCAAAGTGGCCTAATCCTAAAGTTCACAGAAAGGGGCCAGAGCAGACTGAGTTCCCCAGAAAGCGCCCAATCCCCCAAAACCGGAGAACTTGCTCATGACCTCCATCTCTCCTTTGTAATTTTGTTTGTTTCCTGGCCCTACCACACTTATCCACTCAGAGACCCAGGATGTGTCAGAGAGGGACCTCAGCCCCATCTTCCTCACTTGAAACCAGGTTCTAGACTTGCTTTATGCACTCACTGTGTCCAGCAGCAGGGAGCTAAGGGCCCCTCCATGCAAGTCCAAACTCACACATTTCTGGCTATGAGACCCTGAGCAAGTTACAATCTCTCAGCGCCCTGGGCATCTCTAAAATAGGAAACTGAAAGAGAAAGTAAGCATTGGCTTTGGTAGAGGGAATTTTCTCATTCAAGAGGTTCCTATATTTTATACTGAGTTATTATTGTTTGTGTTATTTTCCCTTAAAGAATATAAGCTCCCTGGAGCAAGGACAGTTTTGTTGTCTTTTAATTCCTATCCTTGTATATAATAAATGCTTGTTGAGGCTCTTTTCAACATTGAAGTGATTCAAGGCAATTCCAATAGGATGGAAAGTGCCATTGTATCCCGAGAGACAACAATAGAGACTGAGTATGGACGGTATTTTCACATTTTGTTGCTGCTGTTGTTTGGTTGGTTTTTCCTTTTTCGTTTCCCATTTTTCATTTAAAAAATAAAAAACTATTAGAACTTTATATAAATAAATGCTTGTTGAATGAATGAATGACTGAAAAGCTTCTTCCTAGCCCCTTCTGCTCCCCTACTACACACACACACACAATATCTTTTAGCTTATTCTGTTTATTTTTTAAATTTATTTTATTGAAGCTTTTTATTTTCAAAACATATGCAAGAATAATTTTTCACCATTGATCCTTGTAAAACCTTATATTTCAATTTCTCCCACCCTTCCTTCTACACCCTCCCTTAGATGGCAAGTAATCCAATATATGTTAAACATGGTAAAAAAATAATAATAATACATAAATCCAATATAGGCATACATATTTATACAATTATCTTACTACACAAGAAAAATCAGATCAAAAAGGGGAAAAAATGAGAAAGAAAATAAAATTCAAGCAAACAACAAAAGAAGTGAAAATGTTATGTTGTGATCCACACTCAGTTCCCAAAGACCTCTCTCTGGGGGTAGATGGCTCTCATCATCATAAGATCATTGGAATTGGCCTGAATCGTGTCTGTTTATACAAATGTTTGTACACAGCTGCTTGCATATTGCTTCTCCCATTAGAATGTAAGCTCTTTGAGTGCAGGGATTATTTTGGCCTTTTTCTTGAATCCCCAGCACAGTTCCTGCTATATTATAATCAATTATTAAATACTTGCTTAAAGCATTCATTAAAAGCTTAGTATGTACCAGACACTTGGCTAAACTTTGAAGATAGAAAGAAAAGCCAAAAAACACATGTAGGAGCGTTTTATGAATAACTAATTGATTGATTTGATTTATCCCATTTTGCTGACACTCCCTACTGAACTCATGCTGACATGCATCCAGTCTCCCAATCTCTGCTTCCTATTCACTTTTTTTAAAATAAGGGGATAAGAAAATGGTAAAAACCCACCTTAGGATGGCAGTGTTACCTGTCTGTTCAGCAGAAAGAAGGAAGGAAGGAAGGAAGGAAGAAAGAGGGAGGAAGGAAGGAGGAAAAGAGGGAAAGAAGGAGGGAAGGAAGGAGAAAAGGAGGAAAGAAGGAAGAGAGGAGGAAGAGAGGGAAGGAGGAACAGATGAATAGATAAATGAGTGGATGAATGGATGAACAAATGAATGAATGAATACGACTAGTCTCCGATCTCATTTTTCTTAGTCCACCAACAGCTACAGCAGAATCCTGGAGTTTCGGAACAATCGGGAATTCAGCGTTCTATTTGCAAACAAAGAGGGAGTGTACCCCTATCATCGAGCATGCATAATTATATAATTTTTCCTGGAGTGAATTTTACATTCTTAAAAGTTTAGGTTTTATTTTTTGTTTTGTGGTGCTGTGTTTTAAATAATCGGCTTCAAGTTGTGCTAGGGAAAAAAAAAGCCAGGGTGGAGTACCTTGGCTTTCGATACGCATGCGCAAAAAACTTCCGTCCTTCCTGTTTCCAAAATGAAACCATTCTGTCGGGACCCTTTACTTTCTTCCAAATTGTTTAAATTAAATCAAATATAAGTGTAGTAGTGACTTGTGTTATGCTTGTTAAGGGAATTCCTGGTGTGAGAGAGGAGAAAAAAGCTGAACGCCCAACGTGGGGCTCGAACCCACGACCCTGGGATTAAGAGTCCCATGCTCTACCGACTGAGCTAGCCGGGCAACCCTAAAGGGTGGCTACTTTTTTACCCTCTTGATAGGTATATATGAATCGCCAACTTAAAAATTTTATTTTTGTTTTTAAATTAAAATGGGTGCAATATGAAGCTCCATTACGCAGCTTACATTGAATCAGAGGAATTTAAAAATTTGTGTGCCTACATCTGGAAATATCGTTGAAAGATAAGTTTTAATAGAGATACAAAGTCAAAGCTTTGACGTAATCTTAAATATTCTTAAGGGAGAAAACGGTCGGTTGATTTATTAAGAGACTAGTAAAAGGAAGAGAAGTCAAGATAGGACATTATGAAAGTCAAAAAACATGGACAGAGTAAAACATGGTAGAGTAAAGCATCAAAATCGAAAGTAACTCAAACTGATTAAGATGGGGGGAAAACAATACCAAAATCAAAAAAGAAAAAGAAAGAAAAGTTGAGATAAATTGATGTAGCGTAAGAATTCAAGAGGATTATTTTTTCCTTTGAAATATTTTGTTCGAGCTACGATATTTCAGAAATGCTAAATCAGCAATGATCGTTTTATTAAATAATTTTTAAATTATCTTAATTTTTCAGAAAACTAAATAAATCATCAATTTAGTTGAACTGAAAACTCAAAATTAATTCACTAAAATTAAATCAAAATCCATAAGCATCCATGATATGCAAAACCTAACCACTGATAAAAAATAAAAAAATAAGTATAATAAAAGGGTGTGTGCTCAAAGGCACACCCTCTAATAGGAAAATGATATGCACCTCAAATCAGCCAGGGGGTGCAAGTAGGACACAGTGGTAGGCCTGAAGTCCGGAAACAAAGTCAAATCCACTCCATTTTCTAGCTTTGTGCCTGTGGGGAAGTCCTTGATTTTTCTCACCTCAGTTTCCTCATCTGTAAAAGGGAATAATAACAGCACTATTTCCCAGGATTGTTATAAGGATAAAATGAAATAATATGATTAAAATGCTAAAATAAGTAAATCTTAATAAAGTTATATAGATGCTAGCTATGCTTGTTAAATCAATAACCAATTATTAAGCACCTATCACCTAAAGACTCTTTAGGTGTCTTTGTTAGACTTTGTTAGAAACTAGGTGAGCTAAGAAGTTTAAATTAAATATGATTCCTGCTCTCATATATTGTTTAAGAGGAAAATGACCTATAGGCAGAGCCTTTTAGTTGCTTTTTAAAATTTTCTTTGTATCCTTAGCTAATAGTAACACAACAGGTCCCTGAAAAAAAGGTTTATCAGCTTAAATAAGTGCTTCAGAGAGCTGCAAGATAGAAAGTTTTTTGTAAAGTGGGAAAAAGAAATGGTAATAGTTTGGGGAAATAGAAGGTGGGGTTTGAATTGGGGTTTGAAGAAAGAATAAATAATAATTGGGTAAAGTAGGGGTGAAGAGATCTTCCAAGTCTAGAGAAAACCAGGGAAAGACAAGGCCTGTTCTACCCAAGGATAAACACTGTCCCAGTCTAACTGGAGCATGGTGAACATGAGTTGAAAAGATAGACTGCCCGGATTAGGAGTGATAGATAGGGATGTCATGAATGCCAAGGGAAAGGACTGGAAATGTATTTAACAGGTAAAGGATGCTTGAGAGAGGAATGATGTTGCTGGATGTTTGCATAAGAAATATTTATGGGGCATCAGTGAGAAGGATAGATTTGGAGTTAACTGGAAGCCAGTGTCCAGAGTGGAGACATTTAGGACACCTAGTAGAATTGCTGCAATAGGAATACAGACAGAGAGAAGGATTCTAGTGATAACTTGTTAGGTGAGGTGAAGGAAATAAAGGAAGTTGGCAGAAATGGTAAAGTTAGGAAGAATTTAGAGAAATAAACCTAATTTTGAAAATTCCAATTTACAATGCAAAAAGGGACTCATGAGAATGTGAAGCTGGAACCACAAGTGAAATCAGGCTTGGAGCTATTGTCCAGGAAATCATATGGAAAGGATAACAAGTTGGTCAAATGAAGAAGACTGATGAGAAGACTAAAGAGGGCAAAGAGCAAACACTTCAGGGGAATAGTAACTAATGGAGAGGAAAATCAAGAAAGGGGTGACTCTGTATTTAAGGAAAAGGGGTACTCAATAGGCAAAGGTATCAGTAGAGTCACATGCCTTAAAGAAGGTGAAGAAAATGAAGAATATAAAGAGGCCATTGAATTTGACTGTCCTTGATTGAGGGAAGGTGTAGAGGTGGGGCATAAAATTGGGACTCAAACGGCAGAACAGAAAAAACAGGAGAACCTAGAAAGAGAGGCAGTAGGTTTGAACAATATTTTTTCTTCTACTTTTAAATTTAAAATATTATCTTTTTATGAACTAAAAAATCCACAAATATCTCAATGTACAAAGAACTAGAAAGAAATGAACTATTTGTACAATTTTTTAAAAAGAATCATATGTGATTGTGTGAATGGTAGTAACAAAATTGCTCTATTTGTGTCCCTTCATTCATTTACTTTTGTTTTTTCCTATGCATTTAATAAAATAATAATAATATCTATCATTTATATAGCACCCACCATGGGCCAATCACTGTGCTAAATACTTATCTCAGTTGATGTTTTGTAATGTTATATTGATGTTCTTTTTTTCGAATCTGTCCCTATCCACCATACTATCACCCCACCCCCACCCCCAACTTCTGCACATAACAAAAATGTACAGTTAAGCAAAAAGGATTTTAAAAACTATTCATGTTTACTCTGTATTTCTAGTTCCTCTGTCTGAGACTATATGCTTGATATACTGAGTCGTACAGAATACATGACATAACGATATTCAAATATTAAGGGATTGTGTGACAGAGGACTGGAATTTAAACTTGGGGGAAAAAAAGAAATTTACCAAATGTATTCGAAAATAATCAACTCAGGCTACAATTTTCAGAAGTTCTCAGATTTTTTTTAAAACTACATTTAACAAATGTCAATGATTCCACAGTCTTGTATTTCAAAGAACTTTTTTCCCATCTGAATTAACTACTGTGGTACTACTGTTTTGTTTTCTTTTGTTTTAAGATTTTGGTAAATTTATATAGAGGAACAGTTTGTTGAATTTTTGTTTATATTTATTTCATTCCAGTTTGATTTATTTTAATTGTTAAAACTTTAAGTTTGTCAAATAGTAGACACTACTCATTTAATTTATGATCTATTTCAGTTTAGTCAAGGTATGTAGATTTGGTGTTTTGAAGAAAAAAAACCCCTCTGCTAAAAGATGTTTCTGGTTCAGAAAAAAAGATGCTTTGATTCAGAGCTGATATCTTAATGAGTTGTTTCTCTTTACATTATTGCTGTGATAACTAACTACATTGTCTGAGTTTTCTTCATTTCATTCTTCAGTAGGTCATATAACTAACTCTTTCCATATTTCTTAGTTCATATTTATTTCTGGGATCATTACAAATATTCCATTGTATTTATGTATCACAATTTGTTTAGCTATTTTCCATCTGAGAAGCACTGGTTTTCTTTTCATTTCTTTGCTACTATAAATATTTTAAAAGATATGAGCCCTTTCTCAGTGTCATTGATCTCTTTGTGTTATAGGCCTGGTAGAAATATATATATATATATATATATAATTTAGTGACTTTGGAAGTATATTTCTGAATTATTTTCTGGAAAGTTTAAACCAATTACTGGTCCACTAACATTTTATTACAGTGCCTGTCCTACCATGACACCTTTGAAAATGGCTATTATCCACATTTTTCATCTTTGCCAACCTAAACATTTGAAGTAGAACTTCAGAGTTGTTTGTAAGGATTGATTTCTGTGTGAGGAAATAGAAAGGAAAAAAATCCTGCATCTCGCCATTAATAAGTGGGTATTAATATCAGAGAGAAATAACAATTTCTCATTTCAAATCTGTTAATTGCTGGCTATATGACTCTGAGTAAGTCATTTCACTGCTCTCTGCCTCAGTTTCTTGAACTGTAAAAACGGATAATAATACCAAACCTACTTTTTAGGGGAATTATTGTGAGGATAAAATGAGATACTATTTGTAAAGCATTTAGCGCAGTGCCTGGAATAAAGTAAGTGCTTAATAAATTCTCGTTTCCTTCCTTTCTTTTTGGGATAATGGTGATATTCTTGAACAAAGAAGAAAATTGGGAAGAAGGAATGGTTTGGGTGGGGGAAATAATAAGTTCAGTTTTGAACATATTGATTTGAAGATAGCTATGAGACATCCAATTCAAAATAGGAAATCAACAGTTGGAAGAAAGGAGAGAGGTTAAAGATAGACATCTTAGAATCATATACATAGAGATGAAAAATAAATCCATGGAAATTAATGGGATCACTAAATGAAATAATAGAGAAGGAGAAGAGAAGGGGCTCCCAGACAGAGCCTTGGGAGTTACTCACAGTTAGTGAGTATAATCTGGATGAAGATTTAGAAAAGGAGACTGAGAAAGAATGGTGAGACAAGTAGGAAGACTTACATGACAGAGCAGTATCATAAAAACTTAAGGACAAGTACCAATGGAGGGGTCAAGAGGGATAATGAGTGATAAAAGGAATGAAATCATTGGAAATTGGAAAGAGTACTTTCAGTTAAATGATAAAGTCTGAAGTCAAACCACTGAGTCTAGAAAAGAGTGAGAAGAGAGGAAGTGAACCAAATTACTAAAATAAAAAATGAAAAAATGAGAATTCTTAACAAATGAAGAGGAAATAAAAGAAACAATTTCACTCAATTATATTCCAATAAAACTGATAGCTTAAAAGAAATAGACTAATATTTACAAAAATATAAAATACCCAGATTAACAAGAAATATAGCAATAACTCAGTCATGGAAAAATACATTTAACCAAACATAAATGGACTGCCAAAGGAGAAAAAGCCATGACAGCTATGACTTTTTTAAATGGCTATTATCCACATTTTTCATCTTTGCCAACCTAAACATTTGAAGTAGAACTTCAGAGTTGTTTGAATTTGCTTTCCCTTATTATAGTAATCAAATCACACATTTTATCCTTTATAATCACCTTTATCCTCTATTTGGTTAATAATTTTTTCCCTAGCTATAACATCCTTATGAGTTCAAATCTATTCTTGGACACTAGCTGCATGAACTGAAGGTAGATAGAACATAGGCAGACTGTTGGACCCAGTGTTAGAACCACTTGAACTCAAAGCTACTTACTAATATTGTGATCCTGCAGAAGGCAGTTAACCTCTGCAAGCTTCATTTGTAGTTTATAGATCTCCCAGAATTGTAAGGGGGGAGGGAGAGAAGAAGTAATATTTGCAAAACACTTTGCAAAACAAATTGTTATATATAAATGCTAGTTGCTGTTATTAGAGCTATTGGACTTTATTTCTCTCTTTATTTCTTTCCCATTTATTAGGGCCATATCAAGTCAAATAAAATGCTTCCTTCTGAAAGAGTTCATTTGCTGCACCCCACAGTGCTAGTGCCTTCCTTCTGAAATTACCTCCAGTTAACCTTCTATATATCTTATTTGTACATTTTTTTTTACAATTTCCTCCATTAAAATGATAACATCAGTTTAAAATTAAAATTTTAAATGACCTCTCCTTGAGGTCAGTGGTTGATTTTACTTTTGTTTGTATCTCCAGCCCTTATCATAGTAGCTGACATATAATGAAAATTTAATAAAAATTTATTGACTTGATTTGAGTTTTTTGTCTCTAATCTCTTAAGTAGGTAGGAACATGTTTCAATCACACATAAGTCTTAAACTAAGTGATGAGAAGGCCTTTGACTCTAGAAAGAAGTTGCATCTAAGAACACAATTTGAATAGACTTGGAAAACTTGGCCTTGCCCCATGGATTGCCTATAAATTATCAAGTGAATTAAGGAGGGATAAAATTTCAAAAAATAAAACAAATTTGCCTTTCTAGCACATCCCTGAGAAAGGGATTAACTGAGGAGAGAAGGAAGAAGAGTGGTGTTAGCTTCAACCTTGACCAACTTTAACTTTGGCCAAGTCTCCTCTTCTGAAAGGTCCAGAAAATATTGGACCTCCTATCTTCCCTTTGCTATTCTAACTATATCTTAGTAGCCTGGTTTAAATAACGTAATAAAGACAGACAAGTCTCATGTCTCAACAAGTAACCCTTACAAAGAAATTGTTCTGTGCCTGAGGAAAATTTTTTCCCCCAATATAACTGAAACATAACTTTATTTTATTGTTGTTTCTTTATTTAATATTTGTATTTTTCTGTTATGTGTAAAAGAAATTTTTTACATTTGTTTTTAAAACCTTTTCTCTCCCTTCCTCCACACCCTCCTTCCCATTGAGAAGGCACATGTGAAGTTATACAAAACATTTCCATAAAAGTCATGTTTTAAAAGAAAACATAAATTTCTACCCCCAAAAAAGCCCTCAAGAAAAATAAAGTAAAAAAAAAGGATGCTTTAATCTCTATTTAGACACAATCTTTCTCTGCTTATGGATAGTATTTTTCATCATAAGTACTTTTGAGTAATCTTGGATCATTGTATTGCTGAGAACAGCAAAATCATTCACAGCTGATCATCCTGCAACATTGCTATTACTTTATACATGGTACATTTCACTTTGGTTTTTCTGAGAGCATTCTGATGATCATTTCCTAACAGAAATTTCTTGAGAATCCCAGCAATGGGAAAACAGTGTCCAGGAACCAAGGGCTGTGAGTTAACTCTTTCATCAATTTTAGGTCAAAGTGAGATTCATTTGATCCACTCGCACATTTTATACTACCTTTGCATACTCCAGTTATAAGAAATAGCAAGTTTTTCTTTTTTATATTATTATATTTATTTTATTTAACTTGGTAAGAAAATGTTTCAATAAAAGGCCTTCAACCTAAAAAATTCACAAAAATAAGCTTTGAATAGGTCCAGGAAGCTTGGCTATGACCCAGGGATTACCTATAAATTATTAAGTATGTTGAAAAAAGATTAAATCCAAAACTCAAAGAGAGAATATGAACAAACAACTCTCAAAAGAATTGTAAACTATTAGCAGCTATATGCAGGCATCCTCCAAATCACTAATAATAAGAGAAATGCAAACTGAAACAACTAAGAGATCTTATTTCACAACTAGCAAATGGGCAAAGATGAAGGAAGAGAGGAATAATCTTTTCTTTAGTTTTGTAGTTTAATACACACTTTTTTTTTTATTTTTTTAGATGTTTGTCAAGGGATTTGGCTTGGCTGAAACCTTTCACATTACATCTTAACTGGCAGTTTTTAGACAATTTTCTCAAGATGTGTATTAATGAAGGGGAGAAAGAGATGAAATATAATTGTATAGAAGAAATCAAGAGAAGTTTTTTTCCTCTTTTTTTCCTCTTCAAATGATTGGAGAAACCAGAATCTTTTTATGGGAAGATAGGAAGCCAAGAGAAAGAGATAAAGTGAAGATATTTCACAAATACTGAATGACTAATTGAATAATAAGTAACTAGATGGTACAGTGGATAGATTGCTGGCTCTGGAGAAAACTCAATTTGAATTCAAATCTGTCCTCAGATACTTTTTAGCTATGTAATCCTAGGCAAATCATTTGTTTGCCTCAGTTTACTCAACTAAAATGGTGAATAGCAAAACACTCTAGTATCTTTGATAAGAAAACTCAAATGAAATCAAAAGAGTTAGACAAGACTGAACAAGATTGGCAAATTATTTTGAGTTCATCAAAAACGAGTTGAAAAGTTTGGATATTGTTTAGCCTGTAGGAAATCAGACCTAAGAGGAAAGAAATGACTGTTTTCAAGCATATGAAGGGCAGTAATGGAGAAGGTCCTTTTCTCTTTTTAAAAAAATCTCTTTGGGATACAGACCTTGAAGTGCTATTTCTGGGTCAAATGGTATGCATAGTTTTATAGCCTCTTTGGGGTAGTTCCAAATTGTTTGCAACTCCACCAATAGTCCATTAGTATCCCACTATTTTTAAATCTACTTAGCCCGTCCTAACTTCTCTGCTGACCTGCAGACATGAATCTTTTATTGCCTAATGGACATCTCAAACTGAATATCCCATCTTAAACTCAATATGTTTAAAACTAAATTCATTATCATTCCTCCCAATCTTCCTTTCTTATTACTGTTGGCGACACTACCTTACTTCCTAGTCACCTGGACTCAACACCTTGATTCTTCACTATGTCTCATTCCCACACTCATCCAAACTATTACCAAGGCTGTCAATTTTATTTTATAACATATCTAAAATATACCCCTTTTCTCTCTTCTGACTGTACATGCTCTCATTAACGCATATATACTTTATTGGTTGGTTTGCCTACTACAAGTCTCTCTCTACTCCATTCCTTCCTCTTCTTAGCTGTTAAAGTGATCTTTCTAAAGCCACATCACATAAACTCTCTATTTCCTCCTAGATCAATTATAAGATATTCTAGCATTCAAAACCCTCCATAACCTATATCTCCCCTTTCCTTCTTGGAAAAAAAGTCACCTTTCTTTTCTCCTGCTCCCCCTCTGATCCACTTTAATCCCAACACAAACAAATTTGCTCATAGCAACATTGGTCTCCTGGGACAGAATACTTCATTGTCTGATTCTGGGCATTTTCACTGGATGGCTGTTATGCTTGAAATGCCTCCTAATTTCTGTCTTCTAGCTTCCTTTTAAATCTCAATTAAAAATTTATCTTGCTAATTCCTCCTCTAGTGCCTTCCCTCTGTTAATTATTGCAAATTTAATCCTGTATATAGCTTGTTCATATATAGTTGTTTGTGTATTGTCTTGCCCATTAAATTGTGATCTCCTTGTAAACAGAGATTGTCTTTTACTTTTCTTAGAATGTTGCCTGTCACATAGTAGGCATTTAAATATTAATTAATTGAATGATTTGGAATATGTTTTCAAATGATCATTTATAGATTACAAATCTTTTGAAAATTCTTCATATCCTTTAATCACTTATTTATTGGGATATGACCCATGGTTTTATATATGTATCAAGTTTTTTTTTTAATATTTTGTACATTAGACTTTTATCCAGGATTTTTCATGCGCTCACTTGAATTATTGTAATATCCTTTAAAATGTTCTATTTATTTCATTAAATATTTCCCAATTATGTATAAACAAAATTTTAACAACTATTTTTTAAAGATTTGAGTTCCAAATTCTCTCCCTTACTTCTATCCCTGTCCTCCTTGAGAAAGCAATTTGATTTGTATAATCATGACTAATTATATGACATATACATGTCAAATCATGCAAAACATATTTCCATATTAGCTGTGTTGCAAGAGAAAACACAGACAAAAAAAAATAAAACAACAAAATAAGAAGGTATTTTAAAAGTATGCCTGTAGTTTAAAGCATTTGTATTTTCACTTTTATTAAGTTGCAGTTTTGTTTGCTTGGTTTTTTTCTCTTTCTCGTGTTTTTTTTCCCCCTTTTGATTTTTCTTGTACAACATGACAAATATGAAAATATATTTTTAAAAATTGCACATATTTAATCTATATCAGATTGCTTGATGTTTTGGGAAGGGGGCAATGAGGGAAAAAGAAATTGGACCACAGTCTTACAGAATTGAAAACTATTTTTACTTGTATTTGATAAAGTAAAATACAACTGAGAAGAGCAAACTTCAGTTAGTATTCAAAATTAACCAATTTTTTTCTCCGGAGGTGGGAAGCATTTTTCATTATAGTGTTGGATCATTGTCTTGATCAGAGTAGCTAAGTTTTCATAGTTGATCCTATTTACAATATTTCTATTACAGTGTATAATGTTTTCCTCATTCTGCTCACTTTACTTTGCATGAGTTCACATAAATCTTCCTAGGCTTTTTCTGAAGCCATCCTGCTTGTCAGGTCTTATAACACAAAAGTTTTCTATCACAACCATATATAATAATTTGTTAGCCATTTCTCAATTATGGTCATTCCCTCAATTTCTAATTCTTTGCCACTACAAGAAAAGTTCCTATAGTTTTGTACTATTTGGTCCTTTTCCACTTTCTTTGGTTTCTTTGGAATATAGACATAGTAATAATTTTGATGGGTTAAAAGGTAAAAAGGGTTAAAATTTTATAGATTTTTGGCCTAGGACCAAATTGTTTTCCAGAATGTTTGGACAAGTTCACAACTCTACCAATAGTGCATCAATGTCCCAAAATTTTCTACATTCCCTCTAGCTTTTATCATTTTTCTTTTCTTTTATGTTACTCAATTTGACAGTTGTAAAGTAGTACCTCTGTTATTTTAATTTATATTTTTTAATCAATGGTGATTTAAAATTTTTTTCATGTGATTATAGATAATTTTGATTTCTCCATCTGAAAATTACTTACTCTTATCCTTTTACCATTTACCAAGTGGATAATGGCTTTTATTTTTTATAAATTTAACTCAGTTCCCCATATATTTGAGAAATCAAGGCTTCATTACAGAAATTTGATGGAAATTTCTCCCACAATTTATCATTTTTCTTCTAATTTTGGTTGCATTAGTTTTGTTTGTGTAATTTTTAAAAAAATGTCATGTAATCAAAAATATCTATTTTACTTCCATTTTCTCACTCTCTCTCATTTAAGAATAAATACTTCCCTTATTCATAGATCTGCCTGGCACATTTTCCCATGCTTCCCTAATTTAATTATGATGTAATCCTTTATGTCTAAATCATTTATTCATTTTAACTTTATCTTAATATATGGTGTGAGATGTTATTCTATTCCTAATTTCTGCTAAACTGCTTTCAATTTTTTTTCTTTTTGCTGAGGTAATTGAGGTTAGGTGACTTGCCCAGGGTCACATAGCTATGAAGTGATAATTGTCAGAGATTAGATTTGAACTCAGGTCCTCCAGATTTAAGGATTGGGGCTCTGACAAACTGCTTTCCAGTTTTACCAGCAATTTTTGTCAATGTTGAGTTTTTATTCCAAATGCTTTACTTTTGGGGTTTATTAGACTGTAACAATAATTACATATTGTTAACTAAGGGGCATAGTGGATAGCATGCTGAGTTTGGAGTTAGGAAGACCTAAATTCAAATCAATCCTCACTTTTTAGCTGTGTTACCTTAAACAAGTCTCTTAACTCTACTTGTCTCAGTTTCCTCATGTTTAAAATGAGCTGGATTAGGAAATGGTAAAGTAATCTAGTATTTTTGACAAGAAAACTTCAAATGGGGTCTGGAAGATAACTCAACAAAAACAATATTTCTGTGGTGATTTACTATTATATATTGTGTATCTAATCTAGTCTGGGCTTCTTAAACTTTTTCCATTCTTGACTTCTTTTCACCTGGGAAATTTTTACATGACTCAGGATATATAGGCATATAAAATAGGTATACACATTAAATATTTACTGAAAATAAATTATAAAGAAACTTATTTTAAAATAATTCTTTGGTATATAATTATTAACGACAAAAGAAAATTTGCATACTACTAAAATGGATGTACTTGTTTAATTTTACATAATTAAATTTTGGTGCAATATTTGATACCTTTTGCTGCTGCCAAATTTTTACAGACACCACATTTATTTATGTGACCCCATATGGGATTGTGATCCAAAATTTAAGAAGCTTTGATGTAATCCACCAATCTACCATTCTCTTTCTTAGCCAGGGCCAGATTATTTTGATGATTAGCACTTTGTAATGTAGTTTGAAATCTGGAACTGTTAAGCCAACTACCTTTACATTTTAAAAAATTGATTCCATTGATATTCTTAACCTTTTGTTCTTCTAGATTAATTTTGTAATTTTTCTTCCTCTATAAAATAATTATTTGGTAGTGTGTTATGTTATTGAATAAATGAATTAATTTAGGTAGAATTGCCATTTTTATTATATTGAATAATTAATATTTCTCCAAATGCTTAGATCCTTTGTTATTTGTGTGAAATATTTTGTAATTATGGTCATATAATACTTGAATCTGTCTTGGCAGTTAGACTCCTATTTATTTTATATTGTCTGCAGTTATTTTAAACAGAATTTCTATATTTCTTGCTTCTGGACTTTGTTGGTGGTATATGGAAATGCTGATAATTCATGTGGGTTTTTATGTCCTGCTTTACTAAACAACTTTACTAAAGTTATTAACTGTTTTTTTAGTAGATTTTTTTAAAAAATTGATTCTCTAGGGTTCTCTAAGTATAACAATATCTTCTTAAGATGTCTTCCATCACATCCTCCTTTCTAATATATTCTTTATATGTCTAACAGATTAATATTCCTTAAGTATAGTTATGCTTTAGGTCATGTAGTCTTCTAAAATATTTTTAGTAGCTCCCTCCTGACTCATTTGCCCAGGTCCTCTATTCAAAGTCTTGTATAATCTGATGCTACCAACCCTTTCAATATTCTTCCTTAAGCTCTACTCTTCAACTAAACTGTATTTCCATGGAAGAAGCCTAGTATTTTCTGACTTTCAGGTCTCACTTCCTCTTCTGCTAAAATCAATGCCTTCCTCTCTCCCTTTTTCCTTTCTATTTTTCTTTCCTTTTCTCTCTCTCCTTTCCTTCCTTTTTTCCCTTCCTTCCTTCCTTTCTCTCTTTTTATTTTAATAAATTTTATTTTTCCAAATATATACAAAGATAATTTTCAACATTCACCTTTGCAAACTTTGTGTTCCAAATTTTTCTCCAGTCCTTCCTCTTCCTCCCTTTCCCAAGATAGCAAGTAATCTGATATAGATTAAACACATGCAATTCTTCTAAATATATTTCTATATTTGTCATGCTGCACAAGAAAAGTCAGATCAAAAGGGAGGAAAATACAAAAAAGAAAAAAAATTAGCAAACAAGCAACAATAACAACAACAAAAAAAGATGAAAATAGTATGCTTTGAACACTGGGAAATGAATGTAAACTGTTTGCATTTTTGTTTTTCTTCCCAGGTTATTTTTACCTTCTGAATCCAATTCTTCCTGTGCAACAAGAGATCTATTCGATTCTGCACACATACATTGTATCTAGGACATACTATAACATATTTAACATGTATAAGACTGCCTGCCATCTAGGGGAGAGGGTGGAGGTAGGGAAGGGAAAAATCGGAACTGAAGTTAGTGCAAGGGATAATGTTGTAAAAAATTACCCATGCATATGCACTGTCAATAAAAAGTTATAATAAAAAAAGGAATAACTGAACTAACAAAATCAAAAAAAAAAAAAAAAAAGAAGAAAAAAATAAAATAGTATGCTTTGATCCACATTAATCTCCATAGTTCTATCTCTTGATGTGGAGGGCACTTTCCATCCCAAATCTATTGGAATTGCTTTGAATCACCTCATTGTTGAAAAGAGCCAAATCCATCACAGTTAGTTATCACATAATCTTGTGGTTACTATGTACAATGTTCTCTTGGTTCTGCTTGACATCACTTCATGTATATCTTTCTAGGCTCTTCTGAAATCAGCCTGCTCATCGTTTCTTATAGAACAATAATATTTATTAATTAATTAATAATATTAACAATAATGTTAATATACCATAACTTATTTGGTCATTTCCCCAACTGAGGGGCATCCACTCAATTTCTAGTTTCTTGTCACTACAAAAAGGGCTGCTATAAACATTTTTGCACATGTAGATCCTTTTATCTTCTTTTATGATTTCTTTGGAATACAGACCTAACAAGAGACACTCTTAGATCAAAGGGTATTATGTACAGTTTTGTAGTGTTTGGGGTATAGTTCCAAATTGCAGAGCCATCTTTTGAAGTTTAAATTAAATACTTCCATTTCCATGAAACTTTACACTAATTTTTCTATCCTCAATGATCTTCTACCTTGAACATTAAGAGAGCATTTTATGTTTCATTTTTCACATAAGTATTTATCACAGAATAGTATGTGTTATTCTTTTCTATGTATAGGTTGCATTTCCACAGTAGACTGCAAGCCTCATCTTATTTAAACTTAACTTTAGCGTCCTGATCATACCAGGCTTATGTGTATTGAACTGAATTGCAGAAAGCTTTTCCTCATCCCACCACTTAAATGTGATTTCCATCTCCCTTGAATCTTTACAGCACAAAACCTTTGTAAAAACAGGTATTACAAGTGTCTTTATCACTTGGACTACAAAAGTTCCTTGACAAAAGAGGTTGGCAATAGTGGATAGAATACTGGTCTGGCAGTAGGAAGATATGTATTTGAATTCTTTTTCATTTACTTATTATTAAATATTAGGCGATTACTCAACTGCTTTTAGTATGCTTTTCTTGAATAACTCTAGCACTTAAACTCAAAGGCTGCTTATGAGGATCAAATTAGATAGAACTTATTGCAAATCTTAAAGCAATCAATAAATGACAGTTGTTTCTACCACATAAGAATTTATTGATAATAGCATTTATAGATTACTTGGAGGTTTGCAAAGGGCTTTACATATTATCTCAAATCCTCCTTACATCAATACCTTTGGAAGTAGGGAGTGATATTATTATACCCATTTTATAGATGAGGAAACTGAAACAGTCAGAATTTAAATGACTTGTCTCCTGTCACAGCTCATATCTGAGGCGGGGTTCAGATTCAGGCCTTGTTATTTTTTTGAATCAAATAATGTAAAATATCCAACTGCCTTGCTGTAAAGAAATTCAAATAAAAAATTTAAAATTATTATTTAAAAACAATTTTAACATTAATTTTTTAATCTTGAGTTCCAAATTCTCTCCCTCTATCTAGTTCTTCTCCCACCTTTTGAGAAGTTTTAAAAGACATTTGAACAGACTTCTGAAAAAGTGGTGGGTTATCTAAAGAAATGTATCCTACCTGCTCAGGAGAGCTAATTTTTACATTTTCTGAGTGGGTATTTACATTCCTGAAATCGACAAAGACTACAAATTATGACTTCAGTAATTGTTTTGCTGATTGTCTAAACTTAAGAAAGTAACAGAGAAAATGTCAATGATACAGATTGAACTTTTTATAAGTCTCTCCCCTCTATATCCTCCTTACTCATCCTGCTTTGGAGACCTGGTTGTTAAAATTTTTACCAGCATGCTCCTGGGTACATATTATGAATTGTCAGTATGTATACATACATATATATATAAAACAATATATACTTACACATAACCTCCACACAAAATGTGGAACAGTGTCTATCCAAATACTTAGGCCAGATAGACCACAACTCACTCTCCCCTCTGCCTCCCACATTAATAGTATTTTATTTTTTCAAAAATATATATAGTTTTCAACATTCATCTCTGTAAAACTTCGTATCCCAAATTTTTCTTTCTCCCTCTTTTCTCTCACCCCTCTCCAAGATAACAAGCTGATATAGGTTAAACATGTTGCAGCTGTTTGATTGTCTTGGGTAAACTTACATTCCCTTCCTGTTCCCCACCCCCCACTTTTTATTAGCATTTAAGCGCTTAATATAGTAAAGAGTGTATTATTGATTAGTATTTTTTGTTTTGGGGTAGATATTTAGTCTCAGGGTAAATAACTTCCCAGTCAATGGGAGAAAAGATCAGAGGAGGGTGGGGACCTCTGCATAAAGGTCTATACGATCCTGGGTTTTGCAGCTTGTGCTTTGCATTCCTGTACTGACACCTTGCCTGTTGGGAGTTACCCTTTCTCAATAGATGGTAATAGATCCTTTTTTTGCTTTTTACCTTGAGAATCTCTGATTTTAACTTGGATAAGGGTCATTGTTCCACACATTTTTAAACATTTGCATATTTATCATGTGCAAGAAAAATCAGATCAAAGGGGAAAAAGACTGGAGAGGAAAAAACCAAACAATCAACAACAGAAAGATGAAAAGACTATGATTTTGATCCACATTCAGTCTTCTCTCTCTCAATGTGGATGGCTCTTTCCACCCCAAATCTATTGGAATTGCCCCAAATTATTTCATTGTTGAAAATAGCCATATCAGTCAGAATTGATCATTTTTTAAATCTTGTGTTGCTGTGTACAATGTTCTCCTGGTTCTACTCACTTCACTTAGCATCAGTTATGCAATTCTCTCTAGACCTTTCTGAAATCATCCTGTTGATCCTTTCTTATAGAACAATATTCCATTACATTCATAAACCATAACTTATTCAGCCATTACAGCTCCCCTGTCCCCCTAGTGATGGGAATCCACTCAGTTTCCAGTTCCTTGCCACTACAAAAAGGCTATTATAAACATTTTTGCACATAGATCACAACTCACTCTTACTAAAAGTGTTATTTTTAATTTATTTATGAACACTTTCTGGCTAGTCTATAAAGTTTTTTTTTTTTTATTAAAGCTTTTTATTTTTCAAAATATATGTGAAATTCTTCAACATTAGCCCTTGCAAAACCTTGAGTTCCAATTTTCCCCTTTCCCCACTCCTCTCCTAGATGGCAAATAGTCCAATATATGTTAAACATGGTAGAAATATATTAAATCCAATATATTCATACATATTTATACAATTGTCATACTGCACAAGAAAAATCCAATCAAACCAGTTTTTTTTTTTTTTTTTTTTTTTTTTTTTTTTTTAAGGAGAAGCAAAATAAAATGCAAGCAAACAACAAAAAAAGTGAAAATGTTACGTTGTGAACCACACTCAGTTCCCACAGTCCTCTCTCTGGGTGTAGATGGCTCTCTTCACGACTGAACAACTGCAACTGGTTTGAATCATTTCATTGTTGAAGAGAGCCAAGTCCATCAGAATTAATCATCGCATAATGTTGTTGCTGTATATAATAATCTCCTGGTTCTGCTCATTTTATATAAGATTTTTTTTTAAGCCTGGATTATCTTCGTTTTTTCAAAGAGCAAGCTCTACTCAGAAAAGCTGGGAAAGGAGAGCTGGAGTTAAGTGGGGGAGGGGTACTAGCACCCTATGATTTCGCACCGCACAGTAGAAGAGAAGACAAAAAAAAGTGCATGCGCTGTGCCTGACTAGGGAAGGGGAAGAGCGGGGGGGAGGGAGAGTTGAGAGGTTGAGATCTCATCCCCCTCCTACCCAACTCAGTCCCAGTTCTGCGCAGGCGTGTTCCCTGCCACTCTCTCGGCTCTCTACCTCCTTAGCCTCTGGGCTTCTAGGCCTGACTAGAGAAAAGGTTTCGCTGCTGCAGGCTATTGGTTGAAATTCGGACCAATGACAGCCGGTGTTGTTCGATTGCGCCGGTTTGTGGCGAGAGGAGCGGCGCTTTAGGCCTTGAAAGATCCCTCCACGTCTCTGTGGTGGCTTCGGCGCCATGAGCTCCATCGGGACTGGGGTGAGTCTTTTCCCTGCGCAAATCAGGGGAACAGAATGAAGGGGGAATCCGCAGGAACTCGGAACTTACCCTGCTACCCTCATGCTCGTGCCTTTCCCCATAGGCTACCACTACCTTCGGCCCTCTTTGCCGGCTTCTCCTTTGGGAAAATCGCGCCTTCCCCCCGCCTCCCCCCCCCAACCTTCGGATCTTGGGCCCTGCGCCCCGGTAGCCCCCGAGAGCGTGGCTGAGAGATCGAGGCTTTAGGAAGCCGCCCATGGGGAGCTTGATTTCTCAGGCTCCAAAAGCCCAGCGAACGCCGAGGGCCGGGCCTGCTCGGCTTTGCCGAGTCATTTTCTTTTGCCTATTGAAGAAACCGAAAGTACTGAACCGCGGGCCCATGGCGGGTGGCGGGTTGACGAGGAGGGGAGAACGAAGGGCTGAGGATGCGGGGAGACACCTTTCCTTCCCTATGATAGAAGGTGTGGGATCCCAGGCCCCTGAGATTTGTGTAACCCAAAAACTTGGGATAAAGGGTCCCAAGAACTCGACGTGCTGCTGAGTCACGGGGCTCCTTGCCTGGGAAGCTTTGCCTTTGCGTCCAAATCCTTCCCAAGATTACAGAAACAGAACCTCAAGCTCTGAAGAAGATACCAAAAAACTGTTATTGTATCTGAACTCTGAAAGATAATTAGAAGAGAAATTTGAGTTGGAACTGTGATTTTTTTCTTTCTCTTAAACTTTTTTTTACTAAACGTGTTTCTCCCTAACCACCATCCCTTGGACTCTTCACAAGATAGGATGCTGCACAGTAGTAGGGTATTTTGTAATTTTAAAAGCCTGCTTCTAAATTTAAATTACTTCTCTAGATAGGTAGGCCTTTTTTCCTGGGAACTTATTTAGCTTTACCACTTTTCTTATGCAGCTAAACTCTTTGCCTCTACTAACTCTTTTTGATGTATGTAATTGTTAAAGTGATATCCACATCTCTAATGTTTATTTTTAGGTCCTTCACAGATGCCCTGGACACTGAAATTGCCCCTCTTCTCTTTAGTTAGACAATTTGCAAGATACTCTGAAATAGGTGTGAAGTTAAGTCCTGTTGAATTTTTTTTAGTTCATGCATATTAAATTAGCTAATGAAACAAATTATATTTTTAAGTTTTACAAAGCATTCCCTCACATCATCCCTGTATGGTTAATATTGCTTGCAAGTATCATTCCAACTTGTAGAGTTGCTAGTACTAATCAAATTCATTACAACCCAGATCCTTCTTGATTTCACAGCCAACATTTTTTTCCTCCTTTTCCCCATTGCCTCTCTTCCCCTTTGTCTTTTCATTCCATTGTCACCACCACCCCCTTTAGGTTTTCCTTTTTTCTTCCTCAGAATGTTACAAAAATATCTTATTTCCTCCAGTTCCTGGTATTGCTGATAGATTCATGTTATAAAAAATTACTGTTCTATTTGGTCCCTATGATGGCCAGAATTCTTGGCCTCCAGCTGGTTGGGGCAAGAACATTTATTAATTGAATTCTATGTATAAGTCAATAAAATACAATATTTGTTAGAGATACAAAGACAGAAATGAAGCAATTCCTGATTTCTAATAGTTTACATTCTGTAGGGTATTAACATTTATGAAGATAAGTAAAATATTCTATATACAAGATAGTTGAAAACTCCCAGGGATTCCAAAAGATGGAGATAAGGATAGCTGCTTTTTAGAGTGGGAGTATTAGTTGTGCAAAGAAATGGTGATAGAATTTTGTATATAGAAAACAAGAAGTTGGTTTATTTGGAATATAAATTTATGTATGAGGGCTAGTGTTATGAAATCAATCTAGCATGACTAGGTTATGGAGCTTGGTTGTTAGAGGGCTTTAAATGCCAAAGAAGAATTTGTATTTGATCTTAGAAATATACAAGACACTGGATCTTGAGCATGAAGTATGATGTGATCATATCTGTGCTTTAGGTATAGCAGTTTTCAGCTGTGTAGAGAATGGATTGTATATGTGGGAAATGGAAAGCAGGGGAGACCAAATAGGAGAATGTTCAGTTGATTAGGTAAGAGGGGATGAAAGCTGTACGAGGGCCATGGTCACAATCTTAGAATTTGAATTGTAAGGGTATTTAGAAGGTAGCTGGTTCAACCCTTTTATTTTACAGATGAGATTGAGGTTAGACAAAAGTCAAATTGATAATAATCATATCTAGCATTCATATATTGTTTTAACATTTAAAATTACATAATGCTATTTCATTGGATCAAAACAATGCTGTGAGGTAGATGCTATTATCTATTTTACAGAATAAGAAACTGAGCTAGATTACAGGACTTGCTTGGGATCACATAGCTAGTAGGTATCAGATTGGATTTGAACTCAGATCTTCCAAATCCTAGTGTGCTTTCCACTGTAGAATGAAGACATAGGCATGGATTTGAGAGAGATGGGCTAAAGACAGAATTTGATAACTTATTAAATGTGTGAGAATGAAAAAGTGTTAATTGGAGTCTTACATTTTCATCAACTCTCTCTCACATTATATCAGCTTTCCTTACCCTATGTCTAGGAATCTTGTTTGTGCTCTGTCAGTACTCAACTTTAGGAAATTCTACTGTATGCCCTTTGTTCTACACCTGAACTGCCAGATATTACTAGAAGAAGCTCCACAAACCCATTTACCAAATCCATTATAAATTTATGATACTATATCATTTCAATCCGGACTGACTCTTTGTGATCCCATTTGAGGTTTCCTTGGCAAAGATACTGGGAGGTTGTTTTGGAATTAGGGTGGGTAGGTTCTATTCTCTCATTACTATGCTATAGTAATACTTTTTATTCTTTCCTAACTGACTTCTCTTCATATTCTCTGCAGCAATCCTTCTGATCATCTGTGTCCTTGATCACATTTCTTCCCCATCTGAGAGTTTGTCTCCCTATTCACACATGCTTTCTGTTTCATTTTCATTCTGTTCTAGTCTCCTTCCCAGTTGTTTTCAGACCTGTTAGTCTTTCCCATCCTTTAAAAAAAAATCTCTTAGATCCTATTAATCCTTCAGATTCATACATCTCTTTTCCTTTTCACTGCCAAGAACCTAAAAAATAGTCATCTAAACTAGTGGGTAAAACTCAGATCCCTGCAGTTGCATATTGATTTGGAAAATTGCAGTATTAACATTATCTGTGTTGTCTTTTTATTTTTTATTAAACATTTCCCAACTTCATTTTAATCTTTGGCCTTGAATTTGACACCTGATCTACACTATACTATATTTTATTTCATTAGCCACTCCCTTTTCTACAGTCTTTGAAGTCTAGTTTTGACCTTGCCACTCAATTGAAATCTCCCATGCCATTTTCTCAGTTCCCATTTTCCTAGGACTTCTTGCAGCTTTTGACACAGTTAACCATTCCCTTTTTCTGAATATTCCTTCTATCTTTGATTTCTGAAACATTACTATATCTCTCATTTGTTCATTTTTCTGTTTTGTGATTTTCCTCTCAAGTCTCTCTGTCCTGAGTCCTCTTTTCTTTTTCTTTTTTTCTTTTCTTTTCTTTTTTTTTAATTGGCTGAGGCGATTGGGGTTATAAGTGACTTCCCCAGGATCACACCAGGAACTGTTAAGTGTCTGAGGCCAGATTTGAATTCAGGTCTTCTCAATTTCAGGACTGGTGCTCTATCTACTAGCTGCCCCTCTTCCCTCCTTTTCTTTTTCTTTACAGTTTTTCTGGAAAATATCATCCGTCTCCTTGAGTTCAGTTATCTCTATGCAGACCACATACATAAATATACAAATTTTACTTTTCTCCTTAATTTCATCCAGTTCTGCATGTTTGATTGGCTGTTGAACATTTCTACCTGGATAATACCATCACTTGAAACTCAGACTCAGTTTGTTCAAAACTGAATTCATAATATCTCTTTGGAGGCAAATAGAGAAGCATTGTGTATGTTAATTTTCTCCCTCCCTGCATCTGTTTTCTTGTTCTTTCTCTCTTCCCCTCCCCTTTTCTTTCTCTTTCTTCCCCCCCTAAATTGTTTCTTCTCTCCACTGTCTCTCTCTCAATATGAGTGATTCCCTTTTTCTTTTTTTAATTAGCCTCTATTTCTGTGTAAATAGACAAGTTAGGTTCACTCCACTTATATTTAAAGTTTCCCTCTACTCTTAATTCTTGTGAAAACCAACCACAAAGAAAAACAAGACTTTGTCAAGAATCCCCAAAGCCAGCTACTGATTGGTAGGCTATTGCCCCTCCTCCAACACCAGATGGAGCCACTTATTTTTTTCTGCTTCCTCCAGTACATACTGGTAGAAAATATATTGATAAGTTAGTTGGCTGATGGATTTTCTTCTGTTATCTGGCTTGTGCCTCACAAGGTCTTTGTGTCATCATACTCCCAAGTTGTTCCACCAGAATTTCTGATTTTGTTTGAAGAACCCTCTTATCTACCAAGCCACTCAGCTTCATATCTGAATTATTCCTAGGTTCTTCCTCTAATTTAAGCTTCATCATTTTAAAAAGATTATTGTATTATTTTCTTAATCAGTCCCTGCTTTCCATTCTCCCCGCCTGGTTTGTCTTTCACCTAGTTAGAAAAATAATTTGATATCTTGTTTACCTTAATCTAAAATACAAATACTTCTCAATTGTACTGGTAAGGTCCTCCTTATTAAGGCTACAAACTCCTTTTCTCAGTATTATACATTCCCCATAGCATTTTGTGGTTTATTCAAACTGGATTGCTAGCTATTCCTGTAACATGTTGGCTCCTTTATCTGAATTTGCACAAGCTTTTCCTCATCTCAGAAATGTATTCCTACCTGATATCTGCTGCTGAGAATCCATAATTTCCTCAGGGTGCAGTTTCTCCTAGAGCACAATTGTTTCTTCTCTTCCTTCTCCTTTAACTCTCTACCATGTATTTACTTATCAGTGTATATGTTTGTTTATCCTTCAATAGAATGTAAGTTTTCCCAGTGCAGTCTGTTAGAGATTTCTCAGTATCACATGTTGATGCTTCTTTTTTCTTTTAGTATGATCTGTCAGCCTCAACTTTCTCTCCTGATGGAAGAGTTTTTCAAGTTGAATATGCTATGAAAGCAGTGGAAAATAGCAGGTAAGGAAAATATTTTACTTGCATAATGCAAGTATGCAGATTGTCACTGCCAAACAAATACTGTGTTCTGATTTTAACATGCATATTTTCTTGGGTTTCAAAATTTTTGAAAATTTGATACTTTGTTTCTAGGTCATTCTGGAAACACTGTTTCTTTACTGTTTATTACTTTCTTTAAAATGTGTTATTTTTATAGTTTCTCTTCAAAGATCAGAATAAAGGACAATTCATTGTTTCTTTTTGCTCATCATGGATAACAAATATTTTTGTTTATTTCAGTGTATAAAACGATATGTGAAACAGGGAAGTATACTAAACGTAATACAATAGTAAAAATTACATTTAGATTCTTTTCTATACTTCTTTTTTTATTTTTATAAATATTGATTTTTTTTCCTTGTCTCAATATCACTATTCCCTAACTCAACTCTTTCCAAATATAAATAGCAAATAGACTAAATCATTAGTGATATGTGACCATCAGGTTTTTGTTTTTTCTAAAACATATAGCATATCTTCCAAGCCACTCAGAGGAATAACTTAAGTTAACTTGAACTTTTCTTGTTCCCTCACTTTTTATATCTATTTAATTGCCAGCCCTCTATAACATTTCTTGTTATCTGTTCTTTTCCACCTTTAAGACTGAAATGTTATAAACCCTTCATTTTTTTCTAAATGATGTTAAACTCAAATCCCTGAGGCTCTATGTTGTGTACAAATGAACATTATCTCTGTCATACTGTATTTTTATTCATTTTCTTTAGCATTTTAATGTGTTTTTTGTAGTATAGGATATGACCCCTTTGTTTTAGACTTTTTAACCAATCTCCCAGCTTCCCAGTCTTTCCTCTCAAATCATTTTCTGTACAGCTAGCAAAATAATTTTAGATGAGTTACAGATCTATACCTGACAATCATTAGCATCTATTATGGGGATACTCTGCATAACTATGTATTCTAAACTCTTAAAGAGTTAAAAAGACAAAAAAGAATCAGACTTTTTTTATGTTAAATCCAATATATGTATATATACTTATACAATTATATTGCTGCACAAGAAAAATCAAATCAAACCAGAAAGAAAATGAGAAAGAAAATAAAATGCAAGCAAACAACAACAAAAAGAGGAGAAATACTATGTTGTGAACCGTACTCAGTTCCTACAGTCCTCTCTCTGGGTATAGATGGCTCTCTCATCACAAGGTCATTAAAACTGAAAAGCTTACAAAAAAAGGTTTTAAGGAAGAGTGCAGAGACAATGTATGCATATATAAATGGATATACAAAATAAATGAAAGATAATTTTATGCAAAGTCACAGAAATGGAAGTACTTGTATGAAGAACAGTATGAGGAGGGTGGATTTTGACTGAACCATGATATTCATGAATGGGAACAACATATAATAAGGCTGTAAAGATGAGGTGATGCCAGGTTGTGAGGAGCTTCAAATGCCAGAGAAGTTTGTTTGATCTTAGTTAAAGTAATAAGGGAAGTATTGGGGTTTGTGTAAGGGAGTGACATGGTCAGAGCTGTGCTTTTAGGAAAATTATTTTTACAGTTGTGTGGAAAATAGTTTGGAGTATGGAGTAGACTAGGCAAGGAAACCAGTTAGTAAGTTATTGCAGCAGTCTGGTTGAGAGCTTTTGAGAACCTATACTAGGATAATGTTTGTGTGAGTTGAGAATACAAGCTATTATAAATTTGGCAATGCATTGACTTTGGTGTATGAAGAGTTGAGGTTGAAAGTGCAGGTGACTGGGGAGATGGTGGTGTCCTTGACAGAAATAGGGATGTTCAGAGTATGGTGAAGTTAGGGGATGGGATGGGAATGAATTCTGTTTTGGGGCATTTTGACTTTGAGATTCCTGTGGAATATCCAACTTGAAATGTCCAAAAACAATCATTTTGTGAGATGGGAGCTCAAGAGAGATTATTGCCAAATAGCTTCATAAATCATCTTTAAGTCCCTGAAGAGAGTGAGAGTCTTGGGGCAATTATAATTAGGAATGACCTATTGATGATCCCTTAAAGGAGACTGAGAAGGAATAGAAGAGAAAACCAAGGCAGAGCAGTAGCATAAAACTTGGAGAGAAGTGGTCATCTGTGTCAAAAAGGTAGAGAAGGATGAAGATTGAGAAAAGGTCTTTGTATTTGGCTTTTAAAAAAATCATTGTTAACCTTGTAAGGTTAAGTTCGAGACATGATGAAATGGTTAGAACATTGTACTTGGTAGACAAGAATACTTGGGTTTAAGAAATTGATATAAAAGGGGAAAAAAGATGAGTTCTACAAAGAAGAATGTAATTATTAATTGATATTTATTAAACAATTTTATTCTTTTTTTTAAAAATTTTTTTAAATTAAAGCTTTTCATTTTCAAAACATATGCAAGGATAATTTTTCAACAATGACCTTTGCAAAACTTTGTATTCCAGATTCTCTTCCTTTCCCCCCACTCCTTCCCCAAAATAACCCAATATATATTAAACATGTTAAAAATATCTTAAATCCAATATATTTATACATATTTATACAATTATCTTGCTGCATAATATAAATCAGATCAAAAAGAAAAAAATGAGAAAGAAAACAAAATGCAAGCAAACAACAAAAAGAGTAAAAATGCTATGTTGTGAACCACACTTAGTTTCCTCATTCTTCTCTCTGGGTGCAGATGACTCTCTTTATCACAAGATCATTGGAATTGGCCTCAATCATCTCATTGTTGAAAAGAGCCATGTCCATCAGAATTGATCTTCATATAATCTTCTTGTTGCTTTGTATAGTGATTTCCTGGTTCTGCTCATTTCACTCAGCATCAGTTCATATAAGTCTCTCCAGGCCTTTCTGAAATCATTCTGCTGATTGTTTTTATAGAAGAAAGAAAAATATTTCATACCATTCATATACCATAAATTATTCAGCCATTCTCCAGTTTCTTGTCACTACAACAAGGGCTACCACATTTTTGCATATGTGAAACCATTTTATTTTAAAAGCTTACAATTCTTGTAGTACAAATCAGACTTTGTTAAAAACTGTCTAACAGAATAAGCTGGCCTCTAAGATGAGTTCTCCATCACTGGAAGTCTTCAAACAGAAGTTAGATGATCACTTATCATAGATGTGATCAAAATCTACAGGTCAAATAAATGACTTTTTAAGCTCCTTCCAAACCTGAAGTTCTTTAATTGTCATACAGTTTTTAAAATATCATTTTATCTTTCCAAATACATGCAAAGATAGTTTCCACCATTCACCTTTGCAAAACTATGTTACAGATTTTTCTTCCTTTCTCTCTCTTCCTGCCTCTACAAGACAGTAAGCAATTTAATATATGTTAAACATGTGCAATTCTTTTAAACATATTTCCTTACTTGTCATGCTGCTCAAGAAAAAAAATCAAATCAAAAGAGAAAAAAACATGAGAAAAGAAAACAAACAATAAAGATGAATATATTATGCTTTGATCCATATTTGATCTCCATAGTTCTTTCTCTGGATGTGGATGGCACTTTCCATCACAAGTCTATTGGAAATGCCCTTGAATCACTTCATTGTTGAAAAGAGCCAAGTTCATCATAGTTGATCATCCCGTAATCTTGTTATTGTGTACAGTGTTCTCTTGGTTCTTTTCACTTCACTCAGCATGATGCTTAATTGCTATTTGACTTAACTGTCTTAGTGTTGGAGCTTTTAATTTCTGGTTTAGTGTACACCACCATATGCTGCCTGTACTGGGATACTTAGGGTAAATACAAGTTGCTGTAGAGACCAGCAACTTGTATATACTGTGGCCCACTCAACATTTTTTCGCACTAGAGACTTTGAGGTTATGAATTTCAAACTGCAAGAGACAGATGTAGCCTGTTTGAAATTCATTGATTGGTTGTTTCTTGGATTCTGAATTTTAGAAGGTAAGGAATGGTGACATTTTATAATCTTCTAGCTGGTAGTACTTAAAAGCCAAGTTTTTTGTGTTGGGGAGATGATCTTGATATCATCTGCTTTGCAGACATGGAAGATAAATCAGGTAGACTTTGAGTGGAAGAACCACAATCTGATAAGAGAGATAAAACAAAATCAAGCTCTGTTATCCCATAATATCTCAGACAAATTATTAATAGAATTTGTAACATTAAGCAGCTTTTTTTTTATTGATGAGATTTCACAGTTTTTTTTTTTTTTTTGGTAAATTCTTCTATTCATTTCATAAAGTGCTTTGGATTTGAAGAATTTAACTCCATTTAGATTTCTTCCTAACTCTTACTTACCATCTCCCCATCTACATGACACATTGCTATATTTCAGGCAAACCAAGCAGGCTTTTTTATATTTTGGTTGAATTTTCTATTGGCAATTTGGAATAAAAAGAATCATGATGTCAAAGAAAGTCTTGTGTGAGAGCCCAAATCAAGACCGTTCTTAAAAACTATAATTTTAACCTTGAAATAGTATTATTTAGTGCTTCATTTTTGATTGATAGTATTTTCTTCATATTTAATAAGAAAATAACTATACTACATAATATGCTTGTTGCAGTGTGTGCTTAAAGAGTGTATAAATTAGATAAATCAAACTTTTTTCCACTGACATGATGAAACACTTTGTTTTCAATTCTGTTATTGGCTTTTTAAAAGAAATCTCAGAGCAAAAACTTTTTATGATGTAACTCCTTAAATTCAGTCATTGTATACAAAATAGATACAAAGTATACAAAGAATCTGAGAGAAGTCAAAAAATATGTGAAAAAATACCTTCTGGGAACCTACCAAAATAACATTAGTTATTAGTATTGAGTAGTGGATTAAAAATTGATAGTGTTTAGAAATCTTTGAGAGAGTTACAAGAGTTTTATATTTTATGTGGTAAGAAATTTTCATGGAGTTTTTTAAACAAAGGAACTAGTTGATGAAGGTGGTATTTGGAGGAAAGTATTAGAAAACCGGGCAGGAACAAGAATAGGAAAAGTTAGTGTAGATTTAGGAAAACCAGGTAGGAAGCTGTTAAAAATCATAGGGATCTACATTTTTGGTATCTATGAAAAAAGAGGACTTTCAAGGGAATCCTTGATAGAATTTGTGATTGATTATGAGGCATGAAAGGGATGAGTCAGAGATAAGCTCCAAGTATAAAGACTGGCTAAATGGTGTGATACAATTGGCAGAGTTGGGGAAGTTGGAGAGCAAACTCATTTGGATGGGAAGTGACTTTATTTTGGATATACTTATCATTCCCTTCATTAAAAGTTTATTCAATAATTTTCATAAACCTAATACAACATTTAAAGGATTATTAATTTTTAATAGTTTTTTAATTCATTCTGACCTGATTGACATTAGTTGAATGTCATAATTTATGTCTACTCAAAGAAAAGTACTTTTTCCTTCATAATTATATGATCAAGTAATTATATATAGGTATTTCACTATTTTTTATCTCATTTATGAAATAGGGATATGGATTGACCTATACAAAAGTGATGTTAAAGGCATACATTTTACATATAGTATTTGATGTTCACAAAAACCATGTGAGGTAGTTGCTATTATCATTCCCATTTTACAGATGAGAAATTTGGGGCTGAGAGAAGTTAAATGACTTGTCCAGGGTCACAGAATTAGTGTCTGAGGCAACATTTTAATTCAGGTATTCCAAGTCCACTATTCCATTTGCTGTGGCATCTAATTAATTCTAGTCCCTGCAAGATATATGTGAGATAACCCTGCAATAGTTGCTTCAGTTTGCTTAGGATGATTTTGCAATTGCAGTGTATTTTATGATAACAAATGTTACAAATAGCCATTTTTCAACCAGCATTTATTAAGTGCTTAATGTTTGGCAGGCTGGGGATAGGGGGAATAAAAAAGGATAACCATGTAGATTATCTTCTACTCTCTGCTCTAATAATTGGAGGAATGAAGTTGTGAGTAATCCTGATCTGTTTTAAAATAATTTGTTAAGTCATTCATTGATTGGATAATTTTTTAAACTGTAAGGAATTTGAATTCTTCCTTTTTCAGTTGAAAAAAATTAATTTTCCTCCCACTTGTTTCAGTACAGCTATTGGAATCAGATGTAAAGATGGTGTCGTCTTTGGTGTAGAAAAATTAGTCCTTTCTAAACTTTATGAAGAAGGTTCTAACAAACGCCTCTTTAATGTTGATCGACACGTTGGAATGGTAAGATAATTCCTATCTTTTAGGTAACTTTCTTCAAAATAATTGCATTTGTTGGGGGTATGCTTTTTAGAACTAAACAAAATATCACAGTTATCCATAAATCAGATTTTAAACAATTTGAAATATCGGGGCCAATCCTAAAAATAGAAACTAAAAAGTATCTCTAGTAATGAAGCAGTCCCTAAACAGTGAGCAACAGTTAAAATAGCTGAAATGAACTAAAGATTTCTCCCAGATATACTGTGATTGTTTGGTTTGTCGGTAAGAAATTAAGCGCACAGTCAATGGCTAGTAATGAGTATAAAGGCTAAAGAGTGTTAAGCAGCAAGAATGATAATATATCAATAATGGCAATTCAATGGACAAAGGAGCAAGATACTCTGATGATAGATGAAACTCAGGGACAGAGGCAGAGGGTAGTATAATTCAGACATTGGGAGACAACACTATTCAGAGCTCTTTTTTCTTAGAAGGTGTCATCATGACTGTGAATTGAGGTCAGAAGGTGGATGAAGAGGCAAATCAAGTCTTATTTACTCTGATTTCATTAGAACATTATTCAAGTGATTAAACACTGTAGATGTACCTAGTTGTATATGTCAGCAGTACATGTCAGTTATATATGTCAGCAGTATGTCCTTCAGTTGAAGGAAGGGCTATAGTAGGAGGCAGAGTCATACTAAAGCATTATAATATGTACAGTAATTTTTAGCAGTCCTAAACTAGAAGAAATATGAACATGTATTCTAGACTTTCTCTAATGAAAAGATGCAGAAGTTTGCTTCTTGCTTTAAGCTCTCTGATAGCTGAAAAGGCCAACAAAAGATAATAAGTAAATTCTGAGCCACATGTATTTTCTTTAGTATTTTATTGATACTAAATTTTGATTTAGCTTATAGAAAAACAACTTGCACATCATGAAATTGCAAAATTTTGAGTTTTTTCACAAAACAATTCCATAATGGTAAAGAAACATCTATTTGGACAAAGTGTTCCAGTTGCCAAATTAGCATAGCCAACCTTAATTTTAAACAAACTAAGGACAAGTTGAGTATTGTTATGTCCTAAAGCCATGTGCTCCCGTTAAAAAAAAAAAAAAAAGAAAACTTTGATAATTGGAAAGTATAATCTTCTTAAAACTATCAAAAGTGTCACACAATCATAACAATACATAGGCCTTTGAAGTTTTTATAAAACCTACTTCACATAACATTTTGTAGATGAGTAAATTAGGACTCAGAAGTAAAATTTTATAATATGTAGGCTAAGAGATAGTCAAACAGTATTCTTATTAGGTAATTGTAGAATTCACTTTGTGATGCTCCATATTGGTTCTACCACTTTTTTGTATCTTCTCTGAAGATCATTTTTGAAACTTAGGCTTAGCTGAAAATAAGAAAGCTGTTACTTTGGTAAATATAGAACTCATCTTGAGAGGAATATTTGTACTAAGATGTTACTCAGAATGTTGTTATTTTAAAAAATTATGAAAAAAAAATGATCATGTAGTTATTGTAGAAGACAGCTTGCGTTAACTATGTAGTTTTAAATGTTACCTAGATTTTTCTTCAAATGTTAAATGACAGTTTATTGAACATTTTAGCTTGATGTCATGTTTGCAGAAATGTCATTTTCTGGTAGTTTAAGATTTTGTAGATTTATGAGTAAAGTTTTCCAGAAAAATCCTAGCACAATATTTGAATTGATAATGAACACTTCTTTAAATCCCATGAAGAAACATCAAATGAGTGGATGTTGTTGTTAAGGTGCTTATGGTATTTTTGTGGTATAGATAATCTTTAAATGTTGCCAGTGATATAAAGAATGCCAGTTTATACCTTGTGGTTCCATGAAGAGTTCTAATAATCAAGTAGTACTGCCAATTCTTATATAACATCTTTCCTTTATCCTAACCCCACAGTTTTGAGAAACCGAAATAGTACTGGTCTCCAGAGTTTGAATATATATTTTTTAATGTTAGAGAATGTATTGGTTTATGGTTTAGGAAGTAAAAAGGGAGCCTTAAAAGTATTGCATTAGTCAGAGAAGAAACGTTAAGTTCTTACAGATTTTGTAGATAAGAGGAGTATGTTTTTCTGTATCTTGTTCTCTTTATCCCTTTCTTTTTCTATCTGTTCCTTATTTAAAAAATCCAAATCTCACAAAACTAAATAATTCTGTGTTTTGTCATTTATTTATTTTTTTCTTTGCTTACTGAGGCAATTGGGGTTATGTATATTGTCCAAGGTCACACAGCTAGGAAGTGCTCAATGGCTGAGGTTGAATTTGAATCCAGGTCCTCCTGACTTTAGGGCCAGTACTCTTATCTACTGCACCATCTAGCTGCTCCTGGTTTGTCATTTCTTAAGTTTACATTTCTATTCATTTTCTAGCAAGAACTAAAATAGAGGTGGCTTAAGGTTTTTTTCCTTGTAAATTAAATGTTTAATAATCTCTGCATTTTGGAATCAAACATGAATAAAAGAGTATGATCTTGCATACTTTTGTCTTTTGGAAGTAGATTCCTTTCTAGTATCTTTTGAATTTAAATACTGAATGAAATTTTAAAATTACACTTTTTTGATTTGTGAGAAACATCCTTTTCTTTTAAAGTTGTCACTTTTCTTTATTTCAGGCAGTAGCAGGTCTGCTAGCAGATGCTCGCTCTTTAGCAGACATAGCTAGAGAAGAAGCTTCCAACTTCAGATCTAACTATGGCTATAATATTCCACTAAAGGTAAATGAAATTTTGAAGTACTAGTTGAACTTCAGTAAAATCAACTTATTTAGTAATCCCTTTTCGTTTTTTTGCTTTTTAGCACCTTGCAGACAGAGTAGCTATGTATGTACATGCTTACACCCTCTACAGTGCTGTCAGACCTTTTGGTTGCAGGTATGAAATTTTATTCTGTAAAACGTCCATGAATGACTAAGCTTATGTAGTTCTAAGCTGGAGTCTTGTAATTTGATGATTGATACTGTTGAAATGTCAAGAGAAAACAGTAGTTTATATTTGATAATAGAGATAATAAGGAATCATTGGAGTTTGCCATGGTCAGATCTGTGCTCAAGAAAAATCACTTTGGCAGTTGGGTGGAATGAGATGGTAAGAAGGTCAGTTGTCCTTTTGGCATTAATCAAGACAACTGGGGACTAAGGTCTGAAGATGGTGGAGTAAAGAGAAGGGATTAGATGAAAAAGATGTGGAGTTAAAAATAGCCACATTGAAGAGTTGAGGATAATTCCTGTTATTAGAATATGTGACATGTTTGGTTTTGAACTCTAGAATAATAACTTTGATAGCTGAGTGGAGGATGGCATGGAGTAGTAAAGGTATAAAAAACAGCAAGTATGGATCAATAAAGGCAGATTGAAGGTGAGATAGAAAATAACATTTAGAGCCCAAATGGAGGAATTAGCCTGAGCAAAAAGAGCCACTTGTTCAGAAATAGGAGCAAAGGAAAAAATATAGAATGAAAAGGGGTTTGAACTACAGAGTGGGGTTAAAAAGGGAATTGGTGTTGATTGGTCACTGAGTTGTGAATAGCCTTGATTTATTCTCCTTGAGTTTAGCAGGATGTTTTTCAGCTCCAAACTTAAATTGAATTTCTTAATTGTGTAAAGATATTTGGGAGTTCCTTTTAGAATCAGGACGCTCCTTAAACTATACCAGATAACGTACTAATTTTTCATAGTTTTATCTATGTCACTTCTGAACCTTTACATTTTCTAGCTTTTCCAAAGTTTTTTGACCTTTCTAGGTTTTACTGTCAGGCCAAAGATGTATGACACATTTATGATTTTATGTGTCCTTCCTCTACCAATGCAGATTGCAACCTCTCTAATGTTTGTGTTCAGCCACTCCCCAACTGAATACCTATCCTCTTAATTTCCAACTTTTTGCCACCACAAAAAGCCACTATAAATATTTTTGTATTAAGTCATTTCTTTTTTTATAAATCTCTTTAGAATACAGACTTAGTAGTGATACTGGGTTAAAGGATATGCTCAATTTTATAGACCATTGGGCATAGTTCCAAATTCTACTCTAGAATTACTGGATCATTTCACAACTCTTATTTGTAGTGTTAATGTTCCAGTGATTAGGTGAGCCACTTTTGAGCTAGCAGTGAAGACAAAAATATGCAGAAAAAATGTTGGAATATATCTATAACATTGGAAGACTACATTACCAGGCTCGTTAGTAGGAATTTTCAGGCTGGTAGAGGAAAATCAGACATATAAAAAAAGTGCTTTGTGAGACCTGAGAGGAACAAGATTTAGTATTTGAGTTGGGCTTTAAATAGAAGTAGGGAGAGAGAAAGGAAGATTATCTAGATATAAGGAATAGCATCAGCTAAGGCTAGTACAAGTGATAGTAGTCTTATTTTGGAAAGTAACAGAAGGGTTTCTTCAATAGAAGGGTGAGGTTAAAATCCAGATTTTATGGGATTTGATAAAATAGGTAAAAATTTAAGATGAAGCTAGAAAGGTAGTTTGTGAAGGACCTTGAGTGTTGTGTGAAGTCATGCAAGCAAGAAAAATCATAACTAAAGAGAGATCTAAGGAAGTGAAAGTAGGGGGAAAATCTACTGAGTTAAGTGACTAGGCCATTTATATCATTAGAGAATGGCTTCAGTTATGAGGATAGATGAAAACCAGGTTAAAGGAAATCTTTGTTAAGGCCCTTTCTTTTTACTATAACCTTTTATCACTGATGGGCTGTTAGAATCTTTTCCAGAAATCCAAGGAACTGAAACCTAGATCATAATTGTATTTATATTCATAATAATGCATGACAAAAATTCATAATATTCACAATAATAATAATGTATCATGTTTATGGTAATTGTTTATTCTTACACAGTTTCATGTTAGGGTCTTATGGTGCAAATGAAGGAGCACAACTCTATATGATTGACCCATCAGGTGTTTCATATGTGAGTATTTATTTTAAATTTTTATTGATAAACATTAGATATAAATCTTTTACATCATCTTCATTTCTAAATATATCTCTCTTCCCCAAATAACAATGCCTTGTAAATGTGTGAATACTTCTATTCAATCTAAATCTATTCTTTATTTTATATTCTTCTCCTGAAAATTTTAAGTTCTGTTGTAACTCCAAAGGAATTTGATAATTTTTTTTCCATCCGACCTTCCTTTAGTAGTGTGGCATTTTATCACAATGATTTTATTAAAAAGTAAAAATATATATATGTGTGTATATGTGTGTGTGTGTGTGTGTGTGTGTGTGTGTGTGTGTGTGTGTATATTAATAAGGTCTTTGTACTGTCTTGTAAAGGATATTTTTAAAAACTTATGTTTACATATTATTTCAGAATCAAAAAATTAGATAGTTACTAAATTTTGTCACTTAATATGCACTATTTGAAATGTTTACAGGCATCAGTCATACCAAAGTTAAGGATAAAATAAAAACTGACTCTTGTCAGTGGAAAAATAGATTATTGGGAATATTGGAGATCATGTGATTTCATTAAAGCTTAAAATGTGATATAAAATGTTACATCTACATACACATGATTTTTCAAAAAATAAATATGGCACATATTGGTCCAAATAGAAATTGGCTTTTTTTCTTTATTTGGCATGTATAAAAACTGAATGTTGGGTGTGTGTGTGTGTGTGTGTGTGTGTAGCTGTATATTTGTTTATTCTTGTATTTAATTTTGAGTAGCCATTTCGATGGGAGCCATTTCTGGCCATATATTTATCATTGATTTTGAAAAACTTTTAGCTCCCCTTTTCCCTTTGGGGAATAGAGGGCTTTGAAACAAATATAAATTGCCAAACAAAACGAATTCCCACATTGGCCTTTCCTTCAGAATGTTACACTTGTATTTGTTTTCCCTTTGAAAATTTTCTTTTTAAGGATATAGCATCTGCAGAATAAGAATTCTAGTTTCATTTGTTTGAGAAAGGAAGTTTTTTTAATCACATTTCCAAATTGTGTGTGTAAGTGAAACAAAAGAGAATTTCAAAAGCAATTTTTATATTTTTCTTTTTTTCTTCTCTTGCCTTAGAAATAATTTAATAAACATTTCAGCTATTATTAATATTTTGCATGTGTCCTTACAGGGTTATTGGGGGTGTGCCATTGGTAAAGCCAGGCAAGCAGCAAAAACAGAGATAGAGAAACTCCAGGTAGGTAATTTATAAAAATATTTACTTTACCAAAAGGTATAACAGTGGTTGTAGCAGAATATAAGGGGAGAGGAGTGGCGAAATTTGCCCTGGGTTATCTCTTACCAAAAATACCTGAGAAATTTAAAATTGTTATTTTATAATTGATCATATACTATAGTGGCATCCACCAAAAAGCCACACCAAAATATAAATTTAATAAATGTGTAGCCAAAACAGACTCGTACTTTTATTCTTGAATACACAGAAAAATATTATTTTAAAACACTGTATAGCTTGGTGTCGTGGTGTAATCCCTATGCTGTCTCCATGAGGTTAAGACTTGGTAAATTCCTTGATCTTGATGATTCTGAATCACAATGAATTAAGGCCATTCAGTGTCAGCACTAAGTTTGGCATGATTATGAACAGTCATTAAAAACTGGTTACCAATTTGTCTGAGGAGGGGTAAATCTGCTCCTTTGATGATCATAGTTAGATTGAGCCCTCAGGGAACTCTGTTTATTTAGCCTGGCAGAAATAGGGAGACACTAAACCCCAATTGCCTTGCAAAAAAACCACTCAAAACAAATTATTAAAGCTGAGGGCCATGATTGTATTTACTTGTTTTTTTTTTAATGCCTTACCTTTGATGTATTTTTTTTGGTAATATACTTTAGTGTCACAAGGTAAAAGAGTACCCAGTGCAGGGAAAGGCAAACTATTTTGAGATATCGAAAAAATAATTTACATATTATTTTAAAAATTATGAAATGGGCCTGGTTTATCAGCACTGTATTTTATATCCAACTTGGTCATACCACCAAGTTCTCCAGTGGTGGCTCTGACATTTAATTACCTGTACACTTGTATAATTGTGAGGAAGTCCATCACTTTTCTGTACCTGTATTGTCTAATTTATAAAGTGAAGGCTAACATTGTATTGGGTGTTTTTTTCCTAGCTTTCAATCTAATCCCAGAATTGGAGCAACACATCTACCCCCTGATTATAATTGCATTAGCTATATGCAGTTACTATTTGGACTTGAATAACCTCCTGAGCGACCATAATGACATAACAGTTCAGAGAGGTCCTGTCCATAATTTTTATGTTATCAGTTGACATGATTGTCTTTACACATCACATAGTCACAACTACTAGCATTCTAGTAGCATTCTTCACTTATAGGTACCATCTTCGTGTATAATGAGATAGAATAGAAGGTGCTGTGAATACTAGACCCTTGGAAACATGACAATATAATGTTCATGAAAAGAACATATCTTGTGTGACTCTTGTGCTTATTAAAGTTGCCATTGTATGATCTTAAGAAAATTGCTTAATCATGCTGGTCTTCAGCTTCCTCATCTATAAAAAGGTAATTGGAAGGTCATTTCCATTTCTGGACTGGAAAAGTAGTAAGACACTAGGTTATAAAGGGCTTTGAATGCCAAACAGAATTTCATATTTGCTCCTGGAGGTAATAGTGAACCAGTTGAGTTTATTGAGGGTTACAAGATCATACTTGTGTTTTAGTGGTTAAATGGAAGATATGCAGGAGTTGGGAGAAACTTAAGACAGGTAGACTACACTAACAGGCTGTTGCAATAATCTAGATACAAGGTGATAAGGTCCTGCATTACAGTGGTTGCAGTGTTGGAGAGGAATAGAGGATTTATTGGAGAGATGTTGCAAAGACTGAAATTGTTAGGTTTTAGAACAGGTTTGGATAAGGGAGTGAAATAAAGAATAAAGAATCTGGAATGACTTCTAAATTGTAAACCTATAGAACTGAGAGCAGGGAAGGTAAAAGTGGGGGAGTATTTAAAATGAAAGCTAAGTTCTGTTTTGGATGTATTGAGTTTAAGATGTCTTCTGGACATACATTTCAAGATGTCTGAAAGATAGTTGGAGGTCAAGTTTGGAGATAAGCCAAAGAGATTAGGACAGGATAAATAAATTTGAGAATGGTGATAATCTGTGGATTTAATAACCAAATGAAATAATGTAGGAAAAGAGAAGAAGGCCTAGGACAGAAATTTGAGGGACACATCTATGATTAGAAGGAATGATCTAGATGAAGATCCAGCAAAGGAGACTGGGAAAGAGCAGTCAGAGAGAAAACCAGGAAAGATTGGTATCCTGAAAACCTAGAGAGAAGAGAGTAGGAGAGAATGATTAACATGTAAAAGTCCACAAAGAAGTCAAGGGGAACTAGGATTGAGAAATAGCCAAACTTAGATTTGGCAACTATAAAATCTTTAGTAACTTTGAGAAAGCAATTTTGGAAAATGACAAAGTCAGAAGTCAAATTTTAAGAATTTTTAAGTGAGTGAAAGGAAAATGGAGAGATATTTATTGTAGACAGCCTTTTTGAGGAATTTAGCTATAAAGGATAGAAAACTATATAACAGTAATTAACTGTCCACTTGAAGTTTTACGGAATAGATTCTTTTATCATTCTGGTAGCATATTTACTATGAGAGATAATGCTTGCCAAGTTCCGGTTGGTTTGGCATTTGTGGCCTTTGGAATTCCTACCTTCATCTTAATCTAACAAATTTAGTTTGCAAAGATTCTCTTCTATTTCTTTTTTTTTTTTTTTTTTTTTTTTTTGCGCAGCTACTTACAAAAAAGACTTATGTGTTTTATTTCTAAAACCTAGACACAAGGGTAGCTTCTGTTTAATAGCTCTTTTGTAAAAAAAAAAAATCATTAATAAATGTTTTCAACTATATTATCTTTTTTAAAAATAGTTTTTAGCCTTTTTTAAATTTTGATTTCCAGATTCTCTCCCTCCTTCCTAAACATATTTAGAAGGCAAACAATATGAGTTATACATGTAAAATCACACATAACATATTTTGGGCAACTGGGTGGTACAGTAGAAAAAGCTTGGAGTGTCAGACTTTCTTAGTTCAAATACATTCAGATATTTACTAGTTGTGACCTTGGTTAAGTTACTTAACTTTGTTTCCTTCATTTTCCTCATCTGTAAATGAACTAGTGAAGGAAATGTCAAACTACTCCAGTATCTCTGCCAGGAAAGCCTTGAATAACAACAAATATTTCTGTATTAGTCATATTGAAAAAAAAGAAAGTGAAACAATTTTTCTTTAGCATTTTTTCATAATCAGTTCTTTTTTTTTTTAATTTTTGTTTTTTTAATTTTTATTTAATAATTACTTTATATTGACAGAATCCATGCCAGGGTAATTTTTTTTACAACATTATCCCTTGCCAAATGTTTGTAGCATTTCCTATTTGTAGTAGCTAGAAACTGGAAAATGAATGGATGCCGATTTTTCTATTCCGATTTTTCCCCTCCCCTAGATGGCAAGCAGTCCTATATCTGTTGGATATGTTGCAGTATATCCTAGATACAATATATGTTTGCAGAACCGAACAGTTCTCTTGTTGCACAGGGAGAATTGGATTCAGAAGGTATAAATAGCCCGGGAAGAAAAACAAAAATGCGGATAGTTCACATTCGTTTCCCAGTGTTCTTTCTTCGGGTGTAGCTGCTTTTGTCCATCATTTATCAATTGAAACTCAGGTCTCTTTGTCAAAGAAATCCACTTCCATCAAAATATGTCCTCATACAATATCATTGTCGAAGTGTATAATGATCTCCTGGTTCTGCTCATTTCACTTAGCATCAATTCATGTAAGTCTCGCCAGTCCTCTCTGTATTCATCCTGCTGGTCATTTCTTACAGAACAATAATATTCCATAACATTCATATATCACAATTTACCCAGCCATTCTCCAATTGATGGGCATCCATTCATTTTCCAGTTTCTAGCCACTACAAATAGGGCTGCTACAAACATTTTGGCACATACAGGTCCCTTTCCCTTCTTTAGTATTTCTTTGGGATATAAGCCCAATAGAAACACTGCTGGATCACATAATCAGTTCTTTAAAATTGTCTTGGATGATTGTATTGATCAGCATAGCCAAGTGTTTTACAGTACATCATTACATTGCTGCTACTGTACACAGTGATCTTCCCATTGATCTCACTTCACTTTGCAGCCATTCATACTTTGCCATGTTTTTCTGAAATCACCTTCCTCATTTCATAACTCCATCAGAATTATGCTACAACTTTAATCATTGCTCTCCATTGATATACATTCCCTCAATTTCCAAATCTTTGCTACCACAAAAAAAAACCTACTGTAAATATTTTTTAATGGTTTTTTTCCTTTTTCCTTGATCTTTTGGAGATATAGATCTATCAGTGGTGTTGGGTGCAAAGTTTTATAGCCCTTTGGATTTAATTCTAAAATTTTTCTCCAGAATGATTGGACTAGTTTCTCACCAACCTATTTTCCCTTATCTCCTCCAGCATTTGTCATTTCTGATAGATATGGGATGGTATGTCAGTGTTATTTTAATTTTCCTTTCTCTAATCAATAATGATTTAAAGAACTTTTTCATACAATAGGAAGCTTTGAATTCTTCTGAAAACTGGCCATTCGTATATTTGACCATTTATCAGTTGAGGAATAGCACTTAATATAAATTTCATTTACTTCTTTACATATCTGAGAAATGAGGCCTATATTAGAGAAACTTGCTGTAAAATTCTCATATTATTTCATTGTACTTTTTAGCAAAATGTAGAATCTTTGCTTATCTCTTTTTAATTAAGTCTGTTTTTGCTTTGGTTTAGATCACGATTGCTATTCCCTGCCTTTTTTTACTTCAGCTGAAGCAAATAGATTTCTTCTCCAGCCTTTCAATTTAGTGTTGTGTTTCTTTTTGTTTCAAGTGTATTTCTTTCACATATTGTTGGATTCTGTTTTCTAATGATCTACTCAGCTTCTATGTAGCCCTGTTTTCTTTTCCTATATTCATTTAGTAATTTCATCAGTTCCCATGGATTTAATTACCATCTCTATGTTAACAATTCTCAGGTCTACCTGTCTTGCCCTAATCTCTGCCCACCTATAATCTTGCATCTCTAAAACTTCCTCCATTGCTATTTTCTTTCAGTTTCTTGGGATCTAAAACATCAGGGCAGATTTCTTGTCTAATTTCTTGAAATGTGATGTCTAAGCCCTTTTTTTTGGTCATGTCTTTCAGAAAGAACAATAATTCTTAAATTATCTCTTCTCAATTTTTTTTTCCAGGTCAGTTTTTGTCTGATGATATATTTCAAATTTTATATTTTTAAAAAAAATTTAACTGTTTCTTGATATCTCATGCAGTCATTAGTTTCTATTTAACAAGGAAATATTTCCTTCATTGAGCTTTTGTACCTCCTTTTTCCATTTGGCCAATTCTTTTTAAGAATTTAAGAATTCTTTTCTTCATTGAATTTTTATATATCCTTTTCCATTTAGTATATCCTACTTTTATAGAAGTTCTTTTCTTCACTGAATCTTTGTGTCTCTTTTGTCATTAGGCCAGTTTTATTTTTTAAGGGATTAGTTTCTTCAGTATTTTTTGGTGCCTCTTTTTGTTTTCAATCGATTTTTCAATCGATTAGGTTGTGTACAACTCTTTGTGACCATATTTAAGGTTTTCTTGGCAAAGACACTGGAATGGTTTGTCATTTTCTTCTCCAGCTCATTTTATAGATGAGAAACTGAAGCAAAATAGGATGAAGTGATTTGTCAAATAGGTAGTAAGTGTCCCAGGCCAGATTTGAACTTTAGAAGATGTCTTCCTGACTTCAGGCCTGACAGTCTTTCCAGCACGCTAATCCTTTCTAATGTGCCTCTTTTACCAAGGTATTCTTTTTTTCATAATTTTTTTTCATCACTCTCATTTCTTTTCCCAATATTTCTTTACCACTCTTTTATTTCATTCAGCTATTCCAGGGATTCTTGCTGGCCTTGGATCTAATTAGTTTTTTTTTTTTTTTAATTTTGAGGCATTGTTATCTTTTTTGCTCCTATAGTCGTTCTTTTTGTTGTTATTGTTTGTGCATTTTCCCAGCTTTTTTCTTTTAAACATTTTGTTGAAGTTGGCTTCTGCTCACTGATTGTAGGGGGAAGCATTATGCAAAGTTTTAGGGTTTTTTTTGTGCTGTTGTTTCCAGGACTAGCTGTGGGAATCTGCAAGTTTTTAGTACTTAAAAAGATGGTATCATACTGGAATGAACTGTGGTCACTATTCTCCTAGTCTTAATTCTTGTCTTTTCCCAGGAACTGCCCCTACTTCACTACAACTGCAAAGACTAGTGTTTCTTTTGGCTCTGGAGCTGTGACCAGGTCCCCTGCATTCCTGCTGTTGCTCTCTTATAGCTGAACACAAATGCTCTTCTTTATTTTGAAACTGTGACATAGAACTGCTTATGGGCAATTAAAGTTGCCAATTAGTGCCATCTTCATCCAGTGCTAGCAAAGGGTCTGCTGTTAGTCTTTTTCTGACCACTTCTCTAACTCCCTCTTACCATCTCTGGGCTGAGAGGTCCCAATGCTATTGCAGCTATCCCTAGGGGCCATTGCTGATGCTTTGTCCGTATTCTAAGCCTGCATTAATCCTAGTGTCAAAGACCTCTTTTATGGACTCCTAAGTTATCTCTCATCTTTCTTGGTTCCATTGCTCCAAAATTTTATTTGAGGCATTATTGGTAGAGTCCAGCTGAGTCCCAGCCTGTACTCTTAGCTTCAACTATATTTCCTAGTATTAGAATTCTTTATAAAGTAGTGTTTGGTAATTAAGAAAAGGCTCTATATCTTTGGGTATATTCTAACTTTTTTTATATGTAATGATATTAACATCATTAAAATGTTGTATAATCTTGAAAACATTGGTATTGGAATCAAGAAACGTAGCCTTCTGTTATATTGTGTCATTTGGGTCAAATAAATGAAAACCTTATTTGACTTTCAATTACTAATCTACAAAACTAGTAAAATAATGCCTTTAATAAGCCCAGAGATTTAAAAAAAAAAGACAGTTTATATATACGTTTTCTCATAGATGAAAGAAATGACTTGTCGTGATGTTGTTAAAGAAGTTGCAAAAATGTAAGTATTTTTCTGTGGTTTCTCAACTAATTGGGTTTCAGAATTATTTTTATAGTTACTTTTTAGTATGTGGTTTTGGTAAATGGGGATAATTTTTCATGTAACTTTTTTTCTCTATTAAGATCACTTTTGCAGGTTATTCCACACTATAACACCACACTTGTCTTTTTCCCCCTAGAAACAAAGTTAGGCTTTAGAAAAAAAAAATTCAGTCACACTTAAGATTTTACAAGAATTGGGAAACATGAACATAAAAACAGTAGTAGAAGCATCTCTGAGACAAAACAATTATTTTAAATATCTCAAACTCAAGAAAAAAATTGAAAATACAAAAAGTTTATTAAAGTGTTATGACAGGATAATTTGAGATGGCAAAGGGCCTTAAAACCTAGGAAATATAAAAGAAGCCAAACATGAAAGCTAAAGATGATTTTTTTCGAATGCAGAGAGAGGAAAAAAAAAAAAAAAAAACAAATGCAGAGATAAAATTTTTGGAATAGTTGGGCTAGAAGAAAGTTAGGAGAAAGAATAGGAAATAAAGACAAAAAGATGGATTGGAGCCATATAGTAGTTATATTCCTCTGCTTGAGAAAAGGCAAAGAGGAACAGCAAAATAACCTACAATTTATATTGTTTAGTAGACTTGTTAGAAAGAGGATCAGAATCAGGGAGAACAAGAAAAGATGATCTTTAGTTTATAAAGCTGAAAGGTATCTCAGAGGTCATCTAGTTCAATCTTTTTATTTTATAAAGAAATAAGAGGCTTAGAGAGTCAGTGAATTACTTGAACCTAGATATTTAACAATTCTTAAATTCATGTTATCTTTATTAAGTTGATGATTGTAATAATATGCATTTATTCACTTGAAGGTTCCTTCAACATTTCACTCTCCTAAAACTGGTCCTAAAACTTCTTTAAGCATACTCATGTCATCTAGCTTAAACTTTAAAACACACACTCTCTTTCCTTCTCTCCTTTTTTCATTTGGTCCAGATTTGTGGTTTTTATTGGTTCTTCTGATATTAATGCATACTGGTCTGCAATTATGGATTTATTCATGTGATAATATAACTTTTTAAAATTCCAGAATCTATATAGTACATGATGAAGTTAAGGATAAAGCTTTTGAACTGGAGCTCAGTTGGGTTGGAGAAGGTAAAAATCCTTTTATAAACATTCCTTTGTACATATTTGCTTGGTGAACTTAGACTTTATACCTTTTGGGATAACTTGAGTTTTCTTATTATTTTAATTTTTAAAAATGGGTTTTAAGCTGTCTTATGTTGAGGTGAGTGAGATTTGAAAACTGATTGTTTTTCAGGATTTTGAAATTCTCAACATAATTCAATACAAATACACATTTCAGAAAGGATTATATCTGAAAGGGACCTTTCAAGTCTAGAATGGTTTATAATGCTGTTTCTCCAGTCTTTTACTTCTAACAACAGAATAATTTTAAATTAAAAAAAAATTCTTAAAAGAATTTCTTAGCAAGGTTCCAAAGTGGAGATAGCATTGTAACTTTACAGCACCTCCTGTGTTAAGCCTTGATACAATATATGTTTAGTTTTTACATGTGTCTTAAGAGAAGCTTCAAAACACATTAGATACAAAAAGATTAATAACAATGATAACATTTCTATAGCCATACTTCTAAGTTAAAATTCTTAAATTTAAAAATATGATTTAATTTACAGTAACCAAAGGAAGGCATGAAATTGTTCCAAAAGATATAAGAGAAGAAGCAGAGAAATATGCTAAGGTAAGCACTTTCTAGAAATATAGCCTGGTTGAATTTTCTAACTATGATTGAAATTAGGTAAAAAAGTGAGGATTTATTTTGAAAATGAACACAGATGTTATATGATGTATCTAAGAAATCAATTACTTGAGATGGTCTTTGAAAACAGATTGGGGGTGGTACTGTGGCAGATCTTTTTAAAGATTAATACTATATTTAACCCCTCTTTTCAGTACTGACTCTACATCGAGTCAAGTTAAGATTTTTTATTTATGGATATATTCCATATAAACCACAGACTATTTAAGAAGTATTTTAGTATTCAATTGCTGACTAATTATTCATTTCTTCTTTTAAAACAGGAATCTTTGAAAGAAGATGATGAATCAGATGATGATAATATGTAACAATGAGTGCTACAGTACTTTTTTTTAAAGAAATGTTTTACATGTAAACTATGTAGAAGTAGTATCCTGTTGATTATTAGCTCAGTGACGAATTACCAGTTTATTAAAAATTTATCTTGTATCTACAAGTTCATTTGTTCTCTACTTAAAAATCTCTCTGCTTTGCAGGGATTGTAAGTTTTCCCATTTTTCCTCCCATTATTTATGTTAAGTAGTCTATTTCATTTTCTGGCAGATTGACTCATGAAGGTTCAATTAAAAATGAAATAACTTCTTTTTTCATTTTATTCTTTTCTATAATAACTAAAACAACTTCAAATAAGATATTATGTCGTAATAATATATTGTCTAAGACCCCTGTCATACAAAAGGGTAACCTTTTCTGCCTCTCATGTCAAAGGAGTGAAGATGGAATTGTAGATGTTTTTCCTCAGTTACCCTCCCTTTTTCTTGGTCTTATAGGTAGTTATTATATACAGTAGAAAGGATTACTTACTAACATGAATTTTGTAGTAGCTAATGAAACTCTGACCTCTTTGTGAAATTGACACATGTCTATATTTTGGAAATTTCAGCTTAGTTTAAGACAACTTTTTTAGCTAGAATGGACTTTGCTGTATCTGAACTTTGAATATTTATGTAGGTACAGCAAACTCCTTAAATATTTAACTAAATTCAAATAACTTGGCAGTTTAGCTTTTCTCAAATGAAATATTAAGACATAGCTCCTAAAACTGGCCTTGTTTGCAAAAATGCAAAAGTTAAATCACATCTCAAGATATCTAGGGCCATTCGAAGTAGTGGGATCATTTTCCCACTTTCTTGTAAAAGCATATCAAAAGTATTCTCTGCTATTGTTTGTTTTAAAACATATTTCCTAACAGGTCCTTGTATTTTTTGAATTTGGGTTAGATAACAAGACTATCTGTAATAAGTATCATGAAAAAATTTAAAAGCTTGATTTCTCAAATACTTTGAATGTAAATAGTCAACCCATAAAATTTTTAAAAACATTTTTATTGTTGTATAATATTCATGGACAACATTTAGTTATCTCAGAAGTACACCTGTTACAGGAAAATTTGAAGTACCTAAAATAAATGCATATTTATAATAATACAGAACACTTAAAATTTATCTTAAATGACCAAAATATAATTTATAGTAAGATATTATAAAGTACATAAAACTTCAAAAAGTCTTGCTATCCCCCTAAAAATTTAGAATTTTTAAAATAATTGAATGTTAATTTAAAAGTTTGAAAATGGAAATATCAGTATTAGCAATCTTTTATTTTAGCACTTTAAAAAATTTGTGAAGCACTTTAGTTGTGCATACACACAAGCACACACACAGAAACACACTTTTTATATATTATATTAAGACTGTCTACTCCTAAAATTTTATTCTACTTTACTTCTAAAGAATTCTAAAGATTAAAGATTTGGCAAATCACTTCTTGATGCTGTATTTCCTTTTGAGATAATCTGATTAGTAATAATACCATGAAAGTGAAACCTGGTTTTAGAATTAGAACAAGGAGAAAACCTTACAAGTCCATTTGATCCCTCCCAATTTTATATGAGGAAACTAAGACCCAGAGGAGTTAAATGATTTTTATGTGTATATCTGAAGTAACAGAGGTTCTGATTCCAAAATCAGTCTTCCCAACAAAACTGCTCTAACATAATGAAATCTATAAATAATATTTTATTAGGCAACTTTAACTAAAAGGAAAAAAGAAAATGTTAACTACATTTTATAAAGTACTAAAGTAAAAATTAGGTAATAGTTAGAGCTTAGTGATTTTTGCCTTGGCTATGTGAAAAAAAGCAGAACCTTGCACTAGGCTGTTTCCTTGGATTTTTGTCCTTTCTTTGAGGGGGAAGCATCAGCAATCAAGAAAAGGTCTTTTACTTCTGTCCTTTTTCTTGGCCCTGAAAGGACCAAACAGATGGTTTAGTCCTCAAAGGAAGCATAGAAGGGCACTATTTATTTCTGAGATTCCTAGTCTGAGATTTGAGAATAGTTGTGCTTGAATTGTGATTTTATCTTTAACTCCTAGCCCTAACAAGAACTATAAAAGTAATGAATTTCCACAGGAAAATTAAAATAATATTTTCTTTGAAATACAGATAGAAAGTATGCTTTAATTAAATAGTTGATGGAATTGAAGATTGAGATATTTCATTCAGTCTTATTGTCTGGAAGAGACAAGATATCTGTCTATACCTATTAAATAATCAGCATGCTGACAGATATAAAGAAAATCAGAAAATTCAAAAAGGTGGATTGGATGTTCCTTTAGTATTAGATTCAGGCATTTAAATAGTTTTTTGCTGCTAAGGGCTGAAACATTTTAGATCTTACCACAAAATCCCAGTAGAAAATTTTTAACAATTTTAAAATAGAGTCTTATTTAATATTGGTATAATAGCAAAGTCTCAAGATAAATTTTTGCAAAGAAAATAAACCAGTATACTTTTGATGCCAATTCATGTTTCTATTTAATATTAAAGAAACTGAAACAATAACTTAATCTTTTTGAAAGAAAAAAATTAATACAGTAGAAAATGTACTAAAGCATTGAAAACTAGATAGTTTATTAGTAGGTAATGCCTATACAATTGAGGCTATCCTAATGAAACTGCAGAAAATAAACCTGAATTTGAGTGGATAGTAAAGTACATAAAGAAAACTGGTAGTTAGCTGCCAATGTGAAATTCTGTTCAAGTTTTTAACAAGCAAAATTAGGAGATAGTTAGATATAAATGCTACACATTGATTTGGCATTTTTTTTTTTGAGCCCTTCATATTGGTGTTTCTCAAGGTTCTGTCCCTGGACTTTTAATTTTTGCTTTCTAAATTCTTCCTTGGCAGTTCGTTAGGCCTATGATTTGTTACCCTTTCTATTCAGACAACAGCCATATAGTTCCAGCTAATAATTCACAAGTGGTATTTGTGTGCACCACACAAAAGTCACACTTGCCAAAAGATGTCCAATACTTGGTCCAAATAGAAGAAAGAGCTAGGTGTTCCTGTATGAAAGTCATTCAAATGATTTTGACCTAATTTTACAGGCAAGAAAATTAAGTAAGTAAAGGAATATTTGTTGTCTAGCTATCTTATATGGCTGGGTCGGTGATGCCTAACTTGGAATCCATGTGCCCATCAGGGTGTCTATGAATTTAGATTAGGGAAAAATATGTATTTTTTTATTTCAATATAATCTATTTTCTTTGTAATTTTAAGAATTTTATGCATTTGAAATCATTCTGAGAGGGGATCTGTAGCTTTCACTAGGGTACCAAAAATTCATAACAAAAAAAGTGAGAGCTAGATTACCTCTTTCCCCCATCCAACAAAATTAAAATTTAATTCCAACAAGTTTGTACCTGACTAAAAGTTCCATAGAAATTAATAGAATATATCTTGCTTACAGAAAAGCAGTAAAAGAATAGGTAATACAGAATAGAGTTTCAGTTCAATCTTAATTAAATGTCCTTTTGGGGAGGGGAAATCTGTTTTTGATAATTATGAGTAACATTTGGCAGTGTATGATTCTTTTGACCATTTAAGAAGGGAAATAGTTTACCATTATATAATTAACTAGGATAAATAATACATATAGATAGTGGGTCAAGAAGAGTTAAATTTATGAAAGTGTTCAATAGTATTCAGGAACCCGAGTTTTACTTGTGAATTATCTGGTGAAACTGCATCGCTGTAGGAATCAATGTAATTCTTCATGGGTCACCAAAAAGGTAAGGATACACGATAAGGGTAAATATGCTTCTAAAATGTTATGAACAATGAAATCAATATATGAAAGTAACATTTAAAACTCTTAAGACATTAGAAAAAGGTGGTGGGCTAGTTATGTAGAAGGCATGAAGGAAAAGGGACAAAGAAATGTACTTGGGAGCCGTAAAATGAGATGTAGAAGAACATTCAAAATGCATTGGGTTGACACCTATTGTTAGGTATAGTCAACAATCATATACAAAAAAGTAAATTGGCTGGAGATCGTGGATCCATTGTGTTGTCCAGCAAAACTAAGAGCTGACAGTTGAGGTAACAATGCATTTACATATCCACCTAATGTTAGCAAAAAAATTGAATTATTAAACAAATTTTTGAAAGAAAAGAAATTTTGGTTTAGTGAATTATAAAGAAAGCAAGTTTATAGGGAAAAACAGAATGAAGCACCCTTTCTAAGAGTATTGATAGTATTTTAGAATTAGAAATGGGGCAGAAGATACTCAGGCCTGGCTATTTTTATCAATGATAGGACTAAGGAGTGAAGTGAATACTGGCTGTTGTGACATAGGCCTTCAGGTGACTGAGGTACCTGCTAATAAGGACTAAAGAGGTCATGAAAGTCAACTGAACTAAATGGCTTTATGTTTTGGCTACCTAGTTGGAGAAGTATATAGCATTGTAAGCCTAGGCTCAGGAAGAGCCAAGTTCAAATCCTATCTTAGAAACAAAGTCACTTTGCCTTTCTTTCCCCCATCTTTAAAATGAGGACAATACCTACTTGCTAGGGTTGTTCTGAGGATCACATGAGAATATGCTGCACTTAGCACAGTGCCTGGCACACAGTAAATGCTACACAAGCATTATTTTTTAATATTAAATTCCAGACTATAACAAGAAAACTTTTTAAGTTGAAATTTATAAAAACATATAAGTATTGCATAATTAACTCAGAAGAGTAAGGGCTATGGCTTAACTGTTGATGTCATTTTGTAAAAAAGCAGAAGTTGTATTAAGAAAAAGAATATTAGTTGTCATAGCAAGGTTTTAGAAACAATTCTACAGAAGTATACAGAATGCATAGGAAAAAATGCTATTCCCTCCCCTTAAAAAAAAAAAAAAATCTGATTTGCCTGTTAATCCTGAAAGCAGATTTATGATGGGAAAAAAAACTTTAATTATATATATATATTTAAATTTGGAATCCTGGTATAGTATAATAGATTAAAAAGCATTAAGGAATTTTTGTCAGAATTATTTCTTCTCCATTCATATTTTTCAGAGAGACTTTGTTTTCACAAACTTTGTGTTCTAAACAGCTAAACATTTTTGTGGAAATGTCTTCAATGAGTGATAAAGCATCATGAGGAAGGATGACTATAGCAGGAAAATTTCTATCCTCAACGGAAGGCATAAATTCCATCAGTACAAATTGTTTTTTTTAGTTCCCATGAAAAAATATTTTAATTCTTAAAACTCGTCTTTTGTTTTGAAGGTTAAAAATCAATTAACTTTTAAATTTCTGACATATAAACGGTGCCAAAAGAAAGGCTGTGGCCCAGCTCATTCATCTAAATGTAAACTAATTTTTAGAATTACTCAACTTCCTGCATAAATGTATCTTTGATGTCTTGAGTCCAGTTATAAATTGTATAAATTGTACTATTTGATTATTGAATCTATTCTAGCAGGCTACCTTAACACATCACCTAAATTATGTCCAATTTCATTGGACATCTCAGGATAACACTTAGGATTTCTTTTCTTCTGCAAGCTTCAAAACAATAAAGTTGGCTCTTCAGGGGAATAAATCCATGGTCATGAAGTTTAATCTTTTCCAAACTGGGCTAATTTTCTTTTAAATGAGCATCAATTATTAGAATGTTCAGAATAAACATTTTAAAATTGGTGGCTCAACAATTGTGTGTGGTGGCTACATCTACGTTTATGTACACTTATGCATATAATCCACATGTATATGTATATACATTTGGTTTATGTAAATCAGTCCGTAATTTTTTAGAATTAAGCAAAACGTTCCCGTTTAAAAGTTCTATATGCAATATATTTACTATATATAGATTGATCCATGTAATTCAGCAAAAAACCCACATCTAGCATTAGGCCTAAATGTAAGCTTAAATAAGTTATATTTTTAAAGGTTCAAGAATCCACGTTTTTCCCTTTTTCATACAATCTCTATACAAAATTATGAAAATTTCCCTAATAAGTCAGATGAAATAGTTTAATAACTGCTTATTTGTTTTTTTTAAGTAGTCCACATCAAAAGTACTTAAAATAATCTAGCTCAGTTTCCTAATAAGTGTGTCACAATGATTAAGATGGCAATTTTTCTATTATATGTAACCTATTCGCTTATGTATGCATAGTATACACATTTCAGATTCCTGCTCAAAAGAAAAAAATGAAATTTTTGTAGATTTGCTTGGAAAATGTAGCAGCCAATGTAAAAAAATTAGTATTTGGTGTCAGAAAGCAATTGATTTTTTATTGCTAAGCAAAAATAAAATTTATTATGTAAAGTTGGTTAGACTGAAATTTTATCCATAATTATATTGTGGATATCATATTTTCCTTACCTAAAAGCTTAAATGCTACAACAAAGCAAGGCTGATCTTTTAAAAACAAATGAAGGTATCTGATTTCTTTAGCTGCATGTAAAAAGTACATTTGGAGCGACTTTGCCACCAATACTAAAATGGTTAACACTATTTAACAATGGTTATCTAATTCTAAAATAGTATTAAACCTTTCTGAGTTGACCTGTATTCTCAATGAGATTATATTCTTTTATCTTTTCTTTAAGATTAAACAAGTAGATAATAGGAACTCGTCATTTGCACCTAAGATACTCAGCAATTACACTTAAGAATTTAGGATCAGTAAAAATTATTTAAGTTTGGGATGACAACTAATGATCCTAATCCTAATAATTAATAATCATAATAATAGTTATTACTCTTCTTTCCTTTTTCCAACCTCTCTAGTTCACAAGTGTTTTCACTAATACTTTTGGAATATTTTAAATATAACTGAATTATAACTGTACTCCTTTGACATACTGCTCATTCCCCATTTATGAATCTTTGCTGTCTGCTATTTGTCAATCATTGTGCTAAAGCAAGGTGATACAAAGAAAAAAGGAACATGTACCCTGACCTATAATTATAATTTAGCTAGAGACATTTACACAAATATAATTAGAGGAACCCAAAGTAGTTTTGAGGAGAATACTATGAAATGAGGAAGGGGACCAATGAGGGATCATGTAAAATTTAATGTCAAGCAGCTTGAGGTTCAGTTTTGAAGGACCATTGTTCCAAAAGAAAGATAAGGAAAGCAAAGATAGAAATAATCAATTGAAAGGCATGAATAAATCAAGTATTAAGTCCTTACCATGTATTATATACTAAAAGTTAATGGGAATTTTTGAAGAAGGCAAAAAAGTTCCTGCCCTCAAGATTCTTATTTTTCAATTATGGGAGATGACACATATATAAGGGAGTAAGAGTGTGTGTAGGTGGATGGGGTTGAGGTGGATTGTGTATGAATCTTGATAGACAAAGTAATTGGAAGATAACACAGCTAACTGTAGTGTCCTATTTGAGAATAATTAGGACAGTATGACTGGTGTACTTATAAATTACAAAAGAGAAGTGTAATGTAAAAAAAAAGAATATTGGAAAAGTGCAAGGGGGTTTTTTGTGGAGAGCTTCAAATGCCAGATAGAATTTATGTCTGATACTAGAATTAGTAATTTGAATCATGATTTATTAGGACCATTCCATACTTGTCAATCACTTTTCTATCTTGCTTATTCAAAAATAAATGAATCAATACTATGTGTTTTCAGATCTTGTTCAGAATATTTTTATATTCTAACCACACATTTAAATGAAAGATTTTAAAAAGTATTTACCAGGATTTTTCTACAAATTATGCATTTAAGTCATTGATATTCATTTCTAAGAGATTAGATTTACTGTATTACTCATTAATTTCCTTTTTCATACCCATTTTACATATCTTTGTATATGATTGAATAATTATGACTTATCAAATGATTTAAAATTTCCTGCTTTCAGTATATTGAATTAACATTCTGGGATTCATCATTGACATATTTTCTCACATTCTTTGCATACTCCAGGTATTTATCCAAGGATCCACTAGGGATTCTATAATTTACAACAAAATATCTGCAAAATTTCCCTTTTTGTATCCCATACTAAAGCAAGCATAAAAAAATACAAATGATGCACACATATATTGTATCTAGGATATTCGGTGACATACTTACTTACATGTATAGGACTGCTTGCCATCTGGGGGAGGGGAAAAATCGGAACAGAAATGAGTGCAAGGGGATAATGTAAAAAAAATTACCCTGGCATGGGTTCTGTCAATAAAAAGTTATTTTAAAAAATAGAATAAAATAAACTTGTGTCCATATATCAAAAAAAAAAAAATACAAATGAGGCAAATGTATATTCCTCCAAGATTCATAACAACAGACAAGCACTGGAACATTGCACCACAGCTAAACAGTGGGGTTATGGCATACAAGGATTCCAGAATATACTACCATGTAATTAATGCAAATGAACAGTTCATTACAACATAACATTAAGCACCTATTATGTGCTGGATAACCTCACTTGTCCAATGTTTTGTGTTAGTGGAAAATTGTGAAGGGAGACAAGAAGTGTGAGGGTGGGAGAGAGAAAGATAGTTCTATCCTTAGAATTCTCCTAGAAATATATGTAGCAGACATGTAATTCAATATACTTTCTTGAAGACTAGAGGATTGTTATCTCTGGATCCTGTCTGTCCCCTTCAATTAGTCTATGGATGGTGCCAACTTGACACTAGTCCCATAGAAGTGGGACAATCCTATAATGTCTATCCAAGCCATCCACAGATTATGATGTCCTTATATTTAAATGTCCCAACCCTTCACACATACTGTTCTTAGTTGCCTTATTTCCAATTGCCATTCAAACATCTCAAATTCCATTTCCAATAGACATCTTAAATTCAATATGTCCAAAACTGAACTCGTTATCTTTGCACAAACCTTCCCTATTACTGTTTTAACTTTACTACTTAGTAGCTATTCTAAACTCCTCTCTCCCCATTGCCCCCAATATCCAACTTGTTGACTTTTCTCAAATAAGCCCCTTTCTCTTTTCTATAACTGCTATTAATCACAGGCAGGGCCCCATTATCTTACACCTAAATTACTGCAGTAGCTTGCTGGTGGGTCTGCCTGCCTCTCCCCACTCTAATTCATTCTCTACACTCAGCCATTAAAGTGATCTTCCTTAAGTACATGTCTGATAATGCCACCTCTTGAATAAAGTCCAGTGACACTATCGCCTCCATGATCAAAAAGGAAGTACTGATTTGACATTTTAAGCCCTTCATAACCTAGCTGCCTCCTTTTTTTTCTTCTACCATATTCTTCCAACATTTATTCTTGGATCTAAAGATACTGTCCTACAAACAAGACTTCATTTTCTCTATTGTAAAATAATATGTACATGTTGATCCTCTAAATCTGCTTTCACAGACTCCAAAACTGGTTACACTCTATACCTTTTTTTTTTTTTTTTGGGGGGGGGGGGGCAACATACTATACTATACAGAACAGAGGAAAATCCTGAAAGACAAATACTGATAGGATCTTGAAATATTGTATGAGAAGAAAAAAATTCAAGAAACAATTTTGTAGTTATCAAGAGAATACAATTTATTTCATAAGAAAAAAATAATCATTCCATGTTTAAAACTATCACTGATAATACTAAGTTTTACAATCCACTTTGTGCAACCACAAAACTTTTTCATACTTATCACTTATAAAAAATCCTTTCCCAACACCTCTTTAAAGCCTTCTCTATTTCCTATTTATTCTGTAGAGATCTTATCTGTATGTTTCCATATAGTCTACCCCATTAGATTGTAAACTGTTTGAGGATAGTGACTAACTTTTCTATTTTTTGTCTCCCTAATATCTTATAATGCCTAGCATTGTAGGCACTTAATGTTTATTGAACCATTTCTATATGACATCCCTTTAAATATCTGCAGAAAACTCTTATAGCCCATTTTCCAACTAAGTTTTCTCTTATTCAGATTACATCCCTTGTTTGTTCAACCATGTCTTCAAATAGTCTGATCTTGAGAATCCTTAATTATGCTGCCATTCTTCTAGATGTTTCTCAGCTTAAAAATAATTTACCAGGAGCAGCTAGATGGCACAGTGAATAGAGCACTGACCCTGGACTCAGGAGGAACTGAGTTCAAATTTAGCCTTAGACACTTAGCACATACAAGCTATGTTACTCTGGGCAAATCACTTAACTTCCATTGCCTCAAAAAAAAAAAAAAATCCATCCAAAAAATTGTTTTTTAAAAAAATGTCCTTCCTAAAATCTAGTTTCATCACTAAACAGAATATACCAACACTGATCTGATCAGGATAAAGTATAGCTTTCTTTGTTCTGGACACTGCCTTTCCTTTTATAGTATGTCTGTGAACTAGCTCACTAACTTTTTGAGTTTTGATCTAATTTATGTTAAGCTTGAAATCTACTGCAATCATTAGAGCTTTTTCAGATGAATTTCCATCAAACTAGGATTCTCCTATATTGTACTTTTGAATTGTGAAAGTATTAAGATTTTAACATTTTTATTAATGATCTGGATAAATGTTTAGATGGCATACTTAATACAAAGCTGAAAGAGGTAACATAATAAATGACAAGAGACAGCAATTAAAAGATCTTGATAGGTTGGAAATATTGGGCTAGATTCGGAAAAAATTGTAAACACCACAAAATTATGGACAGATTAAGGGGAACTTCACTAGAGACCTCCTCCTAAGATTGTAATTCAATACTACTGCTTGTTAATAAGTATTAAATTCTGAAACTACCCAATCATAGTAGTTTTTTGTCATTCAACAACAACAAAAAAATCAGACAAAATAGAAATTTCTTAAATTCTGAAAATTGAATAGTTCAACAAATATCATTAATACCTAGACTCTGATTTCAAAAAGAATCAACAGAGGTACTGGAAGAATTGTTCTTTTGTGAGTGATACTCACCCACAGAGTAATCCTGAAATTATTTGAAACCACTGCTTTGGGGATTTAATTGGTTAATTTTTAAACTAAGTTAGTCCCTTATTAGTCTTCAGCTGTTATTTCTTGATGGAGTCATGCAGACTTCTTGTGATCAATTTCCTATTATTTTACTCCTATTATAGATGTTTGCTAACCACCCATTTAACAATACATTCTAGAACTTTATTGATTTACCATTTGACTCTCATTCTCTAACTTACTAGCTAAAAGTTGGTCTAACATCTCACCCACTATGGCATCATTCAGATGTTCTTATTGAGGTTAAGGGAAAACAACCATTTTTTAAGAATCTATAATGCCAAGAATTGTGCTAAGCACTTTACAATATCATCTCATGTGTTCCTATTAACAACTCAGGAAAGTAGGTAGGTGCTTTTAATCATCTCCATTTTACAGTTAACTGAGACAGTAGTTAAATGAATTGCATAGAGTCAACAACACAATTTGAAAGTGTTTGAAACCACATTTGGTTTCATTTGAACTTGTCTTCCCGACTCTGATGCCACACCTAGCTTCCTCTGAGCAATCAAAATTGTAGAAAATGGACTACTGACTCAGGACAGTGTGGTATAAGAGCAGGCCAGTAAAATATTTTAACATTTCTATTTAGTAAAAATTAAGCTTATCTGTTGAATTATTTTCAAGTAACATTCCTAAGAAAACACTACATTTCTTTTGTTTATGAAATTAAAATGACTTGTCTCACTTAAGTTTTCATTTTGAGATTCAAGTTTTGCAGCATCAATTTTTATATTTTTCAAAGTTCTTTTGGTACGTATTAATTTTTGTACTTTCTCAATATTAAATACAATGAGGATGAAAATAATAAAAATTGGCTCAAAAATGTTAATTATTAAAGCAAGATCTTACAAGAAATTAATGTTAGGTAATTGATTTGCCAAACTTGAATAAGAAAATGTGAATAAAAGGTAGTATGTGTTCACCGTGTAGCATTAGTTAGTAAACTACATGCTACTCATCTTGGTCCTATAACACTGCTCCAATTTTTATAATTTTAAATTTTTTAAGCTATAAATTTTATTTTTATTAGATTGGTGATAAACAGAATGAATGTTATCCAGAAATATTTTTAAATAAACTTATTTTATAGGAAAATTTTGAACAAATTTATTTTTCAGCATTACAGGACAAAATTCAATGAAGCTTACTTTCAAATATGTATTATTAAGTCACAATCATTTAATAGAGAAGAAAACAAAATATGTATTGAAAATACAAATTCTTTACAGCAATAAATATTACCCATGCAGTAGGTGACTGAATTGGGCTGCAAAAAAAATCTATTTTTTTTTTTTTTGAAATTTTGTCAATTACATATTTTTTGTGTTTTTCTCCCATAACAATTTCTATCTTAATTTCTTTTGTAATATGTTCTATTAATAGTAACAATAGCATTTACCTGATCTTTGCAACAATCCTTGACTTAGATGTTATTGTTATCCTACTTTACATGAGACAAAACTAAATGACTTGCCTGGGGTCACACAGCTAGTTTAAGTATAGGAGGTAGGATTTGATTGAATATTCCTGATTGCACTATCCACGGTGGCATCTGTGTCTATTCTTGGGGTATTATATTACGTAGGTAAACAATTCCCTGCATCTCTAATACTTTTTCTTGCAATTCTATTGCTCCCTCAATATTAAAGTTCTATTAACATTTTAACACATTGTAAATAGTACTGAAAACTCTTTTTAGTAAGGGGGCTAACTTCTCTCCCACAGAGGTCAGTAGTTTTATGACTGCTTTTTGAAATCACTAAATATACAATCCATTCCTTGAATACATGAACATAGTTTTTCTGCTGTCATTCCTAAATGCTGAATTTCAAACAGGTCTTACATTTTAATTTACTTTCTTGCATTACAAGCCTTTGCACTTTTCTGAAAACATAAATGTGTTCTGTACATTTCAACTATTTGGAAAAACAAGATTATTTCTTCCTTTAAAAAAGATGGTTTTCTTCAATGACTGAACATATTCAAAATCTGGTTCTGTTGACTTTGATGAGCCACCATAATTTCTTGTTTTCATGTTCTTCATATAAAAGTAAAAGCTCAGATGTTCTGTCATTTTAGGGAATGAAATCTGAAAAATAATTATGATGTTATCAAAATTCATGATACCACCTTGAGAGGTTAACAGAATTTGTCAATGATGTCTTTGTATAATTTTAGAAATTGTAAATTTTAAGCTAAAACATTTCCCCCCCAATTTTTATCTCTAACATGTCAGCATGATTTACTATTTCTTTGGAAATTTTTATAATTCTATTACCAACAACAGTGTTATAAAAATCAAAATATAATACTTGAGTACTATCTGATTCAGCAAAGAATTCCCCAACACTACTGGAAACCAGGTGTGATTACAAATTACAAAGGAAGGATTTCTTTGTTGAATAGTATGTTTTCAAATATTTGAATATTTCCACAATTTCGTAATATAAGGTTAAATACTCTTATTATGGCCAATTTCAAACTATCTGAATAGTTGGAGACAAAAAGCACATTACAACATCATTAGATAGTATTTCCACGGCTACTGAGACATCAAACCTCAAAACAATACAGCAAAATATAGTAAAATAATTATAAGTTGTGAGTGTTTAGCATTTAATGCCTTTGGTTCTAATCCTTTTATATTGTAAGAATATAAAATTTAACAATCGGCTTTGGAGACCTGCTGTAAGCCAGTACCAAAAGACCCCTGGTTGTTTTAGAAGTATCAGGCAAAAGCAAATTTTGACGACACACTGTGATCCAAAATACTCCAATTTCTCAAGTTAACAGAATAACACCAGGAAGGGTTGTTAACAGAATAAGATCAGGGAGGGTTGTGAGAATAGGTTGAGCAAAATCTTTTCCAGTGGCATAGTATTAACAGAAATGTGTAAAATGAAAAAATAGTACCCTGAGTATGAATAAACTGCTTTTTTCTCCCTTCTCTCTCCCTCCCTCTCCTCCTCTCTGAGGCCTATATCAGGACAAACTAGTCTTACAGGCTTGGAATAAAACGAGATGCTCACAAAATATCTAAGCGAATTTATTTGGTAAGGATACAACATTTATCCAGTTAAAATTATCTCCAACTCTCCCTTAACATTTGTTATGGTGACCTGTCTGATAAGAATCATATACACCCAGGAGTCTCTAGTTCCCCGTGCACCTGTTTTTTGAATATAGCTAACCAGGAAGGAAACTATACAAGGACCTTCAAAAAATTTAGTCACGAGTCCCAAATAGGAGGTATTGCTCCTATCGTATCTGACTCCTGAGTGACAAGGTCCCAAAGCATTCGTAAACATTGTTCCTATCCTATCTACCCACAGAATCTTATCGCTTATGTTTTTAGGATATTCTTTTTATACTGATGATCTGTCCAGCCAGTGCTCCTTCCACTATATAACACACTGCTTCTACTGTGAAAATCATCTAGTTTCATACTCTCTTCATTAATCCCTCTTATTTTCCCACTCTTAATAGACATGGAAATGGAGGTCTAAGGGGCTTATTATTCAATGTCTCATAACTAATTAATGGCAGTAGCAGGACTAGAACCAAGTATATTAACATTAAAGGAATGGGGAAAAGTAAGTATTTACTAAGCATCTTATCTATGTGCCAAGCACTCTACTAAGAAGTTTGCAAATCTCATTTGATTCTCATAGCAACCCTGTGTGGTAATGCCTATTATCCCCATTTTACATTTGTTATGGTGACCTGTCTGATAAGAATCATATACACCCAGGAGTCTCTAAGTTGAAGAAACTGAGGCAGCCAGAGATTAAGTGACCTGTTCAAAATCACAGTTAAGTGTCTGAGGTTGAACTGACTCAGATGTTTATGACCCCAGGCACAGGGCCCTACACCCTCTGCTAGCCAGCTGCCTTCCTGATCTTTGGCAATATTTAACTCAGCCTTAGATGTAAATTATTTTAGTGTATAATGGATCTTTTTTTTTCTGATTTCCTTGGGGTATGTATAAGAACTAGAATCGCTAGATCAAAGACTATGGGCATTTTGGTCACCATCTTTGCACAATCCTATACTACTTTCCAAATGATTAAACAAATTCACAGCTCTGCTAATATGTTAGTGTGCCAATCTTTACATAACTCCACCAACACTGACTATTCCTATCTTTTGCTGTTTTCATTAATGAGCAAGGTAAACCATTATCTCAAAGTTGTTCTAATACTTTTTTGTATCATTTAGAGGTGTTTTTTTTTAATATAACTGCTGCTACTAGTTACAATTCTTGAGAACCTTTTGTTTATCTTCTTTGACTATATAACCATGAGGCAATAGGCTTTTGGTGTTACATAATTGTGTTGGTATTAGGTCCCTTGATATCTAGGATATTAAAAAAAAAAAAAAAAAGATCTAAAAAGGCAGGAGAATTTTCTTTTTTACAAGTTCACGATATGTACAAAGCACTCTGAAAATGTGTGTCTAAAAATGTTTGCATCATTAAATGATTCTGTTGCTTAAAATAGAATGTGTGTATAATCTCAGAAAATTCTCATATCTACATATTTTTAAAACTTGGAGATATAATTTTCCAATTCTAAAAATTTTCCAAGTTTTATTGTTTTGCACCTACTTATTGAAAGTACCAAAATATTTCATGTTTTGATTAGTTTGCAAAAATCACTGGTTCACAAATCAGTTCCAATAGCATAATAATGAATAGAACTAGCTACACCCAGCGAAAGAACTTTGGGAAATGAGTGTGAACCACTATGTAGAATTTTCAATCCCTCTATTTTTGTCCGCCTGCATTTTTGATTTCCTTCACAGGTTAATTGTACATTATTTCAAAGTCTGATTCTCTTTGTGCAACAAAATAACTATGGATATGTATACATATATTGTATTTAACATATGCTTTAACATATTTAACATGTATTGGTTTATCTGCCATCTGGGGAAGGGGGTGGGAGGAAGGAGGGAAAAACTGGAACAAAAGGTTTTACAAATGTCAATGCTGAAAAATTACTCATACATATATCTTGTAAATAAAAAGCTATAATAAAAAAAAATTAGTTTATATCAAGGGATACAAAAACTTCAAACCTGGTCTCAGACACTAACTATATGATCTTAAACAAGTCACTTAACCCTGCCTGCTTCAGTAATAAGACTGGAGAAGGAAAGGCAAAGAAAGCACTTTAGTATCTTTGCCAAGAAAACACCAAAATAGGGGCAGTTAGATACCAAAGTAGATAGGTCCTCTTGACTCCAGGAACAATGTACTAAGTTCAAATACGGCCTCAAAACACTTAACTCTTCTTAGATGTGTGATCCCTGGGAAAGTCACTTGACTGGGAAATGTTTTATTTCTACTTTCTGTTCTGAGCTCTTATGTAAAGAAAGCTCCTGAATATACAAGATTTGGGCCTATATGCAACATGTCTACATGTGAAAATAGAGTATCATATATAATAATACTGAGTTTAATAAAACAGATGAGCTCGTTTCATTTAAATGCTTTCTCTCTCATCATAAGAATTCAGGACTTCCCCTTCTCTAACTTTAGATTCTAAAAAATAAAAAAAACTCTCCTCTAAGATCAAAGACTCTTTTCCCCCAATCTTTCCCTGGACACTGTCATTAATAACTTCAGTCATGGTAGGTAAATTCACTATTATGTTTGTTTTTTTAGCAAAAAAAGGTAACAGGAAGCAGAAAGATTGAACTCCATTTTTGTTAAGTTAAGAAGTTAAAAACTGCTTCCCACTTTTCTGGGTAATTGGAAAACAAAAATAAATCATTTAGTGACCAAAATAAAAATGAAGTCTTATGAATTATGTTCCTTTTATCTCACCCAACTTACTGCCATTTCCAAGTCTCAAATTTAATTTGTCAGCTCTGAATATCATCATCAATAACAGCACTTTGCAAAAGTCCTTAGAAGGAGGGGCAGGGAGTACACTCTTCTGTGCAATCCAACTCCTATTCATGATTGATTAAGATAGATCCCCTATGTCCTTCTTTTTCCCAGAATCCTTGTCCAATGCCAAGTTTAATCATCTCAGAGCCTGTGAACTTTGGGCAAAATCTACTATCCTGTCATGGTTACTTCCAGGACCTCATGTTTCCTCAACAGCATCTTTAAGTAATAAGGGTTATAATTAAAAACCTTCATTTCTCATACTTTTCTGGCTACTTAGTAAAAATAAATACAGGTAGAAGATCTTAGCTATGGCTTTGATGAGATACAGATCCTCTGGTGTGTCTTGAATTTTAGTAGCCCATTTTGGGGACTGATATGAGTTGCAGGGTATTCCCAGGTGCTCTTAAGATAATCAAAAAACCACCTGCTAACAGATTAAAAAACAAACAAAAACAAACTGAGTCTTATCTGTAGATCTCATGGACAGAAGCAAAGGATTTCCTGTTCCCTTTTGCTTTTACACAAAATCACTCAAACTACTTATGGCCCTTTTGTGACCTTTTTCTTTTCATTTTAAGGCTATCCTAGATTTTCATTTTAACCTAATTTCATCTAATTAAAAATGGAAGAATGTGGCAGAGTATATTTGTTCTAGACCTGTATATCCCACTAGGACAAGGTTTCTTAAATCTTTTTTTTTTTTGTCATGGACTCCTCTGGCAAGATGATGAATGGTGAAGCCTACGAATCCTTCTCAGAATGTTTATGAATAACTGAAATACTTTATTTCAGATAAACTAGCAAAAAAAGTAATTTTTTTGCATCCAAATTTGAAGATCATCTAAAATTAATTGCTAGATCCTTTTTATGGACTTTCAAGTCCATAAGAACTACTCTAGAAGATGGCACTATTACTTCTCCCTTCAATGTGCAAAGGAAAATCAAAAATTTGTTGCAGTGAAATAGCACACAAATTACTCTCCAAAAAAAAAAAAAAAAAAAAAAAAAAAAAAAAAAAAAAGTCTACAAACTGATAAGGAGATTGCTGTCTGGGGAAAGCCATTTCCTCCACAAACAAGGATCCAATCGTAAACTATCCATTGCTTTGACATCCAACATCCTACTGCCTTCTGAAAAATAGAATTAAGTTAAGCTTTATTCTTTAAAGGGTGAAGTCTTCATTCATCCTACCTAGCACATTCTACATATTTTTTTGTCATCAACTTGCTGAAAAACCTTTTCTGATAACTAAAACATATACCTTTGATCCTTTTTTGAGCAATTTTAAGTGTCACAGGCATATTTGGAGCATTTGTCTTCAACTATCTGTAACATTACTGTAATTTCTAATTTGCTATTTGGATAATTTCCAGCAAACTCTTCACTTTTTGAATATATTCTTGACAACTGTTTGAATTACAAACTTTTTTATATCTAAGCAGTTGATAATGACCTTATCTATAATGATGCAGAAAACATGCTAAGTCATCTCATTTCTTTCACTTGGTAAGACTTTGCCATTTGGTCAAGAAGAAATGCTTTAAAAAACAAATCAACAACAAAAAAACCCGCAGAATAGCAACAGGCTTTTTAACATGGCAGATTTTAAAACCAGTTTTGTTTAATGGCTTATATGTTTATGTTATTTCTGGAGGTTCTCTGCTGTTTTAACAAACTGTACCAACTGTATGGCTTTCTTGAGTCTCAAGGAAAGATCAAGGGATACAATAAGACAACTGCTACAGATTACATTATAGCCTTTGTGAACAGTGGTTTCATGAGTTGCAAATTTCTTATCTGTGGGTACACTGGTATCATTGTTTCTAACATCTTTTCCCCAAACATGGGAATCACTAAACAACTATTTCTTACCAGAGTATACTGCGAACCAAAATTTAAAGGAAAATTTTGTCTAGTTTGTTAATCACACATTTCCTGCTTTGAGCAAATTTACAGCATGCCTCAAAAGGCAGCTGTTCAGCTCAACAACTAATATGTATATATCAGGGAAAAAATGCCTTTTAACAATTTTCAAAAAAATAATTCCATAATGAGGATACTAACTAAAACTTGTCCTGAAACAAATTTGTTGTCTTCTTAGTTTTCATGTTAAAGATACATTATCATTCCCAGGAATCAATTACACAGGATTGTTTTATTCAACAAAGTCCACCTCAGAAGCTAGTTTACATACATTTTATAGATAGAGTTCTTCAAGTGATACTGCCACAAGGAATGAAAAGATCACTGGATTTTCCTAATTCATCTAACAGGCCATTTAGCATTTTTATTTTTATTTGTTGGCCCTCAATAGTGGTACATTTCTGAATGTTTTAAGCAGTGATTCATATAATTAAAAAAGAGGAACCAGCACTCTTCTTGATAATATGGATTGTATAATGTACCATATAGTCACATATAAGACTGCTGCAAGCATCCTCCCCATTGATAGAGCATGACAATATCAAGAAAAACCACCTTCACTTTTCAAACATTGTGGTGCTTCATCTCTTTTACCTATGAATGTGGCTCTGCAGAGAACTACATTGCTCATTACCATTTAGACTCTCAGCTATAGTTCCTTCTATATCCATCATTGCTGGAATCAAGACTGATGCTCTCTCTAAATCTGCCTTAATCACTGCAATTTTAGCATCATCTAATACACTACAATCAGTTTACCATCAGATGAGAAAATGGAGTATTACTTATCAGTTCTAAAATCTGCTTTTATCAATAAAGATGCAAACAAAATTATAGTATTATGACAACCAAACTGTACATTCTGAAAATATGACAAAGTCAGAATTTAAAACATTTCTTTGGTGCTGAGAAGGCTACATGTAAAGAAAAAATTCTGTTTTACTCTATTATTATTCACATGGTTAATAAGTATTTGACAAATTCAACTGATATGGATAAAAAAATAACCCAAACAAAAATAAATATAGGAATTTTTCTTTCATACTAAATGAAATAATCAAAAATATGATGTTTAAGTCATTGTTCACCATTTGACACATCTGGTCCTTATAGATTACAAGTTTAATTTCTGCCTCTGCCTCCTGGGTTTCAACCCCCAGTTAAAATCTCACCTTTTACAGGAAACCTTGTTCAATCTCTTTTAATTTAGGAGACTTCAATTTCTTAACCATTTCCAGTTTATCCTGCATAAAATTTGTACATAGTTATATTCCCTTAATGGCTCCCCCATTAGGTCCTGAGATTCTCAAGGGCAGGGGCCATCATTTACTTTTCTTTGTACTCTCAGCACAATGTCTGACAAATAATAGACACAATGTTTACTGACTAAAAACAAATATATAGAAGTCATTAAGTATAAAGTAAAAATATCAAGTCTGAGTTTGAAATGTCTAACAACAGTTTTGCATTAATTGACAAAACAGATATGCTTTTGGTGTTAAGTCATTTTGCTACGAGCTTATCTTTTTAACCTCTGGAATCCATTTGTAAAAAGTATGGATCTGGACAGGAGGTGAATCCAAGATTGGACTGGATGATCTATAAGGTTCTTCTCAGATCTGAAGTCCTACTTCTGTGATTTCATATGAAAACCACTTTTACAACAAATGCCACAATACAGACGAAATCCACATTTTAATTTCTAGCCTGGACTTCAACCCTTAGCACTGGTCATACAATTTCAATTGCTTGAATATTATAGCTAAGATGCTCACCATCACCTCAAGCTAAAAGAAAAGTCAACTTTATCAACAAACTAATCCCACATTTCCAGTGCCCCAGCATCCAAACTTAAAATCAATCTTCTACTCCTTCATTTCACAATCCCTGAAGAGCAAACATCAACCCACTCCTAACTGATACTTCCCTTCTAGTTTCTATTTCTTTTCCTCTGTCACCATCCTAAGTCAGAAACTTATCAATTTATAACTATACTACAACAGTTTATGCACTAGTCTGCCTTCCATCAACTCTTCTACCCACACCCTTCACCCTAAATACCCAACTACACTTCCAACAACCTATTTTATTCCTGTCACCCTTGCTGTATAATACTACCTTTCAAAGGCTTTCCACTACTTAAAAAAAAAAAAAAAAATCTGCCCCAAAAGTGTATTTCTAGGCCCAATGTCTATTTGCTTCCCAAAATCTCCACTCTACTGAAACCGATTTACTTACTCTCTGGATTAACCTTTCTCCTCTCAAGTTTTTGCTCATTTTATTCCATTCTCCCATGCCTATTCAAATGCCATTCCTTTCAAGATCAACTTCTGATCCCACTCTCTTTATAAAGCTTTTACTGCCAAATCCTTCTGACTCTTCTAATATTGTTTATGCGACTATAAAATCTGACAATTAATTACTACCTTGCAATACTGCTTCCATTGAAATCTATATAATTATTTACATAACAGGAATTTTAAAGCATATTTATGTCTCATCTTCCCAATTATATCACAGGCTTTCCCATTTCTTTGTATTCTCCAGAATACCTGGGCTATTATTGCTTTGTATAGCAGAACATTTTAAATGCCCTAATGTTATTAATTTGCTAAAAACTATTACTTATTTGCCTCACAATTTGATATGTATTTTTTTTATGCTTGGCCATAAAAGAAAATTGAGGTTTATAAATTCAAGTGATTATGTAATTCAAAAGAGAAAAAAATTGCAGCAACAAGAAATTTTCAGCTGGTTAGAAATTTACTTATAATTTACTTTTCTTTAGAGATAAACGATTCATTGGGAAATATTTGAAATCCATTAGTGCTCTTAAATTCACTTCTTAACATCATTTTACTGCCACCAAACTATTAAAAACTAAAATTTTTTAAACTGTTTTTTTTATCACCACCTACCAGAAACATTCCAAGAAACAGTACAAAGATAGATCCAGATTTAAGGGCTAATAGCTTTTGATGACTTTCCCCCACAAATGTTCAGGATACATCTGAAAGATAAAGAATTTCTTATTTCTAAAATGTTTAATAGCACATATTCAAACTATAGAACTTAAGAGTCTAAATACGTTTTTAAAACATTTTAACAAAATATAATTTTTAATAACTATTTCACAAATTAAGAACTTTCTATCCCTCACTGGAAATTTATTAAAAGAATGCTGCTGCCTAGTCTTTTTCATAGTGAAACATAAAAATCATTCTGTAAGATTCAGCTTATTCATAATACTCAAATCTACCTGTTTATAGGGTATGGCAAATGTGGAGTCAGTAGATCTCAGCTCAAATACTACCTCTGATGTTTACTATTAGCCTCATCTTACACAAATCAAAACCTTTCTCAATCTTTCTCTTTAAAATGAGGGGGATGATTTAGAGCATGACACTGCTGAAATACTGTGCAGTTCTAAGTCTATGAGCATATAATTACATCATATACTTTATCCTCAGCACAATGTTTGTATCCTCATAAAAACTATAAATCTACTTCATCAAAATACTTGAAAAATTTTTAAAATATATAGGAAAATAAGGCACTTTCAGATAAATCGGTAAATCACTGAAAAATTCTTTAAAAGATTCTCTAATCCTATATTCTACTAGAAATCAGAATACAAATGCTTCACCATGTCTAGGATGAAAACAAAACTGGCTCCTGGATGAGTGAAGAGAAATTGTATTATGTTTCTACAGACACACACACTTTACAGAAGCAAGATTAAGTTTTTTATTCTATTTCAGTTAAGCAGGGTCTCTTCTTGCTAGGCCATAGAAAGGCAGGCTAGGGATGATGGAATTAAGACCTTCCTGGTCCTTTTACAACATACATTCCTTAATATGTTCCTCCTCCTGCCACATATGCCATATGTTCAGAAACTGGCTACACAAATCCACTCAGAGACAGAGAAATTAATATTAACAAACCAATTTAGCTATAACATTTACCCTATTTTGGTTTCCACACAATTCTTAGTTGATTTGGAATGGTCCTAATGGCAAGTTCAAGATACAGTAATAACAGGAAGTTGCTCTCACTTGCATAGTTATTTTGTGGAAATACAAGATTTTATATTTTACATTTCCTCCCCTCTTCTATTTAATACTTATTGTGCTTCCATATTTTAATTTTCCTAACTTTTTTTTTCATATTTCTTTAATAACTAGTCATATTCACCATCACTAGTTCAGGAAATTTACTCTCCTCAAAACTGTCATTTGGACATGATTCTGTTGATTAATCAAACTCATATTTTCCATAGTACTAGTAATTAACCTCATAATGCAAGGGATCAAACATAATATAAACAATAATCTACCTAAGGCAAGCAGTATTATGATCTAAGCCAATTAGAACCAAATATCCCTTCCCAGGTTTGGAAAAAACATGTTTTTTTTTGGTTTGTTTGTTTGTTTTTTTAATTTTAGCAATTTCTTTTACAACTTTACCACTATCATCAATTTTTAAGCAACAATTTGAAATATTTCATTTTCCACACATTCCCCCTTCTTGCGCTAGTAAGTAGACCTACACCAGTCTATGCTGTAAGTCTGCTTCTCTTGTCTGATCTGCCAATGAGTCTTAAGATCTTAGTCATTTGGCTTGTGATAATTCCCACCACTGATTCTACCTGAATCAAGCTACTATTCAAAAGATAAATAGGGGTTCTATATCCCTAGCTTCCATCTTGGCCCAAGTGGATTATCCATAAATTTGAATAATTCTTTCTGGGGACCACTTACTTCCCCAACTCTTAGCATTTGTAGTGTTGGCAAGGCTGGTATCTGCTGATCTTTTCTTTCTCCCTAAATTTTCAAAAGGGGAACTCCTAATTGGAATTCTCATTTTTCTACAAAGAAAAACTTGGGTCTTTTTATTCCTATATAACAAACTCCAGTCCAGTTAATAGGAAGATGTATATCTTCCATTAGACCACAGATCCAAATGTCTTTTCAGTACAGGCTGCTCTTGACAATGAATACTGAATTCATTGCTACTGAAAGGATAGTAGTGGGAGTCCTTATTTCCCAATGGTCTCTAATAGACTTATTTGGAATATAGATCCATCTCCGTAATTGTTTTCTTTTCCATTCACACTTTTTTATACAAGTGTTATTGCTTTGGTCTATTATGCTCCTAAATGAGTTGAAATATATTGCTTGATGAGTTTCATTTACCCCCACACTATTTAAGGAATGGAAGAAAACATTATAGTTTGATTAGCACATTGACACTCAGCTATCTTCCTATCTCCTTTATAATAAGAATATTTAGCATTTCCTCCTACCAGAATATATTCACAGCATTCAAGAGTTTGGGACCGACACTTCGACAGGCTAAAGTTTTGGAATTTCACATGTGTATTATTCCATAAGTTCGAATAGGCTATACACTTCACCATATCATTTCTTGGCCTTCCTGAATAGGTCCACTCATAACTATTTTCTCCCCAAAACTGACTCGATACACAGTCTGGTTCAGGCAATGCTTGCCAGCAACTGAAGTGCTAGTAGCCAACTGTTCTTCCTGTTGAGCCCTCAAAGCCTGTTCTGTTCCTAACCTCGGGTCAGTTACTGAGTATCCAGGCCAGATTCAGGGATACAGGAACAAAAGGCCAACTTTCTGTGGCTTCAGGACCTTCACAGATCCAGCAGCTAGACGTGTGAAAGGCTGCAGCCACTGTCTCTATTAGCCATATGAATTAATTGGGAGAGGGAGGTATCAAAACTGGTGCCAGATGAATGAACCCAAGTAGAATGGCACTTACAAGATTAAATAGAATGAACCCCACTATTGTTTTTGCTGTTAACTCAAATAATAAAGACCAATAACAGAATTGTATTCAGTCCTTCATTCACTACTCCTGTGTCCTGGTTTTTATTCTCATATCCTCATATATTCCTCGGAGGTTGACCACTTTCTTATATCAAACACTCAGAGAATACAATCATCAGCAATACTATAATTGTACTTAGTCTAAAGATGCTGAGTCCAATTTCCTCATTCATTCTTAAGTATTCCTCTTTATTATCACCTTCAAAAACTCAGGCATTTGTCTTTACCTGTCCATTCTCTGGTTGGTTTTATTAGTCCTTTCACTCTAGTGTAATGAGTCCATCCCTTTTCAGCAGTTTGGAAGCTGTTTCGGTTATCAGTAGTACTTGGAATATTCCTTTATATTCTGGTTGCAGTTTTAGAGTCTTTTCAGGACTTAAATTAGGACTTCATCACAGCCTGATAATGGTGGAGAGTAAATTGAAGAGGAGTTTGCTCAAGGCAAACCTTTTTTCCTAAGGGAAGAAAGGGAAGAAGAAACTACTAGTACTTAAATCCTCAAAAAGTTATCCTTTGATTTAAATTTGGGAAGGTCTTTTTTGCTCCCCATGTAGAGTAGTTCAAACAATTCATAGGGAAATAATCCAATATCGCTTCTAGGAACCATCCTAATTCTAAGTAATGCTATAGGTAAATACTTAGTCTCAATTATAAGCTTAGTCACCTGTCTCTTTAGGATTTGATTCCTCTTTTCTACTCTTCCTAAAGGAGGATGCCAGCAGGTGGAAATGCTAATTAATCCCTAGCCCTTGAATAATTCCTTGTAGTATTTTTGAAGTGAAGTGAGTTCCATTATCCGAGTCAATATTTCCACCATTGGCATTAGGAGGAATGATTTATTCCTTAACAACTTTGCTCATTCCTGAAGCTGTTGCAGTGTTTAGAGGATAAGCTTCTACTCATCTAGTGAAATGATCTAGTCTTACGAATTTAATCTTCCAATTGGAGCCATTTCAACAAGATCTACCTGAATACTTTGGAAAGCCAGAGACTCTTCTTCCTGGAATTCTTTCTCAAAACCTTGTTGACCTTTTGACATATCAAACAACTCTCACAAATCTATTTAACTATTGTATATATTCCCCTACATCGATAATTCCTTAAAAATAAATCACACATAGCTTGAGCTCCCCAAAGGTTCCTTGAAGCAAAATCCACAGTACTTCTCTAGCCAATGATCTAATTAGCATTTCTCTTTCCCACTGGGGAAAAGCCATCTCTTTCCTCCAATGCTTCCAGTGTTCCTAAATCCTGGAGCTTCCTTTCCTTTTTTTGCAAATATTGGTACAATCTCCACCTTGATAATGGAAGAGAGGAGCACAATTTCTTTTTCTTGTAAGAGACAGCTACTTCTTTAGCTGCCTCATCTGCCAGCCTGTTACTTCTGGTTTCTAAGGTATTTCCTTTCTGATTTCCTTTCACATAGACTACTACAATTTCTGCAGGGACAAGCAAATTCTCAAGTACTTGCTTCACTAGCTCCTCATGCACTTAATCCTCTTTCATACCAAATTTTCCCCAAAGTATGAACTAGTCTATATGCATATAAAGGAAAGTCCTTTCCTTTAAATAATTTTAGGACCTGAATCAACTCATACTATTATTCACAGATTTAAGCTAACCAATTGTCAGGCAAATACTTGGTTTCTTAGAGAATCCCCATGTTCCCCTCCACAATAGTATATCCACTGCACCATTTCCCATCTATAAGTGAAAAACCCATAATGAAGAGCCTATATACCCTTTGGAAAAAATGATTAGGTCAAACTCTAGCTTGAAAAAGTACTACATCTAAATAGTTATGTTCTTGGTCAGAATACTCCATATCCCCCTTTCATAAAAATAAGGCAGGATTTACACTAGAATCAGTTCTGAGAACCAAACTATCTTTTCCCATTAAAACTGTTTCATTGTTTAAGATTCAGGAATCTGATAAGCATCTTCCTGCCCTTTGATTCAAGATCTTCCTCACCTGATGGGGGTAAAGGGTTACTAAAGCTCCTCCAAAAAGTTAATTTTCCACTTTTCTTTCCCTCTCCCCTATTCCCCCTTCTACACATTCTGATAAGTCCCAGAGATTGGGTCCAGAAGTTCAGATAGAAAGGCTACTAGTTGTCTCTTCCCTGCCCACAATTGAGTCTACACCTCCATGATTGCAACTTGATTAACTATGATGAACAAATGGAAAGGTCTGTCTACAGTAGGTAATGCTAGTACTGAAGCTTCAGTCAGGGGCCGATTCACTTCCTTTATCAAGGTCTTTTTTTCCTCTGTCCATATAACATTAGGTTTTTCTAATAATTTTTGGTAAAGCTGCTTAGTCTATTAAGTTATGAGAGTCAATCCACAATCTACAACATCCAATTAGTCCCAGAAATTTTTTCTTTTGGCTTGAGGAAGTAGGAGCTCATTAATTCCTTTTATTCCTTTAATTGTTCTCCTTCACTAATCAAATATCCTAAATACTTCACCTCCTTTTCTACTTGTAATTTTTTCTTGGATATTCTCAAACCTTGTTTTCCCAGAAAATTTAATTGTTATAATTGCTTCTGCCACTTCCTCTCTTTTCTTCCTAGAGAAGAATGTTATTCACATACTGGAGAAGTATCATTCCCTTAGGAGTGAGTTTTTCTAGCAGCTTTTCCAAGATCTGGCCAAATTAGGTTAGGGGACTCAAGTAAATGCTTGGGAAAGTATTGTCCAACTATACTGTTATCTCCTCCAAGTGTCAGGATGTTCCCGAATAAATGCAAAGATCATCTCTACTTTCTTTTTCTAAGGGGCATCTTTAAGGTCCACAACAGTGAACCATGTGTGAGAAGTGGGAATCCTACTAACAGTATATGGGTTGGGTACTACTGGATACCTACTCTGAACTATTTTATTTATGTCTCTTAGGCACTGGGTCAACATGTGTGCTCCATCTGCTTTCCAAACTGATAAGACGGGAGTAAATGAAAGGAGACTTTCAGGTTTCAAGTAATCCATTCATCACTGGCTACAATTGCCATTCTATGTTCTAATTACAATTCAGGATTTTAGGTAGCATGTCACTACTTAAATGCCCAATTTTCTTACCTTGCTCTATGCACAGACTCCCATAGGTTGGCCATTCCTTCCTTTTTCACTAGTTTAGTCACACTTTTCAGAAAGCGAAATTCTCAGGATTCTAGGTTAAGGGGGAGAAGGATCACAACCAGACTACGAAGTCGCTGAAAATCAGCAGGGGCACCCATTTTGCTTTCAGGTGATTGGTCTCTGATCTGATGCTTTGGATCCTGGATAGGCCACCAGATTGTAAAAAATGCCATTATCTAGGATGAAAACAGAACTAGCTCCAGGGTGAGTGAAGTTAACAGAGTTTTAATACATTCTTGGAGGAGGGCATGCTGTCCACAAATAGACACATCTTACAGAAATGAGATCAAACTTTTTATCATATTTGAGATACAGAGAGTCTTTCCATTATTATCCTATTGGCTGGGGAATAGTGAAATTAAAAGACTTCCCAATCCCACTTACAATATACATTCCTTAACATGTCTCTCCCCCCATATATCACATGTTCAGAAAATGGATGCCCAACTCCACCCAAAGGTGAAGAAGTTAATATTCATAAAGTAATTAATCACTTTGCTCTTAGCTATAACCTTTACCCTTTACCTTACTTTGGTTTCCACACAGCTCTTAGCAGGTCAGTTTGGCTCTAAACATAAGTTTAAGATATAGTAATAACAGGATGTTGTTCTCACTTGCATAGTTTTGTGGAAAATGCAAGATTTTCTACTTCATATACATGAGAACTAAATATGATTATCTGGACATAAACCAATTCTCAAGGTCTTTACATTTTTAAGTTGTGATACTTAGAGAGAAATGAAAATGATGTGTAACATGAGGAAAACCTAAGAGATTATTAATATTTTTTTAAAAAAAGATTTCTAAAAGGTCCTTTAAAATTTATTTATGCAAATAGAAAGAAAAAAATTAACTTCATCAATTCATGCTATTTGTTTTTCCTAGAAAGTCCCTCGAATGTCATTTCACAATGGTACTTCACAAGTACCCAAATTTTCCAATGTGTACTCTGAAGAGAGAAGAAATCAACCTTAGGTTGATAAAGAAAAAGTAAACCATGCACCTCCAATGCATCCCAAGAAATATGTTAAGCATCAATAAATTCCCTAACAAAAGTACAAGAAAATTCTCCTTTTACTAAAAAGATTTTTAAAAGGCTCAAGTCTGGGATCTGAAGACCATGTACAATACCTAATTTGCCATGTCTCGTGACATGCTAGCTATCTATGCAGAACCTAATTCCTACACATGGAACACTTTAAGAATTGTAAAGCACTTTACTCACAAAAACACCAAGGCACAATGCAAGTATAATCCCCATTTTACTAATCAAGAAACAGAGCCTCAGAGGTGAAACTTCTTATATTCCCAACATCTAGCACAGTCTGACAACTTGGTAAGCATTTAAATGTTAAAGCAGGATCACATAGCTAGAAAGTATCTAAGATAACACTAAAAATTTAGTCACCTCTAAAAACCCCTATATCATGGAAATGTCAATATTTTACTGCATTATTTTTTAAAAAATTAATTTAGGACTTCTTTGCTAAGTTCTAATGCTAAAAATTTCATTACTACTTATGACATCATAACTGATTTTGGTAGGCAAGACTACAACTTAGTAAAAATATAGCTTCTGCTGAAGAAGGGATTCCTGATGGGTACATAAGAAAAGCAAAGATACAGATATGTAAGTATGTTTTTTGTACCAGAGGCAAAAATGGGAGTTTCAATGTGTTAAGACATGAACTCCTACTTAAAGAGAAAAGTTAAAAGACATTTATGCGATCAAATTTTATAATCAACTCAGTACTCAGCACAGTTAACAGCTGCTGAATGAACATGAATGAAGGGGAAATAGAAAGGGGCATTTGTAGTTCCTCTAACTAATATTAAGAATGTGCTGTTAACATTGAATTAACATTCACTGACTGGGCTACAGAAAGTTTTTTGGAGTGGAGGAACAAAAAAGAATATACTTGAGAAGATTACTGATATTAAATATGTGCATTAATAAGTCACAATGCATATAAGCTATGCAAAGAAAGCAGAGCTACAGTTAAAAAAATTTCTGTTCTTGTGATTAGTTTTGCTTTCATTGAAAAACAACAACAAACAAAACCCATAGAAAACAAATTAAAAGAGATTCCATTCATACTAAAAGATAAAACAAATAAAGTCCAAAAAGAAGCTAAAATTGTAAAGAGAATCATCACTTTTTCAAAGCATCGAGGATCAAAATCTTGTTTTGTTGCATTTTAATTGTTCTTGCAAATGTCTCTTTCCCAGATTTCTTGATCCACAGTCTTACGTGGAGTTTTCTAACTTGTCACTTAGTTTTCAGACTCTAACCTCTATGGATGCCAATGGACCATCTGCCTGAAGTATCACTTTGAAGATGGTATTTTAAGATAAATTTTAACCCTCTGTTTAAAGTTCTGACCTAAAATTCAAAGATTCTCTATTATCTGGCTTCTATCCTACCTTTCCAGCTTCACTTCCCACTAGCTCTTCTCCACAAATCCTTAGTCAAATCATTCTACTTGAGGTCCTCCAAACTAATTTTTACGCTAACTTTTGCTATAGTTTCCACATCCAGTTCTCCATCCCATAAAGCAACTTCATCTTTGCCTATTAAACAAAAATACAACATCTATCTTCACTATTCTTTCAACAATACATCACAATCTACCTCAAAGGACTTCTGAGTAAACATGAAAATCCATCACTAAGTCTTCTCTCTACTCCTTCCCCCATTCTAAACATATCCAGGATAATATACTCACCTCTGCAACAATCTTCAAAGGTTCTGAAGTTCACTCATTCTATACTCTTTACAATAAAACTGCAAAATAATAATTTAGAGAAGTAAACTTAAACACTTGTACCTCACAAAATTTTATGCTTCTAAAAGAGTTTAAAATCAACTAGGGATACTGGGAGAAGAGTGGGTGTGAACGTCCTAGAACTCAAAACTTTTTAAAATTTTAACCAATACAAATTTAGTACATCTCTTTACATTAAAAAGTTACTCAATTATGGGGGGGAAATATACACTTTATCTAGATGATGAATAGTTGGAATAAGTTTTTCCCTCCTAATTAAAATTGAAAATCCAGTTCCAGTTAAAAGCTCGTCCCCAACTCAATCTCAGGTTTAAGATTTTAACAACTACTGTTGTCCAGTTAATATCCTATTAAGTTTAAATCAAAGTTTTTCATTTAACAGAGTCATTACAGAACTGCTTAATAAATGCTTACCGTACTCCTCAGACAATAGTTATCCGAGGGCTGTCAAAAACTATCTCCATTTTAAAAAGCGAATCACGGTTAAAATCGAAAAGGAATCACAGCGTGACCTTGGGCTAGCAACTATTATGGCAAAGCAGAAAGAATTCCTGAATCCTGAAACCCAGGGCCTTCTTCGGATTCTCCAGCTTCCACACTAAAGTGGAAACGCCCTCTATCTAGGCAGGGTGGGCCTGGCAAAAATAACTTTTATCATGTTTAAAAAAGTCAAATCACGGCCTCTGCAATCATGGTGGCAAAGCAACATGAGATGCGTGAGGGGTGTGTGGGACAGCGGAACACCAGAGTCGAGCACACGCCTCCTATACCCGAGGGAAGAGACAACCCAGCTAGAGAGGTAGCAAAACTCCACCCCCCTTCTCCGGCGGGAGAGAAGGCCTAGTTCCCTCCCTCCCTCCCCACCCCCTCTCCACCTCCTCCCTTTTCGTTCTCACAGCGAGGAACTTTCTTGGTCGCGATTGCCGCGAGGCCCCCTCACTTCCGGTGTGGTGCCGCTATTGCTGCGCCATCCCCTAACACCCCCCCCCCCCCCCAGTCAGGCAACCGCAGCCTTCAATTGACCTTTGTGGGTGGAACTCAGATTTGTTCAGTCACTCACTGTGCTCTCACCCGGGACGGAAGGTGAACGCCTAGTCCACAAGAACGAATCAACCGGGTAAAGACTCCTCTCCTCTCCTCACGAAGCTTAAAATGGGAAAGAGTTACCGCCACCGCTGCCGAGACAAAATGGCGCCGGGAACAGGATTTGGCGCAGGCGCCTTGTATAGCCCCTGCCCCGCCCCCGGTGCAAGCCCCTCTCCGCAGCTATGAGTTCCGTTTCCATGGGACACCTGCCGCCAATCGCCGCTCTGGGCCGCTCTTCCTGACCCCCGAGTTCACCAATCAGTGTTCACTCAAGCACATCCGGAGTCATCTTCACCAATCATTTCTCAGGATCTACTGACTCAATTCCCAACTCCTCCAATAATGTTTGTGTCTTCGCGTAGCCAATCATAAGTGGGACATTTCCTACCTGCTGCTTTTCTTACCAATCGGTGCACTCAAGGCGTTACATCCAATCGGGACGGCGGGTAGCGAGCTCCAATGAGGAGCGCGGACGGGTGCTCCATCGTCATGAGGGACCAATAGGAGTTCGTGTAGGAGCGAGTCTGCTCAACAGCTTGTTATTTGGTGGATTGTGGCAGTAAATCGGGGCGAGCGGGGGACTGGGCGCAGGAACTGCCGCGGCGGCCAGGAGTGGTGCTGCCCGGACGGGGGCCCGCTGGGGTCAGTGTGGCTGGGGGGGATCGAGAGCTGACAGCGCGTACTTGAGCCGCAGTTGGTAGGTGGGGAGAAGAAGAGCGGGGGTTATTGAATGGGCAAAGCGGTAATAGCAGCTGGTGCTGCTGCCCGGAGTCCCGGTGCACTTAGAGATTTGGGGGTGGGGGTGGGGACGGGGGCGGCGAAGGAGAAGCTTCAGCAGCGGGAACCGCTGCTGTCTGTTTTCTTTTCTTTTTCTCTCCTCCCACCCCATCTCCAGTTCCCGGGGTAAAATGGCTGTGGGGGTGGCCGCCCCGCTAAGTTTGCTCTGGCGGAGTGAGGAGCTGGGCTGCTCCCGGGAGAGGGGTCCCAACTGTGCGGTGCTTCTTCCTCGAATGGATTCGGGAGCTGGACCAGAGGGATCGGGGTGGGGGCCTGGACGACCGGCGCCTCTAAGAGCGGCACAAAAAAAGTTGAGGCGGGTGAAGGGAGGAGGCAGTCGCTGCCACTGTGCGGTTCCCTTCCCCTCCCACACCCTGTCCCGGCTGCCTCCCTTCCTCTTCTCCACCTCTTCATTGCCCCCCACCTCCTCCTCCTCCTCCTCTCCTTCTTTCTCCTTTTCTTGGTCCGCGGGCGGCTGTTGCCCCTGTGGGACCCTAAGCCGCTTCTCCTCCCTGACATGGTGCAGAGCTGGGGGAGGCAGAGCAATGGCGCCGTGACACACCACCGCCGCTGCCGCCGCCACCGCGGGCACCGGGGGGGAGGGGACGGGAGGGGAGGGAGGGGGGAGCGGCCGAGGAGCGGGCGGGGGGGGGGGCAGAGGCGGGAGAGAGCGAGCGGAGGGAGACACGGACCGCCCCGGAGACTGCCCCTCCGGGGGAGTCCGAGAAACAGAAACTGCTTCCCTGCCTGCCCCCCTCCAGCACCGGCGGCACTCGGAGGAAGCCCCGACTTCACTTTCCCCAGTGGAAGTGAAAAGAAGGGCGGAGGCGGGGAAGTCCGCGGAGGGGCGGCATGAAAGCGGGTTTGGGGGCTTCTTCCGCCCCCCTCCTCTTTCTTGGGCCTCTGCTTTTCCTCCCGACCTGGGACAGCGAGGGCTGTGCCCCTCCCCGCTGGGGCTTGTTTACTCGGACGGCTCGTAGGGCTGTTGTTGGTTAACTGCACTTCTCTCTTCCTCCCTCACGCATCCAGCGCTGCTGAAGACTTCTCTTTGAGCTGGAACCCCTTAGATCGCCCCCCAAAATGAAGGTAAACGGGATAATCATGCCCCCCCCCCATACCCTTGGTGGCGAGGGGCCGGGCTGCCCCTTTTTGGTCGTCTTTACACCTTTCCTGCTTTTGAGCTGAAGGTGGTGGGACTTTTTGTTTGGAGTATTAAATTTATATTATATATATAATTTGCATTCATATGTATATGTTTTCATTTGTATACATGATATAAAAACTTTATTACTTTGTCAGTCATTGAGAGGCGGGGGGAAAAATAGCACCTATTGAATGGGACTGGAAGAGATTCGTGTATATAAAGTGCAGTCCTTGTCGACCCCTTCCAAGGCCCTAGCATTCTAACTCCGTACAGAGAGAGTCTAACTCTGAGCTGTTGTTCTTTGGGCGAGTATTTTTCTTTCAACACTAATGACAGCAGCCTTTGCAGAAGTAAAGCTTTTGTCCTATTTTTGAGTTTCAGGGGATTTTTGTTTTGTTTGTCCATTTCCCTATAGAGCAAAGAGTGTGTGTGAACATGGAATGGTACATAGGATTGGAGAGAGGTTTCAGTTTTTCTAGAACTTTAGAAATAATATGCATTACACACATATATGAGGCTGAATTAAAACAATGCTTAATGCTCAGTCCATATGGTAAATGTTATTAAACTCTTCTTACTGAAGAAGATTCTTCCAAAATAATTTCAAGAATATTTGGAAGGACGATAGGAAAGAAATGGCATTTTGTGATGAGGTAGTCTAAAATGTTTTATACTGATTACACTTCTTTGCCAGAAGTAGTTCTAAAATTTTATTAATTATGTGCTTTTAAAATTGGTCAGTTTTATCAAATTCATGATTGATTTATTGACTTATCCACTTAGTAAGCCTTACCTTCCTAAATTCTTAATGCTTGCTATGATTTTGATCAGAAAGAAAAATAAGTGACAAAAAATTTTTTTTAAATTTTTCAAATATTTTGGGGCTTTAAAACTTTAGGAAGGTAAATAAAATTTAATAAGTGAATAAGGTAGCATGTATTAAATTAGAATGTTGTTTGGAGCAATAAATTGGGTAAATAAATTATTTTCCTGCTTATAGTATATTGCATTTAAAAACAATATGTACATATAGATAGCTTTGTGAGCAAGTGCAAAGCTATCATAAAAGATGTGTGTATAATAAGGAGACATCAGGTTCACATCAGGATTACAGTTTATATAGTAAAACAAAATATCTATTTCATTATATTTTGACACTTCAGCATGTTGAAATTAGATACTTCCTGAGGAAGCTTTTTTTTTTTTTTAACCAGCAATATTGATGAAAAAAACTTAGTGCTACAAAGTAAAAGCATGAGTTCATGTCTCTGTTATCAGTTATTGTGACTTTTCCATTTCAACTTCAGCTTTCAGGCACAGTGTTGACTAAATAACATTCTCAATTTTAAAATAGGTTGAATGGATACTCATTTATTCAGAGTTGTAACATTGTGTTTGTTGTTACATGATAACTATTTGTTTAAAGTTATTAAACTGATTTGTTTGTATTGTTAATGTAAACATTTTAAATTAGTAGTAAAATGTCAAAGATGATTTAAATGTTTTGAATCTTCAAAACAATAAAAAGTTATATAGACCATTTCAGGCTTGAACTATAGAGCTCCTAAGATTAATATACTAGCTCCTAAGATTAATATACTATGTTCTCCCGAATTCTCAAACTTTTGGTATACTGTAAAGTTTCTTTAACTCTTTACATCTGGAGAAAAAAATGACAGTGCATTCTTTTTTAATATTTTCCACTCATAAATTAAAGGGCATGTGATAGTGGGGCATCATAGAAGTTGTTTGAAGACATCATTTTTGTTATAACAGAACTACTGTTTAAAAATGGTTGAATTTAAAGGTACTTTAAAAATATAAGTCTACAATATTCAGTGTAGGAAAGAATAAGTATGTTTTAAAATATTTTTGTTATTCTCATGTAGATTTTACATATTTGGTCTTTGAGGGGAGGAGGAGGGAGAATTGCAGTCATATGTTAACTTTATATATTCTCTTTACCAGGCAGCAGACGAGCCTGCCTACCTGACAGTGGGGACTGATGTCAGTGCCAAGTACCGAGGTGCCTTCTGTGAGGCAAAGATTAAGACTGTGAAAAGGCTGGTGAAAGTTAAGGTAGTGTTTCTGACATGTCAAAATTGTTAACACTTAGTTTTTGTATTCAAGATGAACAGAGGAGAGAGTAGTTGTTTAAAATCATTAATTTTTTTATTGACTGCCCATTTTGTGTAAGATTCTGTGCTGTGCTAATTTTGTAATATAATAATGTCTTTAAAACCACAAGAGTGCATTGTTAAAGTTTTAAAATGCAAAATGAGAAATTACAAGTGCTTTATGTTTGATATATAATGTTTTAATTTTCATTCTCTTTATTAGACATTGAGTTTTAGAATAGTTCACTTAGAAATCCTTGTGTTTTTTTTTTTTTTTACTGTCATTTAAAATTATAATCTAGTTTGTGACAACATAATCACTTTAACAATCCATTTTGGTGCCACAAGTACAGATTTGTGATTTGAACAATGAACAAGAAAAGAAAGATAACATATTTTGATGAAAAAAGAAAAAAAGAGAGGAAGGATGGTATATGATTCTCAAAGGAGGCAATTGCCCTTTTACTATTTAATGATTGTTACATGATAGGATATAAATTTGAATTATGTGATCTACCTTTGAAATTTTTGCACAAACCATAGATGGAATCCCTAGGATAGCATTTGGAAATATGTAGAACTGATGAGTTAACTTAAATTTGTTTTTGTAAGATATATTTCTATTTTTTAATATTTAACTATGTTGAAGTATTGCCACCTAGCTGTTTTTGAGAGGCTTTTAATTTTTTATTCTTGTTTCTTAGAAGTATTGAATTTTTTTTGCAAATGTAGACGGTAATTGTTTTGATACTTATATTCTAAAAAAGTATTTTATATTTTTTTCTATTTTGATGATTCTTCTCAGCACTCTTTAAATTTTTTTGCTCTGTATATTCATTCTGGTGAGACCTTTTTTTTTTTTTTTTTTCAATAGTGGTATTTGTCTTGAAATGTTCTTCTCCTAGTTTTCTTGCATCTCTGAGCATTCCTTTTCAGCCTTTTCCCCTAGTTTTTCTTCTTTTTCCTGCTTCTTAAAGTATGGGAATTTCCTGAGACTATTCTTGACTTTCTTCACTTCTCACTATACTTTTGCCTGTGGTGATCGCAACTCCTATGATCTCAATTATCATCTTTGTGCAGATGATTTTTAATTTTGTATCTTTACACTTGGGCTCCAGTTCTCCATTTCTAATTATTTGTTGCCTCTTGCCCTTAATACCTACCAAGTACCTCCAATTCACCATATTCAAAATTGAACTCATTATTTCCTTGTCCTCACTTCCCTAGCTATTAGTGACAACACTGCTCTCGTAGATACTTTTCAGTCATTTTGGATTTCATTTTTTACTTTTCCCTCTCCCTAAATCCTCACATGAAATAATTGGTCAGCCTTTTGTAGTTTTTGTCATATATCTTTCCTCTTCTTCAGTGATATTTCCAATACCCGTATTCAGGCTATCACTATTAATTTTCAACACTTAAGTGATCTTCTTGTCTTCAATTTCTCTTCACTCTAATTTATCCTTTTGACCATTGTCTGAGTAATCTTACTAATAATGTATGAGTCAAGTTAGGTTATTTCTGCTTTAAAAAACTTCACGGGTTTTAAGAATTTAAAAATTAAAATACAAATTTCTTTCAGTGTTCTTGTCTTTCTTTAATGTGGCTTCATTGTATCTTTCCACATATGATTCTCTTTCATACAATCAATATTCCTTCTATGATAGCCATTTCATTATATCTTACCCTGCCCTTTTCTATCTGTATATTTGTTTAGGCTCTCAGCTACTTCCTGCAGCTAGACGACTTCTACATCCCTATTGAGATTCTTTTCTTCCTTCAACTCTCTGTATGGGTTTCTTTAAGTGTTTTCTTTTCCTCTAGCTATAAATGATCCTCTTTTCCTTAATCCCTTATCTCTGTTTAACTTTTCCTATACACTTCTAGTTCTAATACATTATAGGTACTTGTGTATTATGCCCCCCTACTAGACTGTAAGCTTCTTAAGAGCAGGGACTTTGTAATTTTTTATTCTTTATTCAGTTTGTTGTGTGTATTAGAGGAGTTGGATTGAACAGTGCTAAAGTACATAACAAATGTGATTTTAGAGCTATATGGTATATCACCATTTCTATTACTCTAGTTTTATTTCACAAGATAAAAAAGATGAAAAATTTTAAAATATTGATTTTGAGCTTTACTCTTTAGGTTTTATTTTCTTTATGCTGAAGGTCAATAATTGCTTGGTTGATAAATGAAAAAGCATTTTAAAACATTGAAATGATTAATGTATGTTTCAAATGAATATTGTCATCATAATTATCATTATTGTAAAAGTAAAAAAAATTATTTTGCAAAATTCTTTCAGGTAATCCTGAAACAGGATAACTCTACACAATTAGTGCAAGATGATCAAGTAAAAGGACCTTTAAGAGTATGTATGCAGTATAATTTAGATAATACTTGAAGTTGCAAGGTTTAAAATTTGTGGCATACTGGGTATCATTTTTGAAAAAAGGGTTGGAAAATTATCAGATTTTTTTTATATGAGTGTTAAGCCATGAGAAATAATTCTGTCCTGTCTATTCAAAAAGGGGCAGCTTTGTGTCAGAAATTGAGTGCTGGAGATGGAGCCAGGAAGACCCAAGTACTAATCATGCCTCTATCACCTGCTAGCTGTGTGATCCTGGGCAAATGACTTAATTCTCTGAGCTTCAGTTTCTCTATCAATTTACTGAATTAATAATAGATAGCACTCATCTCGAGGGCTACATGCGGGATGAATGAGACAATATATGCAAAAGCACACTGAATTCTTAAAGTACTATATAAATCTTTATTATTATTATTAAAAGAATCCATTGACTCAAACAAATATAATAAAGATCAAACGGAATATTAGCATTTTTTAGAAATATAAATTGTATTCTCAAATGACTATATCCTTAAGGATACTAAATGACATTTTAAGGAAAGAATTTTAGATGTGTTGTTCTGCTGGATTTTTATCTCTTTAAAGATTTTTGTTGTTGCAGTAATGGAAATAAAGAATGGCAAGTCAAGTCTTTGAAAAGCCTACACATACATAAACATTTACATATTAATATTGAATTTTATGGGGTGATAATATATTTAAGAAAATATATTCTCTTGACTAAGATGTTTGAAGGAAATCCTGTTTGTTTTAATGATTTATTTTCATTTACTATTTCTTATGACCTTTGACTTATGTTAATAAGGAAACATCCTTGTTAGTCAAAAAGTAATTAAGGTATAATAATCTTTTTTCAGTAGTGTGATATGTAAAGGACTGGGTACTGTCTGCTTAAGTCAGTTGATCTTTCTGCTTCTTGGTGAAGCAGAATGTAAAAATGATTTCTTATTGCCTTATCCTCACTTTGATCTTCAAGAAGTTTAAAAACTGTTTTTGGTTACTAGTTTGTTGTTAAACTTAGAAATTTATTGAACAATGTAGTGTAGGAGAAAAGGCATGGAATAGAAGCCAGTAGATTAGATTCTAGTCCTGGCTCTAGCCTATAAAATACATGAACCATGAGTTTTCTCATTTGCTTTAACAGTGTTGTGAAGATCAAATGAGATAATTTGAATAGTACATAAGTATTAGTGAAATCGTTATTTAAAAGTATGATTTCCTTTCCTGAAGACTTTCATATTTGGGGGATGTTGAAAAGGTAAGGGCAATGTTTAAATTTGATGATTTGTAATGTTTGGCTTTTGGGTTTAGGTTGGAGCAATTGTGGAAACTAAAACATCTGATGGATCCTTTCAGGAAGCTATTATCAGTAAATTGACAGATGCCAGTTGGTATACTGTAGGTAAGTAATTATGTTAATTCATGTGGATTTGTATTTTGGGGTATATTTCTATTTCATAAGTCTAGTTAACTAATTTGTCATTAAAATTATATATTGATGTCTGCTAGGAATACTAAGAACATATTTGATTAAAAGTTTATTGATGAAATGGAGGTGGCCTTTGAGGAACATATATCCTTGACAATATGAAAGTTATTCCATCCAAGAGTAAGATAAAAGCAGGAATGTAGTTTTTTTTCTTCTAATTATTTTAATTTTTCCCTCCAAGGAAGTTGTATTAAGTATATGGTGAAAATTCACATTATTAATATATTTCTCACTTATTTTTCATGTAATTAAAAATGACCTTAATTTTCTTTCTTTATGGTACTACCAGTTTTCCATAAGACTACTAGAAGCTAGGCCTTATTTTGCTTAAATTGGCTAATGTGGATGTCTTGGATCAGTGTAGTTAGGAGATTTATCGGTGTAAACAAAGACATAATTAAGAGATATTGAAGTTATTTTTAAAGAGAAAAGTGTGGTTTACAGATTTCTAATTTTATTACACCATAATGTTTAGCATTTTTATTCTTTTGATTTTTATCTTATTCTCTAGTTTTGTACTTAAAGTAGATAGTAAATGTTTGTTGTGTTTCGTTATTGTAGTATTTATTTTATATATTGTTGGGTTCACAATGAGCTCGCAAAGTTGAATTTAAATAATGTTTGCCTTCAAATATTGAAAATAATGCCATTTTAGTTAACATTTTTGATGGGTAAATCAATCTGCAAGCGTTTATTTAGCATTATTATGTGCCAGGTACCATTTTAATTAACATTTTTGTGAGGAAATCAATTTACAAGCATTTATTTTAGCATTATTATGTGCCAGGAACTTCACTGCACAATCAAAAAGTTTCTGTCTTACACTCTGCAGGAAGGCAGAACACAAAACTAAAATCTATAAATAAATGCAAATATATATACAAACTAATATCAGGGGGCATTAGCATTTGGCCTCTTCAGTGAGGTGCTATTTGAATTGACCTCCTGTGAAGAAAGCTCAGGATTCTGAAAGGCAGAGATGAGGAGGAAATTCTTTCCCAGGAGGTACAACAACCTGTACAAAGATTCAGAAGTCAAGAATGTACATTATGTATGAAGATGTGCCTAAGAATAGGGCAGTTTGATAGGGTAATAATCCATATTGAATCTTGGTGTAGGCTGGCACCAGATTATAAAGGGCTTCAGATTTCAAACAGAGAAGCTCATATTTTATTTTATAAACAGTAATGAATCACTAAATACTCTTGAGCAGGAGAGTGACATGGACAGACATGGATATAGTTTTCGGAATCATTTTGGTAGATATTCAAGGACAGAGACACACTTCAGGCAGTGAGAACAATTGGAAATAATCTAGAGGTAACGAGTGCCTGGCCTGGAATAGTTGTATGAATGGAGAGAGAGAGATGTCAGAGATCCTTTCACATCTCTGAATAAGACTTAGACAATCAGTTGAATATGTGGGGCAGGGAGAATGGAGTGGTGGACATTATTTTTAAACTTTCAGTCTGGGTGATGTGAAGGGTGGTGGTTACCTTGATAAAAATAGGGACATTTAGGTGGGATGGGAATTTGTGTGTTCTGTAAAGCTTATGCACAACACTTAAAAAATTATCAGTAAGTCTTGTGCCTCAGAGCCAGTGTTTTGTTTTAGGTTGAATGTCTTCATTTTTTGGTTTCTACTTGATTACTTCGCTTCATGATTATGCATTCTTTGTTATTCTTGTGTCCCCTATAGAATCACTTTTACTTGTTATGACTTTTTTTTCTCCAACTTTTTTTCTTTTGCTTTGGAAGTTATTGTCTGTTTTGGCATGAACACTTTGAGCAACATGACTTTCAGAAACACTACTTTTGGAGTGTAGTAGAAACTTCCAGCAAGTTTATGAAATTTTATTTTGATGGGTTTTAATATGATACTTAACAGCGCGTTTGCCTACTTATGTGAATTTTGCTAATGAAATAATTCCTCTTATTTCTGAGCAAGAGTACTTGCTCCTTGAATGTTTCTGAAATTCGATCCATTTGATACATAAGTATCACTATTATTATTGGTAGAATACATGATATATTTTAATTAATGCTACATATTTGCAGATTACAAAGCCAAGAATTACAGAAAAATGAAACATATAGATGTGTATTATCTAGGAGCATTAAGTTGAGTAAATCATGGCAAGGTTTACTAGTTAGTATTTCTTTCAGAAAATTATTAGTCTTTATTTCCTTTTCAGTATAATAGCAATGTTTTGACATTTATATAAACAGTATTGAATACAATCATTCAACACTTGTTCTTTGCCAGTTGAATGTTAAGCATTCTGCTAAGCAATGAGATGAGTGACTGTAGCTGGGAATATACCATTTACATGTGACTAATCATAATAGTAGCTCTCATAAATTGCTTTAAGATTTGCAGTGCTCTACATACATTTTCTTATTTGATTCTTACAGCAACCCTGTGAAATAGGTGTTCTAAATCACATTTTGTAGATGAAGTTGAGAATCAGAAAGAGTGAGTACCAAGGGTCACACAGCTGTTAAGTATTTAAGGTAGTATTCAAATTTAGGTGTTTGGAAGATTTCTGAACTTATAGTTCAGAAATCTATCCACTATGTCACATGATCTCTTAGAAAAAAATTACTTAAGAATATTTTAAAAGCTTCAATTTGTCAATGTGAGTTTTGTCTTTAATACAGTACCTTATATACATAGTAGGCACTCAAAAATAATTTTTTATTTTTAAATGATGATGCTTGCTATATCAAGTTCTGGTTCATTTCAGAGTCTCCTAGAAGCTATCATTTTCAACTTGTGTGGAAGTGACATGCATGTGGACAACCCATAAAGAACTTATTTATTGGTCTGTCTTTCTGGGACAGGCAGTGCAGAAGAATGGCAAGTTCAGCTCAGAGTTGAATAGGAGGAGGAGAGCAGGCTGGATTGTTTCAGAAAATAGCATATCTCCACTAATAACCCCAAACTTCCCCTAGAAATAAAGGACCTACCTTTTAAAATGCCATTGTCAGCATTGCTTATGGCCACAAGACATGGAATAAAAATCTCCAGTGAATTAAAATACTTTACATAGGACAATAAAGAAGACTATTACATTTATGAATATGCTATAGTATAGAATCAATATGGAAATTCAGGAAAAGCATGAGTTAAAGATTTGTCATCAAGGAAATATATAATAAGAAAAGCTAGGCAAGAGATGGCAAATAGAGAACTACAGTGGTCCGCTACTTCATAGTGCAGAATAAAGCAAGGAAGGCAGACCCCTTTTGTGAACTTATATGAAGACTGTAGTCACACGTGACAGGTTTGACTGTGTTGTGATTGGAGGGAATTCTTAAATGGATGAGTTCCTCAATCTGTGTGAATATATGCCTAATGATACATGTGAAAATACTGAGTTCTATTCTTGACATTTTCATTTGAATCTGATTCTTAACGTAATATTATAGAGGAATCAGGAAAAAAAAAGTTATGTATCTATAATCCCCTTTATAAGTCTATTAAACTCTTTGAAAAAGTTTCATATTACTGGTATAGTTTTTTAGTGTTTCTAATTATTAATGACCCAAAATTGCATATAGAACAGTAAGCAGTATCTTTTTAGGAAGTACTGCTGTTACTATCAATACTGTTAAAGATTTTCAATCAACCCTTGTTAGAAAGTCTGTGTATTTAACTATATTCTCTTTCTCTCCCCCTCTCCTTTTCCCTTCCTTCTTTCCTTCCTTTCCTTTTTCTTATCCCCTCTTTCCTAGCTAAAATTGACTTGTGGAGTACTTCAAATAATTTGAACAAATATACCAAATTATCATTTAGCAATTAACTATCATATTAATACAGATGAGAAATCTGACATGTAGAAAATCATTTTTGTGTTCAGAGATGCACAGTGCACTGTAGTTGGAGCTCATAATGGAGATCTCCTTAGTTCCAGTCATTCATTTCATTTCATAAACATGTATTAGATACCTGTTTTGTGCAAGGTATTGTGATGGAACAGTCTCTCCTTTTAAGGATCTTAGAGCGTAAAAGGAGGAAAGATGACTAAAAAATGACTGATGCAGCATTAAGCAAGATAAATGTAAAGGAAGAGGCATACAGAATGCTGTGACAAATTTTGAGGAGAGAGATGGTGTTCTGGCCTTAAATAAAAGTGAAAAAGGAAATAGGGGACAGAAAAGAGGAAAGGGGAAGATCATTTCCAAGAATAGAATTAGGAAGATGGAAGCAAATGGATTCTCTAGTAAATGAATGACTTGATTGATCCTAGGAATAGAAGCATATTGATATTTGAATGGCTAAAGCTTCATTCAGCAACATATTCTTTTTGTTCATACTCCTTTTCAGTCTCCAGCACTAAGTGAAAGAAAAAAATAGGAAGTCTCCCTAAAAAGCAGTATCTACATATAAATTTGTCTGATTTTTTAATTTCTTCATTTCTTTAAATGAAGTGGTAATAAGTTATATAAAACATTAAAAGAATAAAAATAACTAGATAATGTATTAATGTTTTTAGGAAGTTTTGATGAAGAAACAAACCATTTCAACATAGCAAAATATAGAACTTGATAATATGCTTTATTATCACATGTATTTGAGTATGCTGTGGGTAAATAGTATAGAAAATAATATGTTTTGTATAGTATACTAATACTGTACATAGTATAGTAATAGAAAACATTATTATATACACTAACATATAGTATTAGAAAATAGTAAAATATTGATAAATCACAGTTACATTAACATTTAACATGTGTTAGTTACCTTTGTTCTCTGATTTTAGAATTCTGTATATTTAGCCTCTGTGTGCTAATATCTGTCACTTGATATAATGAGGAACCAGTCTGATTAAGAAATAGTAACAAAAGATTAGAATGAGATATATTTAATGTAAAAATTGTTCTAAGCATAATTTAGTCAGGTATTAGTCTTATAATGTGCCTCGTGGTCATCATTTCATTATTTTGAATATCAGTTATCATTGTACTGTAGATTAATAGAAGTTCTTGCACGTAAAATACTGAGTAAAAAATGTTACCTCAGAATATAGTAGTAATATGTCTTCAGACTAATATATTGCTAGGCATATTGGTGCATGCTTATAATCTCTGCTGCTGAGGAACCTGATGCTGATGGAGTGGTGGAATTTGGGAATTCTGAGCTGTCCTGGGGCTAAAACATATTGGGTTTCCTTTAAGTCCAGCCAAAACAGTGAGTTTCTAGGAGCAGGAAGTCACCAGGCTGCCTAATGAGGGGTAAACCAATCCAGATTGAAAAAGTTGAGCAGGTTAAAAGCATTCCTGTTGATTTGTATTGGAGATGAGCTCCATTAGTAACCATTGCATTTTCAGTCTGGGTGAAATAGATCCAGTTTTAAATCAGTGATGAATAACAGAACAGAATAACAATCACTAGATAAAGAGAACCTCTTCCAAACCCAGTGCTCTAGTGTATGAGTCTTAATTTATAGAAATACTAAGAACTATTCTGTAGTCTTCCTCATAAAAGTAAAATATGACACATATTACAATGCAATTCTATGTCAAGAAAAAAATTTTAATTCTTCAGTCATGGTCTTAATGTTTGCAACAGTAGGGAATGCCCCGCCCATGGACTGTATGTTTAAGACCCACAGAATTTTTTGGTCTCACCTTGCCAAAGCAATTGCAGGCGATAGTAATTTCCCACTGCTTGAGTACTTTAAGCTGATAATTTTGCAAATGATGTTATAAATATCCTAACGGCCCTTGGCAGAAAAAAGGTTCCCCATTCCTAACTTTTTGGGACATTATTTGTTAGCAAATGAAATTCTAGTATTCCTGACATATCTCTTTTTAGTATGCTGTGAGGGTATCTGTCCATTAATTTAAAAGTCAACAAAATCAATTAATACATAGTATTTTATTTTAAATATTATTTAATTATTGAGAATATCTAATGGGACATTTTGTAACTACGCTACAGAAAGATCTAGAATTAATCTCATTTTTTTTTATTGTTGGGTTGCTTTTTTTCCCCAATCATATCCGACTATTCGTGACTTCATTTGGGATTTTCTTGTCTACTGAAGTAGTTTGTCATTTTACAAATGAGGAGATTGATACAAAAAGGGTTAAATGACTTGCCAAGTTTTTCTGACTTGAGATCTGGGTGCTCTATCCACTGTGCAACCAACCTGCTCCTCTGCGCCACCTAGCTGTCCCTTTAAGGAAGTTGTGTTTTGTCGAAGGTCACCTGAGAAGATAGTAGAACAAGGACTAGAAACCTTGTTTCCAGACTTTTGAGCTATTTTCCCTCTGCTATAACACATAGTAATACAAAATTGCTGAGTTTTTATCATAATTGAAAGAAAAAAACCCAATTTTTAATATGATTTGTTGTCTTTCTTGCTACTTTATAGTCACATCCTTTCTGAGTTAAAGAAAATTATACTGTACGAAATATCTATAGATTGTATTTAAATTTGTATACCAATTTATATTTTGATTTGCCTTCTTCACTATTTAGCTGTTCTTCTGAGTTATATATTTTTTGTTCTAACTTTTCTGTTATTTCTGATCCCCCCTTTAATTCATCATTTCTATGCATCTGTAATCTCAGTGATCTGAATACTTTCTCAGGTGGTACAAATTGCTTCTTGCTTGGAGGGGGCGGGGCAAGGGATGATGAATTTGAGTAATCTATTTAGTCACCTGAGTTACTATAACTAATATTACTTTATAGTTGTGTTAAAATAGATTTTTTAGCCTTTTTTTTTTTTTTTTACTTTCGCCAGAATTAGAAGTAATAGCATTAACTTGCTTTCTTTATCTTGTGTGTGTCTGAGCATATGAATTCGAATCATAGGTGAATGAATATTCACATAGAAATTCTCTGTTAAATTTCCCATGAGCTATTATTGTTACAATAATTCTGTTATTGTTACACTGATTTATAAAATTGTGATTTAATAGAGATAGGGATTTTTAAATAACTGCCATTTATTAGCCTTACAAACCCATATAAGGTGCTTTCTGTTATACTGTTTCTACTTTAATATTTCACTCTTTGAAATTCTTCAAATAATTTCTTTGATGTTCCTCCATTGAGGTAGATTATTATTTTTAAATTTTATTTTATTTTTAAAAAATAGAATAAGAAAAAAGAAAAACAGAAAAGGAATACTAAACAAGGTAAAACAAAACAAAAAAGAAATTGTCATGTGCCCAGTAGAACATCATCGAGGATTCAAAATATATAACAACAGATTATCAATTCAAGAAAGTATATATATTATTAGAAGAATTTATATTTGTGAATATCCAGCTTTTCTTTTCTTCCTTGTAAAGTGTTCCTTTGTTCTCTGATGCATACCGTTTTGACTTTATTCTTTTTTCCCTTTCATCCCCAAATAAGCTATAGTTAAGAAAATATATATTTATATATGCATATGTAGGTAGATACACACACACATTCTCTCTTTCTCTCTTTCTTTCTCTTTCTCTCTCTCTCTCTCTCACATACTTTCTCTTTGCCACCCCTCCCCCCCATTTTCCTTTCCCTATTGACTCTGCTATAATTTTGCTCCTTAACTTACCTTGTTATTACTTAATCTCCTCCCTTCCCCAGGAATCCCTCCTTTGTGTTCTTCCTTCACCCTTTGTTTTCCCCTCCACCCATCCCTCTCCCCTTATTTTTAAATAGATTTTAGAGAGTGCTATACCCTTTGTGGTTTATATATAGTGTTGCCTATTTAATCCATTCTCTATGTGAGTTTTTCAGAACTATGAGCCCTCCTTCCCCCTCTAATACCTCTGTGTCTTTTCTTCCTTTGCACCTCATTTTTGTATAAAGTAATTACTATTTTTACCTTAACTCTGCCCCAATCTTTCTTTGTTTTATCCTATTGTTGAAGTCAGTCTTAAACATGGTATACATTTCCCATGTTTAAAAAAAAATCACAATTTGTCCATGTTGAGCTCTTTGAAATTGGCTCTTATAGGTCAGATTTTCTATTAAGTTTGGGTTTGTTGATAGAAAGTCCTGAAAATCTGCAGGTTTGTTGATTGTCTCATTTTTTCCTCATTCATTTTTATAGATAATTTCGCTGAATATAATATTTTTGGCTGCAGGCCTAATTCCTTTGGTTGTTCATAAATATAATTCTAGGACCTGCACTCTTTTATTGGGGCTACTGATAAATCCTGTACAATTTTGAGTTAAATTATTTTTGTTATTGTTGCGTCATTTCAGTTGTACTTGACTCTTTGTGACACCATTTAGAGTTTTCTTTGCAGAGATACTGGAGAGGTTTGCTATATTCTTTTCCAGCTTATTTTATGAATGAGGAACTGAAGTAGACTGTATTGAGTGACTTGCCCAGAGTCACACAGCTAGTCTCTGATTTGAATTCAGGTGGTCTTGAAGCTAGGCCCAGCATTCTACCTATTGAGCCACTTCACTATGTCATAGATTATTTTAGCAGTCAGCAAGCATTTATTAAGCATGTACCAGGCATTTTCTAAGTTCTAGGAATACAAAAATAAAAGTAAAGCATACCCTGCCATCACAGAATTTCCATTCTAGTAAAAATGTAACTATTCAAGCATATGCTTGATAGGTAGATACAGATGTGTAGATATAAGATAACTTTAGTATGAAAATAGATGAGTTTTGAGATTTTTACCAAAAATTTCATCACTAATCTGGTGATGAATTCCTTTGAATTTAGTTTTGATTCTTAGAAAAGTTATATAAGTTAAAAGCTGAGAGCATACACCAAAGCTTTTCCTGTGAGAAAGAAAGACTTTTTACAGCCTATGGTCTGCTGACAGCCTTTGGAAATCCAGGGTCACTTCAGTGCCATACTTCAGTAAAATTCTAGCAAATGGAAAATGTTGCAAAGTATTATTCAAATCTATTATTCAACAAGTATTTATTGAAAGCTTTTTTTTCTTTAGAAGAGATGTGTTATGATTCTAGTAAAACATTTCCAAAGACTGGAAATTTCAGCTTTCTTTTTTCAAAATGTAGAGACCTACTTAGTACTAACAAATTTTGTATTTATTAAAGGTAACATAAACTTCAGTAATATGATATTTATCATCCTTGGCCATTGGGTCTCGTGCTTTCAATTCTTAGGATCCTAGAATTAAGAGCTGGAAGAGAGACCTTGAGATAATCTAGCTCAGTCCTCTTACGATGAAAAAATTGGGGCCACAGTGAAGTGATTTATTCAGGGTCACATGTGTAAGCACTACCCATCTGTTAACTAAAAACCATTGATTTGAGGTCCATGTTCCATGCTTCTTCCCAATGCATCATTCTGAATTGCACCAATTCTCTGGGAAATAAGTTATTCTGTTAAGTCAGCAATATGAATAAACTTCATAAATTATATAACTCAACATCGGTGTTATTGCTAAGCTTCAGAAGACAAAAATACTTTATTGTACAACTATCATTTGTGTGATTGCAGTTGGACAGATAGGCAAGTTGTGAAATCTATGAAGTTTGTTTTCATCAGTGATAACCTCCTTTGTAACACCAAAACCATCACTTCCTTCTGCCTTTCTGATCTTCTGCTGATTCTATTCTTAACTTCCTATCAAAACATTCTTTCAAAAATAGAGGGTGGAATAAATGATAATGTGGGCTTCCCCCAGATCTTAAGTTTGGTGAAAACAGGAATAAATCTGGTATTTTCTTCTTTGTTACTAGTTGATTCATTGTATTTTAATGTAAATGAGTCAGAGATTTTGTTTTTTGTTTTTTGGATGTATAGGAACTTTGAAGGCAAAATAAACTCATGTTTTAAAGATAGATGAGTAAAGAGTAAGAAATGGGGGATCAGAAGAGATAGACATTCCTCTTCCTTTCCTTCTTCCTTCTTCCCCTTCCAAACATACAGAGCCTGATGCTATCATTTAGCACTGGGAAGAGAAATAGAAACCTTTTAGGACTTTGCTTTTTCTGATGCTGTTGGAGAAGAGTTAAAAAAAAAAAAATGATCTAATGGCTTTTTCAGGGAGCCAGAACACAAATATACAGATAACCTTTTTTTGTTCCTTCCTCTATATGCTTTTTTTTTTTAACCCTCTCCCTCTTTTACCATAAATTCTGTTCCCTTGTAATTCAAACCATTGGCTTCTTCCTCTGGCATAATACTGCCAGGTGTATATCTTATATTAACTTTAAGTAGCATTTAATAGCCTTTTTATACTATAACACCATTTCAGATTCTTGGAAATGCATCCCTTTGCATCTCTCTCTAATAATAATGTTTCTGACAGTTTGTCATTAAAGTATTTGTTACAGATGTTTAAGGAGTTACTGAAATAATATTTGTATATATATGTTTTGGTAAGAAATTTCAGTTATCTTGATTTTTGAGACTTTATTGAATTAATAATGAAATTAATAGAGGAAAAAAAGAATGATATTTAGACTTGTCTATATTCCTATTCCCTCTGATCTCCTACTAATAGTGTCAGTCATGGAGAATGTGAACCTATTAGTTTATATACTTCTCTAGACATATATAATTTATTCTTTAGTATGTACAGAGAAGTACATAAATTGATAGGTTCACATGTAGTTTTCAAGATTTATCTAGTCACAGTCACTACTTAAACACACACACACACATTCTTAGAATATAAATTTCCTTATGATAATTGTTGCATTAGAAGTACAATTGTATAGAGTGCTATTAATTACCATGGAGCAGTGATCTAAAAATATAAGTAACATAATAATATAAGTTCCTTATATATACTTCCTTATAAGTAATATAAGGAAACATGTTCGAAATAAATGTTAAAGAAATTGGATTCTCGTTGGTACTTTTCTAGAATAAAAACTAGAGAAATCTTAAGTTAAAAAGTTTTACACTTTTTCTTGTGTCAGTATTTAGAGAATACTTAATTTTGAATTCATTGACAATGCATCTAGAAACATTTTCCTTTTAATCTGTTAAGATGTATTTAATGCAGTAGGTGCACCTGGGTTCAAATACAGTTCTACCATTTACTACCTGTGTGATATTAAATAAATTGCTTTACCTCATTAAGATCTAGAGATGATCTAGCCTCACTCCCTCATTTTTCAGATGACCTCTGCAGTCTCTTACAAGAGCTCTGATAATCTTGTGTTTTATTTAAACACAGTGTTTATTTCATTTGAAGTATAGCTCCTCCCTCATACCCCCCAAAAAAGTATTAGATATGTTTAGTTTTTAAAAAAAAGAAAACATGATTAAAATAAATATTAAAGAAACAGTTCTTGGATACTTTCCTGTAATAAAAATTATAGGAATCTTACTGCAGGAAATTTTTTTTTTTTAACTTGACATCTATGTACATAATGGTATAGGCTGTAATCTAATCAAAGTTCAGTATATTGTGCATCTTGAAGAGAAAAGATGATATATTCTATCATGGAAAAGCAGTTACAGAGAGGCACTGTGGTTTAGTGGAAAGAGCATTGGACTTTGTCAGAGGTAAATTTTAAGTTAATTCTGGGTCTGCCACTACCCACCAGATAAATCACTCGACCACTCTGGGCCTTAGTTTCATTATTTCTAAACTGAGGTTAGATTAAAAGACTTTTGAACATCTTTTCCAGCTTTAAATCAGTGATCCCATAAATAGTTTTAGATGTTAAGATATAAGAAGCTTTCATTTACCTGTTTTATTGTGTAGTTCAGCAGTTGACCAATGCTTGAATAATTATGCATATTATCTGTAGTAAAGAAAAACATCCCCCCTTCCCTTTTATAATGTCCTAATACTGGATAATTAGGTATCTTCTGAGAACTTTGCATCTTTTTAAATGAACTGTTTTTGTCCCATTTGATTCAAAATAGGACACCTGAATTAATTAAATATGGTACCCTTTGATCTCAGCTACAACGAAAGATAGTCATTTCTGCAAGAAAAAGAATGTTAAAATTTAAACGCTGTAAATCGAGGGGTTATTTTGAGTACTAAAATCTTTAAAATTTTCTCATAAAAATAATGTAACATTACATTCTGGTCATCATGGATATAGCCAGTTTTTGTTTAATGGAAATGGACCTTTAAAGACAAAGATCTCTTGTAGCATGGGTCTGTATGTAAAGTAGGAATTGTCTATATTGTGCTTATCTTGGAGCCACATCTGGATTCAAATGCCACTTGTTCACTAGTTATATGACTGAGAATGGCCCTTAAATTTTCTAATTCTTAGCTTTCTCATCTGAAAAACCTATAATATTGATAATACAGTGCTGAGGCTTATGATAATGGCTATAAATATTTTTTCTAACTTTAAAAAAACCATGTAAAGACCTTCATAATAATTCATAATTATAAACTTATGATAGTCATTTTTCAGCATTAAAAATTTTAAACATTGATTTACATGGTTGATCTCTTTATAAAATATGATAATATTATAGCTTCTCTAGTCTTACTTTAGTGCCTTCCCATGTCATGATCTTGCCAGAGTTTGCCTTTTGATGGCATAGTTTTCAGACCCTAAGAAGTTGAAAAGACTTTTTGACATGGGTTTAGGAACAGGCCTGTGTTATTTTAGTCTGTCATCTGAGAATCGGCTTGACTAGGTACAAAGAATATAGGAGGATTGGATATCAGGTGAGGATTTAAAGTGGGATAGGGAGTACAATAATTCATAAAGATTATCTACTCATGTGTCTTGAACTATCACAGTGATGAACTTATGGGTCATTTAAGTATTTAAATAAATAATGAAATTATATATCTTTTTTCCAAACATCTTATTTATTTGTTATTGAAAATATAGCTGTTATAATCACAAAATTAGTATGTTTCCTCTCTTTGTTCTTTTCTTATTTTACCTTATTTAAAATGATAATAATTCTAAGTAATTTAAATATCTATCAAGTTGATGAAAACTAGTTATTGCCACTAGTACCTTATGATTTCTCAGACTGAAATTGCTTGGTAATTCCTAAATTGTAATTTAATGTAAAATATATTCTTTTCTGCTATAGACTTTTGTGTAATAAACTTGTAAAGATATGTTGGAGCCAGGAGAGTTTGTTACACCCTAGAGTTAACTGGAAATTTATTGGGAGTTAACTTTGAGAATGACATGGTCATATCTATATTTTATGAAAATCCCTGGCAGCAGTGTGGAGAATGAATTAAAGAGGGGAGATGCCAAGAGACTAACCAAAAAGTTTCCTCAAGTAATTCAGGGAAAAGATGATGAAAGCCTAATGTAGAATGTTGGCTGTGTGAATTAAATGGAGAAATATGTGAAATATGTTATGGACATAGAATTGACAAAAAACTGGCAATTGATAGTTAGACTGAAGAGTCAAGCATGATTTGGGCTGTAAATCTGAGTGATTAGAAGAATGATAGTACCTTGAACAAAAACAAGGAAATTCAGAAGAGGGAAGAGTTTATTAAAAAAAAAAAAAAAAAAAGATAGTAAGTTTGTGTTTGAAATGTTCTATGTCCAGTTGAAAATTTACAATGGGCATTTGATGATTTGAGACTAATGGTCAGGAAAGAGACTAGAGTTAGGTTAGAAAGTCATCTGCATAAATGATAATGTGGGAGGTAGTGAGAGAAGGGGAGGCTTAAAACAGACTTGGGTTATACCCGTTATTAGGGAGCATGGTATGGATAGTCTGTCAAAGGAAATTAAGAAGGATTGGTCAGATAATGAGAGCCAAGAGACAATGTTAGAGAAATCCAGGAAGGAGAAAGTATTGTTGAAACATTGTCAAATGCTGCAAAGTGGTTATGAAGAATTAGTTAACATTGGACATTGCAGTTTCAGTTATTGATGAGAATAGAAGCCACATTGGAAAAAGTTGAGAATTTAGTAGGGAGGCATGGAAACTACACAAGCTTTTCCTGGAGTTTGGTTGTCAAAGAAAGCAGGGGAATGATGGAAGAAGAGAAAAGTAGAGGCGGGGGGAGAACAAGATTGCTTGCACACGAACGCAAACATACAAGTATGCACATAGTGCATGCTGTATACGTTTGAGATGATGACAATGTCTGTCAGGTGTTTTATAAAACTTTATAAAATTGGGGGTTAGAAAGACAGGCATGTTGATACTAGTCAAGAATTGAGCCAATAGATGAGAGTATGATTGTGGGAGTTGTCAAAAGAGACAGAAAGGAATCATTTAATCAACAAGTATTTGTTATATACCTTCCATTGTTAGATACCATGATATATACTGAAGTAGGATACAAATACAAATAATGAAGAGAATAAGAAATGATGTCACCATGTTTTAAAATTTACAAAAGGAGGAAAGAACACACAGAGAATCTCTTCTTTTACTGTATCAAATGTGAGGTAGGATCTTCACTTGGAGAGATATTGGAGAAGAACTAATACAAGAGGCTTGAAGAGAGAAAAAGTATAGGAGTTTTATGGCTGTGCCCTAAACTTGTATCCCTAATATGTGATCTAGGAATCACTGTGATACACCACTCCTGGCATAATTTTGTAAAACAGTCGACTACTTATTTGTTATTTTTATTTCATGTAGCAAAGTTTCTAACTTAATGATTTCTCTAACTTCTCATCAGCTTCCCTGGGTTCAGTTCTCAACAGCTGATTCCTAAATGTATACATTGAGTTCTTAATCTAACTCCTTAAATCTCTGTCTTACATTGTCACCTGCCTACTAGATATTTCCACTGGGATGAACCTCAGGCAAATCTAGATTCAGTATATCCAGAACAGAAGTCATCATCTTCCCTGTTTTTATCCACATTATCATTGCTTAATTCAGGCCTTCATTAACTCACCTAAAGTGTTCCAATAGATAGTTATTATTATAATAACTGTCCATTCTGCAATCTATCCTTTGTATAACTGTGAAAATAATCTTAAAGCAAAGATCTCATATATTCCCACTCAGAGCTGTGTTCAGTGGCTTCCTATTATTATTATCCAATAGGATAAGATACTTTTTTTGCTTAGTACTATTTACCTTTCTAGACTTCTTACATTACTTCTTTCATGTTGCTTAAATTCTAATCAGACTACTGGTAGTTAATCCCCAAACTCTACACACTCTATATTCTTCCTTATCTCTTCTTCCCCAAATCCTTGTCTTCTCTTCAAATGTCTTCTTTTCTATAAAGCTTTCATAATTTTTCCCACCACAATTGATAAAGTTGATAGTATTCTCTTCCTCTTCTGTTACCTTTATTCTTTCTATGTACATGTTGTATACCCCTAAGAGAATATAAGCTTTATTGGAATAATGACTTAAGTATTTTAGAGTCGATCTCCATATTTTACTGTAACTCCTTGCATGTAACAGGCTTTTAATAAAAGTTTATAAAAATTATTTTAACATACTTTATTTGTTTAGAGCTAGATAGAGTTGATAAAAAGTAATTTTTACTCAGCTTTTAAAATTAAACTGTGTAAATCTGTTATGCTCAGATTTCTGAGAGAAAAACTCACCAACTAAAAATCTTCCTCTGTTCCAACCATTTCATATCAGTTTACCACAAATGTATTTTTAAAAATTTTTGGTTGATGCTAATTATTTTTCATTTGAAAATCACCATCATTCTGTTTATTTTCCCTAGCCTAATTCACATCTGTGATTCAATTTGAAATTGAGTTTTTAGTTATTAACATTTTGAATGTTATATGTGCATATATGTATGTGTCTGCTAAAGTTCATCAGTTGAATTTTTCCCTCCTAGCAATGATTTTAAGAATTTTACATTTTTTAAATTTACACAATTAGTGCTGGTAAATTTCAAGGGCCTTTGGTATATTAAAAGAGATGCAACAAATTGTTTTGGGAACAAAGCAGTGAACTCAAGGAAACTTGGGCACTTGGCTACTGTACTAAACTAACTATTGTCCTGATATGATCATCACTACTGAAAACAGTAGCTCTCTGTTAATCTGTTTTTAAGCTCAGCACTAGTATCAACATAGGCATAAATCTAATTCTTTGTAGACAAATATTCCTCAACTGATTTTATATACATATATAGATGTGTATAGCATTTATATATTGTAAAAATATCATAAAGGTAGAAAGGGAGGGCAGGATTGAACAGTCATTGTAAATCTGAAACTCATCTACTATTAAAATCTTGAGTTTAAGAATGAACAGTTTGTGAATAATTATTATATAGACTTTGAGGTGGAAGTCTTTGACAATCTGAACATTTTGACACTAAACTTCTGAAGGTGATAGATTTGTATATCAAAATTCTATCAGGTGAAATAATATAAAATTCTTTGAAAACCTTAAAATACTTTTTAAAATGTGGGTTATGGAGCTAATTTGTTATATAAATTTTAGAAGGTAGGAATTTTCCCCAAATTTTATATTAATTATTCTTATTTTTAGAAATGACAGATTTGGGTTAATTTTTTTTTTAATGATAGCCTTCAAAAGAGTAGAATTGTGCTTAGGTGTATATAATTTATGTTACTATTTATTTTATGTTAACATCTGTTTTGTCAAAAAAAAAAATTTAACATTTTTGTGTCATTGAAAGCTTTCCTTTTAAGGTGTTTTTCATCTGAAAAGATCATTACATACAGAAATGAACAAACCAGGAGTTTTTAAGATCCTTTTTTGTTATCATCCTTTTCTTGGTGATGACCTCAGTAAGTAAAGAAAATCAAAAGGAGCTGGAATAGTCAGAAAAGGCTTCATGTAGGAGGTAGGACTTGAAATGAGCTCTTGAAAGATGAGTCACATTTATAAGAAAGGGGGAAAAAGCACATTTCCATATGAGAGGAAACAATTGAAATTATGCATGGTGTTTGGCGGTTTCTTGGATTAGTGCAACTAGTCTGATTAAAGAGGTAGGTAAATCTTGGGAAGAAGTGGAAAATAGATTGTTTATGTACAGGGGGACTACTATATAGAGGATCTGAAACCTTAGCAGAAGTGATGACCTCCTTAGGAAACCAGTCTTTGAATGCTTTTGAGCAGGTAAAGTATGCAGTAGAAATGGTATTTTGATACATTAGTCTCTCTAGATTCTGCTAGATGGAAAAGACTAGCTTCAAAGGAGATGAGCAAGAGTCTTTTAATTGAAAAATAAGTGAATTATTTCAACAAAAGTTAATTTTCAAAAGATTAAATTTTAGAATTGCTTAATTTCTAAAAGTGTTGACTACATATTTCTTTAGAAGAAAATTTATAATTTCTTATGAATAGCCTTGATAATCATTTTTCAGTTTGTTATAAAACATTGCTTCGGAATGATACCATGGTTATTTTGGTGCATTTTCCATATTTGTTCATGATCCTTATAGTAATTAATTTTAAAATTGATAACTTAAGTTTGAGTTGTTTTTAAATTTTTCTAAATTTAATGAATATTGATTTTGATATTAATATAGTAGTAATTTTTATAATTTATAATATCGCCTCTACATGTCTTTAGTTGGAACTATAATTTCATAGCGCCATGTGCTCCAAAATCAGCCACATGATTCTAATACTAGTCATTCAATTACTGGTACACTGACTTTATTAATATGCCTTAGCTGTTCTTAATGACTAAAGTATAGACTAGTGGTGTCAAACTTCAATAGAAACAGGACCTCTAAACCTTATAGAAGTATCCTTGCGGGCCACATATTAACTTAGAAAGCCACATGTTAATATTATCTATCTATGTTAAGTATTTGCTACTTACATTTTAGTCTGGTTCAGGCCACATTGTAGAGTATTTGTGAACTCCATGCTTATTGTAGGCCAACTATTATATCTGCTGTAGAATATTTTCTTAATGTTAAATATTTACAGTATTAGAATATGAAAAGGAAAAAAAAGGATCCATTGTAACTGACTTACTTTGTTATGAAAATTCCTGTTCTAATTAAATTATTATTTTTTGTTCTTACTCATTTGATTTTTTTTTTTCTGACATTATTTTCATTTAAACAAAAATTCTTTTTGATTTCTAGTGTATTAATGTCCCTCTCTTCCAAAAGATGGGTTTTTAGGTTAAAATTACATTTTGCAGATGGATATTCGACCATTCCATGTATTGGTGGCATTTTTAGAAGTGGTGGGGAAAAGTCATGCTTCTAAGAACTAGCTTTAAGATGTTAAAAACTACTTTTAGGGAAAGAAGGGAATGAATCAAGACACATAATTTTCTGTTATTTTTGCTTTAAATAAACGTATAGCTTTGCTATAATAATAATAATATCTTTGCTTCACAAGACTTCTTGGGTGGAGCTATAGTTTAAATGGGAAAAGAGAGATGATTTAATCAGAGTAAGTCTTTAATTTGTGTCATTTTGCATTGTAAAAGGAAATAAATAATGATTTTCCCATACAGGTCATACAAAGTCTTAATCAGTTTGTAAATACTTAATACTAGATAATTATAATGATATCATGTTGAAAGGCTATATAGATAGTAAACAGCCAATCAGGAGCACCTCACTAAATTCACATCCCTTCTTTAAATTGCACATGTATAATATGCATTGGTAAAGTGAGTTTCCCTTCAACAGTTAAATCATAGGTTTGGTTAAAAAAGTTTTAAGACAGTTTTCTGTTGAATATTTGTTATGAAATTTATTTTGCATTTTGTAATGGAATATTGAATAAAATCCTTGCTACTTTTTGGTTCATTGCAGTGTTTGATGATGGTGATGAGAGGACATTAAGACGAACTTCCCTGTGCCTCAAAGGAGAGAGACATTTTGCAGAGAGTGAAGTAAGGATCCAGTTTTAATCTTAAAAGTTACAAGTTCCTGTAGTAGAAAACCATTAAGATAATTCATATATTCTTCTCTAGACACTTGACCAACTTCCACTAACAAATCCAGAGCACTTTGGCACTCCAGTAATTGGAAAGAAATCCAACAGAGGAAGGAGATCTTCTCTCCCTGTGTGAGTTTTTCCATATTATTTTTCCTGAGTTTTGTCACTGTTAAAAAGAAAAATGATTATGTGACTAAATCAATTTTATTAGTCCAGTTCAGTCTAAATTTTTTTTTTTTTTTACTATTTTAGATTGAATCAAAATTTGACTAATTAACTCTCATTCAATGCGGAGTGAATGTTTTTGCTAGATATTTCACCATGGGCCTTATTTTGAACCATCCCTACTCTTACCCCATTTTTTTTGGCTGATATTCAGGCTCCAGAATTAAATTTCAAATTGTATTTATTTAATTAATTTAGTTAGTTTATGTTACATTAATTTATATTAAATATTTCCTAATTACATTTCAATCTGATTCAGGCCACACTGGAGAGTATTTGTGAACTCCTTGCTCACTGTAGGCCACCTATTTGAGACTTCTGCTATAGACTATTTTCTTACTGTTAAATATTTATGGTATTAGAATATAAAAAGAAAAAAAAGATCTATTGTAACTGCCTTATTTTGTTATGTAAATTCCCATTCTAATTAAAGGTAAAATTGTTTTTTAGTATTACTGTTGGGGATATTTATGAGTGATGAACAAACAAAAGTCTGTAAAATAAAGTAACATACAGTATAGCAATAACTCATTTATTTGGAGGTTAATTGTCTATTAAGCCCAGCTTTCACCAGTTTCAACTCCTGGGAATCCAACTGAAGAGCAACAACAACAAAAACCTCGATGTTAAGATGTTGTTATATTAAATATCATCTAATTGCAATTATAGATCCATTTTGAAGCCTGTTTACTTTTATTTCAAATGCCATTTTGATAAAGTTAGTCATCTGGTGTTTCAAAGAGTAGATCTGAAGAAGTAATACCCTTCCCCCCCAAAAAAAAAAATGAAATGAAATTCTGACAGTTAAGGAAATGACAGAAAAATTACAATGCAGTCTTAAGAATTGAAAAAACATAAGAATTCTGAGGTATACCATTTGATTAAAAAAAAAAATGCTTGCATCTTTGTAGTGATTATTGCCCTGAGGACATTGTTATTATGTGTTACAAAATAAATAGTTCATAATGATGCCCTTGAGCCTCAAGAAAACATTAGATGATGTTCATTGTGTTTTGTTTAAAAGATAGTGAAATAGACATTAAATTCTTGAAATATTTCCATTAACATGTTTTAAAAAATAAAACCAATTGGTATTTGGATAAGTTTCTTTTACCTGGAAAATTTGCTTATGTGGGAGAATGTTCTCTTCATTCTGAACTGTATTTGCTATAATCCCACCACCCTAGTTATGTTGTTATTGTTGTTTACATTGTAGTTTTGTTTTAGTTACTTAAATTGTGTTACTGCCTTTATACTGTAGGACAGAAGATGAAAAAGAAGAGGAAAGTAGTGAAGAAGAAGATGAAGATAAGAGACGTCTTAATGATGAATTATTAGGAAAAGTTGTGAGTGTGAGTTCTTCTTCTGAGAAAACTGAGTGGTACCCTGCCTTGGTAAGTTAGTATACTTTGTCCACTTGGTAAAACAATTAAGATATTTGTTCTACATTTATGTTCCTGGAGGAGAAAACATAGAACCATTAATATTTTGACAGTTTTTCTTATCTATGAAGAATTACACTTTCAGAATAGCATATTCAAATGATTTCTTTTACTATCTTTTGCCTTTTCCTTGCCCTTTATCTAATAAGTTATTAAGTTATTCTTTCCCAATATTTCTTATATTCCCACTTAAGAGAAATCCAACAGTATTTTATTTGGTTTCCCCTTGCTTCTTATTGTCTTTCTCCTTTCAACCATATAGGTTGTCTTTGTAAAATGCTGATTTCATTATGGTGCTCTTCTCAAAAACTTCAGATGACTCTCTTTGCTTCCAAGATAAGGTTTAAATTCCTCAGCTTGTCATTTAAGGCTCCTTATAATTTGGGCAGCAAACATGAGCCCTCTGGTCAGGCTAGCTGATTCTCTAAATAATGCATGTCCCATCCCTGTTCTATTATATTTTTGTGATTAGTTGATCATATAATTGTTCTTATATAGTTTATATAATACTTTAAAGTTTGCTAAGCTCATCTCATATTCTTATTTGAGCCTAACAGTATCCCTATGAAGTAAGTACTACAGATCTTATCTCTATTTTCTCAGTGCGATAAGGACTTTCTCCAAACTCCTGTAGGATTCACATCCAAGTTTTTTTTGACACTCAGCTTAGCACTTAGAAATTTACACCATGCTGCTTCTCATAGTATCACCAACCAAAAATTTGGGTAGCTGTCATATGTCCAGTACTACTGTCTTATGACATCACAAAAAACGACCACAGCAATTGTCCCTTACATTTTTGACAAAGTACCTAATCTCCTAATTTCATTGAAAAGAGACTCTTTGAATAAAAAATCATCTGATAAGAATTACCTCAACTCTGTCTTTCTCGTCTTTCTCGTCTTTTTCCATTCTTCTCTTTCTCTCTAGTTAAAGTATTCTCACTAAGCTAATTATTCCTTTACCTACATCCTGATCTATTTGTCCCGTACGTACCCCACCACCTTACCTTCCTCCAAGGCCTTGTTCAAGCAATCATCTTCTCTGTTTTATGCATCTTTTGTCTCTTATTTCTTTTCCCTCTTCCCCATCTTTTTACCAACTGTTTAATTTGTGAAAAAGCCTCTCCTGACTTTTCTGACCATCCATTTTTAATCTTATTTTTATTTATATGTGATAACTCTCTTTCCTAATCAATCCCTTTAAATCTAGTTTTCTAGGCATTAGTGATTTCCTAAGCAACAAATCACATGACCTTTTTTTCAGTTGTTCTCTTGCCTAATCTCTCATTAGTAGCATTTGATGTTGAATACTCTGCTTCCACCTTTTACTTCTTCACTTAGTTTTAGAGACACTGTGTTCTTCCTACTTTTTAAACTTAGTTTTTAAATTGAATTTCTTCCTACTTTTCTCTGTTCTGCTTAACTGGCTTCTCATTGTCTCCTGAACTAATTAAGTTGAGTGTTCCCTAAAGTTTGGTCTTTTCTCCTCTTTCTCCCTTAATCTCATTTACTTCTACTGCTTCAACTGTCACTTCTATCAGTCCAGACCTCTGTCTACAACTGCTTATAGCATACCTTTGCTTCAATGTCCAATACCTTTAGATATACATGTCTAAATCTGAACATATCTTTCCCCGCTAAATCTTTCTTGTTGTGTTTTCAGTATTTCTATCATTAGCAATACCAATTTCCTATATTTCAAAACTTTGATATATTATCTTGGTCTCTTCTCTCTTCTTCATTTTCAAATCCAGTAGCTAAACAAATCTTAATGACTGTACCTTCAGTCTTTATTTTATCTATTCTTTTCTTTCATTCCTATCTACTTGAATCATCACTTTATCATCCTAGTAGGTTTTCCAGCCTCTACTTTTTTTTCTTTCCAATCCATCCTTCTTTTTTCCATCAGGCTATTATGTTACTTCCATATATATCTTCAGTAACTTTATTACCTGACTAAACTTTAAATTCTTTTGAATGAAATTCCAGGCTCTCCAAAATTTGGTGACAATTCTATCTTTACAGCCTTCTCCAGGAATACTATTCTATATGTCCCATGCCTCAACTTAATTATTTGTCACTCACACATTCTTTCAGCTTTTTTTTTTTTAACCTCGTACCTTTGACTGTGCTGTACCATATTATTTGGAATGTCTCTTCTGTTTTACAATTAATGCCCATCCTTTAAAACCTAACTGAAATTCCATCTCTTACATTCAATTTTTTAATAAAGAAAAATCTTTTCTTCCTTCAGATATTATATGACACGTTTTGAACTTTCTTAATTCAGTTTTTAAAAGTCAGCAAAAATATTTAACACTGTGCTACATAAAAGTCATATAAAGAGAGATGTGGCTTGGACTTTTTTGGTCACGCAATTAGAGTGATACTTTTGGCATACATGAGCTACATTTCCTTGATGAGCAGATATACTTTGTATCTAGTGCTTTTTACTACACACACAAAAAAAGTATTACACATTTTGCTCACACAAAGATGGATTTATTTGTACTTTGGTATATTGGACTTGTCTTTCTTTGACCTCATTGGGATATATGCTTTACAGAGGCATATCAGGATTAGTTTTTTAAAGAAACAATTTCAAATTACTTTCCAAAAAATAACAAAAAAAGCATCTTTCCAAATAGATCACAGCTTCACCAATAGTTTATTAGAGTGCCTAGTTTTCATGAGTTTTAAAAATTGAGTTAAAACATCCTTAAAAAGATCAATGACATGGATTTAGATCTTTTTAGGGGGAAAAAAGTTAGGAAGAAGAGATGATAAACTGGATGTCTGATGCATGTATTATTTTTTAAATATTTGCATGTGTTTTATCTCTATGTTGAGCTGTGAAAGTTCCTTGTAGAGACCATATTTGAGCTAAATCTTATATCTTTCCCAGTATCCAGCACAATCTAAACAGATTAGGCATTTTATAAATACTGACTTAAATTATGAAATATAGTATTTTAAGTTTATAGTTTAGATTGTCAGGCAAGATATATACACATACATATATGTAAGTAGTAAATAGTGTTGGGCAAATAATTGTGTGATATAGGCTTTGTGCAGTATTCCTTAATTGGAGAGGAAGATTAATGAAGTTTAGAGTAGTCAGACAGTTGGTAGGGAAAGTGGCTTTTAAAGAACGGGCTAGAGGAAAGAAAGGGATGTCAGGCATCAGGGACCAAAGTAACTAAAGAAAATAGGTAAAGAACAAACAAGTTATATAATAAAATAATTAGATGACTTTCCCAAAATGGAAGGGAAGGGACATCAGTTGAAAAGCAGTGAGGTGAAGGGTGTAGAGAGTCTATAGGCAGGGACAAGTCCTTAGAAGGTTGTTAAAGTAAACTAAAATTCAAGTAAATAGGACTTGGATTAGAAATGTGACAACAAAGAAGAATGGGCGACTGGAAACATTACACAGGAAGAATCAATAAAATTTACTGATTGGATATATCTTTCTCCTTCGTTGTTACCATTTGACATTTTACCTGATTTTTAGAGGCCTAATTGAGTTATACTTTCAACTTAGTTGAATTATATTCATTTCCTCATTCTCTGAACTCTACCATTATTAAACTGGCCTATTATTTGACTTTTTTCATCTCTTTTTCCTCAGTAAGATCAAAATTGGATCTAAATTATAGAACCTATTTTTCTTTTTGTGTTTTCTTCAACTTAGTCCTAGATAGATGGTTGATACCTCATAATTGTTGATAGCTAAACATTATTTTACATTTCTCTAATTTTTGGATTTATTTTTCTGGTGCAGTGGATCCAAGATAATTGTGGACCTTTGCACTTTTGTAGAAAGACAAATAGGTTTTAAGTCCAGGATTATTAGGTTGCACTTTGCTGAAAGTTTTTTTGACCATTATACAAATTAGAAATGTTTACATTCTTTTCTAGCCAAAAATATTTAATCTTTTCTATGGTAAAAGTAAAAATCAGATCTTCTAGATGATTGTTACTGCTAATAATTTTAGTAATATATACTTGGTCTTTCCAAGGAAAATTTGTCAGCGAATTATTGGTTTTCTCTCTGTGTTAATATTTAAAAATTTTGGAGCCCTCATAATTCATGCAAAAAAAAAAATCACAATTTAATTGTTCAGTGTGTTAATAATAGGAAAAGGGATTTTTATATATTTTCAGAAGTTAAGTTGATAAAATCTTTTCCCCAGATTTTTAGAATTTTAATATTTAAATTAGTTTTTAAAAAAGCTACATAAACATTCAGCTGAAGAAGAGAATGACCACTTCTATACTATCCATTATGTTCCAAAACTGTATTAAATGCCTTTACAAATATCCCATTTGATCCTTATAATAACCTGGCAAGATTGGTGCTATTATAATCCTCATTTTACAGTTGAGGAAACTGAGGCAAAAAAGGGTTAAATGATTTGCTTAGGGACATACAACTAGTAAATAGTTGAAACTAAATTTGAATTCAGCATTTCTTGACTCTAGGCCTAATACTATTCACTGTTCTATCAATTACCTCTAAAACTGAAGCTTTTAAGTACTTGGGAAGCAAATTGGATCTGTTAAATCAATATTATTTCTTGCTATATATATATATATATATATATATATATACTTAATACTTTAGCTCCAAGTTGAGGCTGCAGCCTGAGTATAGCTGGCAAAACTTGCCACTGGACATATTCAGATGTCATTGGGAAATATTTAACAAAATAAACAACAGTGCAGGGCAGAATAGATAATGTTAAATTGCAGTTTTCTAAGTCAATCTGTGACTTTCAGGGATTCATTTCTATTTGGGTTTGATATCATTGCTTTAGTTTATGTGCAAAATATTTAAATCTTTAGATTGAGACAAAGTCTGAATAATAAATTGGATCATGACAACATAAGTGCTGTTCTAATTTGTGGTTTATTTAGTGAGTACAGATACACTAAGTATACTTTAATCTGGGATGCAGATGTTTTAAATACTTTTTAACAATTGACTATTTGTATAAACATGAATATTTTTATAAAGCAATTTCTCAACAGTTCTGTGATGTAAGTAGTAAACTATTTTGTAAATTGCTTTATTTGGAAAATAAATAACCTATTCATTAATAATTAAGCTATTCTCTTTATGATGCATTCTGTTTTAAATTGAAATTAAAATATCTTTCTGGAACAAGAAAAATTTGAATTAATTTGCTTTTATTTGAAACTTTAGGTAATCTCTCCCAGCTGTAATGATGACATCATGGTGAAAAAAGACCAATGTTTAGTTAGATCTTTTACAGATTCCAAATTGTGAGTAATGTAACATTTGCTAATAAAGTCAAATGCATGGGGAAAGAGGGGAAATGTAACTTAATATGAAAAGTTTTGCTTTTCAATGGTTATAAATTACCTTTTGAAGTATGTGGCAAAAACAGGATGCTTTTTTTCCCAAAAAACTTCTCTATAAATTTGTAAATTTTTCTACAAACATTTTCTTTCTCAATAATAACATTTAAGGCTGTATATTTACTTCTTACTGGAAATTTTATATTTAATTGAAAATATAAGTATTTCATATGATTAGATAACTTTAATTATCCTCAAAAAAACTTTTGTTGCTGATGGTTACTTTGATATGCTCTCTTTGAGAACCACTTTTTTTCCAGAAGCTTTTCTTCTCACCTAAACTCTTATTTTGCCTCCTACAAAAAACAATCTTTTTCTTTGTTCTAAATATATACATTTTGGTTTTAGAATTTTGATACTAATCCTTCAGAATCATTTAAATACTTCTATACTGTATCTAAGTTTTTCATTAAGATAAAACTGGGAGAAAACCCCTCCTAATAAATGTTAAAATGCCTAGTTTCTATTAAAAATATTTCTTATTGTACTAAATTATTGTTTCCTTTTCCATTAAATAAAACAGTTTTGTATTTATAGTTTTCTTTCTGTTGATGAGTGAATTTTCAGATGATATATACCTTTTTTTTTGTATTTCACATATTATAAGAAAAATAATTTAAAAAGTGATAGTTCAAATTTTTTTTTTAATGTACTAGTTGATACTAGTTGATCTTAGGTAGACTACTTATAATAAATTGGTTCTTTTTTCCCTTTTGCCCTTGCCTTTTCCCCTCCAAATCAGTTATTCAATAGCAAGAAAGGACATCAAGGAAGTAGATATTCTTAGTCTACCTGAATCTGAGCTCTCTACTAAACCAGGTAAAATACAAGAAAATCCATAATTTCATATTTCAGCTTTAAATGATTACTTTGTTGCTTCACTGTTTATATGAAATATTCTCTGTTAAAGTTGTGTCTACTTTGGAGGTCAGTGAATGAAACAAAATTGGGTATTCATTCATTGTTGCTATTTTCAGTAAAACTTGGTAAGCTGATTGAATAGTTAATTGAGATTCTAAGTTGGTATTATTATTTTTTTAAATTTCACTTTTATATGCTTTTATTAAAAATATGACTTGACTTATAGTAAATAGATACTATCCTTTCCTAGGCCTCCAAAAAGCAAGCACCTTCTTAAAAACCAAAGTTGTTCCTGATAATTGGAAAATGGACATAAGTGAGATCCTTGAGTCATCCAGTAGTGATGATGAAGATGGAGCAAATGAGGAAAGTGATGAAGAAAAAGACAAAGAGAATGCAAAAGAAGAAGAAGAGACAGTAAGTAAAATTTAATGATGCTAAACTTATAATTTAAATGTTTAATAGCATTTAAGACTCTTTTGGTAAAGGAATACTTTCTTTTTTTTTTCTAAGTGAGTTATCAAATATGCTTTGATTTCAGAAAAATATGACCTTCCCCCCGATTTTTCCAAAAGAAAAAAAAAAGTTATTTTTATAACAGTTACTCTTTGTTGTGATTTCTTCCACATTATCAAAAAGCAAAATTTTTTGCCAAATTTAAATTAAGTTTTGGCTGTCCTTTGATAGCTACACTTCCCTCTCCTAGTTAAAATTGGATCTTGAGGTTTTATTTTATTTGCTAAATGAAGGCTGCCACACTCGTCTTTTTTTTTTATGCTACCTCATGGTATGAATGAGACTCTGGCTTTCAAATTAAATGTAACTTCTGCTGTATCCTTCACACTTACAAAGGCTTCAAGTGAGCCCTAAAATGGATTGTTATCCAAGGATTTTAGGGAAATTAATCACTAAGTTGGTTGAAAAGGCAAGCATTTTTGAGCTGTAGCAGTCCTTGAGGACAATCTGCTTAGTAAGTTTTTATCTGCGTATCTGTCTAAATGGAGGAAGTACCCACACCAATAAAATCATAGATCTTTGGGATATGAAAAAGATGAAGTAAACATCAGGTCACTTATGTTCATAGACTGTAAGGCTTATCAGGAGAGGTAGCCTAGTATAGATTTGGAGTACACCTGGATTCAAGTTCTGCCTCTTGACATAAATCAGATGTTCTTGTCACTAAACCTTCAGTCCTTCTAGCAGCTCTCCATAACCGATGATGGAGTTAATAGTGCTTTCATTTATTTCAAAGTGAGCTGATAAATCTGTTTTCATTTCAGAAAATATAATCTCCAACTTCTGATTTTTTTAAAAAGCGATATCCTGTATATCTTTGTTAAAAAAAAAAAAAAAGTTTTCCTTTGTTGTGAATTCTTCACACTATCAGGCTACAATTCTTATTTAAAACCCTAGTTTTGTCTTTCCCAAAGCCAAGATTTCTCTTTAATGAAATCATGGGTCTGTAATACCTTAAAACTTCAAAATAGAAACAGTCCTTTTAGATATTGGGTATTGGGAAAGGAGAAGCAAATTAGAAAAAGGTAATTCCAAATGAAAATAAAGAAGTTACATCTTATTATTTTAATTAAAGATTTTTCCAGAAAAAAACCCAAATATAAAAAGGTATAAGGGAATATGTAACATATTTGTATGTTATCATTTGTCATTCTCCAGGTTCTCATTTGTTGGTTTGCAATACAAAGAGACATTTAAATTCTGCGAATTAACCATATTTCACTGCTAAATATTCCATATATACATATCTCTATTTTTAAGCAAACATCATACTACAAAATCATATTAAATACTCTCTTAAATACCATATGCTATTCATATTCATCTTAAATAATTGATTTTATGTGTAACATGAAATGAAATTGCTTCATATTATATATTGGATCTTTACCTTGCTTTTGGATGGAGTTAATGGAGAATAAAGATATTTAAAAGTAGGGATATTTGTATATTCTGGATATTTGCTTAGAAAAGTATAATATCTTTCTTTATTGTGTGAACAGATACCAGCTTCTTTGAAAATAAAATGTTTACTTTGGAGGGTGGGGAGGAGATAAAGAAGGTCAGGTATTTCTTTCCTTATACTTCTCTGGCAATATTTGGTTTTGTTACTGAAATCAGAATGGCTGTTCATACTTATAGGATACCTACGGTGTTGCTATAGTAACATGCTGTTAGTTTTATGTGAGCATGCTCAGAGAGACAGGAAGGTTTAGCAGAGGCTTGGCAGGTTGCCAGTGGAGGTTTGCCAGATGCTTTGAAATGGACTGTCTTTCTTTTCCTTTCATGTAATGTCTGATTTTTATGTGGAAGAGAATGTAAGTAATGCAGTATAACTGTGTGGATGTTTTGCCATAAGTAAGAAAGCAGATATTTGCAAGTTAGACTAAAAAAAATGCCTAAACACTGTGTTGTCTGAGTAGAAGAGGAATCTTACCAGTTTACATTTGAAAGAAAATGCATCATATAGGTAAGAATTTTTTCGTATGTCTAATATATTGAATACCATTTTATTTACTAAAAATATGAACTTAAATGAGAATTGTAGACTTAAATGCTGTGGAGGATGTTGTAGTTTCTTGAGATAAATAAATGTTTTCTGGTAAGAAGACAGTTGGAATCTATTTTTAGAAAATCAGAACGAATAATTATTTTCCCAAAATATAAAGTAGATTTGAAAACCAATATGTTAACATGATAGTTTAGCAAAACAACTTGCAATATACAGAGAATGTTAATTTTGTCTTTGTAGTTTCGGATTATTTATTTATTTATTTGTTGGGGGGTGGGGGGGAGATATGTGTTTTCAGAGTGAACAGGCCACATTTTGCAGGGTGTGAGCTGATGCAGTCTGTTTTATAACCTTTTATTAAGATCTGTTAGAATTCTGCATTGTAAATGCTAAATTTTAAATTTTATAAGTGTTCAGTTCTTGTTACAATTTTCCTTCTTTCTTAATCTACATTCTGTCTAGAAGCCCTGTGAATTTTTAAACAAAGGAAAAGAGAGCTCTGTTTTTAAATGTATATACAAATATGAATAAGCAATTAGCCTTTTTTTCCTACAACTCATAAACATTATAATCTGTTCTCTGAGAAAATTAAAAGTGCTGTGTAAAGATATAAAAAAGAACTATAGGTACCTATTGTTTGCAGATGACACTTAAGGGCATTAAATAAGGTGAGAACCCTGAGACAGGCATCTGTCTCTTAGATATAAACATATTAATTAATAAAATAGTAAAGAAAATAGGGGGGAAATACATCTACACTCTTTCTCTGTCCCAAATAGAAATATTGATTTGTATGATTTATTGGATTTAATTATATTTCACAAGATTATAAGTCTTGAATACATACTTTGTTGAACTATTTGATAAGAACTGGTTTTATTTGGTGTTTGTTTTCAGGCTAAACAAGTAGATTTTTTTTGACTGAGTTATTTGGTTGCTTAAAAAAAAAACTGCATTTTGGGCAGCTAGTTCTAAGGATTCAATTGCTGAATCATTCCAACTGATATATGACACCTACCTACTTTTTCATTTTTCATTTCCTAGTTTGCTTTGCTTTGATAAAGTATAAGATACTTTCATCTATCTTTATCAATTCAAAGATAGGGAAAGGCACTTAAAATATGAATTTAAATCTGATGACAATATAGCGTAGGCCTACATGACTTTATCATTATAGGCCCTTAACAAATAAACAAGGTCAGATAATTTTATGAATAGCCAAAACTGCCGTGAAATTTAATAAGATAATTCAAAGGCTTTTCTTCTGATGAAGTATAATGTGCTTACTGGTCAAACAAATAATTTAACAAATGCTGTATAATAGTTGGTCTTGGTATTTATGGGGCAACCAAATTTCATACAATGAAATCATATAGACATTTGATGCTTAAGTTTTTTTAATTGGATTGAGAATTTTAGATTTCAGGGTTAGGTTCATACTGACAAAGTCTTAATAGACTGGTATATAAGTATTTTGATAACATCTTTTATTTAAATGTATGATCATAGCTATATCCTAGAAGAACTTTAGTTTTAAACTCTCCCCACTTTGGGGTGGAGGAGGGTTTAGGGTAATTGCTACTTTGAGCACCTAAAGTAGTTTAGACTTCAGAGAATTGCACCAGAAATGTATTGGTTGAAGAATTTCTAACTGAATAAGTTTAAGATTTCTTTCTATTGATAGAGGTGACTTGAAAAGCAAACTAATTTTGAATTTAAAATCATTTATTTTATTATTAAAGTAAGCAGACTAAGATCAATTTAGAATATTTCTATTTGACAAGTTTATTGTACTCTAGAATGTGATATGGGGATTTCTAGAAGTATAGCTTCAAGCAATCAGTGTTATCAACTTTTCATTTACTTTTGATTTATTTTTGTTTGAGGAGAATAGAGCATATTGGAGACAAAGATAGTTGTTAAGGATATCTAAGGTCAATATTCCAGAGGTATTAGCTACTTTGAGTTTTTTTTTCTACTTATTCTGTATATAGATTTTAATCCAAATATCCTAAATTGGTTTTTTTTTTTAATATACATGATTTTTTTTTTTGAAATTTTAATAAGTAATTCTCTTATCAGAAGTAAAGAAACATTTGTGGATGACTAGTTCATGTACACTTTGGGTAAAAATGGCTTATTTACATGTTTGTTTATATAACTAAATTTTATTATTATTTATAACAATTTATTGGAAGCACTAAACTAAGCAAAGCTAATTGCTATTAAGTGAAATTTTCATATCACCTAATGATGCAGACCTACTGCTAAAAACTTTTTAAATGCTACCCTTTAATGAATAAATATGGCCAGTTAATCACAATAATATGACTAATAATTAGCATTAATTTAGACACCAAACTTAGAAGGGTCAGAATTCTTTAAAATTAGTTTGTTTTTATAAATATATTAGACAAATGTCCTATAAAATAGCAAGCCTTTTATTTATACTATAAAGATTACATTCAGCTTTAAGTTAGATCACACAGTACAAATGAAAAGATTTGAGTTTTTGCATATGCAAGCACTTTCACACATGTATACATCCATGTGTTTATACTTCCTGTCCATATTTAGCATTAATAATAATGGGAGAGCTTTACAAAAATGTCCCATGCATACACTTATTAGTATGTCCATTTGCTTTTTAGAGTGAAGAATTTTTATCATTGTAGTATTGACGTAAGAGTAACTAAACCAATTTTAAGAACTAGTTGGTTAAGATTATAACCACAAGACATTTGCTAATAGAGCCAATATATTAATGGTTGTTCATGTGAGAGGTAGTTCTTCAGCAAGGAAATATCTTCTACTAACTGTTCTGTAACTCAGTATTAGAGCTTCTGAGAGGATAAATCATTTGCAATTGTCCTACAAAAACCTCTTCAGAACTTGTAGCTAGGCCTTCCTAACTTCCTAACAGAGTCTGGGGCAGATTCTGTTACACCATGTTGCCTCTAAATACTTTAGTGTCTATGTTTTGTTGTTGTTGTTTAATCTAGGGAAGTTAAACTTTTCTGAAAGGAAAAAGCTAGTGACAACATAGTTTAGTTAATAGAAAGAAAATGGTATTTGGAGTCAGGTTCTGGGTGGCTGCCAGTATAATCCTGGGCAAATTGTTTAACTTCTTTAGATCTCTTATTTCTTTTCTGCTGTGAGTCGTTGCTTAAGATGATCTCTAAATTCCCTTCCTGTGCTAAATCTCATAAGCCATTTTAAAATCTTGAATCTTAAATTAACTGAGTATAATATTCAGGAGAAATTCTTCTTTATGAGAGTAGCAAATATACATATTTGGAAGAGAGAATTTGCATAATTTTTAAATAGGGGGAAAATGGAAATTTTATACTATGATTGTGTACTACCTGTATTAGCTATACAACAGTGTTTTCCTGAAGTAACTGAAACTCAATTTCATTTCACAAATTTCTTGGCCTGAACATGAATTACTAGGCTCTTTGTGTACATCTGTACACTTTTAAAATAGTCATAAAGAAAAACAGCATTTTTTCTCAGCTAGATGTAGTAGTATATCTGGAGCCAAACTGATTTGTATTTGGCAACTATGAGTTTTTGGAACCAGTGTTAATGATAGATATGAAGTTCTCTTGTTAAACAAATTAATTTCATATCAATTATTTTGCTTTTCAGAGCCAGGAAACTAATTTTTTTTTAAAGCTAAATAATTGGTAGTGATTGAGTGGTTGTCTTGGATATGTTTATATACATAAATGTATAAAGCTTTTGCTTATACCATTTTATATTTATATAACATATTTATACTTTTATATTTATTAATTCTATTTATTTAATATAATATATAAATTTGTATTTATTAGGTATATTTATATTTAAATATATTTAACTTGGCTCTACATTTAGACAAGTATGCTAAATATTGAGATGTGTCTATTTTAGAAATTATTTGAGATAGTCTAATGGATACTCTTAATTGTCTGCTATTGTTGAAAATGGTTTTACAGTCTGCTGATTTAAATGAAAAAACAACTATTTAAGTTAAAACTTGAGAGGATCAAGTGGATTCCCATTTTGGAATTTGTATTATACTTTTTCAATTATCCCTAATTGCTCCCTCTGCAAAAGCTCATCTCTTTAATAACTCCTTGTGATGCAGTATGACAGAGAATCATGGAATACCATAATCTCCAGAGAAATAAAATTACAAGTAACTCTAAGTAATAAAAAAAAGTAGATTTTAGCATATTAACAATGCAAGAACCAATGTAAAAGGCATCATAAAAAACATGTAATGAGAATGGGAGACGATAGGATTGACAACCCAAAGTGATATATTGGTGATCTTGAAATGTTCGGAGAATAAGAAAGCCTTTATTTAGTACATTAGATAGATTTTTTTCCCCCCTAATACTTACTGAAAGACTTAGGCAAGAATTACAGCATGAAAAAGCATGGAATAGTTAAAAATAAGCATCTATGTAGAAGAACACACTTGTGAAATCATAGATACATCCAATTTTGATCTTCCGGTATTTGTTTTTTGACATGAGACTGATTGTTATTAAAAATTATAAATTATATTTGCTTCATTATTTGGTGGCCAGTCATCTAGTGTTAGAACCTAGGCACAAAGATTTCCAGTTTGCTGAAATGTGCCAGAATTTATGATGTGCTGGTATAGTCTTCAAGAAATCAGTTATTTCTGGGTCATGTTGAGTATAGGACTTTTGTGCAACAACATGAATATATTTTTCTAACTGTTCTGAAGGATTATGTAGTATTTTCCTCCTTCAATTGAAGTAAAAGTTACTTCAACAACAACAAAAGTTGGAAGTATCTCCCCATATACTTAAAACAATTTTTGACATACTAAACAGAAGGTCTCAATTTTTTTTAATGAATTATTATTTTTCTATGAGGAATTATTTCTGAAAGTAGATATTTTAAAATAGTTAAATTTGTTTGTCGTAATTTAAGACTGTCAGTTGCCAATATCACCTCAAAAATATGCGGACAGAGTTGCATGTTTAACTTACTGAGTGTGTAGCTAGGGTTGTTATTTAAATAAAATTTGCTTAACCCATTTACAAGAAGTATTTAGTGAATATATAGTATTATTTGGCTTAATGTTACCATGTATTTCTATCTCATATACCATAATTTATTCAGCCATTCTCCAATTGATGGGCATTCATTTTCATTTTTGCACATGTGGGTCCCTTTCCCTTCTTTAAGATCTCTCTGGGATATAAACCCAGTAGTAACACTGCTGGGTCAAAGAGTATGCACAGTTTGATAACTTTTTAAGCATAATTCCAAATTGATCTCCAGAATGGTTGGATTCGTTCATAGTTCCACCAACAATGTATCAGTGTCCCAGTTTTCCCACATCCCCTCCAACATTCATCATTACTTTTCCTGTCATCTTAGCCAATCTGAGAGGTATGTAGTAGTATCCCCGAGTTGTCTTAATTTTAATTTCTCTCATTCCTTGACTATTTATCAATTGGAGAATGGTTTGATTTCTTATAAATTTGATTCCTTTCTCTATATATTTTGGAAATGAGGCCTTTATCAGAACCTTTGAATGTAGAAATGTTTTCCCAGTTTATTGCTTCCCTTCTAATCTTATCTGTATTAGTTTTGTTAGTATAAAAATTGTTTAACTTAATATAATCAATATTATCTGTTTTGTGATCAATAATGATCTTTAATTCTTCTTTGTTCACAAATTCCTTCCTCCTCCACAGGTCTGAAAGGTTAACTATCCTATGGTCTTCTAATTTATTTATAATATTGTTCTTTATGCCTAGATCATGAACCTATTTTGACCTTATTTTGGTATATAGGTATTTTGGTATATACTTTGGTATGTAAGTGTGGGTCAGTGCCTAGTTTTTGCATACTAGTTTCCAGTTTCCCAAATAGTTTTTGTCAAATAGTGAATTCTTATCCCAGAGGTTGGGGTCTTTGGGTTTGTCAAACACTAGGTTGCTATAGTTATTAACTATTTTGTTCTGTGAGCCTAATCTATTCCATTGATCAACTAGTCTATTTCTTAGCCAATACCAAATGGTTTTGATGACTACTACTTTATAATATAATTTTAGATTTGGTACAGCTAGGTTACTTTCATTTGATTTTTTTTTTCATTAGTTCCCTTGAAAATCTTGACCATTTGTTCTTCCAGATGAATTTTATTGTTATTTTTTCTAAGTCAGTAAAATAGTTTCTTGAGAGTTTGATTGGTATAGTACTAAATAATGTGTATATCTCAACAAGCAGTATGATACATTATTTGAAGATTTACTAGTATGTATTTTAAAATCAATAATATATTTACATTCTCACTTTAAAATTTATTTTAAAGAAATATCAGGTTAAAATTTAAACTGATTCAACCTAGATGCCTCAGTTCCGACCATATGATAAGAAATTGTAATTTGGGATTCATAGAGATTTTATTCCAATGATTTAGAGGTTTTGAGTCATTTAAAATTGAATAATTATTTTATATCCATCAATCAAAGATATAAAGAGAACTTACAAAAAAATTTCATTCTACATGGACAGCTGAACATTTTTACACATAAATTTTATCAAATAATTATCTTAGGTGATAGTTTGTAAATAAGTTACTTAGAATTCTTTACAAATTATCTTTATCCTTTGGGTCTTTAGGTAATTCCTTTCACTCTTATCTTTGACCTTTATCAATGCTCTGTTTTCCAGGTATCTATAAATGTGCATTTACTATCTTCGGGAGGGAAGGAGTTTATTCTTCCATCCCCTCAGCCTACATCTTTACCCTTTCATTAGACAAACTCAGAAAAATCAGCTATAATTATTGTGTACATTTCCAAGATTTCCATCAATTTATTTAACAGTTAAATTTAATGGCCTATTCAAAGTCTTCATTGCACAAGTTTTTTTGGCAGCTTTTGAAACTATTGTTTTATACTACTTGTGTGGATGCTTATTTTTTTCCTTGGAATTTTTTGACAGTGTTCTTCTTAATTCTCACTTACCTGCCTAATGTTTTTCAGTCTCCTTTGTGAGATCATCATTTATGGCCAGTTTTCCAAGGAAGGTGTACCCCAAGGCTTTGCCCTAGGCCCTCAGTTACATTCTTTCTTTTTTCATTTTTAATCGAACAATTTTTAACATTCCTCCAATATTTAACGTCCTTCCTTCCTCTCCTCCCTCTTTAAAAAGGCAAGCAATTTTATATACATTATACATGTGTACTAAAGCAAAGCATTTCCATATTTGTCATATTGTGAAAGAAAACACAGACCTCCCCCACTCCCCCAAAAAAATACAGAGAAAAAAATAAAGTAAAAAATAGTATCCTTCTATCTATATTCAGACTACATCAGTTATTTTCTCTGGAAGTGGATACCATTTTTTTTTTTTAAATCACAAGTCTGACAATTGTCTTGGAGCTTTCTATTACTGAGAATAGCTAAGGTAGTCACAATGATTATTAGTATAATTTCATTACTATGTATAGTGTTCTAGTTTTGCTTATTTCAGTTTGCATCATTTTATGTAAATCTTTCCAGGTTTTTCTGAAAGCATCCTGCTTATCATTTCTTGTAGCACAATAGTATTCTATCACAGTCATATACCACAACTTGTTTAACTGTTCCCCATTTGGTAATTATCCTCTCAGTTTCCAATTTTTGCCATCACAAAAAGAGCCACTATGCTTTTGTAGACATAGGCCTTTTTTCTTTTTCCCTTTTAAAAAAAAATCTCTCTGAAATACAGACCTAATAATGATATTATTGGGTCAAAAGGAATACATAGTTTTATAAACCTTTGGGCATAATTCCAAATTTTTTTCCAGATTAACCCGTAACTCCACCAATAGTACATTTCTATACAGATGACTTTTTTTTTCAATAGTATGTTATTTTTCCAAGTACATGTAAAGATAGTTTTCAACATTCTTTTTTCCCCTCTGTGGGAATTGGGATTAAGTGACTTGCCCAGGGCCACACAGCTAAGAAGTGTTAAATGTCTCACATCATATTTGAACTCAGGTCCTCCTCACTTCAGGGCTGGTGCTCTATCCACTGCACCACCTAGCTGTCTCCACATTCATTTTTGTAAAACTTTGTGTTCTAAATTTTTATGAGACTCTCCCATATCTCCTCTCTCCCCAAAACAGCAGTCTGATATAAATTAAGTATGTGCAATTCTTTTAAACATATTTCCATATTTTCCACATTGTGCTAGAAAAACCAGAACAAAGGGGGAAAACCACAAGAAAGGAAAAAAAAACAACAAAAGTGAAAATACTTTGATTCACAATCTCCGTAGGTTTCTCTCTGAATAAAGATGACTTTTTCCATCCCAATTTTATTGGAATTACCTTGAATCACCATATTGTTGAAAAGAGTCATCACCATCACGTCAACATTCATTTTTGTAAAATTGTGTTCCAAATTTTTCTCCTTCCCTCTTTTACCTCCTCCCTCTTCAAGATAGTAAGCAATCTGATATAGGTTAAATATGTTATCCTTTTAAACATATTTCCATGTTTGTCATGTTGTGTAAGGAAAAAAAAAAACTACAAAGGAAAAAAAAAAAAGCAAGCAAGCAAACAAACAAAAAGGGGAAAATACTATGGTTTGTTCCACATTTAGTCTCCATAGTTCTCTCTAGGTGTGAATAGCTCTTTCTGTTCCAAATTAATTGGAATTGCTTTGAATCATTGCATTGTTGAGAAGAGCCAAGTAAAAAGTTGATCATTCCATAATGTTGTTCTTACTGTGTAGAATGTTCTTCTGATTTGCAGATGACTCTCAGAACTATATAGTGAAGTTGTATCTCTTCATTTTAATCTTCAGGCTTTTGTTATTAGACATTCAGTATCATTATTTCAGCATCTCGACCTTGATAATATCCAAAAAAAATTTTTTTATCTTCTTCCCTATACTATCTTTTCTAGACTTAAATTGAGACCACCATTATCTTAATATTTAGATTCACAATCATAAGTCTCAACTGGTTCCTTATTTAATATGAGAACCTCATTCTACTCTATCCAACTACCACATCCAAAAGATTACAATATTTTCTTGTTTTTGTCTAATTCTTGGTTCTGTCTGAGACTAATATATCTCTTGATGCTTTACTTTTTTCTTAATTTTTTCAACTAACACCCTAATTAAATCCCTTATCACGTTCACCTGCATTATTTCAATAGCTTCCTAATTAATTTTCTTCTTCCAATCTTTCCTTTTTCCAATCTATTGTCCACATTGTTGTCAATGTAATCTTCCTAAAGCCACAGGTCTTTGCTTAAAACTTATTCAGTGATTCCAATTCAATCTAATGGTCATTTTAATTTATTAAGAATTTTCTAATTACAAAAAACTTTCTAGACATTAGGAACACGAATATAAAAAAAGAAAAACAGACCCAAGGAGTTAATATTCTTCTTTAGATATACAACGTATTTTGTGATATATATGGATGTTTGTACATGATTATATGAGGAAGAAAATATATATGACATTTTGCTATTTAGTACAATAAATATATAGTGTGATGTCCCTTGAGGACATATATTGACTCACTTTCATTTTTCTGAACCAAGTATCTAACATATTAGAAGGTGATTAATAAGTATTTGTGAATTGATTGATTGAAGGGACCAGGGAAGAGTTCCTATAAGAAGTGATACTTGAGCAAGACTTCTAATGAAGATCAGGAAGTCTAAGAAGTAGAGATGAGGAAACACAGACATGAAGGCATTAGGATAGTTTCACTTGAAAATAAAGTGCATGAAGAAGATAGGGAGCTTACTCAAGTTCCTGAGCAATGGAGAGAAACAGATTTAGATGTTTTAGAAAGATTTTTTTTTTCTCAATCTATTATTCAAAGCTTATCTCAATATAGCTTTTATCTGTCTTTCTGTTTACATTATTTTCCTTCATATAGTATATGTGTCAACCAGACTAACATTCTAATTCTTGTCTTTATAAAAGTTGTTGTCTGTCCTTAGAATGTATTTCCTTTCTCCAAACTTCTCTCACCCTTTGCTCTTTCCCCAAAAGGCAGTAGGTTGCTTGATAGTGGCCAAAAAAAAAAAAAAAAAGACTTTGCGTGCTGAGACTAGTAACTTCTGCTACAGTGTCTTTGGGAGCTGACATTGTAAACCAAAGCTCACACCTAATGATACTGTTCTGCAGGGCACAGTCATTTTTATTCATTTATTTTCTGAATGGGGAATATAGAAGAAGGAGAAGGAGGAAATGAGGCTAGAAAGAGGAATGATCTTATTGACCTAAAATGGTATAATATACTAACAGTTTTTATACCATTTAAATTCATATGTATTTAGCTATGTTTGTTATTACAAAATAATAAATTTGGGCCTTATCTTTTTTGACTATGATAGCTTTAAGTAAAGTAAGTTAAGCAATGTATAAATCTATTAATCAATTGTATATGAAATGATGTTTTTTAAAAAAACAAACAACCCAGAATTTAGTGGGATAGTCAGGAAAACCTCACTTTGTATTCTACTTATGACAGTTTTTAGTTATGTGCCCAGAAGCAGATTATTTTTATGAATTCTTATAAGTTCTGTCATCTTTAGGATGGTAATAAAAAAAGATAGATAAAATATAATACCACTTAACATCTATATATAACATTTTAAGATTTGCAAAGCACTTTACATGTGTTTTATTTTTATCATAGTTTCCATATTTAATATACATCCCTAGGTGCTTAATGCTTGCTTTGATGTTCATTAAGTATTAAATATTATTATGCTTTTCTTTTCATAACTCCTGTACTTTCTGTCTTTTATTCTATCACTTTTGCAAATTTGATTGATGTGAGTTAATACCTTAGAGTTGTTCTTCCTCTTTCCCAAATATATTTTGCAAGGCCTTTTTGTTGTTTTTAATTTTTATTATTAATCTAAACTCATTCTAAGATTTTGCATTCCTCACAGTGTTTTCCTAGACTTTTTACCTGTCTTTTCTTTTAAGTTGTGTTACATATATTCTTAGCTAAGTTAGTTTTTGAGTTTCCTATGCATTTTTATCAGTCACTCCAGCCAACTCCCCCTTTTCCTAGCCAATAAAATTGGTTTTCTTGTCATTAGGATTTTATTCTTGAACTCTATCTTGAACTGACTTACCATATAGAATTTTAATCCATGAATTTTTGTGCTTTGTTTGAACCATTTGAAATATGTTTTTTCTACATTTAGGACACCTGTAATTTATACTTGGTTTTTCCTCTTTGCTGTCACAAATTCTAAAGTGGAATGATGATGTACTTTTATCCCACCAATTAGTTCCTCCCTATTGGTGAAAGTCAGATCCATAATGAAATTTCCTTTGTTAATGCTTTACCCATTGAAGGATTATCAGTAAGGCACCTCAGGAATTTTTAGTTGATGTTTCTGGCAGAGGTCTCACAGATATCCCCATAATTGAAAGCTCCTATTACTTCTGCCTTATTCTCATGTGCCAGAACTATGATATCTTTTTTTTTTATTCATGTGATATGAAATTACATAATAAAATCTCTTCTTTTTGTCTTTTCCACTAATTTTCACCCAAATACTTAACCCATTATTTCTTGTCATTTCAGAATTTCTTCACATGAGAGTATATCTTTAATAAACTGACTGACCCTATATTTGACCTATCCTCTTTAATTTTAACAAAATATTACCTTCTAGAAACATTTCTTTTATAGATTTCATTAAGTTTCGGTGGTTTATTATCTTTTTTGATAACAGATATGTATAGTTAAGCAAAACAAATTCCCCCACTGACCTTTCCCAGAACATCTCAGTCTGTACACTCGAGTTTATCACCCCTAAAGATTTGGATAACATGTTTTGTCATGAATTCTTTGGAATTATAGTTGATTTATTGCAGTGATCAGAATTCTAGAGTTTTCAAAGTTGTTATTGTTGTTCTGGTTCTCTCACTTTATTCTCTATCAGTTCCTGCAAGTCTTTCTAAGTTTATCTAAAAACTATGCCCTTCATTTCTTGGAACAAATTACTACTCACTCACATTCATATATCATAATTTATTCAGCCGTTCTCCAGCTGAGAAGTGATCCCTCTTAGTTTCTAGTTCTCTGTCACCATAGTGACTTAATACTTTGTATATATTTTATATTGGCTTATCAGTGCATAATTTATGTCTCTTCTCCTGTGTATTGCCTCCCCGCCCCCTTTACATATAACACACCTAAAACTTAAGTACAATAAGAGAAACTTTCAGGTTTTTCATTTTACTTCTAGCATTGTGCCTGGCACATAGTAGGTGATTATTAAATGTTCATCAAATGGAATTGGATCTTTAATTTCTGTCATGGCCCTACCAAGGTGTCACTTCTTAACAGAAAATTTTTTGAATCCCTATTGGAAGTATTCTCCTCCTCCTCAAATTCTTAAGGTTTTTTCCTTCCAACAGTAGGCTATAATCTCTTTTGGTAGGGTTTTTAATTCCTGTGTTTGTATGCCTACCACCAAGCACAATACTTTGAACATAATAGACCCTTACCAGATCATCTTAGTTGTCTCTTCAGGAATTTATATGCCAAGAAGCAACATGGATAGGTAAAAAAAGCAACAACACTTAGAACCAAACATGGAAAGACCGTATTGGTTTAAGATTGGAAAGGGAGTACAACAGGGCTGTGTATTGTTCACCTTATTTATTTAATTTATGCAGAAATATGTGAAAATATCAGACGAATAAATCAAAAGCTGGAATTAAGGTTGCAAAGAGAAATATTCACAGTCTCAGATATGTAGTAGTACCACTGATGACAAAAAAGGAAGAGGAATGAAGCCTCCTAATGAGAATGAAAGAGGAAAGTGTAAAAGCTGACTTGAAACTTTAGAAAAAAAAACAATTATACCTAAAGTCTTGGCAACTGTTCCCATTACTTCCTGGCAAATAAAGGGAGAAGAAATGGAAGCAATGTTAGATTTTATATTCTTGTACTCCAGATCACTGCAGACAATGACTGCAGTCATGAAATTAAAAGACACCTGTTCCTTGGAAGGAAAGCTATAGCAAAGCTTGGACAGTATGCTTTAAAAAAAAAAAAAAAGACATCATCTTGCTGACAAAGGTCACTATTGTCATTTTTTTTTTCAGTAGCAACATAAGGCTGAGAAAGTTGAACTATAAGGAAAGCTAGGATGTAAAATAGGCACTTTTGAATTTTGGTGTTAGAGAAGACTTGAGAGAGACCATTGGTCAGCAAAGAAGTCAAATCAGTCAATACTTAAATTAATCCAGGCTATTTATTGGAAGGTCAAATACTGAAGATGAAGCCTCAATTATATGGTTACATAATGAGAAAATAGAATTGATTAGAAAAGACCCTGATGTTGGAAAAGATTGAAGGCAAAAGGAAAAAGGAACAGCAGAGGATGGGATGGGTAGATATTGTCATGGGAAAGACAAGTTAAAGCTTGAGCAAATTTTGGGAAGATAGAAGATCCTGCTGTGCTCTCATCCATGAAGTTATAGAGAGTTGGACATAACTGAATAATAACAACACAAAACAAGTATTTGTTGAATTGAGTTTTTAGATTACCAACTAAGGAGAAGTTTAATCAAAACAAGAACTTCTTAGGTAACAGGTTGGATTTACAGTTAGACTTAGGACAAATCTCAGGAATATTTTCTACTAGATCAGTAAAATTTTTCCACAAAATATAAATTCTAGGATAGATGGGTTGGTGTTTGTCATTAAACATATTGTTTTAATGTGCAATTAAAGTGCCTTTTCTGTACCAGGTTCTGTACTAAGTGCTGGGGATACAAACATGAAGACATCTGCCCTCAAAGAACTTACAATCTTAAAAGGGAGACAAAACCCAAAAGGAAGCTGAAAAAGGGTGAGGGGTGAAGAAGAGATGATACCCTCAGGGGGAGGGGCATGATGGAAAAATCCAAGTGGGAAATGAAAAGATTCATTTACCTGAGATCCCTCCTCAATTGTAGTTTTTGAGAGGAGTTGTTTTTTCCACCTATGAATAAGAGAGGCCTTAGGTGTAGAGAACATTGATGAGAGCTGAGTTTCAAAGCTAATTTGAGGTTCCTAATGGCATGATGGAGAAGTCCAAAGGGATATAGCTGGATGAGAAGTGTGTGAGAGAGAGAGAGAGAGAGAGAGAGTGTGTGTGTGTGTGGAAGGTTCACAAGATAACTTCTCCCTCATCTACATATTTGTATACTACTGTTAGACCCAATTATGAAAAAAAGGAAAGCGTTTTTCTTTTATTCCTCAATTCTTCCCTAATGTTATTCTTTTTTAAAAAATTCTTTTTTTCTTCAAAAACTAAAACATGTTCATAATCCTCCATTATCTTTCTTTACTTTCTGTGACTCATGTCACAGAGAGTAAATGTACTTACACTTTTATTCTACTTTCATGTTTCCCCTTTGGTTCTCATAGTTCTAATGGTCAATTTTCTTTGATGACATGTTGAATTATTTTATCCAGGTTTTCTTTATTTAGTCAGGATTTTTCAGGGAGTCTAATGATCCTTAAATTATGTCTTTTTGATCTGTTTTCTAGGCCCCCTGTTGGGGTTTTTTATTAGTTGATTCCTTAAGTGTTCTTCGAATATTTCAGTCTTTTGGCTTTCATAGTTATTGTTAGTCATGTTGATCTTGTATGCAGATTTTACATATTAAGTTTAATGTCTTGTTTGATGTCTTTTTTATCTTGAAGCGTTTCTTCTTATTCCTAGTCTTAAAAAATAAAGTTTCATAAGAGAATATCGTGCCCCTTTCCCAGCAATTCACTCAACATTTATCTTTGCAGCCTGAAGAAGAGCTTGATCCTGAAGAGAGGGACAACTTCCTCCAACAGCTTTACAAGTTTATGGAAGACAGAGGTAATCTACCACTGTAATCTTTAACAAGAAAATTATTAAAAATTACTTGGTTTTAATTTGAATGTTTTAATTATATATCACTTGAATAATTTAATTTCTCAGTGATGTCCAGTTATCCGTTATAAAGGATAAAAATCTTTGTTGTCATTAGGATTTAAATATAGAGATAATATATTATTGTAAATAGCCAGTCAGAATCAGGAAAACCTATGTTTAAGGCCTGTTTCTGATAAATACTGGCTTTGTGACCTGGGGCAAATCACTTTAACCTCTCAGTACTTTAGCAATTCTCTAAATTCAATAGAAGTGGCAAATCCACATTTGTGGAAAAAGTTTCCATATTAGCAGTTCTGTAATACCAAAGAAATCACAAATTTAGTTCTCTTCCTTCTTTCTCCCAAATTAAAGCTAACAATGATAGCTAACACTTTTAAAGGGAAATGTAAAATGTATTTTTTATGGAAATATATATTTTTTACATTATGTGAACTTTTATTTCAGAATTTTGTAAAATAAGTATCAGTTAATGTTAAAATATTTTTTCTTTAAGCAAGAAGTGATCTACTCAGTTGTAGCACATAAGACCCCCAGTTTCCAGTTTGAATTGGTTAGTTATTTTTCTAGTATGTCATAAATATTTACATAAATTTCTCCTCATCCACCCTCTTAATTAATTCCCTTCATTATTGCTAGCTTGTGGGTTTTTTTTTTTTTTTTAATGGTCAAGTCCAGTAAGTATGGACCTTGAAATAGAAGTATACATTCTTTGAACTACTCAATACACATCACCTGACTTGTGTTAAAGCGTATCTTGGGAGATGTTCATCTGGTCATATAATGATTTCTGACCTTCAAAAGTAGCCATATATAATTGTACTCTCAGTAGTTTTACCAGATGTGTTGAATTGTTCCTAGCAGTTGTAATGTAAAACACTGGATTAGTAGCCAAATCCTCTTTTGTGTTACTGTCAGTACTCTGCTTCATAGTTTTAGAACAGAAATAGTAGTGACTACAATTAACCAGACCTATTTCATTAGCACTAGGACCAGTATTTTTGCTAATAAAACTTGATTATAGTTAGTTATTAGAGTACTTTTTTTTTTTTAGTTAAATTTAGCCAGAAGTAGATAAATAATAACAATTTTCTCACCAACTTCCAAAATACCTGGGACATAATTAGAATATTTTCCATTGCAGTCAAATTGTCCCACTTGGTGCTTTCAGAACTCAGTACCCTAACTCCCTCTTTGCAAAGATGTTTCATAATACACTAAAGTGCCTAGAATGCCTTTTCTACTCAACTATCTCTTTAAGAGCCTTAATTTTTGTTAAATGTACAGTCTACTAAAAGTTTTCCCTAATTCCCCTACTTAGTTGATAGTACTGTAATTCTTTCTTAAGTTATCTTGTGTTTACTTGTCTGTTTACATGTTGTTTCCCCCCAGGAGAATGTAAGCTCCTCATGAGCAGGGATTTCTTTTTTGTCTTTGTATTCCCAGTGCCTGTCATAGGAAGCGCTTAATAAATGTTTGCTGAATTGACTCAAATTGAATTCTAGATTGTTCATACCAGTTGAAGATCCTTTCCAGTATTTGCTGGATATTAGAGCAAAGATGCTGACTGATTGTTTCAAGTGAGAGACTATAACTAATAGAGTTTGGGGGGAGTCAAATATTGATGGTTTTTTCTTGAAATAAACCTTTTATATTTTAATAAAAATTTTATTCAAACATTTTTTTTTTATATTGAAAAGGTACTCCCATCAATAAACCACCTGTTTTGGGCTATAAAGACCTAAATCTCTTCAAACTCTTCCGACTGGTTTATCATCAAGGTGGCTGTGACAATGTAAGTGTAACAGTGTTTATTTTGAATGTGTGTTCATCTGGTTGAAAGAGGAAACTTAACATTATCAGTGTGTGTTTGCTTGGCTTACATAAAGAATGGTATAGTGATTGTTTCCCTGTCCAATTGTTAATAAATGAAATTTACTTTTAACAGATTGATAGTGGTGCTGTATGGAAGCAAATTTATATGGACCTTGGCATTCCTATTTTGAATTCTGCAGCTTCGTACAATGTAAAAACTGCCTATAGAAAGTAAGTAATATGGTTATGTATGTAGAATAAATACTTAAAGAAATTATTTCTATAAAGAACTGTTAACTTTGTTTTATATTACAAGAAGACATTGCTTATAGTTAGGGTCTTTTTAGATGACTTTTTTAGATAATTAAAACTGAAGCTTATAGAATGTTACTCTTTTCCCTTTGGTTTAACTATGTTGTTTTAATTCACTTTCTTTTCAAGTTCTAAAAATCTGGCCAATATTTTTAATCTGAAGTTTTAAGGTATGATATGTAGCCTCATCTCTTTAAATGAGAAGGAAGTAAATGATCCAGTGGAAAGAGCCATGGATTTTCAATCTGTAAATCTGAGTATGAAATCCATCTCTGCTCTTTTACTCTCTTTATGACTTTGGCCAGATCTCTTCCCATCTCTGGTTTTGGTTTCTTCCATTTGTAAAATACGAAGATTAGATTGTAATAGTGGTATCCAAGCTGTGGTTGAAAGGCCTCTGAATCTATTTGTTCCTCAGCATTGTCATTTTGATTATTTACTATTTAAAGTAAATATTTCTCTATAGATCAAATAACTAATAAGGCTTGTACTTTACAGAGATTATCTAATACTATGTATATTTGAGGCTAATAATACAAATGGACAAAAAATTAGACCCAAAGTTGGAAGAAGGAAGACAGCGTGCTGAATTGCTTTAAGGAAATTTCAGGGAACTTATATTCACCCCAATAATAGATCTTTTCAATACATTTTACTCTTGTTGTCTGGATAGCAGCAAGACGTGAGATGTCACTGCCTATTAAGAACTAAATGTGAACAATACCCAGAGGACAATAGAAAGTCACATGGTAGTTGTGAGCAAGGTTCAACATAATCAATAAGGAACTTTGAAGAAGAACAGGAGTAAAGGCTGCCATATAAGAATTATATGCCAGAAAGAGAAGATGGGCTGGTCAAAGCAAAACAAAAGCAAAGAATGATGGCGATAGACAGAGTGATATACCAATACTCTCATGATTTCAGGAGAGATAGAGGAAGAACATTCAGTAGACTCCTGTGATGAACTTTGGGGGGAAGACGTGACAAGAATCATGTAGGATGGGAAAGCATGGATGCGTTGTGATCTGCATTATGGGAGGGAACTACAGAATCAGTGAGATCACAGATCCATTTAATTATTGAGAATTTTCAAAATATATTTAGATTCTTGATACTAAAATTATTTATAAGTGTTAACTGAATTGATAATAGCTTTTTGTCATTATGTGTTTTCTAATGATTATCCTAAGATCTTAGGAATTGTTTTATTTTTAAAAGTAGGTCCCATATTCCCTAAAATATTGGGAAAATTGGTTCCTTCTAGCCCTACATCTTCATTCAAGTGAGAGACTAGAACTAATAGAGTTGGGGGGAGTCAAATATTGATGGTTTTTTCTTGAAATAAACCTTTTATATTTTAATAAATAACTGGATGAGTTATGAATAAGTGTAAATAAGATATTTTTTAAGAAAAAAATTTTTTATATTTAGCATTTCCATTAATTAGTTTAAAATTTTTTTTTCTATCACCTAGGAATTCTTCACCTTTTCTGTCACAGACCCTTTTGGTAGTGTGGTGAACCCTTCCCAGGATAATGTTTCTTAAAATATAAAAAAAACCCAGTTATGTTGAAATAATAAATTTCAGTTTATCAAATTAAAAAATATTAAAGTAAAAAGAAAACATTCACTGACCTCAGGTTAAAAATTATGTGTTTGAGGGCTTTTTAAAGTTGTATTACCCAAACATTGCTTATTTCTTTAGAATTTTAAACAGCAATTTTTATATTCTTTGAAATTTTGTTTATTTAGATATCTCTATGGTTTTGAAGAATATTGCCGTTCTGCAAATATTCAGTTTAGGACCATCCATCATAATGAACCAAAAGTAATAGAAGAAATCAAAAAACTAGAGGAATCAATGGAAGAAACTGTGAAAGTGGAGCAAGAAATGCCTTTAGTGGAAGTAAAAAGTGAACCTGAAGAAAACATTGATTCAAATAGTGAAAGTGAAAAAGAAGAAATAGAATTAAAGTCTCCAAGAGTAAGTGAATAATACTAATTTTTATTTGGTTTATTTTAGGTATTATTAAGAATGTATGTAGTGTTTTTTTTAAAAAATAGTATCTAATTTTGCCAAATACATGTACAGATAGGTTTCAACCTTCATTTTTGTAAAACTTTTGTGTTTTAAATTTTTCTCTCCCCAAGACAGCAAGCAATCTGATATAGTTTATTCATGTATAATCATTCTAAATATAGTTCCATATTTGTCATGTTTTGCAAGACAAATAAGACCAAAAAGAGGGAAAAAATCAAAAGAAAAACAAGCAAAAAAGTGAAAACAATATGCTTTTATCTACATGCAACCTCAGTTCTCTCTCTGGATGTGGGTAACATTTTCCATCCTAAGTGTATTGCAATTACCTTGAATTACCACATTGTTGAGAAGAGCCGAATTCTTTACAGTTGATCATCTTGGATCAAAAATTCGTAATTTTGTTGTTGTTTTGTACAATATTCTCTTGAGGCTGCTAACTTCACTCAGAATCAGTTCATGTAGGTCTTTCACCTGTTTATCATTTCTTATAAAACAACAATATTTCATTATATCTATATATACCATAACATATTCAATCATTCTACAACTGATGGACATTTATTCAATTTCTAGTTACTTATCATTTCAAAAACATTTTGGCATGTTGGGGCCTTTTCCCTTTTTCATGATCTCTTTGGGATCCAGACCAGTAGTGAAATCGCTGCATCAAAAGGTATGCACAGTTTGATAGCCCTTTGGGCAGAGTACCAAATTGCTCTCCAGAATTGTTGGATCATTTCACAACTCCACCAGCAATGTATTAGTGTTCCAGTTTTCCCACATCCCCTCCAACATTTATCATTATCTTTTCCTATCATGTTAACTAAACTGAGAGGTGAGATGATACCTGAGATTTGTCTTAATTTGTATTTCTCTCATCGATAGTGATTTAGAGCATTTTTTTATATGACTAGAAATGACTTTAATTTCTTTCTCTGAAATTTGACTGTTCATATTCTTTGACCATTTATTAATTGGGGAATGACTTCTTTTCTTATAAATTTGAGTCAGTTCTCTATGTACTTTAGAAATAAGGCCTTTATCAGGTTTTTATAAGATGATAAAATTTGTTTCCCAGCTTTCTACTTCTCTTCTAATCTTGGCTGCATTGGCTTTGTTTGTGCAAAACTTCGTTAATTTAATGTAATCAATATTCCCCATTTTGTATTTCATAATGTTCTCTAGTTGTTTTTTGGCCATAAATTCCTCCCTTCTCCAAAATCTTAGAAGTAGACTATCCCTTGCTCTCCTGATTCGTGTGTAGTGTCACCCCTTATGTGTAAATCATGACTCCATTTCAACTTTATCTTGAAATAGGGTGTTAGATGTTGGTTAATGCCATACTGTTTTCCAATTTTCCCAGCAATTTTATCAGATAGTGGGTTTTTGTCACAGAAGCTGAAGTCTTTGGGTTTATCAAATATTAGATTACTACAGTCATTGACTATTGTGTCTTGTGAATCTAACATATTCCAGTGCTCTACTACTCTATTTCTTAGCCAGTACCAAATGATTTTGATGACTGACACTTCATAATAGAGTTTTAGGTCTGATATGGCTAGGAGAATGTATAGTATTTTTATCAAAGGGGAAAAAAAATAGTGTTCTCTGGTTTTTGTTTTAATATATTTATCCTAGGAATTATAAAATATCAATAGTATAAGAGATCTTAAACTCTATGATTAAGTATTATGTGAGTATGTAATAATATTCCTGAGAGTAATCACTGAAATGGAATGTTCTGACTCATTTTTTGTAGCTGGTGAATGGTGTTATATTGTAGAAGTTTTCTTAATTCATAAATTACTTGGATATTGAACTGAAAAAATTTGGTCAGGAGTGAAAAGATGAGATGAATATTGAGGAGTACATGGTTTCAGGATTATGAAATTAATAACACTGGAAAAATAGATTTGGAGAGAATTCACAGTTGTTAAAATGGAAGGAAAGACATTGTGGAGGAAATTTAAAATAAATTTAAAAGAGAAAAAATGGATAAAAGATTTGCAAAAAAAAAAAAAAAAAAGATTTCTAATCATTTGTCAAAGGCTGTCAGCTGTAATGAATTTCATAGATATCCAGAAATCTTTATGCATATTTGTGTTTTTATGCCAGATAAGTATATTGTTCAAAATCATTCCCAGACAGTAGAATTTGGAGAAGAAATAAATAAAATTAATGACTAGCAAAATAGCATGCAAAAATAAATGTTGTGAAACTTTATAATCAGAATGAAAGGTAGGGGTGTATGTGTGTAAAGATAGGGGCATTGGAAAGTAGGAGGGCAGGCTCCGGCCTTCCTCTATTCTTTATAAGTAGTATTTTTGTATAGTATTTAAGGTTTTTTATTTGTTTTTGTTTTGTGATCATTTTAAGAAATGAATTTTCTGTTCATGATGGTTTGAATTTAGGAAGAATTAAGTCATGCAGAACTGAAATGAAATTACTGTTTGTTGAATGTGCAAAATAATAAATATACTCATCTCCTTGAATTTGGGGAAATAACATAACATCCAAAATTGGAATGATTGTTATATCACTTTATTTGTAGTAGAAAATTCAACACAATAGTTAAAAATACAAGGTAGCTTTCCCTTTGTTTTCATTAAATCATAAATTCAAAAATCATTAAATTTCATTAAATCATTAAATTAAATTCAGTAAATTAAATTAAATTTCATTAAATCATTAAAGTTCATTAAATTCAAAAATATAATATTTTGTGCCATTGAACAAATTAGGGCTTGGTTGCTTATGACTTCTGAATTAGCAAAAATTTTCAGTCAGTTATAATTTGGACTTCCAGGTTTGCATCTCCAGCTGCTTGTTAGACATATCTAATTTAGCATATCTAAAATTGGATTTATTATCTTTCCTCTCAGACTTTTCCACATTTCCCCATTATCATTGAGGGTACCATAATCTTTTTAGTTATCTATCTTCATCACCTAGAAGTCTTTCTTCATTAGTCTTTCTCATTTTCATATCCAATTTGTTGCCAAATCCTATAGATTTCACCATCGCAACATCTCTCATACACTCCCCTTTTTGTCCTCTGAACCTACCACCATGTTGGTACAGACCCTTATCGACTCATCTGGACTACTGAAATAGCCTTTTAGTTGGTTTCCCTACCTTAGGTTTTCTTTCCAAGTCCATCCTTCATTTAGATGTTGGAAGTGATCATCCTAACATTCAGATCTTACCATGTCACCCCACACTACTCAGTAAATTCTTGCTTTCTATCATCTTGAGGATCAAATATATAATTTTTTAATATTCAGAACCCTTCATGTCTTGGTTCTCATCCCATCCTTTCCAGTGTTTTTAACCCTTACATGCCTTCCTGCCTTCCAACGGCTACCAATTCTTCAGTCCAGTGACACTGATTTCCTGGCTATTCCTCAAACGAAATGCTACTTCTCTCAGCTCTGGACATTTTTTCAGGTTAATGTCTATGCCTTCTCATTTTCACCACCTAGCTTCCTTGGCTTCTTCCTTTAAGCCTCAGCCAAATCCCACATTTTAAAGGAATTCTTTCCCAAACCCTCTTAATTCTAGTACCTTCCCCCTCTGTTGATTATTTCTGATTTATATCCTTCATTTTTTTTGTTCATTGTCATTTGTCTATTGTGTCTTCCATTAGACAATGAGCTCCTTGACATCAGGGACTGTCTTTTGCCTTTTTTTATATCCTCAGTGCTTAGCACAGTACCTTGCATATAGTTAATTGGCTCTTAATAAATGTTTACTGACTGATTGATTGACTGTAAGACACTGTGGATTGAAAGTTAATGGATAATCTCTTTTTGCTGACTTCTGAACAGGTCACTTATCCTCTGAGTCTCAATATGTTTATCTTTAACTTGAGGGGGTTGGACTAGAACACCTCTAAGATCTTTTATTCCTAAATCTCTAGTCTTATGATTGGAATAAGTTGTGTTTTTAGATTCAGTTGGGAACAGTAGAGTAAGTTAAGAGGATCTTCTGGAGATAAATAGTTGTCAGTCCAGCAAGCTTCCTTGTCATCCATTTAAGGAAAATCTATTCTTTTTATTCACTTCATAGTATAGTAGAATTTTATAGAGGGGGAAAGCTTTTCATTTCTTGTGTAATTTCTAGCCAACAAATGCAATACCTTTACCACAACTATTTTAGTCATTCTTCTACTTGGGAGTATGCATAATTATTTTAAAAGGAAACAAATTTAATATCCATATCAGATAATGGTGTGATAAGTTAATATTATGATTTCTCCTTATTTTTTTCCTTTTCAGGTATAGCTATTTTACAAGATAATTTTCTCTTTTTTAGGGTCGAAGGAGAATTGCTCGAGATCTAACCCCTGCTAAAAAAGAAAATGAAGAAGAAAAAACAGAAGACAAATTAAGGGATAATAATAAAGAAAATAAAGATATAGAAGAAGAATCTGACATTATAGAGAAAAAGGAAAATGAAGCACTACTGGGGAAAAAAAACACACCAAAGCCAAAAGAGAAGAAAATTAGAAAGCAGGAGGAATCCGACAGAGAGTCAGATGAAGAGGAAGAGAAAAGACGAGAGAGGTACAATAAGTAATGTTTACTCCTTGAAAATGTTTGCCTCTTATTATCGTAGCACTTTGTTCCTGTGTTAGTGACTCAGGTTTGAGGGAACATATTCTTATTGGGACTTCATTCCTCTTGTCTAGTGAAGGCGAGACACATTGTGAAGATGATGTGTATTGCCTTACGGAACTGGAGAATAAACTGGTCGCACCATTTTAATAGCACTTGTGCCCTAGACAGTGGCCTCAAAGAAGGCTGCGCCACCCAGTCAAAAGAAAGGTCCTGCAGTTGACAGCAGGGAAGGGAGCTGGAGAAAAATGGAGGAAGTGGACAAGAGGAAACAGCGCCAGCAAAAATTCCATTTAAAAAAAGGTACAATGTGGGGAAGCTAACAAACACATGGGTGCACAGTACTAGTAGGTGTTTGTGTGTGTTAGCTTTGTCTCAGACATTTTTCTTTGCCAAGTTACTTTATTAGAATAAGTGGCATGCACTAGTGACCTTTTTTTGGAAAGTGAAACTCAAAGCTAAATTTATATAACCCATGCCTTACCAATAAAGTTTCCTTTTTTAATATCCTTCCTAATCTTGGCTTAAGAGAAGCCATATTTTTTTATGTTGTTCACTTACCATTTGAAAATGGTAATTAGAACAAAGCTTCTGACTGTATTACTAAACTATATGATCATTGCTGCTATAAATGAAGATCACAAAATAGATGAATAATTTTCAAGTACTAGAAGCATTGTCATACTAGGCTTATAAATATAATAATGTAAGACACAATAGTATTTTTTAATTTGCCATCTCCACTAGGTTAGTGGTTTTATGGTTATTATATTCTTGAAGATAACTTTGTGGAAATTTGTATTCAATCAATATTTGGGAAAACTTGATATTTATATACAGAGTATTCCTGAAACTAGTGACTACCATTCTACTGAAAATGTGCCATGGATATGGAAGAAAAAAAGAACTATGAATATGAGAGGGAGACATTTTCAGGTGTAGTTAATTTGATGGCAAAATTTATAGAGAAAGGAATGTAGCAAGTGAGCTAGAATTCCATTTCAGTCGTGACCAAGATTTAGAGAGAAGCCCTAGAGAGAGAAATAGGAAAAGCAAAAAAAATTAGGTTTAGAAATAGACACTTAATAGTAAGAATTGAGAGCTTTAAGTTTTGTGTAGAATTTTAAAAATATACATTCAGGTAAATATTTGTGTGAAAATTCTGAATCTTAAAAAACTTTTAATTTACAAAGAAAAAGGGGAAAGACTTTGTTTTGTGAGTCCAGATTTCCCTGTCTTAAATGCAAAATGGTATCCTGCAGACAGCATAGCTAGTTTTAGAATGATCGACAAGGATAACCACAATATTTAGAAATAATCAATGACAGGCTGATGATGTCTTATCATAGTGAAGAAGAAGTCTTATAGAAATATCAGCTTCAAGTTGTCTTGTAATGGCAGATGGTCATTGGAGAAAATGGAAAATTTATCCTGTAACAGTCACTAGACCATCACAGCTTCTGTATTGGATGACTCAGTGGTCACTATGTTGATGTTTTATACCTGTGCAGTATAATAAAGTATTTGATTGTACTAATTCATCAGCTTTGTCTCAGTTAACTTTTATTGTTAAACATTAGTGCCACCGGAGTTTCAAAATGGCATTACAATGATTATTTAGCATTGTGTACTTTTTTAGGATTAATTCAGAATCTAAAGAGGCAATGTGGCTTAGTGGACAGCAGGCTGGCTTTGGAAGCAGGAAAATTGGGTTTATATCCTGCCTCTAATACATACTAGCTATATGGCATGGATAAGTCAGTTAATTCCTCAATACTCCCCAAGTAATCCACTAGGATTATAAATTAGAGGAGTTGTTGATCTTTATCAATAGAAGGTGTTTCTATGCAAAGAATTCCCTGTATCAATGAAATTATAATTAGACCCTTTCCACCCCCTGCAAACAAAAACAATTTAAAAAAAATCCAACCAACCCATATAATGTAACAACTAATTTTGGTATAACCTTTATGAGAATCTCATACTCTATAATACCAGAAAAGCTCCTGGAAGATGTTAGGTGGAAAATAAACTAAGATAAGTATATGTAATATTTTGACTTCTCAAAGCCACTTTTCAATATCAATGGATGATTTAATGTACAGAGCTCCTTCTAAGGATGAATCGTGAAGCTTAAAAAATTTTTTTTAATGCATAGAGAAAGACAGGCCCTTATTTTTGTCAGTGTAAAATAAATAAACCCAATCTAACTTTCTTCACAAAGAAGGTTTAAGATTACAAGATGGTATTATTGCCTCATCCTATGTTGTTTAGTTTAAAAAGTCTTTAAAAAAGTCTCTGTGGATCAATTTCTCATGTAGGACATCCATAGCACAGACCCTGAAAACATCTTTGTTGTGATGCTTCAGTGCATTTTATTTTGTTTTGTTTTGTTTTGTTTTGTTTTATTTGCCAAAATTGTTCTTGTCCCTCTCTCATCTTTGGTTTTTTCCCCTTTAAGAAGTGTCTGAGTTGACATTTGGTACAGTGCACCTTTACTTAATTAAACCCTTACTAGTCCATGATAATCTTCTCCTTCTCCTCCTTCTTCTCCTTCTCCTCCATCATGTTATGAAGGTAATGTTTAAATAGGTAGTGAATATTCAGCACCATTTTTTTTTTCTTTGCCCATGTAGTTGTGTTTGTTGTTGTTATTTACCATTACATAATTAGTAGCATTATCAATATTATAACTTGCTACAGGGAGGAAATTGAAAACAAAGAGGAATCTGAAGGGGAGGAAGATGAGGAGGACATAGAGCCCTGCCTAACAGGAACCAAAGTAAAAGTAAAATATGGACGTGGAAAAACTCAGAAAATTTATGAAGCCAGTATTAAAAGTACTGAAATTGATGATGGAGAGGTTTTATACTTGGTGCATTACTATGGATGGAATGTCAGGTAAGAAGGAAAGAAATTTCCTTATAAATGGATCTTAATTCTCAATTATAGTTAGCATACTGTTTCCACTAGGAATAAATGATCATTTGGATTTCATAAAAAGGAAATGGTTTATAGCATACAAAGTTAGATCAATTTAGTTATATAATTAAGATAAAAACTGTCCCAGTATTAAAATAAATCACCTGGAACTAGTTTTAAGTAACATTTTAAATTTCAGTGTACTTATTCCTCAAACAAGAGGTATAGGATTTCTGTTCTCTCATAGCAAATATTAGAAGCTGTGTGCTTGCTGCATAAAAAGAAATTAAACATCTAATATTTTTACATATATGTAGTCTAATACATTTTAAATATTAATCTGCATTGATGACTTCAGGAAAAGTCAGATTTTATGAATATTGATTTTAGTTATAACTTATCCCTGGGTCTCATTATTTCCTGCTTTTTAATTCCTTTGAAATCTTGCCTTGTTGTATATTCTTTATGCTTATCACCAGTATGTCTGTTTGGTTTTCTGAAACATTTATACCATTCATCATATATTCTTGCTTGCATTCTTTTTTTTTTTTAAGTTTTCCAACTTTCCTTGTCATTTATCTCAGCCACTGCCCAGCTTCTAAAATGATAAACCAAGTGATAAAGTGATAACCAGATTGTTAATGAAATCCTATAGTAAACTTTGTTTTGCCTTCAATCCACAAAGGCTAATTTTATTCTGTCCCACCAATACAGCTACAATAGGATCTACCCTGATTCAAGATTGTCCCTGATTCAGAGAATGGTTAACAAGGCTGAGATGCTTCCAGGGTTCTGAATCCCTGGAAACAGCCATGGTCAGCCCCAGGTCAGTCCTGGAATTGTCCCCAACTTTCTGGGTGTCCCTTGGCTCTGAGGCCAGGTAGGACCTATCTATGACGTTGCAGTTGTTGTAAACCCTTAGGAACTTTTCACTTTATACTTAAAATGCAGCGAATATTGTACTAAGTAGTTACCACTTAAGGGTGGGCACTGTGCTAAATGCTGGAATAGATACAAAGTTATGATGTCTATACAGATAACTGTAATGCACATTATTACATGTAAATTGGCTAAAGGCATTAGAAAGTTACTAAGATGCTCTGTATGAGGGGAGGGGAGGGACACTGTTACTACTCAGAAGTACAGTAATAAAAACCTCACATTTATATAGCTTTTTATGTGAGCTATCTGGTGAAAATATTATTACTCCCATTTTACAGGTGAGGAAACTGAGGCTCATAGAGGGTAAGTGCCTTGCCTATGGTCACAGTGTTAGAGTCAGGGCCTTAAATCAAGACTTGGAGTCTTCTAATTCCAAGATTGTTCTTTTCAGTACATCATAATGCCATTTATAACCCAAGAATTTGCAGAAAAACTAGACAGGGCTCCAGCTTCATTACTTGCTGATAACATGTGGAGATCCCTAGGAATTTAGGAATGAAATTAAGACCAGTTCCAACCAAAAATAGAGGAGGCAGAAAGACTCTTGATTTATCTCTCTGTTTCTGTCAGAATAGTTTTATTTCCTACATTATATAGTCTCAGATTATGGAGAATGCCTTTGACTTCAGCTTTAAACAGTATTTTATAATGGAGAGAGCATTGAACTTGGAGTCAGAAGAACTGTATTTGAGTGGCAGGCTCTGCCACTTAACTATTCTGTGTGACCTCAGGCAAGTCACATCTCTAAGCCTCAGTTTTTATGGATCATAGAATTTAAAACTAGAAGAGTCCTTAGAAGTCGTTTAATCCAACTTGCTCATTTTACAGATGAAGAAACAGACCCAGGAAAGTCATACAGGTAGTAAGTAGCAGAGCCAGGATTCGAACCCAGGTCTTCTAACTCCAAATCCAGTGCTCTTTCCACTATATCTACCACGTTGCCTCTCAGAAACTACCTTACAGGGTTGTTATGAGGATCAGATGAGATACTATATGTGAAAAGTGCTATATAAATATAAGGTATTATTATTTAAAGTTTTATATGCTTGTGTATTATATATCCTAAAAGCTGTGTTATCTGGCACCAGAAAACTCTAGAAACTGGTATTTCTGATATGCTCCAATCAACCAACCAAACCAACACCAATGTTATTTAAATTCAGTCATAGTATTCACAGTATCAAGATGTTTTGAAAAAGCCTGGAGGAAATACAGTTATTGTCATCTCATAATTTGACATCTAAGGAAAATTAACTGAAAAAATAAAGTAAATTCTTTCCCCAAAATTTCATATAATTTCTAAAATGACAGACATGTCAAATACAGGGTATGCAGTTTTAACCTTTAAAATCCCATTGAGACTTTTGGAATACCCTGTATAAAGTTTTATTAATAAAATAAGAAGCTAGGTAGAGGTAATTGTGAAAAACACTAAAGCAGTTAGTGGAAGGCATTTATTAAAAGAATCAAGCTGAGGGGCATTGAATTATTTTTTTATTCTGAAATTATAGATTTGTTAACTAACTTAATAAACTTGGTACAAATATTTCTCTACCCCTCAGAGTTAGAATTACAATTTACATATGTTGTACAGGTAGAAAGAAGCTTCAGAAATTCTTTTAAAGGCTTAATATTTGCTATCCTTACCTTTGATCTCTTTTCTCCATTAATAATTCCACCCTCTCACCCTTCTTATTCCAGGCTCGTCCTGTCTTCCCTTCCTCTAAACTAAATGATACAGGGACAACTTAAAAATTGACATTTCTATTGCATTTTAACTTTAAAAAAAAATTCTTTCCAGTTGTCACACATGGTAATCTATAGATACTATGATATTCCAACTCTTTAGTTAACTAGATCTTGTTTTATTCTCAGCATGCTGGATAACAAAACTTTTATTGGATGTTAGCTATACTTTTATATCTGGAGAAGAGTTGCAATTTATCATGGTTTGTCATTATTAAACCTCTGTGTTGTTTATTTTAAGGTATGATGAATGGGTGAAGGCTGACAGGATAATCTGGCCTTTGGACAAAGGTGGACCAAAGAGAAAACAGAAGAAAAAAACTAAAGTAATGTCTATAGATTAGTATCTGTAATAACATCAACTTTTTATTAAGATGTATTAACAAACTTGTAGCTCATCCTTTAGTACATGTTATTTTCAGATACTTACTGAGACTTGTCACCTATGCAAACATTTTCAGCATAGAAATTATATATCTAGATCTAGACATTCTCCTGACTCAATTCTCATCTGCCTAATGGACATATCAATCTGGATCTCCCATAGATATCTCAAGTTCATTAGGTCCAAAAATGAAATCACTGCCACTAGTATGAGTTACCCCCTCATGCTAACCCCCTCTTTTTTCTGTATTTTCTCTTTTGAGAACACCACCATCTTTCCAGTCATTTAAATTTACGGTTGTGGCTTTTTCCCACCTCTCTATCTCACCCTATACATCAAGTCAGTTGACAAATTTTGTTGAATTTACCACCAAGGCCTTCTCATTAATTCTTTTTTCTCTACTACAACTATCTTAGATCACATTCTTCATCTATTCTATTAGATCACAACCTTCATCTATTCTATTGCAATAACCTTCTAATTGGTCCCTCAGCCTCGTCTAGTCTATTTCCCACCCAGATTACCAAACCGATTCTAAAGCTGAAATCTAAATATTGTTATTCACATGCTCAGTAAGCACCTTTGTATCTTGATGATCAAATTAAAACTTCTTTGGCTTGAAAATGCCTTCATGATTTCCAGACTTCTTCCCTCTCTCTCTCTCTTTCACTCACTAAACAAGGTTTCTTGCTGTTCTTTGCATAAACCATTTTATGGCTTTGTACATTCTCTCCCTTATAACTGAAATATACACCTGCTTCTTAGAATCTCTAGTTTCCTTGAAAACTAAATTCAAACATTACTTTCTCTATGACACCTCCAATTGCTAGTGCTTCCATCCTCCAATTGCTAGTGCTTCCATCCAAATGTGTATGTAAATATATAAAAACATAGTTATATAAAATATGTAATATATAAATCATGTAAAAGCCACACAAGAGAGACGATCATTTCTAGACTCTGCTGCCATCATCTGTTTTCTGAAGTTCACTGTATACACATTTATCACACAAGCTGAAAGACCTGATTAACACTGTTCCTGTTCCAAAGTCCTACCTTATGTAAGGAAATCCAGCCTTCCTTCTGTAATATTCTGGTTAGCTTTCTGGAGGTCTTTGGACCACGAGAATAGCCAGGGATAATGTCCAAATTCTTTATTGTCTCCTTCACAGTCTGTCTCCTTGCCTGGGGCCCAGGCTAGCTTTCTGAAGGCCCTTCAGACAGGCCTTGGTCTGAGTGGGGGAAGAAGAAGGAGAGCCACCAGGAGCCTGCTCAAAGATGGAATGTCTCTCATCCAGTCCTTGTTGGCTCTTGTAGAATTCAATTATTAAGTACTAAGTACATATACTGAACTAGAGAACTGTTAATCACCATGCTAAACTAGATAACCATTGTAAATTCCTCTGAGTTAACACTTTGTTTCAAGTATACTTTTCTAGAATTCTGGCCCATTACATCCTTCAAATACTCTTATTTCCCATTTCTTCAGTCACTTCAATTCTCACGCCTACTCTCTGTCTCAATCACAGAAATAGTTCTCTCTTTAATCGTTTCTATGATTGAAAATTCTGAAACATTTTTTCTTTTCATAACCTTTTATTAGTTTACCTTTCCTTATACTTTCCTTATCTTTTTTTGGGGGGGGGGGGCGGGGCGGAGTGGTCCTCATCTTGTCCTGTTTCCTTCACACCTCAATTCTTCCCTAGGCCATCACCCTTGTTCTGGATACACTTTACTCTTTCCCATTTTTTACCTTCCACTTGACTAATTTAACTCTGTATTGCATTCTCTACTATTGAGTCTTTTTTTTTTTTTTTATCCTATTGCTATTTATGCCTTTCCAGACATTCACCCTGGATTATTCTTACTATGGCCCTTCTCGGCTTTTATATGCTAATAAACTAAGGTGGAGGTAGTTAAACAGTTAACCAGGGCTACTACATTTCTATGTTCTCTGATCTCAAGTAGACTCAAATGGACTCAAGGCAGTCCTGTTATTCCTTCCATATAGATTCTTTGTCTCTTTCCACACAACAGCTATTTCAAACTTCTTCTGTTTAGTAACTTCTTGTTGCTACTCAGTCCTCATGCCATTTTACCTGAGATTTTGCCTCATACTTTCTGAGAAAATAATGCCCATTTGCTGTGAGCTTCTTCCTCCTCTCTTCATCTGACAGCCCTTTTATATCATCCTTTTTTTTTCTTTACTCAAAAGAATCTGATGAAGAGGTAGCCCTTTCCTTGATAAGGCCAGCCTCTATATTTACTCTTCAGTCTTCCAATAGGTTCATCCCACTATTATCCCCACTATCTAATCTTCAGCCCTTTACTTTTGGTTCCTTCTTTTTGCCCTCATTGTCTATAAACAGACAAGTCTCCCCTAATCTTAAAAAATCCTTTATTGTACCCACAAACCCAACAAGCCATTGTTCTATAACTCTTCCCCCCTTCTCAGACAAATTCCTTGGAGAAATCTGTTTATACTCATTGCTTTTAGTTCCTCCTTATTTTTCTAAATACTTTACAGACTACTCTCTAACTTCATCACTGAACTGAAATTGTCCTTTCCAAAGTCAACATTTAGCAAAACTACTTAATTGCAAAATCTGATGACATTTTCTTAGTCCTTATTCTTCTTAACATCTCTTCAGCATTTGATATTATTAACTACTTTTTTTTCTGTTTCCCTCAGTTTTGATCCACTTTTTGTCATTTTTCTTTACAATCATCATCCATAACAAACTTCTTGACTGAAGGTATTCCCCAAGGTTCCATTCTGTACCATCTTCTCTCTCAACATTCTCTTTTGATGAGTTCATCTACTTCATCAAACATATGTTTGATCCTTATCTCTATGCCAATAGCTCCCAGGTCTATATATTCAAGTCATTTTTGCAAGGTACAATCCCTTGTCACCAATTGCCTCCTGGGAAATTGAGTTAGAGAGCTTATATCTATCTCAATCTCTGTATTTCCCAAACAAAACTCATCATCTTTTTTTTTTTTTAAATAGCTTTTTATTTACAAGTTATATGCATGGGTAATTTTACAGCATTGACAGTTGCCAAATCTTTTGGTCCAATTTTCCCCCTCTTTCCCCCCAACCCCTCCCCTAGATGGCAGGATGACCAGTAGATGTTAAATATATTAAATTATAAGTTAGATTCACAATAAGTATACTTGACCAAACCGTTATTTTGCTGTACAAAAAGAATCGGACTCTGAAATATTATACAATTAGCTGTGAAGGAAATCCAAAATGCAGGCACGTGAAAATATAGGGATTGGGAATTCAATGTAATGGTTCTTAGTCATCTCCCAGAGTTCTTTTGCTGGGCATAGCTGGTTCAGTTCATTACTGCTCCAGTGGAATTGATTTGGTTCATCTCATTGCTGAAGATGGCCAGGTCCATCAGAATTGATCATCATGTAGTATTGTTGTTGAAGTATGTAATGATCTCCTGGCCCTGCTTGTTTCACTCAGCATCAGTTTGTGTAAATCTCTCCAGGCCTTTCTGAAATCATCCTGTTGGTCATTTCTTACCGAACAATAATATTCCATAATATTCATATACCACAATTTATTCAGCCATTTTCTAGTTGATGGGCATCTACTCAGTTTCCAAAAACTCATCATCTTTTCCCCTAAATCCATTCTTGCTGTAAACTTTGTCATTTCTCTAGACCACAGCTTCTTAAACTTTTTCTACTCACAACTTCTTTTTGCCTGAGAAATTTTTATGTGACCTTGGTGTATAGGCATATAAAATAGGTTTACAGAGCAGATATTTACTGATAATAAATCATAATTTCCCATTCCCCCACATTCATTTACACAACCTCCTTTAAAATTTCCACCCACCGTTTAAGAATTTTGTTCTAGAGAGTACCACTATCCTTTCAGTCATGCAGGCTGATTATTTTAGTGAGATTATTATCTTTTCAGTCTTACTCTATATAAGTTAGGAAATTTTCTTGTATCTACTTCAATAACCTCTCTTGAATTGGTTCCCTTTTCTTAATTCAGATCGCCACCAGACTTATTCAGGATCTTAACACCTTTTCCCTAGATTGTTAACAGTTGCTTCTAATTGGTCAGTTAACTCAAATCTCTCCCCTTTCTAATTCATATTACTGTTAAACTGATTTTCCTAAAGCACAAGTCTGACAACATCATTCCAGTTACCTAGTAAACTCTTAATTGGTCCTTAATTTTTACCTCTGGAATAAACTGTAAATCCATTTGTTGCATTTAAAGTTTCCCACAATTTGGGTCCAACCTGTCTTTCTAGCTTTGTTGCAAACCATTGCAAACCAATAAAACTGATAACTACTTAAGTGATAATCTTATTTTCTGTCTCTTGACCTTTGTACGTGATTATCTCCATGTTTACAGTGAGCTCTCATCAATTTTCAAAATTCCTAATTTGTTTCAAGGTTATAAGATTTTTCTGATTCCTTCTCCCTTCTTTACTTCCCCTTTCCTAGCTATAATGATTTCCCCTGACTCACTCTATATTTATAAGTTATTGAGATCAGGGAATATTTCATTTTTGTTCAGTTCTTAATACAGAACCTGGCTCATAGTCAAGTTAGTACTTATTGATTGCCCATATAGCTCTTTGACATAAATATCTTTTGACTGGAGTTGAAGAGGAGCTAAAAAAGAATGTTATAACTAAAATATATATTACTTCAGGAAGGTGGCAGTCATGATCTCTGAGGTAAACTTTTGATATACTTTAGGATAATATTTAACTGAAAAAGATATTTTCAAGTTTAAAATAGTCTTTAAGTGATTTTTTTTTTCCCATGCAAGTATTGCGTTAGGTTGCTGTAGATAGTTGGAAATAGACTTTTATATAGTATTCCTTGTAAAATATTTTCTTTTATGGTCTTTTTCTGTGTCTATTTTCCATAGGGACTAATAGGATAAAATTTGCATGAAAAGTGCCAGTTTCAAAATGTTATCCTAATAGAACTTTTTTGTTGTTACATAGAATAAAGAAGACAGTGAAAAGGATGAGAAAAAAGAAGAAGAGAGACAAAAGTCAAAACGTGGACGTCCTCCTCTGAAGTCCACCCTTCCATCAAATATGTCTTACAGTGTGTCTAAGTCTCCAAATATTGAAGGGAAAGTGAGTGCCCGAACTGCACGAAGCAGTTTACCAGACAGCTCACCTCTGGCAAATGGAATGGAAGGTACAGTATTTTAATAATGCAATTAATTCTTTTTCCAGTCAGTTATATAAATAGTAAAATCTCAGTGATTCCAGATTTTTTTTAAACTGTAAATCTCAATTTTAAAGAGCAAAGTCTTAAAAAAAATGCTGGTTTTATTGTAACATTTAAGCTTACAAAAACTGAGTGATTCTTTTGCTTCTAATAAACTGCTCATATATTTTTTTCTTTACTTTATCCAAATGGATATATTAGTTTAGAAACATAAGCAAGAGGGGGAAAACTAACTCTTTAAACTTTTTCCTTTAAAACAGATTTCTAAGAAAAGGACATAATAGGTTTTGTGTATTTTTAATCTGTTTATTTAAATTTCATCAGGGTTTATGTTCCTTGTTGTCAAGGTTCTTTTAAAAATGTTTTACATTGTAAATTAACTGGTATATTACTTTATCACTTAAGATTTATCATCACTGACTCTACCAGTTTATTTTGACTTTATTCTAAAAAGAACCACTTAATCAGTGAGAAAAGATTGCCAGTTTTTTTAACCTGTTGACTAAAGAACTAATTTTAAAATTTGATAACTAATTTTGATTAGCTTTGCTTACTATAGATATATAATTCCTTTGATTCAAAAAAAAAAAGAGCTATTATCAATCAGATATTAAAACATTGAAAAACCATAACTAATAAATGTTGTTCATTATCTATTGAATTAGATTCAGAACATCTTGCTAATATGCTGAGGAATAAAAAGCCCAATGTTAGTTATGTCTTTGGATATGATAAGTGATATTACATCCTAAATCAGGATTTTTCAAAACAAAAGTCCTCCACAACTATAAGTAACTACTGCATATGCATTGATTTTATACTACTACATTTAATTGAAGTTTATATTGTTAGTATGTTAGAAGTTTGTATGTTAGTATGAAGTTTGTGTTGAAAATTCTCCTTCACAGAAATTTCCAGCCTTTTTTATAACATTATCTTTCCTCCATAGACTCTGCTTCTTCTGATAGTGAAATTGAAGATACTTCAGATAAAAATTTGGTGAATGAAGAATTTTCTCCAGAGATTTTAGAAGAACTTGAAAAAAGTGAAAAATTGATTGATGATAAGACAGAAGAAGAAAATCCAAAATTTCCATGTGTGTTAAAAGAAAATGATAGGACTCAAGTACAGTCTTTAGAAACCCTGAAGTTGGAAGTTGAAGAAAGTGAACAAATAGTGCAAATTTTTGGAAACAAAACAGAGCAAGTAGAAGAAATTAAGAAAGAAACAGAAAAATCTCCTAAAGCTAAAGGGAGAAAAAACAAGACAAAAGATCTTTCTTTGGAGACTATAAAGATTTCTCCACTGAGCCAGGATGAAGCAAGAAGTGAATCTTACATAGAACCCCTTAATCTAGAAGTTTCTTCTTTAGAAAGTAAAGATTTTTCCTCTACTACCGAAGATGAAATGGACTCATGCTCAAAAGAAAAAAAATTAAAGAGGAAAATACCAGGACAATCATCACCAGAGAAAAAAATTCGAATTGAGACTGAAATGGAAGTGCCAGCTCTTGTGTCTGAAGAACGAACCAGTGATTCTATCATATCTGAGGAATTTAAGGAATTAAATTCTGAAGAACAGCCTGAATTAGAACATGAGGAAATGCCATCATTGATAGCAGAGTCGGAGCCACCAGTTCAGGACCTGGCCACTGAAAATTTTGACTTTCCAAATGCTAAAGAAAGTGAGAATGTTACAGTAAAAGAAGAGGAAGAAGATATTATGCCCCTAATTGGACCAGAAACTTTGGTTTGTCATGAAGTAGATCTCGATGACTTGGATGAGAAGGATAAGAATAGTGCTGATGAGGCAGGCACAGATATACCTGACCCTGTCAGCCCTGTTCCCAATCCTCCTGCCTTGCCCCCTGCTGCACCACCTGGCTTTTCTGCTGCTTCCCCACTTGCTCTCAGTCAAGAGGAGTCTCGAAGTATCAAGAGTGAAAGTGATATAACAATCGAAGTTGACAGTGTGGCTGAAGAGTCTCAAGAAGGCCTCTGTGAGAGCGAGTCAGCCAATGGATTTGAAGCCAGCACTACATCAAGCACTTGTAGCGTGACTGTCCAAGAAAGAGAGATCAGAGACAAAGGTGGGTGTTTTCTGGGGATGTGTGATCTGTGTGCTAGACAATTCTTTTGACTTTTTCACCTGTGACGTATGAGAATATTTTAAAATAAAATCTGTTCCTTTCATTGGCATTTGGTTTTCTAAAACACATTTTCAAAGACATGTGGTGATTAACAACTGTATAATGGAATAAAGATTGATGCTTAATAGGTGCATTTTTTTTAAAATCTTACTTTAGGCCAGAAAAGGCAAAGTGATGGAAATGGTGGATCATTAGCAAAAAAACAAAAACGTCCACCAAAGCGAACAAGTGCTACCATCAAAAATGAAAAGAATGGAGCAGGTAGGAACCCTCTTACTGTTTGTCTTAGTGTAAAATACACTGGCTTTTTCACTCATTCTTCCTACTTGTAGTTTCTTCCTTTATATAGATGTCACATTTTCAGGATGATTAATTTGTCATTGTTGTGTGCTTCTGTTTAGTTTTTCCTTTTATTTTTAATTTAGCTCTGTAGTTCACATTTTGAAAGTATTAAAGTCATTAAAATTATATTGTCAGCTTCCTCTTTCCACTTTTTTCTTTTTTGTAATAATTTAATATTAGCCAAACATACCCTTCAGAAATATTAAATGAAAGTAATTTTAAAAGGAGTTTTATTTGTCATTAAATTTAAATTTTTGAATGAGGATTTTAAATTTTCATTAGGAGAGTAAGTTTCTAAGGTCCACAAGATTACAGTAATTTTTCAAATATAAGGAAATTTCTCTCATGAATGAGGCTCCAACACAAGTCTATATACATTATAGGTAAATTGAAGAGTAATTTTCCTGATATTAAACTTTTTATGTGAGCAGACTATATTTACATTCTCTTTGGAGTTGTAGTTTGGGGAAAGGATAATTTAGATATTTTACATTTGGTTATAGAGGTGATTTGATAACATTTAAAATTATGTTCGAAATATAGACATTTGATTAATAGAGGTGATTAGATAACATTTTAGAAATATGTTGAAATGTTTTATAGAAATATAAAAACTTAAAATTCTTGAAAAATAGTTTTATATGAAGAGTCATAACTTTAGAGTTTTAATTTTTTTTCCTTTTTTGCTTTAGAGTATAGCACTTTGGGGGATTTTTATATTAATGATTAAAATGAGTATTACTGACTATAATTTTAAATCTGATATACAGAGGTTTTAATTGCATTTGACCTATAGTAACTTAAAGGCAAAGATATTTACCTATTATGACATCTTTCATTTATTTCTAGCCATTAAGAAATATTTGCAATATTATTGTATTTCATTATGTGGTAGGAACTGGGGAGAGTAGGCTATTTTAATGTTTGTGATAACTTAGGGTACCTCTTTTGGTAGCTAATTTTACTTCCAGGAAGTAGCACTTGAGAAAAGAACATATTTTTTCAGAGAACATATTTTATTTATTTCCATATACATAGTTAAATATAAATGGTTTTAAATGTTATTGGGAAAGTTTAATTTGGTCCTTCAGAAAGACTTTACAAAAGGGGCTAAATGAATTAAAAATACTATTGTTACTATTGATAATATAGATTAACAAAATATAATGAAAACCACATTGAGGGCTTTTATCAGCACTCAAAACTATAATGCAAAGCACTATCTCCTTGCCAATTTAATGCTATGTCATTTTAAAAATAAATATAATTCAGATTCTTATTTTATTTTTGTTACTTGAGGAAAGTGCTATCTTTGGCCTTTATTCAGTGATCTTGTTAATTCACTATCCATTTTTCCTATCTCTGCTTTGAACACATGAGATATTGTCAACAGCCTCTCATGGGATTCTTTCTCTTGTTATAGGACAAAGCAGTGATAGTGAAGATCTTCCTGTCCCAGACAGTACAAGTAAATGTACACCAGTAAAACACATACATGTGGCAAAGCCCCCAAAGCTTGCTCGATCTCCAGCAAGAATGATGTCGCCTCACATTAAAGATGGAGACAAGGACAAACACCGAGACAAGAATCAAAATTCATCCCCTAGAGCATATAAATGGAGTTTTCAACTTAGTAAGAAACATTTAAAAAGCATTCATCCAAGAATCTTAACAAATTCAGTAATATAGTTTTCTTGTGAATAATCATTATTTATGAACCTAAAAGCTTGTGCCTTCCTGTATGTGCTTTATTTTATATATATATATATATATATATATATATATATATATGGTTTTTTTTTTTATGGTGACTTAAAGATGATCCTTAGCTAGAGAATGAGACATTCATTGCATATATAGCTGAAAAGCCCAAGCATACCATTTTTGTGGACTGGGCAATTATAATAGACCAAAAGAGGCAGTATAATGTGGTGGTCAGTTAACATCATACAAGGAAATCTAGGTTCAATTCCTGCTGCTGATAAATACTGACTGTCTAAAGCCGGGGAGTTACTCTTTATATCCTAGGCAATGCCAAGACATTAAATTGCTTATCTATTTTGGCAGATTTCCTTGTAAGACCTGTATATTGATGAAATCACACATCTACACTAAAAAATACGTAACAGTGATAATCTGCTATTTGAGAAAAGAAAATTCATACATTTGTTAATTATTTTGTGTTCATGATTATTGGCTTAAGTTTAGTATAATAATTTATAATAACTAACATTGTATTTATTTCAACTGCTGAATTGAATTATTGTATCTTCTTTTGTAAACTGTTTTTCCTCTCAAGAAATTTTTCTTTCTTTTTTTTTTTCTAGATGAACTAGACAATATGAACAGTACAGAGAGGATCTCTTTTCTACAAGAAAAATTGCAGGAAATAAGAAAATATTATATGTCACTGAAGTCAGAAGTAGCAACTATAGACAGAAGGAGAAAAAGATTAAAAAAGAAAGATAGAGAAGGTAATTGTTATCCAGAGTTCCTCCTTTTATTGCCCTTCTAATTCATATTGTATTTGTAAAATAATTTTGGGTGGTGATTTAGTAAGCTAGAAATAGATTGCCTTTTGGCCATTTTAGTTCTTGCTGTTTTAGCCATTTTGTTGTGATTGTTGATGTAAATGGGTCATAATCTTGGATTCAGCGGAGTAAGTCACTTAAAAGCAACACATTGGGTAAACACTGAATTTTAAAGCATTTAGATGTTTTCATGAAGGCAAGTTACTCATTATGAAAAAAACTTGCTTCAAAATTCATTGATCAAATATTTCGTCAAGATTTATGGTAGGTAAAAACACAAGTAAAATAGTCTTTTGCCTTATAGAAGTCCACTACAGAATAAAAGAAAAAAAATCCCTTCAAGTAATAACATAATCTAACGCAGCAAGCATTTACTAATAAGCATCTATTCTGTGTCAGACACAACTAGGCCCCTAGGGTTATAATAACAAAATAAGGAAAAGCCTTTGCTCTCAAGAAACCTATGGTCTGACATGGATACAGACCATAGGTTTCTTGAGAGCAAAGGCTTTTCCTTTGTATGTATATCCACTGACATGGATACAGTATGTACATAGATAAGCATGATGTACACTTTTACAGATATTAATTATAGCATAATTATAAATTCTAGCAATATGTCTGCTCAGTCTTAGAACATAAAAATCCATGACTAGTTACTTGGCCGTTAAGTGGCAGATTCTCTGATTATCAATCAGCCCATGAAGTAAGAATATAAAGTAACCCTGATCCTTTCATGCTCATATCCATTCTTTTGGTGATTAGCAGTGTTGGAAAAGGGTCAAAGCAAAGAGTAGAAATTTTAAACTGTAAAATTTGATATATCTGTTGCTATCCTATGTGTATGTATGTATATGGTGACCAAGGCTTTAGGCACATTTGGAAAAAAATGGATTACCATTATATCAGTAAAGCTAGAAAGCAAAAGGAAGTTTAATACAAATTGAAGGATGGCAACAATATCAGAGTTTCCCCTTGGAAAAGGAGATAAAGGAATTGACCTTATTATGCATTCAAAGACAACAAGAAACATCATTTCATGGGACATTTGGTCTTATCATATTGTAAGACTTGTTTGTGATAACTAATTGCAAAAAAGATCATCATGAATTTAATATAACTTCTATATCAACATCTTTTGCAGGAATGAGTTAGAGAAATTCTATACAGAATTAAATAAAATCCTTTAGATTCAATAAAAATATATTTTGCCTGCTCAGTGATTTTGATGTCCCTAATGCAGTTAGAGAAGCAAAATTACATCGAGAGGTTCAAACAATGTTTATATAGCTTGGACTCAAGCTCTTTTCACCATCCTAGTTGGTTCACAGTTGACTGAAAGATGTAGAATATATAAGATAACACTTTTTGTTTGATTCAATAGAGCAGTGTCCTCCTTTAAAGACTTTTCTTCAGTTAATTGTCTTTTGTGCATATGTTTGAATTGTTCAGGATTCTGAAGGTCAAAGAACAGAAATAACTTTTACCTTCAAATCACTAATATAAAATCAGCCATAAAACAGGAAGATAGGTGATTGAAAGATAAAATTCATCAGTGAGAAACAGGTGAGGCCAAAGATTTGTAGACTACTAAGTAGCCTTCCTACCCATATATTAAGAATACTTTTTTCAAAAAGAAAGTCAAGACAACAGTGAACAGCAAATAATCTCACAAAAAGTAAAATTTTATTTTAACTGACAGGAAATTAGTCATTACTGCTGTAGGAGCCATTCCTAAATCAGTTATCTATTTATAATACAACCACTTCTTAGACTACAGATCAAAATTAATTTGAAAAAATGGAAGAATTAAAACAAGAAAGAGATATATAGCATGCTATTAAAATATTCCTAATTTGACTTATTTTAAAAACTTTTTATAGTAAATTATCTGAGTTGGATGGAGGAGTAGTTATGGACACTGCATGATTAAAAATTTCTTAAAGAAGTTTAAGCACTATAATTCAATTGCCAGCAAAATCTTATCTGCTGAGACAGATGCCAACAAAGGCAGTACCACTTTAGAATATGAACTTAGTTTGTTAAATTTTACTGAATTGGAATAGTGGAAAATCATGAGGATTATCATCTCATAAAACATTAAGCTGCATTGGAAACCAAAGGAAGTTTAAAAATAGATTAATAAGAGATCCAATTAAGCAAAGTCATCCTGAAGATATTTCAGAGTTTATCTAGAAGGAGAATGATGATAAAGGAAAATGTCTATGAAGATGTTATGATCTACTTTTCTACTACCTTCAAGGACAGTGGAGCTGACAATGTTTAGTTTCAGTATCCGAGTTCCAAGGTTGCCAAATTAGAAGAAAATGGAAATGAAATTTTTTTAAAATAATTGCAGAAATATCCGGACTAGACCAAATATTCAAAGGGAGATCATCCTGGAAGTAAAATAATCTTGAGGACTTTTGAGGGATGGAAAGGAAAAAGGAAATATAAAGTTGGAGGTAATAGGGAGCTAATGGAGTTTATGGAGTAAGACAGTGACATGCTTTGAATTGCATGTTAAGGTCAGTTTGACGTTAAGTGGAAGGGTGAACTGTATCAAGAGACAAAATTAAAATAATGAGTAACTAGGAAGGCTATTTTAATAGTCCAAGTATGAATACTGATACCAGGTTGGTGGCATATCAAAATAGAGAAAATGTGTGTGTGTGTGTGTGTATTTGACAGGTTACAAAGACAGAATTGTTAGAACTTGGAAAGTAATTACATATGAGAGATGAGAAACAGTGAAAAGTTAAGACACCTAGGTTGTGAGCCTAGTTAACCAGGAGGAGTAATACCCTCAGCAATAACAAAGAAGTTAAATTATGGGTGGGGGTGAGAGTCTAATTTTGCATATGCTGATTTTGAGATTTATGGAACATCAGTTTTCTGTTGGAGAAGTGAGACTAGAAATCTGGAGACAGATTAGGACTGGACAAATAGATCATAGAGATAATAATTGAATTCATGGGCATTAACGATAATGACTAAATGAGATAGTATAGAGACCAAATGCAGAATCTTGGGTGACACCCCTGGTTAATAGGCCTGACTTAGCTGAATAGTCAATCATGTAGAATGAAAAGGAATTATCAGGCAAGAGACAAATCAGAAAAGAAAGCAACTAATAATATAACTGTCAACCCATATGCCTATTTTCCTATCCCTAGCATAAAAGCCATGTTCATTGGTACAAACTTGAGTGAAAGGTGTAGAACATACAAGATAGCACTTTTTGTTTGATTGAGTAGAGCAGTGTCCTTCTTTGTGGACTTTTCTCCAATTGTCTTCTGTGCATATGTTAGAATCGCTCAGGATTCTGAAGATCAAAGAACAGTCATGCTTACTTTTAGATCACTAATATGAAATGAGCCATAAAACAGGGAGATATGTGATTATTGTCACTGTTTTAGAGGATACCCAGCACAGCATTTAAATGAAAATGGGATTCCTCATAGAAGGTGAGGTCCTCCTCTACTCATGTTTTTTTAATAGTATTGTGATACTTGCATCAAGTCCGAGAACACTGTCGAACCTTCTCTTTGACATCCAAGAATTCTAAGTGTATGTAAAACATTTTCTAAACTACAGTATACAGTTGGGTGGACTATCCATAGAGCTGAAGAGCTCTTTTTTTTGCACTATGGACAAACATTACAAAGGAATAGTGATCTAAGCTCAGAATTCAACATTTGGATGAGAATGACCAATACTACTTTTTGGAAAATTGAACAGTTAATTACTCCCTATTTCTCATAATAAAAAAGTTCTATTTAAAAAAAAAAAAACTTTAAATTATGCTAGTCATTTTGTATGGCTACAAACCATGAAATGCCACAGTCTTCAAAGATATGAAATTTTACCCAAAGGGCAATGAAGAGGGAATAGTGATCATAGTGATGCTAAAATTTTCCACATGATGAATTATGCCATACAGATAATGTAAGAACATCATCACAGGACATATATGCAGAGCGGAAAGAAAATGGAATGATAACATAATAAGTATGAGAGAGAATTGATAGATGTATTCATGCATACTAATATCTATTCACATTTATGAGACCATGGGCTTACTTGGTGTACAGTTAATTACACAGCTATCATATGAATAGTGATTAGTACCATGAGTAGTAGAAAGTAACAGATAAGATGAGGGAAAGTTAGTTCTGACTTTCTTCTTAGGAAGATGAAACTTTTGAAGTGGGCTGCAAAGGAGTTGTAGAAATTCAACAGGCTGAAGAAATAATATAAACAACAGCAAAGAGGAAGGAGAAGAAGGAATGTAAAAGAAGTAGTAGTGGTAAAAAGGAAGAATAACATTATGAAATATTTCTTAGTACCTTTTTGGATCTATGTATAATTTTTAACTAACTTGCACCATTCCTAAATGCAGTGAGTGTCATTAAATAGCACCAAATAAACTACTTTCCTGTAACATTTTGTTACTTTTTTATATAAGATTTTTCTCAACCAAAATCCAAATACCACCACCCCCTTGCAAAATTCTCTGAAAATTTACGCAAAGTCACTTCATATGCAGCATTTTTAAAAAGTTCTTATTGGTTGAAGTATTTTACATGTTTAGAAATTTATTTTAATTTAACATTAAAAAATTTCTTGGTTGTTTTAAGTTTCTCTTTTTTATTCCACAGTGTCTCATGCAGGGGCCTCAATGTCATCTGCTTCATCAGACACTGGAATGAGTCCATCATCATCATCTCCCCCACAAAACGTGCTTGCTGTAGAATGCAGGTGATAAATACTTTCTCTGCCTTCCCAGCAGTTTGCTGCCATGGACATAAATCCTTAAACCCTGAAATACAACCACAGAAAGCACTCAACTGGTTTAACATTGCCAAGTATATCCTGTACACTTTTCCACTGCTGGATTGTATCGTTTTCCCCTTCCTCTCCCTCCACCCTTTTTTTTGTTTTTGTTTTTTTTCCTTTCTGTTGCAAAAAAAGAAAAATAAGCTGATTGATAATTGAAGGTTAGGCAATCTGCCATATTTGTCGTCATTTTTCCCCTTAATATTTGTTTATGTTTTTGTTGATACAGAGAAAGGGCACTTAGCAAATTTAAATTGTCTAACAAAGTTTTCAGGTGTTTTATAGAAATCATAGACAAGCAAGTGCACACAAACATCAAAATACTATCCAGCTGAATAGTTACTGCTGCACTTTCACCAAGATATATTTAATTCTTGGTGAGTAGTTTTTTGTTTTGTTTTTGTTTTTGTTTTTTGGTTCTTTTGTGTGGAAGCACTTGCTATACAGAACTGCCAAAGTATGTGTTCAGCAGTGTGCCCAGTTTTAAAGGTGTAAATGGGACAAAATAAATTGTGAAAGGAAGTGTAGTTGACTGAAAACTACCGTTGTAATAAGTCTTCCACTTTTTATAGGATTTTTGAGCACACAATTATGCAAATATTTTAATGTTTATTAATGTTTACAGTGGAATTGTGAATAAGTTTTCAGTGGACTATCTTATTCCTTGACAAAAATATTTTGTCTTTTTTCTATGTAATTTCAGAGTTTTTATTTTGTTACAAAAAGACAAAAATGAAATATATAACAACAATGAAGTTATTTAACAAGATTTCTAAAGCTGAAATTTTTGTGTAAAATAAGGTATTATCTTGCAACTTGTTAAATATATTTATTCAGACATTGGATGTTGTATTTTTATGTATTTTTTAAAATATTAATAAAATTGAAAAAAATAAAATTCTAGGTTAGTTCACTCTTTCGATTAAACATAACTCTCAGCTGTAACTCTTACAGGAGGTATCCAATAGCCTTGCCTGTATATGAAGTGGGTCTGTCTCTTAAAATCTTCATCAGTATAGAACTGTAATCAGGCATCTGGATTATTAAAATATGTCCTTGTTTTGAAACTTTGGCAGTCCTAGTACTTAAACTGTTTTGAGGATCAATTTTTTTTGGTTGCCCTTAAGATGCTATGTCACAGTTTTTATGTTTGCTATACTGCCGAATGAATTTATATCTCCCAAAGTTGAGATGCAACAATAAAGTAAAGCAACTATGTATGCTCTGTTTGTGGATTGTCCCACAAACTGATACATTTTGTAAATAATACTTCCAAAACCATGTATTTAAAAGTTTGCTTATACATTATGTATAAAAGTGATTTTTTTATCAATTTTTTATTCATGTTTGTACATTGAAAGGGGGTTTTTTAACCCCCTTTTCTGTGTTTAATATGCTGTAGAGTAATAACATAGATGCTCTAGACTGTATATCAGGATATTATGATTCACAACAACAAAAAGTCAGAGCTAAACACTAGTGATGGGGTAGCATTACTAAAATCGTTGTTTCTTGAAATTTCTTTCATCTTACCACATTGTGAACTTGTGATTCAGATTCCATTTTCGCAGAGAATTAAAAACAAAAAAATACTCTTGTAAAATGCACTTTTCTGTCTTTATTTAGCAAAGCAGAAGTATTTCAATGTAAAATAAAAATGGAGCTCAGTGAGCAGTATTAATAAAGGCTATGTTTTAAACATAGACTTTACATTCTCAGTTTTCATTAAATGATTAATTACTCTTTTAAGTGCCAGTAATTTACATTTGAGAAATCAAAATTTAGAAAGTTAAAGTTTTCAATATTACTTTATCCTTAAAACAAATAAAAACATTTATATTTTATGTGTAAAAAGGAAGTATAGATCATATCAGTTGGGAATTAGAAGCTAATAGTGAATTATTTGCAAAATACTTTGTCAATCTTGTTCACTAATAAGATTGATATGTGTGTGTGCATATATATATATATGTATAAATATATAAACATAAATTCTAAATTTTTGAAAAAATAGAAATATGTAAAAGTATTTAAGCAGTTACATATCATTGTTCTTTACTGAAAATCATCCTTATTTTTGTTCAACTATTCCAGTAATGGGTCTACTATCCACCCCACCATCAATTTCATAGCACGTAACAAAAATGAGTCAGTTTGAATTTTTTTTAAATATAGAAAGCTGTTATTTAATAATGATTGGTACCAATAAAAGATTAACATGAATAAATTTAAAATGGGAAACAAAATGTATTTCATAGGAAAAATGAGTAGGATGGGGTTTTGGAATTAAATTGGGTCTTATCTTGAAAAATGAAGCTAAAAATTAGGAAAATATGTTTTTCTTCTTAATTTAGGTTAAGTTATACAGTAATTCTTAGAACAAGCAAAGAATCAGGAATTAAATTTTGGGGCATAATGGTATAGGTGATATTTTTTAAGGTGAAAAGATCATTAAAAATTGCAAAAATTTAAACAGTTTACTGAAAGGTCTTTTAATACTTTTTTTTGGAGTTTTTAATAGTGAAGAGATAAATAGGGACAGATATCAACATTCATCTTGCACAGGGATCCTGGGGAATCTAATTTGATGAGTGGGTCTTTTCCTTAGTGAATGTTATTAATGAATAGTAGCTTTTATTTTTTTGCATCAGAAAAGTTAAATTCAAATAGAAATACGTGCTACATATTGACTTAGAAAACCACAAATTAACAACACACTTATCATTTTTGTCTTGCTAAATATTTACCAATTAATTACCTTTTAATCTGGTTCTCCCTAAAGAGTTTTGGCTGTGAGTTTGATACCACTTACCTTACGTAGCCAGGAGCCTAACCTCCAGATAATTCCTTAATATAAGTTGCAGGATTATTGCTGATCTGCATTGGTAAACAAAATTTCTTCACCAGAAGTGAAATCATAATCAAACCAAAGCCAAAAAGAGTATAATCTCATAGCTCTGGGAATAATGAATACCAACATAATAGGACATGTTTATATATCTTTTGCTACACATATGCATATTTACATACATACAATGCTTATGTAACTGCTTGAATAATTAAATTTTTTTCTTTTGCCACATATTTAATAGGGATGGCTATTAAGGAACTCAAGGTGTGGGGAATGTTTTCCTGGGCTTATGATATCATTAGTGGTAGAAGTTCTTCTACTAATGAAGATTAGCAATTGTTTTTTAACTTAGAGCCAGAAAATACTGGCTGGGGCACTGAGAACTGACCTTTCCAACGTCATCCTTCCAAGGATGTGTCTAAAGAGAGTACTAAAGCCAGATCTTTGTGACTTCAAGGCCATCTCCCTTCTTCCTGTGCCACAGCACTACTATTTTGATGTCACATCTTTCATGGGAAAGGCTATTAAGGAAACCTACAAAATGTTGGCATTTTTTGGTCCTGAATTTTCCTATTCTTTGGCTAATTTCTGCCCATTCTTGAATCTGTATTAGACCAGAAGTTGAACCAATTTTGAAAGCCTTTGTGAAATCATAGTAAAAAAAAAAAGTCAAAATTGTTGAGTTAAAAATATTTTAGAGGTCATCTATTCCAATTTCCTCAAATTAAAATAATTTATATAGCAAATTGTTTATTGTTTTCTGCATGACAAACTCCATTGTATGGAAAACATTGCAAATATCATCATAAAAATGCAGAAAACCAGCTGCAATAGAAAAATGGCATAGTTGTTTTGAGACCAGATCCTACATATCTTTTGACTTTTAGACCCCTGTTCTTTCTATTACTGCTCATTCATTTACTTCCCCTTCCATTGTCTGTATTCAGGCCCATATAATTTGGTCAAGAGTCCCAACTTTTCATGCCTTTAAACCTGAAGTGTCCAATGCAACCATAACACTAACATATGTGGCCAGAACCAGATCAAAATGTAATCGAAAAATAACAATAAAAATATTGACAATGTTAATATATGATTTTCTAAGACAATATGAAACCTGCAGGGATCTTTACCTCCAGTTAAATGGCTCCCAGATTCTATTTTGAATTTGGTAACATTGCTTTAGACAATGCTGTTGAACAGTAAATAAAGGGAAAGAGTCTCATTTCTCCCCTCATTAACAGGTGACACTTCTTCCAGGTTAAGAGCCGAGGCACTGGCACTATGCTAGGCAGTGGAGATTCAAAGACAAAAAATAAATAAATGGTCCTTACTCTTATGGAATGTAATTCTTGGGGGGTAAGAAAAATACACAATGTTCATGGATAAGAAGATACAAATAATAAAGTAATTTCAGGAGGAGGAGTTAACTTCTAATTGGAGGGATCAGGAAGGGCATCTGAGCTGAATCTTTTTAAGAAAGGAATTGAAGAGGGAGAAGTGAGGAGGGGAGTACATTATCTCCAAGTGTGGAGGACAAGGAGCCAGTAGGTGTTTGGAGAACAAGAAAGACCCTTTGGTTAGAATAGAGTGCCTGAAAGGATGTACCCAAAATAGAAAGGTAAGACCAGCCAGATGGTGCAAAGATTACATGCCAAACAGAGGAGTTTATATTTGATTCCAAGGCTACCAGGGAGCCACAAAGATTCTTGAGCAGGAGAGTAATGTGGTCAAGCTTGAGCTTTAGGAATATTAGTTTGGCAAGTATAAAGGATGGATTGGAAGGAGGAGAGACTGGAAAAAGAAAGCCTAATAGAGAGTCTCTGCCAGCATCTGGGTAAGTAGGTAGGAGAGCCTCAGTGAATGAAGGTTGTGGCCCCACAAGTGGGGAGAAAGGTCAGATGCAACAGATTGTGGAGGGATAATACAGGAGAGGAGTAATCGTAGGTTCATAAATGTAGAACTGGAAGAGGCTATCCCAACTTTTTATTTTTTTTTACAAGAAGGAATTGGCTGTGGCTTGCCTAAGGTACACAGGCAATAATAAATAGAGCTATTTTCTCTAACGTCACATCCATTGCTCTTTTCTTGGCTTATGAAATGCAGAAAGATTAAGAATGATGACCAAAAAAGGCCATCAAAGAGAAGGAGCCACTGGCGAGGATGCATAAATTCTGCTGTAAAATAGAATCCAGAAGTTTCAAATGTTAATGTTTTAGTCTCAACTATAGATTCTGTTTGTACATTTATCAGGAGCTTCAATATCACCTGGATCTTCAGTAAGGGAATATATTTTTATATAGACTTTGAATAAGTATACCCATGTTACCTATTCAAAGAGCTTCAATGGTGTCCTGTGACCTCTGGGATAAAATACAAACTCCTTGGACTTTTAAAAGGCTTTCACAATCTGACTCCAACCTTTTTCTTTAAAAATTTTTTTTTCTTTCTAATAGTGTTTTATTTTTCCAAATACGTGTAAATTTACTTTTCATCATACACCTTTGGAAAACTTTCTGTTCCAAATTTTTCTCCCTCTCCCCTCTCTGTCCCCTAGACAAGAAAGCAATAGGTTAAACATGTGCAATTCTTCTAAACATATTTCCATATATGTCGATGTATAAGAAGAATCTGATCCAAAAGGGGGAAAAAAAGAGAAAGAAAAGACAAACAGCAAACAGAAAAAAGGTAAAAATACTATGCTTTGATACACATTTAGTTTCCCCAGTTCTCTCTCTAGATGCAGGTAGCACTTTCCATGACAAATCTATTGGAATTGCCTTATTTCATTGTTGAAAAGAGCCAAATTCATCACAGTTGATCATCACATAATCTTGTAGCTGTGTACCATGTTCTCTGCTTCACTCAGCATCAGTTCATGTAAATCTTTACAGACTTTTGAAATCAATCTGCTCATCATTTCTTATAGAACAATAATTATCTTCACCTACCATAACTTAATCATTCTCCAACTGATGGGCATCCACTCAGTTTCTAGTTCCTTGTGATTACAAAAAGGGCTGCTATAAACACTTTTGCACATGTGGGTCCTTTTATGATTTCTTTGGGACAGACTCAGTAGAAATACACTGCTGTAACAAAGTATATGTACAGTTTTGTAGCCCTCTGGGCATGAAAACTTTAATTTCTTAAAAGTTTTCATTGATATTTTTATTTTTACATCATAGTCATTTTTAGATATATCCCTCACATCACACTCTCATTTCCAATGAATCTTCCCTTAACAAAGAAAAAACTGTTAAGGGAGCAGCTACACAGCACAGTGGACAGAACAACCGCCCCTAAAGAAGGAGGATCTCAGTTCAAATCCAGCTTCAAATACTTAACACTTAACTAGCTGTGTGACCCTGGGCAAGTCACTTAACCCCAAATGCCTCAGCAAAAAACAATCAATACATTGACTTTGTCTGATAATATTTTCCATCTATTCATCCCTCCAACAAAAGGAGACAAGTCTACTTTGTCATATCTTTTTTCTCTGTCTAGATTAGTCATAATCCTGGACACTTATTAGTCTTTGACTTCACTTTACTGTTCTTTATTTACATTTTTAACTTTTGTACACTGTTTTCACATTGCTACATTGCCAACTGTTGTCTTCGACATATGGTTTGCACCATGTTACATCTCCAACTTTTGAACAATGCTCTCCCTCTTCCTCCCTACCTCTTAGAATTCCTACCGGGATTTAAAGGGCAGCTGAAGTGCCACCTCCAAAAAGGAGCATTTTCTATTTTCCCCAAGGGTTAGTGCTTTGCAAAGCTCTTTGCACACATTATCTCATTTGATACTTACTATAATAACCTACTGAGGTAAATGCTATGATTATCCTCATTTTACAGAGGCTGAGAGGTTAAAAAAGAGGTCAACAAAGAAATCTCCTGATTCTTAAGTCCAACACTATCCATTGTGCCATCTAGTTACCCATAAAAGAAAGGAATGTTTCACCAATTGAGGGTTAATACTTTATCAAATATCAAGGACAGGTAATGGCTAAGCCTTGAGAGATTTAGGAAAGAGAGAGAGAGAGAGCAATTAGGTCAGTTGCTCATTAGATAACATGGAAAACAGTTCCATTTAGAGTCATCTTCCTGAAACAGAACTATCTTAACTCATAGGTCAGATACAGCCTGGAACACCCAAATAAGCAACCAATCAATATACTACATTTCTAATAAATGGAATGCAGGATGATAATAACTATAGACATAGCAGTGATAAAAGAGAAATTAATTCAGGTCAATTTAAGCATGTTTGGGATTTAGGTGAGATTTCCTTGACAATTAGTTTAGGTTTGAATTTGTTTAAATAGACATAGATATGATTTTTAAGAAAAAATGATTAGCTATATTATCTATTACTTTTTTTTCTGAATTACTGTTTGGGAAGGATGCAAACTACTCTATAGATGTTAGTTATTTGGAAAAACATAGTCAATATTAGAGCTTTCTTTGGGGAAAAGAGTAAAATGTAATCATTCTAGATTTTTTGAATGTCCATGTGGAATTTTTGCTAGAAGAGGTTCATTGCCTCACCTGAATATGAGCTTAAGTGAGGAAGTTACAACTAACAGCAACAATTCTGTCATTAAAAATAAACTTATTTCTGAAAGATCTGCAGTTGATGATTGTGTTTCTTTTAGGTTAGTTATGTCAGCTTTTTCTGGAAATAGAGCTAATCTGTTTTATTTGAACAATTTTAGGGAAAACAAAAGAAAACATCCCAGAGCCATGACAAAAATGCATAGTGTGAATCTGATATTACTTATGCATCCACAATTCAATGCAGTTCTTATAAATCAATCAGAAAATATTTGTAAAGAGCTACTAGATGCCAACCACATGCTAAGTGCTAGAAATGCATCTACAAATTGAAATAGTCCTTTCAGTATATATTCAGTCCAATAGTCCTTGAGTATAAACTCAAGAAGCTTATACAGGATATTCCCCCCCCCCCCCCCCCCCGCAAAAAAAAAAAAAAAAAGTGTAGTTTTAAGCAATAGTATCCTTCAAGGAGACTACAATATTTGACAGATTTTTAAAAACAACAGTTGAATATAGTAATTTCTGTAGGATACTAACCACCTTTTTGGGAGGATACATTTTTCACCAATAGAGATCATCAGGCAAAAAGTAATGAAAAGGGGACAAACTATCTGTGTGACCCTGGACAAATTGACTTCATTAAAGAAAAGATAACCTGAGAAATAAAAATAAAAAAAAACAAGAAATAAGACAGGTATGAAAAGAGACTAGTTGGCAGAAGAAGTGGATCCATTTGCAGTTATGCCATTTGTCATTTTATTTGGTGTATCTTTCACCTGTTGGCAAAGAAGTGATAGATAAATTAGAAGTGTAAAATGGTACTTGTAATTTCAGACAAGGCCAATATATGAGTCTGTTTTGTTTGACTATACCTAGTGATTACAAAGGAGAAATTATATTTGGTTGGAAGAGTGGCACAATGAATTAGCAGGTAGTGATAGAAATATAAAAAATACACTATTTAAACATTAAAAATATGCTGAAGAAAAATACCATGAGTGGTAAAAACAAATAGAGCAATTTTGTCACTACCTTAATAAATTTAAAATTAAAAACAAAAAACAAGTGTCACCAGAATTCATGATTTCTTACATAATTATCTTTCTGGGTTTTTTTTTTTTTTGTTAATTAAAATGTTTATGCTTATTGATAATTTGGTTCATATTGAAAAGGAAAATTTTAAAAATAATAATCTTTTGTGATTTTGGTTCAAGTTAACTTTCTAGGACCTCAATTCCTCATCTCAAATTATGGGTTTGAGATAAGATGATTCTCTAAAATTCAAAGAATTATGTAATTCTAGGCAAAGGAGGATCAGTTGAATGTTTGGTTGAGACAAAAAGGAACCATTGTTAAGTTCTCAAAGTAATGGAAACTGCAATTGGGTGGCTTATTCTAACATCTACATTTAATATTGGAGGGGAAAGGAGAGAATATGACAGGAAGATTTCTATGCAGTTGACTTCCCAAACTACATATGCAGTTCTAATCACTTGAATTTCAGTCCCAAGTCATCAATTCCTGCTAGTCAATTCTACATGGATATCTGCATACACACCTCAAATTCAAGATCTTTGAAGGCAAGGACTACTTCCCTTTTGTTTCTGGAATATCAAGCACTTAGCACATGACCTGGCACTTAATTAATGTTTAATAAATGCTTCTTGATTGATTCTCCCTGAACCTCCCCTCAAGAAAGAATCATTCTTCCTTCTATACTCATCTAATTCTGTGGAAGGCATAAATAATCCTCCTTCAAATTATCTGGGTTGCAGTCATTTCAACTCTTTCCTTCAATTCTTATATTCAAGAGATATTAAGCACATTAGGTTTTATAGACAATTTGAAAAGAGGTGAATGATCTCTCATCATATTATCAAAATTTAGCATTTATTGAGTGAAATGAGCAGGACCTAGGAGATCATTATATACTTCAACAACAATACTATACGATGATCAATTCTAAGGGATGAGGCCCTCTTAAACAATGAGATGAACCAAATCAGTTCCAATAGAGCAGTAATGAATTGAATCAGCTACATCCAGTGAAAGAACTCTGGGAGATGACTATGAACCACTACATAGAATTCCCAATCCCTCTATTTTTGTCCACCTGCATTTTTTATTTCCTTCACAGATAATTATACACTATTTCAAAGTCCGATTCTTTTTGTACAGCAAAATAATGATATGGACATGTATACATATATTGTATTTGACTTATACTTTAACATATTTAACATGTATTAGTCAACTTGCCATCTGGGGGAGAGGGTGGGGGAAAGAAAGGGAAAAGTTGGAACAAAAGGTTTTACAACTTGTCAATGCTGAAAATTTATCCAATTACTCTTGTAAATTAAAAACTATATAATAAAAATTAGCATTTAGAAATGTTTTCTGAATGAGTATTATGGTAAATCAGCATACCTACGAGGAAAGGACTAAGAGTCCTTATATAAAGGTATGTGCAAATTTATTGAAGAATGTTCTTTATAGTCATCTAAGGCCTCTGGGTGGCTAGAGACGGAGAATGCTACATCTCTCTCCGGGAACCATACTTAACTATCTAAAGCACTATCTAAGATCATGTCTTAGGTATATAACAATGAAGATCATTCCATAATTTTCCCATTTATACATAATGGTCCCCAAATATGAGGTGTGTTTAAAATGTTTCCTCAGTTTTCTTTGCTTCCCAGAGATTCTAGAACAGTGATTGGTGCTCCCTAGTCTACTTGAGATCTTTGGGCATTCTTATTAATTGTAAAAGTAGCGAAGGGAAGAGAACAAATGGGGTAGAGTCTGACTCACCTCATAGCCAACTTTAAAATTTTATTGGTTCTCTTCTGATAGAGATAAGGCCTTGCCTTCATGACCTTCTAAATTCCAAGAAACATTTCTAAATTTCCTAGCACCCACAAATGTATTCCTTTTCATAGCTGCCTTTCATAGTGAGTTTCATAGGGACACCATTAAGTTTGTATTTCTGATTTAATTCAACTCTCCTGAGCCAATATTCAGATTTTTAAGCATAATATAGATGCATTTAACAAATCTTGTTGATCCGATTTCCACAAAAACTAGTCACACAGCCATTATTCTACTTTAGGCCCTTATTCCTTCTCTTTTTCCCCCTTTTGTTCTCAGTGAAAATAATGCATAGCATACCACAACAAATTTCAAATTATTATATGACCAAATATAAAAGGTTTATGTCAGAGGTTTATGTCAGAGAAGTTAGAACATTGATAATTATAAATAAGGAGAGTACAAGACTATAGAAATGATTATTAAAATATAAAGACAATTTTGACTACATAAAATTTTAACGTTTTTACAAAAATAAAATCAATGTTAGAAGGAAAGATCTCATATCTAAGATACATAGGGAATTGAAACAAATATAGAATAATAGCCATTCCCTAATAGGTAAATAGTTAAAAACTAGGAGCAGATAGTTGTTTAAAAAAATGCTCCCAAATATCAATAATGCAAATTAAAACAATCCTGAGATTCTACCCCATTTCCTTCACATTGGCAAAGATGACAAATGAGAAAAGTGTCAGTAGTTGGAAGATATGTTGATGGAAGCATTGTTGATGGAAGCATTGTTGATGGAGCTGTGAATTGTCACAAGTATTGTGGAAAACAATGTGGAACTACAATCCAAATATTACTAAACTATATCTAACCTTTGATTTAAGCAATACTGCTAGGAGACATACCCAGAGGCCAAAAACAAATATGTTATGCACAAAAATATTTAATGCATCATTTTTTGTTATAATAAAAGACTAGTAAATGAAATAATTAAAAGATTGTGTAGAGAGAATAGTAAATAGGGGACAGAACTTGGAGAGATGGCATCATAACAGTGGGATAGTAGAATAGTAGAATAGTCCCTTTTTTAGGATAGGGGAAATATGAGAATGTTTATAGGCAACACAGAAGGAACTTGTAGACAGAGATTAGAGATGATGAGGATGATAGTGGGGGAAATCTGTGGAAGAAGATGGGATGGAATGGGATCAAGGAAACATATAGAGTATCGTCTTGTCAATAAGGGCTACTTAAATATTTTTTTCTTTTTTTATTACTAATTGTTTTATTTTTTCTGGTTATACATGTATATCAACTTTGTAAATACACATTTCTGAATCATGTTTGGAGACAAAAATCAGACAAAAGGGAGAAATCATGAGAGAATCCCTCCTTCAAAAGTGAACGTAGTATGTGTTGGTTTACATTCATATCTCCATAGTTCTCTCTCTGGATGCAGATGGCATTTTCTATCCAAAGTTTATTGGGATTGTCATGGATCACTGAACCGCTGAGAAGAACCAAGTCTTTCATAGTTGATCATTTCACGATCTTGCTGTTACTGTGTACAATGTATGCCTGGTTCTGTTTGTTTTGCTCAGCATCAGTTCATGTAAATCTCTCCAGGCCTTTCTAAAATCTAAAATTCTAAAATCAGCTTGTTCATTTTTTATAGAATAATAACATTCCATACTTTCAAATGTCATAACTTATTCAGCCATTCTCATTTTCCAATTTTTTGCTACCACAAAAAGAGCTGCTACAAACATTTTTTGTACGTATAGATCCTTTTCCCTCCTTTATAATTTCCTTGGGATACAGAGGCACCACCAGGTCAAAGGGTATGCATAGTTTTATAGCCAATGAGGGCCACTTTTGTGGTCCTCTTTGTGAAGGAGAAGATGGTGAAGGTCAGAGGAATGTGAGATGAAAATAAGAGAAGAAGGAGCTTATGGAGAATTTCAAATTTGTTTTCTTTAAATAAGGGAGAAACTTCTTAACTAAAATAATGAGGGGACAGAGTTCTATGGGAAGGTTGAGGAAACAAAGTAAATAGTTACATGGTGATAAATTGGATGATAAATTTAGATAGGAGGAACCTCAAAAGAGGAGAAGTGGTAAATCCCAGCAATAGAGGGAGATAATGCAAGTTATAATGGGAAGCAAGGAGTATGTCTTCTTCATTCACCATGATCATCAATCAAGAGATATGGAGGATAGTATGAGAAAAACTATAGTCAATACTAGAAAGGGTGACCAAGCACACAGTATCATCTGTAGGGAGCCAGGTCTCAGTGAATGCCAGAAAATGGAAGGATCATTAGTGAAAGAGTTTTTAAAATGGGAGTTAATTATGGGGCAGGTGTTTTAAATTGCAGAGTGGAAGATTCAAGTATGTCTCTAGTGGCACAGCGTAGTAGGATTGAGTTCAGGTGGATGAGAATGAAGACGTAGTAGACAGCTGGCATTAGGTAGAGGGATTTGTTCTCTGGCAAGTGGTTCAATATCACTGGGATGGGGAGATTAAAAGGCAGTGAGATTTTGTTAACCACCGAGGAAACTGAGTTCACACAGAGTATACATGGACCAGGAGAGTCTGATGAGAAAAGTGATTAGGTGATTTAAGGTTATCCCATGAGGGATATCAAGGAAGGTAGTGGTGATGTGTCTTGACAAGCTGATTATAGAAAATCCTGGAAAGACTTAGATGAACTGAGGCTGAGTGAAATGAGCAGCATTAGTAAAACACTGTACAACAATAGCAAGATTGTGTGATGTTCAACCATGATAGACTTATCTCTTTTCAGCAGTTCAACAATGATCCAAGGCAATTCATAGATTTGGGATAGAAAATGTCATGTGCATCCAGAGAAATATAAAAGACTGAAGACAGATGAAAGCATACTGTTTTCACCTTTTTTTCCTGTTTTTTTTCTCCTTTCTCATAATTTTTCCTTTTTGTTCTGATTTTTCTCTTTCAACATGACTCATGAAAACATGTAAAAAATGAATGTACATGTATAACCTAAATAAATGAATTAAAATTTAACAAGATTATTTAAAAAAAAAAGTCTGTCTCATGATAATAGAGGAGGAGGTGTGTGGCAAGGAGGGTGGGAGCATGATCAGGAGGTTGGAGAGGTAGCCTATCCAAGTAACTTCCAGAATTAGAAGACAAGAATTAACAATCTTATCTCTGGAGCAAAAAGGAACAGGGTCTGATGGGAAAGAGGGGATGTCCTCTGGAAGGAGGAAGGGGATATCCCATCCCTCTTCTGAGCAGTCATTGATAAGTGTTAATTTTCTATGTTTTGAATACAGTACCATTTTATGGTTTTATTTGCTTTTGTTTCATCGTGCATATAACATTGATGTATTTGCTAGCCATGTATACTTTTGTTTATAGATGTACATATTTAAGTTATATCTTTTTATTCTATAGGATTACCTATGTTATTATTGCTTTGCTGTTATGCATATTTTGCTCATATCTTCAATGTGTAGATGTTTACACATTTGTATATGTGGAGTGTGTGGGTATGTTTAGATGTATGTTTTATGTGTATTGTGTACGAATTCTGGAGCAAGGAATTGGAATAGTGTTTTGGAACAGAGGTGGCAATATGGGGCAGTCCACAACATTTTCTCAGTGTGGTTAGAACCAGATAAAAATATAAGTGGAAAATATTTAAGAAAAAATTAAAAATAAAATAAAAGATTAACACTCCATCTAAAAACCGTCAATATTTGGCCCGATACTTATGTACGGATTAGTGGCCCTCTTTCCTACTAGAGTTTGACATCACTAGGGAGAAGAGTGAAGAACTTGCTCAGACTGTTGCCCTATGTTTTTGCTGATTTAAATGGTGGCGGGGACAAGGAAGGAACAGTCTTTAATCAAATGCTTGGCAATAGCACTATCTCCTCTCCTCCTCAGGAAACTCTTGCAAATCAGGGAGACTGGGAAACAAGAGACCCTGGTCCAGAACAGAGGTCTCAGGTGGGGAGACATGACTCTATAACTTTGACAGGTAACGAAGGGGATTGTCTGTGGTGCGTATGTTGATATGTATGGCGTCAAGTCAACAATCATTTATTAAACACTACATCAGGCACAACGAAAGGCAATTAACTGTCCTTGTTGTCAAGATGCTCACCGTCAAATGGGAGGGACAATTTTGTGTAAACAAGATATATAAGGAAAAATTGGAGATCATCTCAGAGCGAAGGCACAAAGATTAAGGGAGATCAAGAAAGTCTTCTTGCAGAAGGTGAGATGTTAGCTAAAATTTAAAGGAAGCTTGGGAAGCCTGGATACTGAAAGAATTGTAGGGGTGGAGGTTAGGAAAATGCCCGGAGGTGGGAGATGCGTAGTCTTCTTTGAAGAACAAGTAGGTGGCCAGAGTCACTGGATCGCCGAATTTTTTTGGGAAAAATACAGCATTAAGTAGGAAAAAGCCCGGTTATAAAGGACTTTAAAAGCTAATCCCGGAAGTTGTTTAATCCTGGAGGCAATGGGGAGCCCGAAGATGATTGAGTGGGCGTGTCCATTGTGTGCGGGTATGGGGAGGGGAGTTGGGGGCGCGCCCTCTGGGCGGGGGTCGGGGTGTATGAGTGTGTGTCTGTGTGTGTGTGTGTATTTGTGTTTGTGGGAAGGGGGGTTGGGGGCTGGCTCGCAGCAGCCACTCCACAGGCAGGCTGGCAGGCGGGTGGGCGGGCGGTCAGGGATTCCGAGGCTAACGCTTCGCCCGAGTCCCGGCGCTCCGGGCACTGGCCCGTGGCCTGGATGCCCTGCGTCCGGACCCTCCTGTGTATCCTGGCCGCCCTGGGCGCCTGTGGCGCGGTCGCCTTCCTTGGCTACTGCGTGTACTTCGACAAGAAGCGGAGAAGCGATCCCGAATTCAAGCGGCGGTTGCGGGACAGTGAGTGCATCCCTCCCTCTGGGGCCGGGATGGGGAGAAAAGTGGTTTGTCTGGAAGGTAGTCCCAGCTCTTCGAGGTCTTCGAGACCTCGTGTTTTGTTTTGTTTTGGTTTCTTTTGGATTTCAGGTTTCTCCTCCTAAATCAAGGTCAGGTCTCCACTTTGTTATGTTCGTGCCCCGCTCAGTGAGATTTGGAAATGGGGAATGGGGGTCAGAAGAACCTGAGAGGGAGCGAAGCTGCCTGCCTGCCTGCTCCCTTCGGCTACTTTGAGCGCGGTGATCCAGCCAGGAGGATGCTGTCTCCGCATCCTCGTGGAATGCCCTAAATGAACACAAGCCATGAGCAGACGCCGCCCTGAATTCTTGAAGGAGTCCCAGGGAGAAAGGGTGCTTCAGCGCCAGCCGAGGAACTGATAAATTCAATTGTTGTATTCACAGAAAGAAGAGCAGAGCAGCAAAAGGCTAAGGAACGGGGTGTGCAGGTGAAGTGTTTTAAATACACTGGTGTAACTTTATAGTGAGTACTTTTTCCACTTAAAATAAATATGCTGGTTTGGACCTTTGCTTTGTCAGGGTGTTATTTGTTGAGAGCGAGTACGATTTTGCTATTGGCAAAATTGGAGTAAGGGAGAAATGAACAGAGTGAGCACTGGGGGAAAGGGCGTTTCTTTTAATTTTCTGGAGAAACGACATTGCTTGAAGGCCTCACCAGCTACTGAAAGGGATTCTTCACCTTTTGTTGCATTCGAAATGCTTGGGACAGGCTTGGGGAATCCTCTGGACCCGGACCCCCTTTTAAGAATAATGTTTTAAAATATATAAAATGCATGTGATTTCAAAGGAAATATTGATAGTTATCACAATATTGGAGAGGGAAAGGCACTTTATATGGAAAGGACTTCACAAACTTGCAAGTGTTCTATATATGTCGATGGTGCAATTAAGAAGGAAAAGGCTAAATCTGGAGTCACAGACCCTAATTTCATTTTCTGCCTTTAATGAACCCCTAATACTAGTTTAGGAGGGGAAACATTACTGGAAAAAATGGGAGGGGGGTGGAGATTATCAATAGAAAGTGCTGACGTGAGTGGAACAGTGTTGTAAGAATTCAAAAAAAGAAAAAGCTTAGGTTGAGGAAAAGCTGGCACTGCAGCTAGATCTTGCAGGATTTTCCTAAATATTTGCAGGGGATGAGGGCAAAGAAGAGCATTTTAGCAGTAGAGTACAGCAGGAGTAGAGCTGTAAGGGTGGGAAAATGTGAGCTGTATTCTGGAATGATAAGTAGAACATGTTAGAGTAAATGGACTATAAAGTTTAAAAAAGAGGTAAAGCCCAGATTGTGGAGGTCCTTACATATAGGGCTGTAAAGTTTGAAGCAAGAGGGAACTGCTAAAAGAAGTTAATAGTTTGTAGTAAAGATGGCTTTGGTTTAAGGACCTTAGTTAATAGTTTGTAGTAAAGATGGCTTTGGTTTAAGGACCTTAGGCTATCATTTTACAGATGAAGAAACTGAGGCCCATAATGATAAAAGTGACTGGCCCAAGGTTACATAGGTATAAGTAGAGAGGCAGGAGATGAACTGTTCTCTGATGCCAAATCTAGCCTTTTTCCCTCTTCATTGCACTATTATGGGAAGTCCTTTCCATATATAAATTCACTGGAGTACAGAACGAAAAAAGGGCCAAGAACAGATCCTTAGTGCACATATTTTAGGGCAAGATATGGAGGCAAGAAGAGATCAGATGTAGGAGCAAAACTGGGGCAGTGCACTGTATGATCATGGAAGCTAAAGAATGAGAAACATTCAGATAGAAAAAGGGATCAGAATAAATCTTGAGAAATCAAATAGGATGATGCCTGAGAAAAGGCCACTGAATTTGGTATCAAGAGGTTGTTCATGAAGACATGATCAGTGGAATCTAGATTGAATCTTGATGACAAAAAAAATTAGGGGGGGACAGATTCCCATGAGAAAACTAATTGTAAATTGATGACAACAAAAGAGCTGCAAAAAGCTTATCTTCCATCCCTCATTCAGTACAAACAACACACATTTAGAATATATAGAGAAAAGGTTTTAGGAATGATCTCATAAAAACAGGTGGAATAGGTTAGGGGGTTTGGGATATGATTCAAAGAGATAATCTGGCCACCACAACCTTCCTTCTTTTTACTCTTTCAGAATCAAGACAATCAAATTAAATATTAGGAGGGGTAATAAATATTGGGATTACTACCAAGAGGAGGGAAGGAAGTTAATAGGGGAAATTGGAAAAGCTTAAAACATTTTGACTACTCCAAAATTGGCTTTAAGGGTAGCCCTAATAAAAGATGACTTTGCAAAGCATAGTTAGAAATGTCCTTAAATAAAATTGACATGAAAATTAACCCTGTTCTCTCCCTTCCCCTATTAATTATCCTTTCCTCTCACTTGACTGACAAGGCACTTTGCCCAAACCTTTCCATTAATCTATGCTTTTAAGTTGGTTGTGGACTAATTTAAGTTGTTAGCTGTAAACTAGCTGCTCTCAATAGAATTCTTATTAAGATAGTTGTTAAAGAGCATAGGATTTGGAGCTCCAAGAGATATTACAGATTACTTCTACTGGTCATTTCATTTTATAGTGGAGGAAAATGAGGTCCAGAGAGGTTACTCATGAAAAGATCACAGATTAATAGGAGGGTAGAATTAACACTTAGCTCTACTGATTTCAAGGATAGTCTGCCTCTTTTAGCTACTTTTAAAATTAGTTTCCTGGGGAAATCTTCCAACAACCAAAGAATCATAGGCTCATAGCTATAGAATTGGGAGAGACTTCAGAGGCCATCTCCTCCAACTTATTCAGAAATGACACATAACACTGGAGTGGCAAGTAATGAGATTGATATTTTTTGAACATTAGATTCTCTACACTACCTACATGTTCATCAAGCTAAACCTGGGCCTGGCAACCTGATTGGTAGACGAAATAGACCTAATTGGTCTATTTGGTTCCTTGATGTATTCCTTCTGCAGCCAAGTTGATTACTTTCCTAAGATGCCAGGCTGCAGCATACAAGCAGCTAGTAATAGCGTTGATTTGTCACTTTCCATTTCAGAGTGCTACACCTATCTGAATTAGAAATACCTTCATCTATTCCCTCTCTCCTCCCTATGTTGCCCTAAAGAGCTGTGTGTGTTGCCCAATTGGCCAGTTTCATGGGGCAGCTCCTATTATTGCTTACAGAGGTTGTTTGTATAATTTAGTTCTCTAAAAGAAGCGTGACTTCAGAGAGGTGATGCCATAGTATACAAGTGAATTGGATTTTAATGAGGTTGAGCTGTATAAAGTCACCAGCCTAACACTCTTTTCTAGAGCTATCTGGGTCCAGGGACAGGATATAGATCAGAAAGACTGGAGATATAGTACCAGATGCAAAAGCCTTTGCCTTTTTAAGCTAAGGGCTTTTTACAGGTCTCGATTTGACTGTCAATCAGTGATTAAGGGTAGATAAGAAATGAAGCATAGAAAGACCTCTTTTAGCAAGCTGCCCCCTCTCCGCCCCCTCCCCCCCCCAAAAAAAAAATCTGGGAGGGGAAGAGCCTCCCGGTTTTCTAGCCAAAACAGAAATAATTGCTATTTATATTCATCCTGAGGCAATTAAGGTCCCAACTAGTAAGAAAGATAAACAACTATAACCCCAAGGAAAGGAATAAAAGAATGTTAATTAAGTTTTTGTTGTTTTAGTGCTATTCATTTTAGTGAAATTCAGCTGCAGTCAAGCCTAATAAACTGGGCAAAAATGGTGAACTATCCCATTTCTACTAACTTTTAAGGTACTATAGAATTTAATCAATTGCAACTGATAGTTTGAAGAAAGTGTTCTTAATATTAGCATAAACTATATTGTGACTCTTTAGGTTTAGAAATTGATATAAATTTTTTTTTAAGAAATTAAGTATTTTTATCAATTATTACATGGATTTGAATTACTACTTTAAAATAGCTTGTTACATATTTTGTAAAAACTTTTAGGATCGAGAATCTTTGAAGAATGAAAAATTACAAGAATTCTTTCTCCAAGAGGTCCAAATGGGAGAACTTTGGTTATCCAGAGGTAAGATTATAATCACTTTTTTGGGTAAGCAACTGCTTTTGAAAGTAGGTATTTATTTTTTAGTCAGTTGAAGGAATAAATACTGTTAACATTTTACATAGTGAGATGGATTTAATATATAATTTTAGTCTTTTGAATTTTCTGAAATTAATAGTATCATTTTGCTCAGCCATGTTCTGCAACAGCTGAACAGCTGAAGTTAAAATTTATATGGCCAACTTGGAGTTGGTAGGAAACCAGGTTAACTATAGTAATAGCTCAATTACTTAGACTGTTAAGGAATGAGGGTTGTCACAAGGATCTAAAGAGAAAACTTATGGAAAAAACTTGGAAAATCTTAAAGTATATAAATATGATCCTTTTTTTTTTTTTGGTTAAAAAAACAAAAAGCATATACAACACAGATATAATTATGTTGTAAATGATTTTCTTGTATTTAGACCAAGAAGACCCACACAACTTGTCACAATTTTTTTATCTTCTCCTTTTGTGTTCCAATCGTATCAGCTGGTACTTAATATTGCCATGATGTATTATTTCTTAGTTTCCTTATCCTCTTCTCTTTTGTTGCTTTTAATCTGTTAGATTGTAGGAACCATAACCCATCTGTTAGAATCGTGTTGATAGTAAGATTTTAAAGTATTTGAATTAGGGCTTGAATGGACTTTTATAAATACTTAAAACGAATTGTAGACTTTTGTGACATATTTTGGTTGCTTGGAGATCTCTTTTGTTTCTATCTTTTTGGTTTTTTAAACAATTTTTTCTGGTCAAATAAAGATTACAGATAAATTATTTCTAGATAAAAATATGACTTATATCCTATAAAGAATGAATATACCTGATTTTTAAAAAATGGCATTGGAGATTTTTCTGTAATCTTGTGGAAGGATCTGCGTTCTCTACATTTTTTTTTTTGAAGATTTTTAATCTTCAACCTGTATTTAAGAATGAACAAGGCTTTGATAGTTCACTGACTCAAAGGCTTAAGTCCAAAAATTTTGGAAACCAACTACATATGTATCTTTAATTTCTGACTTTGACTAAACAATTAAAAATATAAAGATATGAAACTTGAAATAGTATCTTTAAAAATGATTCCAAGTTAATATTTATGCTGACATGTTTTAGTTAATTGTTCTGATTTGTTGTTTTTAGTCCTAATTCTTTGTGACCCCATTTGAGATTTTCTTTTTTGGCTGAGGCAATTGGGGTTAAGTGGCTTTCCCAGGGTCACACAGCTACAAAGTGTTGTGTTAGGTATTTGAAGTTAGATTTGAACTCAGGTTCTCCTAATTTCAGGGATGGTACTTCATCCACTGTGTCACCTAGCTGCCTCCTGGGGTTTTCTTGACAAAGATACTAGAGTGATTTTTCTGATATAGCTCACTTTACAAAAGGGAAAACTACAGCAAACCGGGTTAAGTAATTGCCAGGGTCACACAGCTAGTTAAATGTCTGAAGATGGATTTGAAATCAGTAAGATGAGTCTTCCTGACTCCAGCCCAGCACTCTATGCATTATTGGCACCCCTTAGCTGTTCTATTATTCTTTAAGGATCATAGATTTAGAGTTGAAAGGAACATCAGGTCAACTAATTCCATCTTCATTTTATAGATGAGGAAATTGTGGCACAGAAAAATCACGTGAATTGCCTCATTCATAAAGATAATAAGCAGTTGAAGCAAGTTCCTCTGATAAAGGCCTTATTTCTTAAACATATAGAGAAGGGAGTCAAATTTATAAAAATAAGCGTCATTCCTTAATTGATAAATGATCAAAAGATAGGAACAGTTGCTACTTAGAGCCATATGAGAAAATACTCAAAATTACTATTTATTGGAGAAATGCAAACTAAAACATTTTGAAGCACTTGCCTAATATCTGTTAGACTGGTTACTAGGACAGAAAAAGAAAATGACAAATGGTAGAGATTGTAGGAAAAATGAAATACCACTGTTGGCAAGGTTGTGAGCCTAATTCAAATGTTCTGTAGAAAAATTTGGAATTATGTCCAAAGGATTATAAAACCATACCCTTTGACTTAGTGATACCACTACTAGGTCTGTATCTCTAAAGAGATTTTAAAAAAGAAAAAGGAACTATATGTACAAAAATATTTATAGCAGCTATTTTCTGATGGCAAAAAAAAAAAAAAAAAAAAAAAAAAGGAAACTGAGGGGGATGTACATTAACTAGGGAATGACTGAATAAACTCTGGTATTTGATGGTGAATGGAATATTGTGTCATAAGAAATGAGCAGGATGCTATCAATAAACCTGGAAAGACTTAACAGTACCTGATGCAAAATGACATGTACTGTCCAAAATGTGACAGCAATATTTTAAGATGATCAGCTGTCAATGGCTAGCTATTCTCAGCAATACAATGATCCAACTCTGGAGAAAGAAAAATACTATCCATCTCCAGAGAAGGAACTCTGGATATCTGAATACAGATGGAAGCATACTTTTTAACTTTATTTTTCTTGAGGTCTTTTTGGGGAGAACAGAAAGACCTGTCCCCCCCCTCCCCCCCAGATGACTAATATGGAAATATGTTTTGCATGACTATACAAGTATAACCTGTATTGAATTGCTTGCCTTCTCAGTGGTGGTGGGGGTAAGAAAGGAAGGAGAAATTGGAACTCAAAAGTTTTTAAAAACAAATTTTAGAAAATGTTTTCACAGGTTATTGAGGAAAAAATAAAATACTAAATAAGGAAAAAAAAAGAAAGAAAAAAATTACCAAGAACTGACATAGTTTAGTAATACAGGATATATGAGTAATTAAAAAAAAATCTTTCACATAATGATTCTAAAACATGTTGATTTGGGAGATCATAATTATGGTCGAGGATGGAGAGGAGACTGAATTGAGACTCAAAGAAAAATTACATAAAATTTACAAACAGTGTGTTAATTAAGGAAAAAGTGGTAGACTTGGAATCAAACAAAGATCCTGGTCTGAACCCTGACTGTGATCATGGGCAATTTCTGAAATTCTCAGACTTACCTGCAAAAAAGATTCTAACAATGCCTGTAATGTCCAAAGCTCAGTGTTATTTTGAGGAGTTAAAAGGAAACTTTGACATTTTCATATTTTACCTTTATAGTTTAAATATTTACATTTAAAATATTTTATTTTATGCATTTTATATTATGATATTTTATATTGTGAAGTAATTATAATATAAAATAATAATAATTAGTCAAACTAAGAGGTGATTGGGTCACAAACTGTAGAAAACTTTTATTTTTGAAATTTTGGGAGTAATTATCCCACATATAATTCCATATTTCTTGGTTTTTAGAAGTTTAAAAAATATCAGACTAAGAAATGCCTCCCTAGGGCTCTTCTACATGTGGTCACTTTTAAACAATTTGTGAATTGTAAAGTAATACTTAAAGAGGCTTCATGATTTACTTAAGAGGCAGGTGAGATTTGGAAGTGGTCTTTTTGAGGGGAGGGGAAATTACATATTTAAGGCTATTAATTACTACTGTGATTTTTTTTTTTTTGTGGAACCTCTATAATATCCTTTATTCAAATTTAAAATTAATTTCCTTCCTCTGATAGCTATTAATTAAAATTATGCAAAAGAAACTTAAAAAGACCAAACAAAATCGATAAGAGTATGAAAAACGTCTAGATTATAGTCCTTTTCATTCTGACTAAACATGACCACCACTGATCTGACTGACTAAACTGGTACCAAAAAAAAGAAAAAAGGTTGACTGAATCCTCTTTGTTGCTTGATTGATTGAACATTAGTTTTTGTTTTTAAGTAGCAAAGTTTTATCTTTTATCTTGTTCTGAAAGACCACATTCAAATATTTGGGCATAATCACATTAAGATACAGTGTTATTCAGGTGCTGACTTTTTAAGAGAAAACCATTACCATTTCACCTAAAAAAAAAAAAAAAAGAACTGAAAAGCATTTTAATAGAACAATTACAAAAATAAAGGAATAAAAATTTCTCACTTGAAAAATTACAACTCAAGGAAGATCCTAAAAATTTGAACTTAGGGAATTAGGGGAAAAAAAATTCTAGTTATAATTTAATTTCAAAGGACGCTAGGTTTTTTTTTTTTTAAACAAATCTTTTTCATTTATTCATTCCATACTATTTTTTTCCTTACACTGCTATTTTTTTTTTCAGAATGAAAACAAACCAAGAATAAATACATAATTCCTATATACAAGTCCAAGGAAATATCCTATATTTTGAGACTTTACATATTGTTTGTATGGAGTAGGGATCAGCACAATCGATATACTGATTACCTATGCCATATATGTGCTTCACAGAAGTATAATGGTAGAGTAGGAAAATGGTTGAGAGAAATTTAGACAACTTAGGTCTGTTAGTTGCTATGCTTTCTTGTACAAATTATTTACCTTTTGTTCTTTTAAGTCACCTTCCAATTCCTTAGTTTTATAATTACTCTTCATTACTTAAAAATTTATTTTTTCAATTTTAGGGATATTTAGTTACACATGATAATCATTATTGAACAGTCAATGAACAGTGTTTATTAGATGCTAGTAGTCCATCAGGCATTATGCGTAGGTGCTAGGGATACAAAGACAAAAATGCCAATAGTTCCTGCCCTCAAGGAGCTTACATTCAATAAAGGGAGATGATACCTACACATAAAAGTACATACAAAATAAATACAAGGTAATATTTTTGGAGGCACAGCTGGGGTGAACAGGATCTTAAGTTCTCACATAAACGGTGGTGGTTGAGCTGAGTTTTGAAGAAAGCTAGGGATTCTTAGAGGCAAAGGTGAAAAAGAAGCATATAAGGAACAGGATGTACAAAGATACAGAGCTAGGAGATATGAGTATCATTATAAATAAAAAGGCCAGTGTGGTTGGACTGCAGAGTGTGTGAAGGAGAGAGATTTATAAGGCTGATGGAAGTCAAGTGATAAGGAATTCTAAATGCCAAATGGATGAGGCACTGGGAAACTAGAATTCTCTGAGTAAGAGAGTAAAATAGTTAAATTTGTGATTTAGGAATTTTTCTTTGGCAGCTGTGTGGAAGATGGATTGGAGAAGGGGAGACCTGAGTAGAGAAATCAAGTAAGAGGCTACTGAAAATAGTCTTAAGAGATGACATGGGCTTGAATTTGAGTAGGGCCATGTAAGCAGAAAAATGGAGATGGATGTGACACATATGGAAAAGAATGAACAAATGTTGGCAACTAACTAAATATGTAGGGCAAGGGAAACTGAAAGAGTGATGACTGTGAAGTAATGAACCTGAATGAACTAGATGAATGATAATAATGCCTTCCATAGATTTAGACAAATTTGGTGGTGAGGGGAATGAGTCCTATTTCAGACATGAAATATGGAACTCAAGAAATAACAGGCCTGGATAAACATAGATTTGGGATTCATCTGTATACAAACAATCATTAAACTCTTGGCAGCTAATGAGGTCACTGAGAATGACCAGGACAGCTGGGAGGAGGACAGGATATGGATGATTATCCAATAAATGGAGACCAAGTATACAGGAGGAACCTAGAAAAGATAGGTAGTACTGTCAGAGGATGCTGAGAGGTTGAGGATGAGGACTGAGAAAAGCTTTTTCAGATTTTGTAACTATAAAATTATAGATAACTTTGGACAGAACAATTAACAGTTATGGTGTAAGCTCTTTGAAAACAAGGATTTTTTTTGGTCTTTGTATCTCTAGTGTCTAGCACAGTGCTTTCACATGGCAGATATTTAATAAATGCTTGATAATGAATTTAGTAAAGGCAGAAGCCAGATTGCAAGGGATTGAATGAGAGAGGAAATAAAGCATTATTTATAGACATTTCCCCCCTAGGATTTTGGTTGTAAAGAGAAGGGAACTGTAGGGTCAAATGAGGGTTTGTTTGTTTTTTTTATAAGGATGGGAGATTTATTTATAGACAGCAAGGAAGGAGCTATTAGATAGGAAGAGATCAAATGAAACAAATATTAACTGCTTATATATGCTAAGCATTGGGCATAGAAAGACTAAAATAAAAGCACTCTTGCCCTCAAGGAAATTATATTCTTTCTGGGCAATTGAGTATAGATGCAAAATATAGATAAAACTGTAGTGAGGGGCACTAACAGGTGTGTTGTGTGTATACCAGAAAAGACTTTCATGTAGGAGAGAGTGTTTGAGTTGAGTTTTTGAATGAAGGAAGAGATAAGGAAAGCATGCACTCCAGGCATAGGGTGGATAGGCAGTGCATTCATAGAGATGAAAGGAGTAATGTCAAGGTGGTGAATTAGGCTGATTATAGAGTACAGGAATGAAAGTAATGTATAGTAAATTTAGAAAGGTATGGTAGGGTCAGGTTGTGAAGATTTTTAAATAGTTGAAAAGAAATAGGGAATTAATGCAATTTACTGAATAAAGGATTGATAGGCCAGATCTCTGCTTTAGAAAAACAATTTTAGTAGCTGTGTGGAAGATGAAAGTGAGGAGAGACTTGAGACAGAAAAACACCTTTTAAGGGCCATTCAGGAGACAATGGGAGTTTGAAATAGGTGGATGGCTGTGATTAGAAAGGGTCACATCTAAATGTATTGTGGAGGTGGGAAATGATAAAATTTAGTGGAATGGAAAAAGTAGAAAGGGATGGAGTAGAGCAGGAAAGGCATCAAAAAGAGGTACGAGATGTCTTTCTGAAGACCATCTCTTCATCAGGGAATAACTAGATTAAAAATGCAGAGAATGCAGGATGCTGAGTTTTGAGATGCACAGTAGGAGAGAAGAGGCCTAAAGACTTACAGCCTCTTTTTTTTCTCCCCCAGGAAGTAAGGTAGAAATCTTAAGAGATAAAAATCTTTGCAGCACCCACTATGAAATACAGGATAGATAGGTAATCATAGTTCAGGAGTAAAAGCCATGCTATACTCAAAGTTCAGTTGGAATTAAGTATTTCCAGTGGACCTGGTCAGCTTTATCCATACTCTCTCGTTATGGGAATAACAGCAGGTTAACATTGGGAAAAAGAAAAAAATGATTTGCAGCAAGAATAGGGGAAAGATCTTGGAATTTACTGAGAAGGGGGCAAAGAATAGATTTAGGAGGGTGGTACAGGGAGAGGTTCAACTATTGGAGGTTGTGGTTAAATAAAGGAATTTAAGAATTCTTTCTAGTGGAATACTAGGGTGAGATCGAAGATGAGACTAAGGTGGACTGAAGGTGTAGGTAGATGATGAAGCTGAAGAGATCGAGGACCCTGGGAGGACATTTTAGGGATCATCAGCATGAATGTTAATCTTATTCTTTTAACTGTTTTTCAGTTCTAGATATATTTAATTACAAATCACCATCTCAAAAATCCTATGCTACACAGGGGCATTATGGCATAGAGTCAAAGGACCTGGGTTAAAACACTGGCCCTGATACATATTATTATTACTCATGAGCAAGGTAGTACTACAGGTACTTGCAACTAACTCTGCAAGTTGGTTTCCTCATCTGCAAAATGAGCACACTGAATTATCTAAAGTAGTAGGAGGAAAAAAAAAATGATAGTCCTATGGATTGAGGCATATCTCACTTAGAGATAGAAGTTTGTCTTTTTTCTTTTTTTGAACTTAATGAACAAATTAATATATGGACAATATTTGCAAAGGAATCCATTACATGTTTCTTATAACCAATAGGCCAGTTTGTTTCACATAAAACATATCAAGCATATGTATACTGTTAAAACAAACCTTACATTATCCCATATCCTACGTATATTCCAAAATCCTTAAATGAAAACTGGTAGAATTGTTAAAATCCCTCTATTTTTATTGGATAAAGTAAAATACAATACTGCAGAGCTAATAATTTTCAAAGCCAAAGGCTGTTTAATACTCCCAAACAACTGTGCCTGTTATAGCCCAAGTTATGCCAGCCTTCTTTTTTGACTCAAGTCCAAGCAGACTATGCTGTGCAAAATTTCATCTAATACTTTCCCCACTGATGGGAGTCTTGTCTGACTACTGCATTTGAAAGCAAATGTTCCCATCTTTAATGATAGATTATTAAGATGTATTCTAATTAAAATGTTTAGAGTTACTGGTATTTTGTGGTAAAAGGATTTGATATTCTAAAAAACCAAGTTTGGAACATTCACTCAGAATCACCATGGCTTTGTTTTAGGTGAACACAAAATGGGAGTTGAACATCTCACCAATGCCATTTTAGTATGTGGGCAGCCACAGAAACTTCTGCAAGTTTTTAAACAAACGCTGCCCCCTATGGTGTTTGATATGCTGATGCGCAAACTACCCTTGATATGCCAGGTACGTGTAGGTTTCATTCTTTTGCTGAAAACAAGGTGGGAAATAGAAATTTTATATTCATGTTCAAGGACTGTGAGATGCATTTTTTCTAAAATTGGTCTAACATTCTAGAGTAATTAATGAATTATTTTGTTAAAATGTGTTATAAGTTTTCAACTTCTGAGATAACCTTTGTCAAAGTTTAGATTATTATTATTATTTTTTGCACTTCAGGATTTTATTAACAGCTGTATCTGCTAAGGTTTAATAATGAAGTAACACAGTTCAGCTTCTAAAGGAGGCTTTAAAGAAAAACTATTTATAAATTTATCAAGAAAATTTCCTCTTTCCCCCCAAATTATATCATTAGATCAAAATATAGTTTTCCTTCTGTCATTGATAGAAACACAAGTTATTTTTTGTCAAAATTAGACCTAAAAATCTTCTCTTTTTGAACTACAATTTTATATGGAATTTATCTGAATAATTATTTCTACAGTTGTCTTTTATTTATCACCAGATTAAAAAATGTTTACAAAAACCTGTCCTCTTTTATGCTTTTGTGAATCAATTGACTTTTCATAGATACTAGTTTCATTTCCACATTTATTTAAGCCACCAGACTATTTTAGCTTTGGTTTATTTCATTTGGGCATATGTAGAAGGAAAATATGGATAACCCACAATTTCACTGGTGATAAATGAATTATGTATTGATGGTCTGACCTAATCCTGAATGTTTCATTCTTATATTTTGTGTAAACATCATGGAATCCACTCTAGAGTATGGTGGCTGTCAGTTGACATAGATGGCATTTTTCCTAGAGGCACAAGAAAAAGTTTAATACTCATCTGAGAGAGGAAGGCAGGACTGGAGAGAGGGAGGGAGAGGAAAATAAAAGAAAGGAAAGAGTATGCACTGAAATAATCAGCAAATAATTCTTCTGTATTTACCAGCAATTTGAGGCAGAAATGCATGAACAGGAATGCCTTGAAGATGATCCTGAGTGAAAAATATTTCAGCTCTGTATCCAGATAAGATTCCAGTGGATACTATGGTAATTCTTAGTATAAACAGCTGCTTGTTGATAAAAATATGAACTTAAATGTTGCCACTTTACTTTTGGTAATAAAAATAATTTTTATGTTATACATGATTAAACACATACTTTGCTTTAAAAGTAACAGTCACAATTGAAGAAACAATGGTTTATTTTTCTAATCAAGTGGCCAGGCTGTTGAATTCTAAGGCCCCAACACAGACTGCATCTTAATATTTTCACTGCACAATAAGACAAGATCCTGTACTTTGCTGATTCCAGGTAAGAAGCACATTTGTTTCTCCAGTGGTTTCCACTTGCAAAATGCTCACAATCAGCTGGTGAAAATATCCACAACAGTTTAAGATCAAAAGAACTCCCATTTCCAATGAAACAACTGTTGGCAATGCTTTAAGGAAAGGTCCATCCATTAACACTTTTCTATCGTGGTTGGCCAAGGAGTCCTGCTTTGGCAGCCAAAGCTTCATTCTGTTGAATATGATACTCTTGAAATCTCAAGGATATTCTTTGTGTCATTTTTAAATATTTTTGTAGGCAGTGTTCTGAGCAGGTAGACTAGAAAAAAGGGACGAAGGCATTAAGAGAAATGACGATAAATTTTATTTTAAAATTGATGTATTCCAAAAACACAGATGGTTTTACTAAGACTTTGCATTATATTGAAAAAAAATTAACAAATGGTTAGCAAATGGGGTGCAAATTCTTTTGTGCTACTTTTATTGGTACATTTCTCTAACTCATTTAGGATTTTTAAAAAAGATAGGGACAATAGCAAAAATAATCCAACATTTCTTTTTTGTGAAAAAAATAATTGATTCTAACAACTCAAATATAATTCATTTATAGCTGTGACAGAAAAAAAAAAAGCCCCTCAAAAAACAGTGAACACAACTTTCCTAAAAAATGCTAAGCAAAAGCTTGTAATGGAAAGAAGCTTATAACATTTTGTGCTTAAGTGAAATTTAATTTGGAAAATAAAAAGAAAAAAAAAAGATGGGGTTCCATAGTCTAATTCTGTAACATGTTACACTAAATTCAAGCTGGGCTATTTCCAAAAGCAACATGAGTATTCTAGATCAATTGGAGGGAATATGCCAAGTTTCTTTGTTGTAGTTAATAGTACTTTGGTGAACAGAGACCCTAAGAACTGATAGAACAAACATCTTTTCTGACAAGTTTGCCTCGATTATGTGAATGACTTGTTAACATGGAAATAAAATCAACTCAAATGTGAAGACTACTCAAAATTCTTAGAGCAATGGCACACAAAAGGCCAACATTCAAAACTTAACCTTACAAATTACAGAAACATCATCAATAGAATACACTATGTAGTAAGGGGCTTTTGTATTTTGTTTCTTTGAAGAAAATGAGGGCATATGTCAGTGGAAAAAGTTACATACCTCTTCAGGTTTGACCTCTCTTGTTGTGAAGTCTTTAACACAATCCAGAAAACAGGTTTCTGTGAGTTTATTGTAAGTTCCAAGAAATTCTTTAAACTGTGAACAAATTCAAAGTTCAGTCAATTTTCTTTTTTTTTTCTTTCTGTTGTCCTATTTTAGATTACTGGTCCTAGACGTCATTTTTCAACTAAATGTGCCAAGAATCTAGAGTGAGTGGTGTACAGAGTTCTAATAATTAGGCACAGAATTATATAAAATGAAAAACATTTTTTAAAAAAATCCATCAATTTTGCAAAATGTACAAATAAAAACAAAAGTAAAAAATACAAATTTTCTATTCAATTGGTCGTATCTTTTACAAATGAACAGAAATAAGGCCACAGTTTTAATTGCAAATTGAAGTTCGAATTTATCTTTTTCTTGTGTGTTTGCCAAAGGGGAGTGGGGAGGGGAGGAGAGAAACATTTCTCTCACATTCTTATCACTTGATTATTCTGAACAACTGATTGAAGAAACTTATGGCCAAGTATGCATCTTGTGATACCGTTTTAATTTTATTATAAAACTAAGTTTTTTTTTTCCTTAAATCTCACCTGTTTAATTTGATCAGTTTCTGATATTTGTGCAGCCATATTGTTTTTGATATGTGGATCTGTCACCTGTGTTAAAAATACAAAAAAAAAAAAAAGAAAAAAATTAAACTGAAGGGAAAAAAACCTCATTGTCTCTATATATTCTTATGTTTTCTTTCCTGAGTTCTGTCGGAACTTAAGCTTCTTAAGACAAGAGACTCATATTTTTTGTTGGTCCAAGACAAAACAAGTAGCTGTCCTGTATATTCCTAATTTACTAGCTAAAGTAGTTCATTCCTTTCATTTTTCTGTGTTAATTTATGGAATCATTCGTAACAAAATATTAAATGCACTATTTATGAAAGCTTTAAGATCTCTGATAACTTTTAAAGTTATCTCTGGAATTAATGGAACCAATGTGACTACTCCATTGTTAGTTCTGGAACATCTAGGCTACATCTTGGAAAAGCTTGCTTTAAACTCTAAAAAAACTCAAAAGCATGATTAAAACAAAAACAACTATAATTCGATATTCACACTTCTGCTGAGAACTCTAAACTTGAAAATCCAAGTATTCCCTTTAAAGATTATCTCCAATAAAAGATAACTGCAGAAACTAATTTATGCATACAATTTCTATTCAGAGAAAAATGAATTCAATTAAACTCTATAATTTGTAAAGACAAAGGAAGGAGAAAATTGAAAAACAGGATTAAAATACCTCTTTTGAGTATTTGAATCTTCTCTTAACCACAAAGTTATGCCTGTTCTAAGTTGATAACATTTCAAAGAATCATAAAGTTGAGATAGAAGTAGGAGGGAAGGCTCTCAAGAAGCCAACTAGTCCAAATATTTCATTTTACAAATGGGAAATTGAGGCCCAGGGAAGTAAAGTGGCCTAAAGACACACAATTAAGGAATCAGAAACAGGACATTATTTTAAATAGTTTTTTTTTTTTTTTTAAATAATGAAGAGCTACCCAGAACACTAACCTGGATACTTCAGAACTTTCCCCAAGATCTACTCTTTCCCTGCCCATCCTAAGTTTAATCAATTTTCTTTTCCTCTCCCCATTTATCCACCTCCTCCTCTTGTGCTTCTTCATGACTCCTTAAATAAGGATACAAAACGCTGTCGTTTCACAGAATCCAAGAATTTTATAGCTTAAAGGCACTTCAGAGGCTATCACCTACATTGTGGAGATTTGGGACAATTGTTTGTAGTCTAGCATACAGTCCAGCACATTCAAATGCACTTATTAAATGCTTAATGAACTATTTTCAAACTTTACATGCAAAAAAAAAAAAAAATTAACTTAAGTCAGTGCTCATATAGCCAATGCTTGAAGACCAATTCTGAACCAATCTCACTTCCTCAAAATCAGTATTTGTCACCCCCTTTCCACTATAAACACACTCAATTTCAGACTCTCAATACCTCACAAATGATTGCCTATTGTCTCTTCCCCTCTCCAATTCAATCCATCTTCTAGAACACTGCCAAATTACCCCTCTCTTTTTGTAGTGGTAATTTCTTTTTTGGGCTAGTGGGATTTTGCTTTGAACTTAAGTATCAAGATTTTCCCTGCCAAAAATGACATGGTAAATCTCCAATTCATATTGTTTGCTTTCAAAAAAGTAAATAATAACTTTATTCATTACTTTAAAAAAAATGTTCTTTTTTTTTGTCTTCACTTAAAACAGATTTTTTTGGGGGGACCTTACTATTGCTAACTCCTCCTTTTTCCTAACCTCCCACCCCAATTAAAACAAAAACAAAAAAAAAGAAACACCCTATAACAAAGTTTGGTTAAAAAAAAAAAAAAAAAGAATCCACACAGTGCCCATGTCTGAAAATGTACAACTGCACCCATCTTAACACTTGTCAGGAGATAGGTAATATTACCTATGGGTCCAGAGACATGGCTACTTCATTGCATTAATCTGAGTTCTTTCAAGTTGTTTTTCTTTACAATGTTGCTATCCTTATATAAATTGTTTCTTTAGTTTCTCCTTTATTCTGCATCAATTTATATTTCCTAGAATTTTCTGAAATTATTTCTTATAGCATAGTATTCTTTCATATGTATCTAATAATTTTTCTATTAATTCCCCAATTGTTAAAAGAAACATTTGTATAGCTTTCCCTTAAATTTTTATTTAATTTCCTTTCCTTTTAATATCCTATCCAGAAATCAGGAAATTTGTTTTGATCGGACTATTCCATTAGTAGTATAATTCTATCCCCATGGCATTTGATGTTTTTCTACATTATGGTGTGTGTTCAAACCTCTTTTGTCCATTTCAAAAAAGAATAAGGTTCAATCGATGCCCACTCATAAGTTTTCCCTCCACATCTATGTACTTTACTTATGCTTCCCAATGTGAGAAACAAAGTGTTATGTCCTTCTTCCTTCTTTTGGTTCTAATAACTCAGAACAATTTTTATTATATATGATCTTTTTACTAGATTTAGCTTAATGCTTCAGTTTGATATATTTTTTTTTTGATTCTGAAGTTGTTAACCCACTATAATGTGTTAGCTATCCTCAGATTTATGTTATTTTTCAAATTATATAAACATGCTACCTCTGCCTTTATCTTGTAATTGATAAAGATGTTACATGGCATTAGGACCAATGGAGTACTCCAGAGGAGATTTCATTTCAAATTGTATTGAATTATTAATGACTATTCCTTGGTTTAGTTTTTTTTTTTTTTAATTTTTAATGGTATTTTACTTTTTCCAATTACATGTAAAGCCAATTTTAAACATTCACTTTCTGAGATTTTGAATTTCAAATTTTCTCTCTCCTTCCCTCTTCTCATAAAGACAATGAGCAATTTGATATACAATTGTATAAAACAATTTTCCATATTATATTGAGCCTGGCCATCCAACCAACTTAAATGTATAACATCCAACTGTGTATTCAACATATATTGCTATCTTGTCCAGCAGAATAACATGATATATTTATCAAGTGCTTTGCTAAAAATCTAGCAACATTCCATTATCTATCAACTCATCAACCCTTTCAAAAAAGAAACTACCTTTAGTCTGGTGCAATCTGTTCTTTTTAAATTATTTCATAGTATTTATCTGCCCAAATCCAGTACTGATTCCTTTTCTTTTTAAAGTTTATTTTTGAATCATTCAAAAGCTATTTTTCCTCTCTCCCTTTCCACTCAATAGAATGGAAAGCAATTCCTTGTTTAGTTCCTTATGATTTTTCCATATGTGCTTACCTTTAAAGGTTTCTCGGATTCCTGTACTTAAATCTCAAAGTTTCTAGTCTTTTCATTAAGAATACTTGAAAATCTTCTATTTTATTTTCCCCTTTAGGGGTGATAACTAATTTTTCTATATTCTATGATATTCTGGAATAACATATTTCATACTCTCTATTCCTTTATAGTAGTGGATAGTAATATCTTATTTATACTGAGTATGAAGCCTGCCATAGAAGCAAATGGATTTAAACTCAGGTAAAACATGGGCTCAAATGCAGTCTGTAGCATTACAATTTACCTTGGGCAAGCCACTTAATCTCTACTTCATATTTCCTCATCTGCAAAATGAGGATAATAGCACCTACCTTACAGGGCTATTTTGGGGATCATATAATACTTGCAAAGCACTTTGTGAACCTCAAAGTGCTACATACATGTATGTGCGATACCTGTTATTAATTTTTAATTATTTTCCCCTTGTCCTTTCTAGCACAAAGACCATTCTCCTAGGGAGAAAAAAAATGGAAGCAAAATAAGAACTAAGCAGTTTTGTCCTAGTCTATGTGACCAATTACTGTCCTACCTTCTTCTGGCCTATCTTTTAAAAAAAATTTCCTTCTGTTCCTTCCTCACATGGCTTATCAAGACATCCACCTGCCCTGTTCTTAAATTTTTCTTTTTTTGTCCTCTCACACAAATAAATCTGCCTCCCCAATTCCAAAAGAAAAAAAAAAAGGAAAAGGGGGACAGTGAAATATACTACATTCCTTAAGGTGATAATACTATTTTAGACAGTTACTGTTCAGGGTTTCTGGTTCTTTTCATCTTTCATCAGCCTGAGCACTTCTGACACTCCTTACAGAACTCATGCTAGGTGTACCTTTTATTCTTTGTTACTGGCTCTTGATTCCATGTTCTGTGTGGATCTTTTAAAAGTTTAGGTTGATCAGAGTTCTCTGTCCACTCACATCACTTACTCTAGACTTTTATCCATGTTCTTCATCAGAAGTGTCTGCCTTTGTGGTATCAAAATTTTATTTAAGTTTAATAACCCTTGCTTAATTCCAATTTGTATAATCCCATCTATTTTCTAACTGAATCCTACAACACATGTTCTTCCCAAATTTAGGATTCATATAAGCCATGCCTGGCTCTTCCCTTAGCTCACTAACTCTTAAGAAATTATTAATCATGCTCCCCTAACCCTAAGTTTATTAAGATTTCAAACCCTAGCAACCAATTTCTTCTCATTCCCTCGTTTATTTCTCTCCTTTTGAAAATGAAGTGATCACACCAAGGCAAATCAAAGTGGCCTTGTTTTTGTCTGACAAGAGACAATTCTAGCAGATGTCAAGATAGTTGAAGTCCTATGGCTATGACAAGTTTGAAATCTATTTATTTAAATCCTTATCCATTTTCTTTTTCTGTCTAGGTGGCCTATGGAATACATTGACTAATAAACAAACAAAAACCACCCTGTTTTATTTCTTCCACTGATCTTCACCTATATGTTCTCTAACATGACCTACCACTGTATTACCTTGATTTCTTCCTTTAAAATATCTTCATATAACATGCTTCTATCCAATTCTCTAATCCCCTTACCCTCTTTTCTTCCCTGTCCCTATTTAGTAGTATTTCATTTTTTCCAATTACATGTCTAGATGCTTAATATCACTTTTATAAGATTGAGTTCCTGATGCTGAATGAAATGAGCAGGACCAGGAAATCATTATATACTTCAACAACAATATTATATAATGATCAATTCTGATGGATGTGGCCCTCTTCAACAATGAGATGAACCAAATCATTTCCAGTAGAGCAGTAATGAATTGAACCAGCTACACCCAGTGAAAGAACTCTGGGAGATGAGTATGAACTATTACATTGAATTCCCTATCCCTCTATTTTTGTCCGCCTGAATTTTTGATTTCCTTCACAGGTTAATTGTACACTATTTCAAAGTCCGATTCTTTTTGTACAGCAAAATAACTGTATGGACATATATACATATATTGTATTTAACATATACTTAACATATTTAACATGTATTGGTCAACCTGCCATCTGGGGGAGGGGGAGGGTAGGAAAAGGAGGGGAAAAATTAGAACAAAAGGTTTTGCGATTATCAATGCTAAAAAATTACCCATGCATATATCTTGTAAATAAAAAGTTATAACAACATAAAAAAGAAAAGAAAAAATGAAAATGGAAAAGGGAAAAAATATAAGATTTGAGTTCCAAAATTTTTTCCCCTTCCTCCCTCCTCAAGACAGCAATCTAATAGAGATTATACATGTACAATTATATTAAACATATTTCCATATCATTTATGTTGTGAAAGAAGCATTAGAACAAAAGTAAAAAAAAAATACAAAGAAGAAAAAACCACCAAAAAAATGAAAAAATAGTAAGCTTCAATCTGCACTCAGACTCTACATAATTCTTTCTCTGGATAATATCATCTCCCTTTCTTATCCTCTTTCTTTTTAATAAGACATATCTTTCTTAAGCCGTATTTAAGTTGTGGATATGATTCCACCAAGTTTCAGTAACAATTATCAGGATAATTTTATCTCTTTGTATTAGAACTGCTAATTCATCCTGCTTTTATATATTTGGGCATTTCTCCATAGTCATTTGTGTTTCATTATTTTTTTCTTGGATTTTTTTATTCTTAGGTTCTGTTAAGGTTTCACTGCTTTTTCCTTGGATTTTTATCCTTAGGTTCTGTTATGTCTGTGAATGCAGATCTCTTTCTCAGAAGTAAACAAGTAGCTGCCTCAGTACCATCATTAACCACTGTTACAAGATGATACAGCACATTGTTTTTCTTTTAATTGTAATCCCTATGATATTTGGTTTGGGCTATATATACAGCTAGTTTTGTCTTCCCCATTTATTCCCTTTTGTTTGATCAGATTTTCAAGATATCTGCAAAACACCAAGGTAAGTTAGATATCACAGTGAATAGAGCACTGAGTTCAGTCAGGAAAAAAGACCATAGTTCGAATTTGGCCTCAGACCTGGGTGAATCAGATAACCTTAAGCCACCTCAATTTCCTCAAACATTTGGCTGTTTTGAGGATCAAATGAAAATATATTTGTCAAGCATTTAACAAAGTGCCTGGCATATATATAGCAGGCATTGTAAAATAAATGCTTTTCTAAAGCTATGGTCTAAAAATCTTATTCTCGATGTCTTTTAAAAATGCACTTTCCAAATGAGTTTTCTTCTTCTTCTTCTGCATCCATTGCCTTTAATAAGCAGCAGAAATAAAAGTAACACATGTCATGGTCTTCAGTTTTTTAGCAGCCATTTGTTTTGACAAGTTTTCACAAATATCTTCTAATATGTCTTCCATACATGTCCTGGGAATACAACAAACTTTTCTATAGTTGTGAGCAGAGAGTCATTTGGTACTAATATTCTATCCTTCTTCCCCTTGACTATAGTTTAATCTAAGACAAAACAATGCCCAGCAATCTCTCATCATTCCTTAAAGGACAAGAAGTTATTTCCTTCTCAGGTCATCTAGCTTCTAATTCAGGAAGAGTTTAGATTTTAAAAAAAATTACCCAAGAATATAACAGAGTCTACTTCAAATTCCTACACAAGTCAAAATTTTCCTGTCACTACACAGCCTATTCTTAAATTATCCTTCTTCCTTCCCTCCTCATTCTGAAGCCCCACTGTTCTTTTAGGAATACTTCTTTTGCCATACATGAAATGTAAAAAAGTATAATTCACACCTGATCCTCTTCTAAGAGATCAGCCTATATTTTAAATGTTTCCTCCCAAGTGGGGGAAGACAGAGGATTTTCATATTATGCCAAATGACTTTTCAGTAATTGATAATATTGCAATGGTATTTGTTTTTTCTTTTTTGGTTCTTAAAGAGATCTAAATATATTCCAGAAAAATTTGGGGGTAAGTATAGCACAATATTCTCTTAATTTTTTCAGAGATCCTCTCATACCTCCACTTGAACTATTAACATGGGATTATGTGAAGAATCAGTAGAGAGCAGTTCCAGCTAATCCTAAGAGTGGAACTGTTTAGAAAGGAAAGGGAAAGGAAGAGGAGGATAGCGCCTATAGCTTTATCACCTTGACTAAAGGATGACTCTGTGATTATCTGAGGGTTGGCCACATTTCCTTGAAGAAAATAATTTTTCTCTTACCCATGTTGGGGGGGGATTGGAAAAGAGTTTGGGACACACTAAGCAAGACTTCAGGCACTAAGTGACACAATGGATACAGCGCAGGAGCTATAGTTAGGAAAATTCTGCTTTGTCAATTCAAATTTAGCCTCAAACACTTAGTAGCCCTGTGACCTTGAACAAATTACTTAACCTGTTTGTTTCAGTTTCCTCATTTGTAAAATGAACTGGGGAAGGAAATGGAAAACCAGTCATTATCTCTGCTAAGGAAAATCTAAATGAAGTCATGTAAAATCAGATGTGACTGAAAAACAAGAAGCGACAGTATTTCAGGGATTACTGAGAGTGACTTACAGACATGACTCTGTGAAGTGGGGCCATCAGATCATCAGGAATCAGACTCAGTATATCTGACAGACTATAATCTGACAGAAAAATGTTAGGAAGAGGAACAAGGTTGTAAATTACCTACTATAGATCAAGCCATGTCCTAAACATAAGAGGTATATATTCTGTACTATAGACATATTAAACAGCAATGTTAGAAACAATTGTCAAAAGTATTGGGCAAGCAAAGGCTCAAAACTTGGACTAAACTCAATGTGTACAGAGACAATCAATTTGTTATCAAAGATATGAATGAATGGAGAACTTAAAGGGCAATGGCTAGAAAATAATCTGAAATAAGATGGATATGAATTGAGTCACAGATGGTCCCCCCTTCCAATTACATTTTACTTTTCCAAACACATGAGTTTTCAACGTGTAGGATTTTGTGTTCTCAATTTTTTCCTCCCTCCTTCCCTAACCTCCCCAAGACAGAAAAAAAATCTGATGTGGGTTATATACATGAATAATCCTTTTAAACATAATTTCCATATTTGTCGTGTTGTGCAAGAAAAATCAGAAAAGGGGAAAAAATCATGAAAAAGAAAAAGCAAACAAAAAAAGGTAAAAATACTAAATTTTAATCCATATTGAGTCTCCATATTTCTCTCTTTGGATGTGGATATTTACCATCCCAAATCTATTGGAATTATCTTGGATTGCCTCATTGCTGAAAAGAGCTAAGTATCATAGTTGATCATCATACAATCTTGCTGTTATTGTTTATAATGTCCTCCTGGTTCTGCTCACTTTATTTATCAGTTCATGTAGGTCTTTTCAGACTTTTCTGAAATCAGCTACATTTCTTATAGAACAATAACCTTCCATTACATTCATAAGTACCTAGCAATTGCTAGGCATCCACTCCATTTCAAATTCCTTCCCACTACAAAAAGCTGCTACAAATATTGTTGCATATGTGGGTCCTTTCCTCTGTTTTATGACCTTTTGGGGACAAAGACCCCAGTAGTAAAACCTCTAGATCAAAGAGCAAAGCAGTTTGATAGCCCTGGGCATGGTTCCAAATTGTGCTCCAGAATGGCTGGATCATTTCATAACTTCACCAACAATGCATTAATTACTGTTCCAGTTTTCCCCCATCTTCCTCCAGCATTTATCTTTTCCTGTCATTTTAGCCAATCTGATAGGTGTGAAGTTCTACTTTAGAGTTGCCTTAATTTGTATTTCTCTAATCAATTGGGATTTAGAGCATTTTTCACATGGCTGTAAACGACTTTATCTGAAAACTGTCTGCTCATATTTTGACCATTTATCAACTAGTATACCAGTTTAGGTAAAAGTGTCATTTTTATTATACGAGCTTGGTACTTATCCATGAACAATCAATATTTTTCCAATTGTTTAAAACAGATTTTATTTGTGTGAGAAGTGTTTTGCGACTGTGTTCATATAGTTCCTGGGTTTTTCTTGGCAGGTCATTCTCTTGGATGAAATTATTATTTCTTTGATTTGCTGTTTAAAGGTTATAGATGTTGAGTGGAAGTATGCTCCTTTTATTCAAAAGCTGAGGCAAAAAAGATTGAAAGTTAGCTAGACAAGGAACAAAAAATGCTAGAAAAACCAGTCTTTGAAGATGGTGAATTTGGCTTAAGAGAGTACTTTGTTTTCCCTTTAAAATAACCTCTAGACCACTTTCTCATCCTTTTGCCCCCTTCATTTTGAGCTATTTCTTTATGGTTCTCTATTTTCCTCTCATCTTTTTTGTGTACTTTCTAGGTTTTTCTTTATGTTGATATTTTAAATTCCTTTGATATTAATGCCACTAAGAAATGCATATTGTCAACTGTAGGAACTGGTCTAATATTTATTAGTAAAGAAAGCCAGTTACCATTTAAATCTGTCTCTGTCAGTTTCACATAAATCCTAATGTGACACAATTCTTATTCTGAACACTCAGAACCATTAAGTCTACCTGATTCATAAGATTTGAAATAACATAGTTGCCAACTCTTCTTTAGGAAAAGGAAAGTCTGCTAAACTTAAAAAGAATAAATCTTCTTTGCTGCTAATTCTAAGGGTCTCTTGACTTAACCAAGTACCTCTTTCTCTTCCTCCTCCTACCACTATAAGGATCTAAGGGTCTTCCCACCTATCCTTTGATGTACTTTTAGAACTTCTGAGTTTTTCTAAATTGCAGTTCAACTTTCTTTTGCATGCTGTTTCCCCAAATTGGATCATTATCTACAACAAGAACTCTCTTCTATTTATATCACTAGTGCTTAGTACTGTGCTTGATTCCTAGTAAGTGCTTAATAAATGCTCATTCATTTAACACTCTTAGCAGGGTTGTTGGAAGATTGGACTTCTTACTGACAACCTACCAAACAGCAATGATTGGTGGCAGTAACTGTGCTGGGAGACAGACATAAAGAATGAGTTTCATGACCCTACAAAGAATCAAGTATAAAACTACACTACATGACAGTGTACACTTTTGTTCCCCCATTCCCAGGTTGATCTTGTATATTAGCACCATTTCTGGGCAGCTAGAGGCAGTGACTACATTAAGAGCCAAAGACAAAGTACACACATTAAGGAACCTTGGCTTCAAAACTACAATGAGCCCGGCAGAAAGCTACACCATACCTAAGGGAAGATTTCATGAGTATCTCAATAAAGGGAGAAAAATCCTAGGGGCAAGCAGGAACTAGGAGTTTACCCCTTTGTCACATGTGTATTCTTAAGCAAGACTTTCCTCTGGACTATTGTAGAAGAGAGTGTCACATACTTCAGAGGGTTGGGGAGAAGGAGGCAGAGCAGGAGAGATGTTTCTGTACCAATTCTTATTATACTCTTAGTAAACATCTTTTTCTAAAAGCAAAATTTAGCTTATTGATATCAACTTACTCCTCCCAACCCCAATCCTGAGAAGGAAATGTTTATCAGACCTTTTGGGATCTGACCTGTTCAGGTAGTGGTGGTGATGGGTAGAAGAATAGCTCCAGAGTCTATTGTGTTATAATAGATCACAGACAAATAACAGGTAAACCTAAGGAATAGCACTCTCTAACAATAACACATAAAATTATCTTAAGATAATTTTTAGAGAAATATTGACCAACCTACTAGCCAACTTATCCTGGAAATCCACTCCAGGCCTTTCCCTTCTGCTACAGTCAGCCAATACCCTGCTTCTCTCATGGCTGCAATTACTTTTAGATCCTTCTAGAATGGAGTAAGGCCACTGAAACAGACCAATTCCAATTCAAAGGGCCAGCTATGGAGGAGTTAGGAGCTAGGGTATAAAACTGTAGGAAGCCATCAAAAATCCTCATTGCTCCCCCCCCAGTTTAGAAAAGTGGCATCAAATTCAAATAGAAATGGGGTGACTGAAGAGTACAAAGGGATGCCTGTGGGCTGCATAATGACTTGGAAAACCACTTATTAACATTGTTTATTGTATTTTTACTATTGTCAAATGTTTCCCAAATACAGTTTAATCTAGTTCAAGGAGTGCATATTTCTATCCTAGATGATGTCCCCTACCTCCAACATCTTAAGGACTAATACCTAAGAGTAAATGCGTAATAGTGCTGACACTAATAACTACATTATTTCAGTGTTTCCTAAAAAGTTGGCTTAATTACACATTGGCATCTGGATTTTCACCTGAAGAAGTATCCTAAGATGTTAACCTCCCAGAATATGTTCAACCCAGTGATTTTAGAGAACAAAAAAGTGTGATATCAAGGATTAAAGAAGGATCCAACAGTAGAAGCGTATTTATAAGATAATCATTTTTAAAAATCAACAAAACAATATACAGAAAAAAAGCTAAGAAGGGAAAATGAATGTTCAAAGGAGAAAGCTATTTCATTGGACAACTACTTTTTAACAACAAAAAAGGCAAAATTACTGACAAAGAAGTTAGTACAACAAAATTTCCAAAACTCTCTGAAGAAAACAAAATTGGATCCTTAAGACAATTCTGCCAGATGAGTGCTATTATTATTAACATTTTTGTTTGAGGAAACTTAAGGAAAACAGAAGTGACCTGATTAGCCTAGAACTACATAGCAATTAAGACTGTGAAGCTGAATTTGAATTTGGGTCTTCTTGATTCCAGGCTTAGCCCCTCTAATGAGATAATTAAGAGCAAAGGTTGGCTATTTTGCTTGACAATTTCTGGGGGAGTTTTATGTAATTTTGGGAGAGTCTGGCAAAATTTAGTGTACTAACTTTTACTTCCTCGCTAATTTTGCCTCTTTTTTGGGGGAGGGGGGGATAGTTATCCATTCTTCTTTATTCACATATTAAAATAATTGCATGTTTCACAAAAGGGAGATTTTAAATCATTCTAACAAAGGAACCCTGAGACAATCCACATATTCAATATGGAAACTTACCAAATTCTTTAGTAAAATACTTTCAGATAGTAATAAAAAGTCATAAAATAAAATCTTTGTTTCTGTTTTTAGGATTAGGCATGGCCATATTGTAGGAATGGGGAATTTTTTTTTTTTAATTGCTTTAGAAAGAAAAAAACATTTGTTCACATTGAGAAGGCTTTTTGCCCTTTGCTCTTGCCTCTTCAAGAGCAATTGGTCCTCTTACCAATGACATTCAGTGAGTTAGGACTAGGTAAGAAAAGAGACACAAGATGGCCCAGCCTTATTACTAAAAATAAATAAATATTAACAAACTAGAAGGGGAAGGCCCTCAAGTTTTTTGGCCAAAACAGAAACTCTGAGCCATCAGAATCCAAACAATGACCAATTGACAAAGAATCAATGGATTATTTAAAAATAATAATTAAAAAAAAATCTAAAGAGCAAAAGGTATTCAGAAGAGAGTAGGTAGAAATGAGAAGTTTAGGGAAAATATAATTTCTTCATTATTAAATTAATATAAGTGGTGAGATTATATTTTGCATAGAAAAAAAAGAGCATAGGACAAGAGTGCCCAGCACTTGAAATGGAAGCAGCTTTCAATTCCTTCCACCAGAAAATTTAACTTTGGGGTGGTGAAAAAGTGTGGATGTTACTTAAGAAAAGAGATCATAAAAGGAGAGTTGGTCCTAGCCAAAATAAAGGGAAAACTCTAGCAGCATCACAAAATTACCCCAACGAGGAGGGAGGTCTTGCAATGAACTTGGTTAGGGTTTGGTTTGAACATTTCAGGAGATGGGATTCTACAAAAGATAGTCTTGGTATTAACTCTCATGAAAAAGAAGGAAATAGTTAAGATCCCAGAAATATAAGGTTCAGATCAGGTTGAATAAGACACCACTGATTCAAAAGCCTGACATGGCATCTAAAAGGATGACTAAGAAAAAAAGACAAAGATCAGGATCAACCACTTCCTAATACTTCCTTTTTATTCTTCAGTGCTCTTGAGAAGAAAACAGACGGAAAGTAAAACTTCTTAGAAAGGGAAAATACAATTTAATGTTACAAAACAAAACCAACCCCCCCCCCCAAAAAAAAAAAAAAAAAAAAAAACCACACACACACACACACACACACACACACACAAACACCCCACAGCAGCACACACATTTTAATGGATAAAAGACAAATGTGAAAGAACAAATTAAATTCTCTACTAGAGCAGAATCAGCATGGTAAAGAACATGGAATCTGGCGTCAGAGGACTTGAGTTCAAATCTTGATGGTGAAGTTTACAGCCTGTGTAACTTCAGGCAAGTCACTTGCCTTATCTCCAATTTCCTCATTTACAATGAAGTAATTAGACTAGATTAGTTGGCCTTTGAGGTTCCTTCCAGGTCTATATATATAATCTTAGATCAGTTACAGAATGGTAGAATGACTATTAAAATCCCCTGATGGTTTTATGCATATAAGAATCACAATTAGGAATTCAGATAGGCAAGGAGATGGTACTCTGAAGAGACCATGAGGAGAAGGGGGAGGTCTGAAATTGAGGAAGACCTGAGTTCAAGTCTAACCTCAGACACCTGCAGGTAGTATGACTGAGCAAATCACTGAATTTGTTTGCTTCAGTCTCCTCAACTGTAAATCACAGCACCTATCTCACAATTATTGTGGGAATCAAATGAGATACTATTGATAAATGGCTTGGCACAGAGTATCCAGGAAATAAATCTTGGTTATGATTATTAATTGTTGCATACAAGAATTAAAAGTATAGACACAAAGAGTAAAAGAAATTCTATTGTTCAGGCCATTTTTAAAAGGGGGAGGGGTTGTCATTCTCTCAATGAGATGAAACAATAAAAATAAGATTGTGTCAAGGGACAGAAAAATGGATTACGCTTAAAGGTGCCTTAATACTTAGGTAGACACAGACATATATACATACACACCAAATGGTATAGAGACTAAGTTCTTAAAAGAAAAGTTTGGTGAACTAAAGAAGACATCAGTAAATAGAGTATAATATTTTTGTCTCAGAAATGGTTAAGTTCAAACAGAAAGATAAACAAGATCTTTGAAGATGTTGAATATTTGAAAAAATTTGATTCAACTATGGACTACTAATGAATAAGATTTTTAAAGTATTAATTTACTTCTCAGCATTCTTAGGTTTGATTATAAAATTTGATCATGTAACAAAACATAAAGGAGCCAAACAAATGTAAAAAGACAAATAACAAAATAACAAATGCGATTAATAATAATGTAATATAATAAATGCATAATAATAATACGATTAGAAACAGCACTGGAATAAAAGGAAATATAAGCAAAAGGTACAGATCTAAATAGAGGTTAAGTAATGATATTCTGAATGAGATTTTAAAAAATCAAATAACAGAAATAATTGTATTAATGTTCAACTAACTTTTATGTACTTGCTAGGCTCTGTGCTAAGTGATGAAGACAAAACCCAACCAAACCATCATTGCCTTCTAGAAGCTTACATTCTAGTGAGAGAAACTATGAAAATATAAAAGCAATTAGAAAATTATATAATTGTTTTAATGATAATATATGAAGCACAAGAAAAACAGTCCTCAAAGGAAAATTTATGTTAATAAGTTAGAAAAGGAAAGGCTCAATACTCTGGGCAAGTAACACTAAAATAAGGTATGAAAGAAGAAATTAAGGGAGGTGACATGTCATTGGAGAAAGAGTATTGACTCAAATCTTGTTTCTCATACTTCATACCTGTGTGATCTTGAATAATCACCTTATCTCCCTAAGCCTCATTTCTTCTACTGAAAAATGAAGTTGGTTTTAGGATAGTCTTTGAGGTCTATAAGCCCAGAAGACTCTAAAAGTCTATATTCTTTGATCCAATAATATCACTACTAGGTCTATATCCAGAGATTTTTAGAAAGAAGAAAAAGAGGAAAAGAACCTATTTCCATACAAGTATAATAGGTCTTTTTTTTTTTTTTTTTGAGGTGATATAGAACTGGAAATTGAGGGGATGCCTATCAAGTGAGGAAGGGCCAAACATGTTGTGTTATGTAATTTGTGATAGAATACTATTGTGATATTAAAAAATGATGGGTAGGATGATTCCAGAAAAACTTAGAAAGACTTACATGAATTGATACAGAATGAAGTGAGCAGAACAAAGAGTATATTATACAAAGTGACAGCAAAATTGTGAGATGAACAACTGTGAATGACAGCTATTTGCAGTAATACAATGATCTAGTCCGAAAAGCAGTCTGAAGCAAAGTATTTCTTTTTTAACTTGAGTTTTCTTCCACAAAATGTATAATATGAAGTCTGAAAGCAGTCTGAAGCAAACTATTTCTTTTTTAGCTTGAGTTTTCTTCCACAAAATGTATAATATGGAAATATGTTTTATATATAACCTACATCAGATCGCTTATTATCTCAAGGAAGAGGGTAGAATTTAGAATTCAAAATTTAAAATGAATTTAAAAATTATTTTACATGTAATTGGGGAAAATTAGGACTAAAACCAATAAATCATTACTTTTAAAAAAATAAAAAAGCAATCACACGACCAAATTAAAAAAATAAGGTGAATTCACAAAAGATAGGAAGCAGTAAGGATCATATGCAACTAAAATTGAAAACACAATTCTTATTAGTGTATATTCTATTTTCCTCTGATGTTTGCAAATACCAGCACATGAAACTAGATAGATATTGAATCAAGTTAGCTAAGTCTTTCTGTCCAAGACAAATAAGCCAATGAAGACCAGTGATGGATAGTAAGAGATAGTTAGAATGCATTTGGAAAACTGACAAGTACTTCCCATAATATACTTCTCATGACACAGAAATTCATCTTTTCAATGAAAAAAATAAACATTGGTTTTGTACCTATGACAAGTTCTCTGAAAGTCTAGACACAATTGCTGTCACCCCAAATTATAAGCAAATTGAAAAAAAAAAAGTATATTCCTCTTGCATTTCTACATTTAGTGGAAAAAACTAGGAACAATCAAGGCCAGGCAGGAACATCTTCATGACTGCTAAAACACTCCATGTAGATCATGATCCTCTTTTACTACCTACAGAGAATCAAAGCATTCTTCAAATACTCTAATAACATGAATTGAAAATGAGGTGATACAATTTCCCAACTTCTAGGGGATTTAACAATATAAGATGAGTCAGTTCTATGTTGTTAACAAAGGCTTACACTTGGATTACATTTGGCTTCCCCCTCTAAAACCAGTTTATATAATCTTAAGAACTGGAAACACTACTTTTCTGGAAATAATCATCAAATCACTTTTTTGGTGTATTTTTTTTTAAGCTGAAATCAGGTCAATAACACAAGCATCAAGGAACTTTTAACAAAAGGGCACCAGATTAAAGTACAAAGGTTTGGCTACTAGATTTTCAGTCTTTAGAACTGCTGAACAAATACAGTATGTTCACTGTAGTACAGTAGGTCAACTGGCAAACTAAGCTCTTCTAAGTTCTCAATTGCACCCCAAACCAAGAACAGGTTCCCTTGCTATTTTTTTTTTTTAATGAAAGAAATTTCAGTCTTTAGAACTGCTGAACAAATACAGTATGTTCACTGTAGTACAGTAGGTCAAATGGCAAAATAAGCTCTTCCAAGTTCTCAATTGCCCCCCAAACAAACCAAAAACAGGTTTCCTTGCTAATTTTTTTTTAATGTGAAAAATTTATCTGATCATCAACTAACTCAAGATCCAAAACCTGTTTATATTTTCATTTTCTTAAAATTGGTTTAGAATTTTTCTGACATAGTAATCAGATAGTTATGAAGGTTATATTTAATACTTTTAACAACTTTAATGCATTTCAGGTTTGTAATACTGCATTTGGAGGAAACTCCTCCCAAATGGCAGAAAATACAAGGAAAGTCCAACAATCTGAATTGTAGGAAACTAAACAGTCACGTAGTGCCCTCAGGTGGTTTTGAAATAAGACACTTCTAAATCTTCTCCATTTAATACTGTGTTTTCCAAGAATACTTTTATCTTCCAAATATTAATAATAATAATATAGCAAATTAAATCTGCAGATATGTTCTAGATTTCTCGTGCTAATAAATATATTTTACTAGTTTGTCTAAATCATTTCCTATGATGATTTTATTGCCATGTCACATCTAATGGCAAATTTTTATCCACAATTATGGCAGGCCCGTCACTCACATTCAGCTATAAGAACAATTTAGGCTCCTTTCAAAATTAGTTAACATTCCTTTTATTCAACTATTTCTGCTGGATTTGAAATGGAATACCTTTAAAAAAGAAAGATTTTAACTTTAACTTTTGAAAGCTGACAATATTAGCTCTGCTGTTTTGAAACAATTGTTTTTAAGGTTAACATGCACCTGTGGGGCATACAATAGGAAACAAGTCAATGAACTTCCTCTTAGGTCCAGATCCTGAATAATTAGGACAAAGTCTCATGTATGGGTAAGATTACTCCCTGAGGAGAGCAGGAAAGGGCACTCAGATAGGAATCAGTATCACCTTAAAGTCTCACTGACTTCTGTGGAAATATCCAATCAGAAAGTCAAGTTATAATGCCAAACCCCTGAGGTTAAATTTTTCCATAAATCTGTCCATGATCTAATTCATCTATGCAGAACCCCATGTGGGCTAACCCACCAAGGCATTTCTACCTCATTGATGTCTTTCTCCTTGTTATAAATTACAGACTCTTCTAGGTGTTAAACTTCTCTATGGATTTAGCCTGCCAGTTAATGGCATACTCCTACTTCATGGCTATTCCCTTCCTCCTAGTTAATTGTGAAATCTACAGAAGAACCTTTTTTTTCCTCTTGTTAATTCTATGCTCTCCCAAATCTATTTCATATTTACCACTCTTGGAGTTTGTTTTACTTCTTCTCATGAATAAAAATACCTTTTGGCAAAGAGAAAGCCATTGAAATTCTTCACAGGTGAATTGGCCCCATCATTTGGTGCTGGTCCTCAATCTCATCAATCCTACCTCTAACAACATCTGTGCAATTTTGAGGAAGTCAGTTCATCTCTCTGGCCCTGTTTCTTCATCTTCCCACAAGAGGGAGTGGGATTTCTGAAGCAAAAAATCTACATATACTTTCTACAACTACATAATACAACAAAGATAGTGACTATTGACATGAATAATTATTAATTCAAAATTTCAATATTAACAGATTCCTCAAGTAGATGTTTTGTCCATTAAAAAATGGACAAAAAAAATTACTGAATATTTCAGGCTTGGCATATAGTTAAATGTTTAATAAATATTCATTGAATGAATGATAGTGGGGAGACCTGGATTCTAATGATGACAAAGTCATTGTACCTCAATTTCTTCATTTGTAAGATGCCATCAGTACTTGAATCACAAATTAATCATTTAGGATCTGGCAAATGCTTAATGATTGAGATCACATCAGGCCAGATCTCTAACTTTCTCAATATGAGTACTCTTTTCAATTATGTAGATAAAACAATAAATGAAGAGAGGCAGCCAGAGTCATAGTCTGAATTCTGCCACTGTTATTTATTGTTTGAATATGGCACAACATCCCTTAAGTTCAGCTTTCTCATCTTTAAAGTGACAATAATAATACCTGTAGCACTTCACTCCCAAGGTTGTTATGAGATCAAATAAGGACAAATTGTGCAAAACTCTAATCACTATAATTGCTATTATTATGGGACATCACCAGACCTCCCAAATAAATCTCATTTTCTCCTCTCCTCTCCCCTTTCCCCCAAAACACTTCTCTATCGTTCACCAGACACAATACCTAGGAATCACTCAAACTCAATCTTCTTATACTTTTGACTCCAAGAAGTATTCTTTGATCCAGTGATACTGATCTTCTAGTTGGTCTTTAACTAAGCTCACTACCTCCCGATTTAATTTTCATTAGCTGACCCTCATACCTGGAATGTCTTCTCTTTTTATCTCTGCCTTCTCTCCAAGTTCCAGTTAAAATCACTTCTACAGGAATTGTTTCCTAAGCCCCTTTAATATAATGCCCTCCATGATTATTTCCATGAGAATAGACTATTTTTTTTTGGGGGGGTACATTTTGTACATTTCAACATCTCTTGCATTTCTCACCTTCTGTATATTTACAAAATTTTAGTGCAGGCTTATCATCTCACCAGCAAAAGCCTCCTAAATGGTCTTTCAACAGCCTCCTTTTAATTTCTTTTTCAAACATCTTCCACACATAGCTGCCAAAGTTATTAACAAGATGCAAGGGCCCAGTCATTTCATGGCTCAAAAAACATCCATAGTTCTTTATTGTTTGTAGGACAAAATATATTTGGCATCCACTTCTACAAAGTGGCCCCTTTGCTATTTCTTATAAAGAACATTCAGGTTTCTGCCTGTGTGCTTTCCACCTTTTAATCCTTAAGCTACCCTCCTTTCCCAAGGCCCCTCGTTGTTAGTATTATGGCTCCCCATTGTTTTTGTATGTATTAAGTCGTTTCTTTATGAGATGCGCTTTGCGTACTTGATAAATACTTGTGGCCTGAAAGGATCTGAAATTCAAAGGAGGGCGCAGGCAACACCAGATTTGGAATCTGAGGTTCAAAGTTCAGTCTTCCGCCCAACTGAACTAGGTGACCTTGGGCAAATCACCTAACCTCTCCGGTGTACATTCGCCCTTCTCTCCCCCTCCCCCCGAATTGGCAAAGATCTGGCATCCCATTTCAGGACCCTGGAAGAAATGAAGTCCAAAAGGGCGGGGCGGGGAACAGAGGGCATCCAAGCCAAGTACAAAAAAATCCTCAACTGACCCCAAGGTCATTGAAAAAAGGTTTGGATAAGAGCAGAAACGAGACAACGCAGTCTGGTGGAGCTTCGGGATGGGTCCCAGATGACACCAACTCACGCAACGCCCAGCCGGGCAAGGCCGCCCCTCCCCGCGGGCTAGGCTCCTTCTCCCAAACCCACATGCACCCTAGGAATCCCGCCAGGGTTCCCAGGTTCCGGGCGACCCCGGCCCAGGACCGATCGAGGAAGAAGGACGGGGTCACAGGGAGAGGAATAAAACTGCACCTGCAGGATCACGCGCTTCTCTCAAGGCTCCGTGGCTGCGAAGCCGAGCTCGGGATCTGGGTTCGGAGTCTCAGTCTCGGTCTGGGTCTCCGCAGCACGCGGGAGGCTACGAGCTTTCGTCAGGCAGGCGCCGCGGTTTAGGAGACTAGAACACGTGGGGTTGGCGTCTGTCAAATAGCCTTTTCCTCCTGCAATCGCCGATTCGTCACATTCCAGCTGAGGGTTCCGCCGAGAAAGCCTGGCTTCTCTGCCGGCTTTTGCATTTTGTTTTTATTGCTTTTTCTCCCTTCTTCTCCTTTGGTACAATGCCAGAGTTTCATGAACCCCTTGCTAACCCTCGCACGAATCTGCGGATTTTTGTCAAAAGATATATTTACCGTATTGCAACGGTCTTGGGAGTTGCATTTAATTATAATCACGGGTAGCGTTTCTTCACACTTTTCAAACTCTCAGCTTTCTGGCTCCGTTTCGCTTGCTGTGTAACTTTTACCAAAAGATATGATTTAAAGAAAACTTTTTTTTAGCTGGAAGGAGGGGAAAGTTAAAATCAAACAAAATTTGTGACCCCCCCCTTTTTTTTTTAATTAAAAAAATTTTTTTTAACGCCTCAGAACTCTCATGGTTGGCCTTTGTTTCCAGTCGGTGAGGGATAAGTGAACACTTCCGAAGGCCCCCGGTCTTTTGGTCGGACTCAGATGGAAGCATTTGCGAGAACGCATGCGTCAGGTGTTTCAAGGACTCAGGCTTAAAGGGAAGCTGGCGGGCAACTGAAGTTGTTGCTAGGGTAATCTGTAAGGTACTGGCGGATTTGGGAAGCAGAACCGGTGAGTGTGTGGGAAAGGTGCCCTACACCTCCGGAAAGGAAGCGAAGTCAATTCTCTCTGCAGATTGGTTAAGTTTACTATTATCTGTAGATTTATTTATACTATGCAACTCTCTTCCGCCCTCCCTCCCACGCTTCCTTTCCCCCCCCTCTCCGCCCCGCTCCACGCCCCTATCTCTGGGGACCGAGTTGGCCACATATGGGAGTCATTTTGACTTCTGTAGATTTCTCTTCCTTTATCATTCCCTCCCCAATCAACTAGCCATGTATTATTGTTTTCGTTTGTCAGTTTGATGTATGTGTAAAGGATTCCTACGGATCTGCTCTCCTTGTTTTAAGATCCACGGGGATAATGCTCTGGATCCGGGGTCAGAAAGGACCCGAATTCAAATGTAACTTAAGAAGCTTAGTAGTTGTGTGACTTTGCAAAATCTTTAATTATTGTTTGCCTCACTTTCCTCACTGTAAAATGGGGATAATAATAGCACCTATTTTCAAGGGTTTATGTGAGGATCAAATAAGAGGATAAGTCAAAAATGCCTTGGAAAAGAGTGTTATAAATGCTTTATAAATAATATTGGTACTGACTTCCCGGGCTTGTTCCGAGGAGCAAATGAAATCATTTTAAAAATGCTTTGAAAAAGGTTTTCTTATTATTCAGTCATATACAACTCTTCCTGAGCCCATTTGGGAATTTTCTTGACAAAGATACTGGAGTGGTTTGCCATTTCCTTCTCCAGCTTATTTTACAAATGAAACTGAAACAAACAGGGTTAAGAGGGATCATCTAGCTAGTAAGTATTTGAGGCTGGATTTGAAGTCAGGAAGATGAGTTTTTCTGACCCCAGCTCAGCTGCCCTACGTGTACCATCTAAATGCTCTAAAAAACAAACTATATAAATGAGCTATGCCATATTCTTATTGCCCCAGTTTATTTCTATTTTATCTCAGTATTCCTTTAGTTCTAAGTACCTTTTATTCAAACTTCATTATTTTGACAATTCACTCTTCTGAAATAATTTTTAGTATCTTGAAGTTTAAACTGATTTGCATCCTCTCTCTTCTCTCCTCAGTAATCTTCAGATTTCAAGTAACAAAAATTTTGTTGTGAAAACTTGATGGAAACAGAAGATTGTTTTCTCCTTAAGAATGGGACTAATCTTAATAGCAGCAGTCTCTTTCACTCCAAGGGATTTCACTCTGAAGAGCAGAAGAGTGTTAAAATACCAGTGAAGATGTTAAGGGAAATGGTTACCTCCAGTTCTGTTGATGATTTGATTTTGCATAAAAATGAATCAGCATACATTCCCCCTGCTTTGTCAGCAAATAAACCAAATCCTGTTGACTTAAATGAGATATCTGATGGTATGTGTTTACATGTGTTTTCTTTACTTTTCCTGATTGATGATAATTTTTATTACTTGATTTTGTATTTGTTTCAAAAGTAAAATTTTTAAGAAATCCCAATTGACTTTAAATTCTTTTTCTTTTTTGGAGATAGGGAGAGTGACAATTGAAATATAAAGTTTTTTTTTTTTTTTTTTTTTTTTTTTTGCTGTTTACTTTTTATACTTTTGGGGACAGATTATTGCTTTGCTCAGGTTAAGTGCATAGTAAAAGTCTGTGGTTTAAAGTTTTAAAGATTACAAGCTGCAAAATTTGTTTTATTCTTAATAGAAACACTATTATCAAGAAAAATGAAAGACATTGAATTCCTTTGTAATATTATTGCCTATGCACAATTACATGTTTTGCATTTTACATATTTTCCATTATGTCAGGCATTTTTTGAATGTGCAAAAATTTTATCATTGATATATTAAAATATAACCTGTAGATTTATGAATTTTAAGCTCTGGAACTCAATGGATTCTCAGAGGCCCATTAAGTCAAACCTTTCATTTTACAGATGAAGAAATTGAGGCCCAGGGAGGCTAAGGGATTTGCCCAGCATCAAAGAGATGATAAATGAGCTTAGGATCGATGACTCCTGAATTAGGGTATTTCTGTTATATAATTGTGCCAAAATTGTGCCATATCTTTAATGTGTCTTAGTCTGTCATGTCAGGACCAGCCTTACTAAATTTGGAAAGTTTCATTACTATTTTTTGGCCACAGCAACTCAAAAACATCTTATGATTAGTATTGGTTTGAGGAAACATTTAAATTCAGTGACATTATTCTATATCAGAAAATATTTTAGTTTTCTGTCACTTTGTCACTTTAGCTTAGCATAGACCAATAGTATTAAACTCAGAAAGAAATGGTGGCCACTAATCCATAGACAGGAGGCTGCTAGGTGGCTCATTAGATAGAACCTTTGGACCTGGATTCAGGAAGATATAAGTTTAAATTTAGCTTCTCCTTTTTTTTAATTATAGCTTTTTATTGACAGGACATATGCATGGGTAATTTTTACAACATTTTTCCTTGCACTTTCCTCCTTCCACCCTCTCCCCTAGATGGCAGGCAATTCCATACATGTTAAACACGTTAAAGTATATCCTAGAGACAATATATGTGTGCAGATCCATATAGTTCTCTTGTTACACAAGAAAAATCAGATTCAGAAGGTAAAAATAGCCTGGGAAGAAAAACAAAGATGCTAGCAGTCCATATTTATTTTCCAGTGTTCCTTCTTTGGATGTAGTTAATTCTGTCCATCATTGATCAATTAGAACTGTAAATTCAGTTTCTGATAGTAATTGTGTGACCCTGGGTAAATGACTTAACTTCTGTTTACCTTAATCCACTGGAGAAGGAGATGGCAAAATACTCTAGTGTCTTTGCCAAGAAATTCCTGAAGAATCAGAAATGACTAACATATTTACAGGATCCCTTTGGGGGCTGCATGTTGATTTAGGTTAAAAATTTAATGTTATCTATATATTTTTACTTATTTTGTGAAATATTTCTAATTACATTTTAATTTAGTCAATTTGCACTTGGGAGTAATGCTAGCTACATATTTGACACCTCTGATATAGACGCCTTGTAGTTTCCTCAACCTCTTATTTTGTATGCTCATTTGACCTTCAAAAAGACAGTTTTTATTGCTACAATAATCATATACACTAAGTATGAAAGAGACATAAGGTCCGGGTTATGAGGAACTAAAATCCAACCATTGTATTTTATTAGGTACATCTAGTAGAAATCATAAACATCTACCTAAGACAAAACATGTTACAGATCCCATTTTATCAGAAGAGGTAAGCAAAAACTCTTAATTTTCATCTTATGTATAACATTTTAGTGCTGTCAGGCAATGTTTTTGGATATAGTAAGTCTTGTTTCTGTTTAATTTTAGCTCATAGATTTTTTTTTTCTCCTGATAAAACTTATCTAAGTGGTATGTATAGAATCTTTAATAAAATGAAAGATTTCTGCATGAAATAGAGACTGTCCATTATTAAGATGATTGCTGTTTTAAGAATAATAAAAGAGGGGCACTTTTAGTGTCAGATTACTGTTATAAATATAATCGTGTTTATTTATCCAATCTTAAGGGCTAGTCCTGTTTGCAATAAATCCTTTTATTTTTCTCTGATCAGCTTTCTATTGTACTCCTACAATGGTTCTTCTAAATCTTCTCTTCTTTAGCCACCTTCCACCTTGTTTCTGTCTGAAGACTTAGCCTCAGATTTCATTGAGTAAATTGAGATAATCTGTCTTGAGTTCCTTTTCCCTTTTTCCACTCTTGACATGTCCTCAAAATCAACCCCCATCCTGTCAGGCTTGGAAGATGAGTTGAATCTTCTTGCTATACCTGATTAGTCCCTTTACTTCCAGCTCTTTTAACAGCCTCTTTATTTAACTACTTCTCCTTATCCACTGGGTCTTTTCCTCAGTGATTCAAACATACCCAGATATCTTCCCTTTTAAAAATATCTTCACTTAACTCTACTATCCACCCTAATTATCAATTTCTATCCCTCTTCCCTGTTATAGCCAAATTTCTGTACTTGTAGAAAAGTTCACTTGGAAATCTTTTACAATCTAAGTCCACCCCATCTTTCTAAGATGCTCACTATATTGCTTCCTTTCATGTATTCTGTACTCCAGCCAAACTGACTTATGTTATTCAGCATTTGTACAGCCTTTACATAAGCTGCCTCTTTATCCTTTCCCTACCACCCAGTACCTGAAGTATATACCATCACCTTTTCTTCTTGGAACCTCTGACTTTCTTTAGGTCTTAATTCAAGTGTCACTGCTTTCAAGAGGCCTTTTTCTAATTTCTCTCATCTTTGTGAACTTTCACCCATTATGTTCCCAAATTATTTTGAGCTTATTCTTTGTTTACTTAACTTTGAACCTGTTTTATGCCTCATAGGACTACTTAAGGGCAAGGATTTTCTTACATTTGTATTCCTGGAGCTTACTTAACAAAACACCTGGCATGGTAACATTTTATAATTTATATATGACTTTACAGCATCATCCTTGTAAAGAAGTACAAGAATCAATTCTCTTTTATTTTGACACTTCACTACATAACTAAGTAGATTACTTTTCTTATAAATTTTTCTGACTTTGTACTTAGCAAATGACAGAGGTGGGACTAAAACCCCAAAAAAGCAATTACAGAATTTTAAGGCAGTTCAGAGAACATCTGGTCCAACTCATTTTTGAATTAAGAAATCTTCTCTGTGTTTTCCTTCCTAAACTTTACTTTAAAATTCCCAATGAGGAGGACCTGCCAATACAGCCTATTCCAATTGAGGATAACTGATAAAAAATTTTTCCTTTCATCCAATCTAAATGTGCCATCCCAATATTAACTCATTGCTTCTAGTTTTGCTCTCTGTGAACAAGCAGAATGTTCCACTTCCATATGATGGTTCTTTAGATATCTCTTCTCACTTAAGTAAAAAGTTTTTCCTTTTTGTTATAAACCTAGTAAACATCAACTATGAATATTTTAATATTTATCAATGCAAAGAAAGGGATTATATATAAAACAATCTATTGCTTTCATTTTCTTTTCAAGGTTTATTTAACATAACAGAACTACCCTGTTTATGTCTCATTTTGAACTTCTTTGCTATCTTTTGTATATTTTAATAATATTTCATTGATATTTTTCTTTTTTTCCTCTACCCCTCTCTTCCTTTGTTTCTTCTTTTCTTCCTTCCAAAAGGAATAGATTTTATTTTTTTAATGTATAATTTTGATGTTGGTCTATATTGTTCTGACAGTTAAATATAGATGTGTCTTACCTGCCCACCACATTAAATAGATGCATCCTTTTTTAATTGAAAAGCATTTTTGAATATATAATAGTTAAACACAAAAAATATACCTATTGACACTTGATCCTCCCTCCCTTTGTTCCTTCCTTTTTTTCTTTTTCTTCCTTCCTTCATGTTCTTTTCTTCCTTCCTCTCTATTTTCTTTTCTTCCCTTCCTTTTTTTCCCTTCCCAGGAGAGAGGTTGCTGAGTAATTGGAGGTAATGGTCAGGAAATAGTAGTGCAAGCAGCATGCCTTCTTTGCTTCTAGGACTCATATGTTGGGGTATGTGAAGGAGAAAAGGTAAAGTGTCATATATAGGAGTATGAGAGATATAAAGAAGTGTAGGATGAAGGGAAGTTTTCATTATACAAGAGGTATTTCTAAGGGCATGAAAGAAAAGTTGGTAGGGATTGGAGTAGGCTATGAGTAGGGTAGAGTTGGTGAAAATGGAAATGAGAGAATGGGAGGTAGGCATTAGACAGAGTTCATTCCCTATATTTATATATAACCAGCCACTGGCCATAGAAAAGAAAAGTAACATTGTCTTGGCAACTTGTTTTTTTTTTTTTTTTTTTTAAAGTTCATAGTTCCAAATTTTCTTACTTTATCCATGCTATGATGGATGTTGGAAGTCAGCTCCCAGATTATTCCCTCCTCCCTTCCTTTTCCCCCCAAACTGCATTCAATCTGTCAGTATTTCTTTCCTTGCTTCTTATAAACGTGCCTACATCTCCCAGTCCTTAAAAACAAAAACAAAATAAACTTTTCACTTGATTCTACCATCCTTAAGTTAGCATCCTTTATCTTCCTTTCATAACCAGACTCCTAGAAAAAGTTTTTTTAAATTTTATTTTCTAAATTGTACTTATTAGCCTCTTGCAATCTGGCTTCTTATTTCATCATTGCTCTGAAACTACCCTCTTAAAATTACCAGTAAGCTCTTTTTTTATTCTGGACTTGACATTAACCAGGAAATATTTTAAAAGGTCTTCATGCAATGAAGAACTGAAAAGAGAATTTTAAATGAAACTATGAATTTCCATTATCTGTATCTCTTTTAAAAAATATATTAATGCTTATTATCTTAGTGCTGAAGCTGTCTTGCTATGTTTGTGTTTCTCTGTGAACTTTTGTGTACTTTTTTAAAAGAATGCTTCACTGATACTATTTTTCCTCCTTTTTCAGAGTTCTGCACCTAATTTACTGTCATCTTCTTCTCAACTCCTGCCCTTTAAATATTGTCCTTGATTATGATTAAAATAGTAGGTTGGATTTAAGAAGGCTAAAGAATTGAGAGCTTACAGCATTTGAGTTATCATTGATATATAGGTTGAAGTGGCCATATTATGAATGTTTTAAAATTTTAAACTTTTTATGACCATATTCTCTCCTTTGCTCCTACCTCTCTGACAGTTTCTTTTTCTCCTTTGTTAATTTGTCATCTATATCATGCCATATAATTATGGCTCTGTCCTGGGCTCTCTTCTAAATATACTCTCTCACATTTTGTGACTATCATTTGTTTAATCATTATGCACAGATGACTTGAAGAGAATAGCATGTAGTTGGAACTTAAAATATGATTGTTAATTGATGCATACTAGAGTGAATGATTGTCAGCTCTTACTCTGTTCCTCCCTTTCCTTTCATATCCAAACAGTTGCTGGGACTGAAGCATCTTTTAAGTTTTTATTATCCTATCTAGTGTTCTACCTTAGTATGATTTTATTTCAGTCAAACTTGAAAACCATTTGTTATTCATGATCTATTGGAAAGGAAAGAAGCATTTATTAAGCTCCTATGTTAAATGCTTTACAAATATTAACTCATTTGTTTCTCTCAAAGGTTAAGTGGTATTATTATCCTCATTTTACAGTTGAGGAAACTGATGTAGATAGAAGGTCAGGAACTTGCCTAGGATCACACAGATCTAAAACCAGATTTAATTTGGGTCTTCCTGATACATGGCCCAGTGCTTTTTGAAATCAGGCTTCATTTGCATCCTGACTCTGGTACTTCCTAAGTGTGGGACTCTGCTAAGTCATTTACTATCTTTGAGGCTCAATTTTTTCATCTGTAAAATGGAGATTCTTACACTGTTTCACAGATTTGTTATAATTAAAATGTTTTATAAACCCAAATAAAGATTTGTTGTTATTAAAAATATATCAGGATATATAGAAACAAAGATTACAAATGATATCCCTGTTTAAACTAGTAAGCAAATGAAGAATTTAAAACAAATGAGAAAATTATTGGATGAGTTTGAGGGGTCAGAATGGTCTTGAAAGCCTTATCATCATCTTATTGTTAACAATGAGCAGGTGGGAGCAATTTATTTGCATAATTTCCTTTTACTTTTCTCTCCTTCTTCATCTGACATAGGAGAAAATAGTGAACATAGTACTTAACAAAGTCATAAAAATTATCTTGTTTAATGATTTTTCTTTTTCTTTTCTACCTTCAAGAATAATTCTAATGATACTTTAGTACAAGATGTACCTTTGGATAAAACAGATGAAAGTAATAAAGCAAAAGGTAAATGGGCAAATTTTTTTTCTGGCACATATTTAGAGGTCTGCTAAAACATTTTCAAGTATTCTTTCTTTTTGTTCAAATTAAATTAAACTATTGGCAGTAGTAAGAAAATTTTTTTTTTTTGTATTTTATTTACATGATTTTTTATTGGAAAACAGTCATTTTAGATAGTTGTCTGGCCATATGGTTTTGGGCACAACTACTAAATAGGACTGGTATCAGGGAAATCTTTAAAAGCATTGTTTTCATTTCATTTTTCATTTCTTTTTTTATTTATTTGACTCTTAACATTGTGATTATTTATAAGAGAACATATAGTACAATAGAATAGGCACTGAATTTGTTGTTAGCCAGGTCTGGGCTCTGTTGCTTAATATGTAATGTTGGATAGATTACATAACCTATCCTGACTATAACTTCCTCATTTGTGAAATCAAGGGAGTTGGACGAAATGATTTTTGATTGCTCTGTAAGCTTTAAATGACCTTATGACATCTAACATAAGTTAATATATTAATTTAGAAATTTAAAGACCTTGAAAATTTATTGTAAAAGAAAATCTCTCACCATTAATGTTAGGAATATGAATTGCAGTTTTGTTTTTTTCTGGTTTTTCTTTATAGATGGTCTTTTTAAAAAAAGTCAGATTTCATGTTTTCTAATTTCAAACCTAATTTAGGACTCTGCAAATAAGCAAAATAGTTTTAATAAGTAAGGAATAGAATTTTGTTTTCCTCACAAAGCAAAGAAAGCACAAATTGGAAAAGGAGACTGTTAGTAGAATTATATGTTAATGGACTAGCTTTTTTAATAGCCAGCTTCTAGGATCCTGGGGTATTGTTTCTTTTACTTGTCAGACACTGTTTGCAAATATGATATTGAAACTGGACTTCTAACCTCCTTGTTGAAATCTAGGTTCGAATAAGTCATTTTTTGGCTAGGAGGAGAGGCAGACAAGATTAAATGACTTGTCCAGGCTTACACTTATAAAGTGTCTGAGACTGGATTTGACTTAGGTCCTTCTTACTCCAGGGACATTGTTTTGTCCACTTCACCTCAGTTTTTCCAAGATCTTACTATGCCACTTCATTATTCATGTCTTTTTACAGTCTATATAGAACTATCTTGGTCTCAAGACCAAGGGAAAAAAATATGGTACTGGGATGGACAAAAGGGTTATTTGCCTATGATTGTTCAGCTTCTTTGATGAACTCTGCTGTATTTGGGTAATTACCTTTACTGGATTGGTTCCATGATCTGCTGTTGATGTCATTTTCCCCTGTGTAGTTTATAATGTGAGAGAGTGTCTTTTTTACTTAGACTTTGTGACTTTGGACAAGTCATTTAACTTCTCTCTGTCCCATGTAACTCTAGAAAACTAAATTGCAAATCTTCTTCACCAAGAGTAACAGATCTGGTTTAAAAAAATGGCTATGGTTAGTTAGTAGGTGTTTTACTGATGTGATTTGATTGTTGGTCTTTGTATATGAAGAATCCATATTGCTGAATTCCTTCATTAAATATTTAAATATTGTTTAGGAAGAGAAGTTTATGCTTTTAGCATGATTTGCTTTGAGATAATTTGAAATCTTTAATGTTTCTGAAATATATATTTTTTTTGTTTTGCAGTAAATGATATCTTTATTTCTCAGTATACTACTGGCCAGAAAGATGTTCTAAGAGCTGTTTTAAAGCAAAAGTAAGTTTGATTTAAGGAATTAAATTTGCATTATTTTTTATTTTCCCTGCTTGATACAGATATCATTTTCCCATCTAGGGATGTAAACAGTTCAACCTTTAAATATATACTTTTCCTCTTGTTTACCTTTCTATGGTTCTTTTGAGTCCTGTGTTTATAGATTAAATTTCCTGGTTAGTTCTGTTTTTTTTTTCAGTAGAGATGACTGAAAGTCTCTTACTTCATTGAAGCTCCATCTCCTCCCCTGAATAATGATGTTCAATCTTGCTGGGTTAATTCTTGGTTGTAACCCCATGTCTTTGCCTTCTGGAATATAGCATTGCAGGCTCTTTGAGTCTTTGAAGCTGCTAGATCCTGGGTAATCTTGACTGTTGCTCCTTGATATTTGAGTTGTTTTTGTTTGGCTGCTTTCGGTAATTTTTTTTTCCTGATTGTAGTTCTGGAATTTTGTAACAATATTCGTTGGGGTTTTCCTTATGAAGTCTCTTTCTAAAGGTGATCGATGGATTCTTTCAATGAGCATTTCACTCTCTGTTTCTAGAATGTTGGGCCAGTTTTCCTTAATGACCTCTTGTAAAATTCTATCCAGGCTCTTTTTTTGGTCATGGCCTTCAGATAGGCCAATAATTTTAAAATTATCTCTTCTGGATCTATTTTCCAGGTCGGCTGTTTTTCCAATGAAGGATTTCTTCCATTTTTTCATTCTTTTTAATTTGAATAATTCTCACAAAGTTATTAGCTTTCATTTGCCCTGTTTTAGTTTTTATTGTGTGATTTTCTTTAGTTAGCTTTTATATTTCTTTTTCCATTTTTTTTCCTACTGTTTGAGGAGTTTTCTTCAGTCAATTTTTTTCCCTTCCTTTTTCAAATTGTTGACTTTTTCAAGTTTACCTCATTTCTTTTCTTACTTTTTCTTACTTCTCTTATTTGCCTTTTGAAGTCTTTTATGAGCATTTCCAAGAAGCCTCCTTGGGCCTGAGACTAATTTATTTCACTCCTTGAGATTTCTTCTGTGGCCATTCTGTAATCTTCTGTGTCCTGGCCCACTGCTTGATCTATATGCTCACCCATCGGTGGCCACAACTAGGCCAGCTCACCTGCCTTCGGGCTCCAACCTGGATCACACAGAGACGGACTCAAGTATAATTATTAATAAACCTGAGTTCAAATCTGGTCTTAAACACCGGGGTCCTTAACCTTTGTCTGCTGTAATCCACCACAGAAGGAAATGGCAAACCATTCAAGTATCTTTGCCAAGAAAACCCCATACAGGGTCCCAAAGAGTTAGACCCTACTGAACAACAGCCACACTTAATGAGACAGCCAAATCCTTTCTTGAGTAGCTCTAATTACTTTAAACTAGTTCTTGTCAACATTGAGCCAAATTTGCTTTCTACATCTTTTACCCACTGGTCCTTAGTTTTGTTCTCTGTAGCAGTGCATGATAAGCCTAATCCTTCTTAATAATTATACCCTTTTAAGGTTTACAAAAAGCTTATTCACAGTAACAACTCCATTGGGGTTTAGTTTTTGAGATTTTCTTTCTTTTTTTTTTTTTAACAACATTTTTATTTTTCAAAATACATGCAAAGATAGTTTTCAGCATTTACTTGCAAAAATCTTGTTTCATATTTTTCATTCTCCTTCTCTACCTTCGCTCCACCTCTAGACAAGTAATCCAATGTAGGTTATTCAAGTATAATTATTTTAAACCCAGTCATTTTGTGAAAGAAAAATCAGAACAAAGGAAAAATCACAAGAGAAAAAGCAACCCCCTCTCCCCCCCCCCCCCAAAAAAAAAAGGTGAAAATAGTATGCTTTGATTTGCATTCAGTCTTTATAGTTTTCTCTCTGGATGCAGATGTTATTCTCCATCCCAAGTCTATTGGATTTGTCTTGGATCAATGCATTTCCATCAAGAACCAAGTGTATCTGAGTTGATCATCATATAATCTTATGATTATGCTTACAATGTTCTGGTTCTGCTCATTTCACTCAACAGCAGGCCATATAAGTCTTTCCAGGCTTTTTTTTAAATCAGCCTGCTCTTTTCATATGGTTAGAAAGAGTTTCAATTTCTTCGTCTGAGAATTGTCTGTTCATATCCTTTGACCATTTATCAATTGGAGAATGGCTTGATTTCTTATAAATTAGAGTCAATTCTCTATATATTTTGGAAATGAGGCCTTTATCAGAACCTTTGACTGTAAAAATGTTTTCCTAGTTTATTGCTTCCCTTCTAATCTTGTCTGCATTAGTTTTGTTTGTACAAAAACTGTGATGACTGTGTATTTAAAATCAGCCAGAGTCTGGAATTCAGGTTAAGGGAAAAATCTTCAATCTTTATTCTCAGTAGAGGTGAAGAAGGATTGCGATAGCAATATGGGCAGCTGCGACAGGAAGCCAGCTAGCAGAGGGGGATCAGAGGTGAAGGGCGATTGTGATAGCAGTGCGAGCAGCTGTGACAAGATGCCAGCCAGCAGTCTCTCTTTCCGCTTCCCTTACCACTCCCCTGTCTCCACCCACCAAAAACATCATTTCCCACAACACATCAGGACTTGCACAAAGAGTGGGCAAGGGCCATTCTTTCTCCAAGGATATATATTAATAGAGTATGGTCCAATTACTATTTAGCCTCACGGGCTTGGGACCTCAGTGCATCAACTCAAACCTCAGCCCATTACAACAGACCAACAAGGAGGCAAAGATGAAGTCAGAGAGTTTATTTTTAGCACAGTCTACTTCCTCCCCCTTTCTGTTTAATAAGGGTGGCTTTCAGAGCATGATGGGCCCATTCTACTATGGCTCAACCCTATGGATTATAGGGAATTCCTGTAACATGTTTAATGGTGAACGTGGTAAAGAAGGTGGCCATCTGCTTAGAGGTAGAAAACTGGACTATTGTTGGTCTTTATGGTATTAGGAACTCCATGAGAGGAGAAGCAATTATATAAATGTTTAATGACTGAAGGAATGTTCTCACTGTGGCCTAAAGGAATTTAGAAAAGATGTGAGATGGCCACACAGCCCACATGTGTCACATTCAATTGCCAGAAATCATTGGGGAATAAACCCTGGGGATTAACTCCTTTACTAGGTGGAGGAGAGAAAAACAGAACACAGTGAACATATTGCTTCACTCTCTGACAGGCTTTTTCTGGGATGAGGCCATAAAGACGACAGAGAATTAGAGAGTAAGTAGAGAAATTCATGGCACATTCAGGGGATGTGGCGACTGTGAAAAGGGAGCGTTGTAAAGCACGGTCCCCTACCTCATTGCCCGCAAATATACTTCCTGCACAGCATTGGTGAGAGTATACATGCAGGACGTTAATGAAATGTTTCCTAGTCTGTAAAATTAGCTGCAATTCAGCAAGAAGGTTAGCAATTGAAGAGTTCTGAGGTTGTAGGACAACATCCTCAACACTTCTCAGTACCTGGACAGTACGTAAGCTATCTGATATGATGTTAATGGGCTCTGGGTATCTCTTACAGGCTTGGAGAATAGCAAAAAGCTGATTTTCTGGGTGGAATCATAAGGGGTGTCTAATACCAGAATCTTTTTTGAACGCTCATGATAAATTGAGGCCTTGCAGTTCTTAGTAAAGACATTTGCACCTTGCACAGGCTCATCAACAATTGTTTTATGAAAGAACTGTATCATAATGTGGGACAGCAAAAGAAGGAATAAGCATGTAGAATGCTGGCTTAATGTAGCCCATTGAGCACAATATGCCCATGGCCAATAAGTTTGCATCATGACTTCTCTAGCTCCTGGTTCAAAGGCTAAATACAGTAAGGCTCTTTTCCTTGTTAGATGAGAAGCTCTTTTTACTGCCTCAAGGGCAAGTTCTCCCAGCATTTCAATATGGTTTGGTAATATCTTCTGTGATCTTTTCATGTACATACATTCTAAAATTTTACTACTGTGAAAGGACTTTTTTGGTCGCGTAAAGAGACCTCTACAGGACACATGGAATCCCACTACGCTGTTTCAGATTTAGAAGTGAGAGCAATGATCTTATAAATTGTGTCTTCAACAAGGAGGTCTATTTATGAGGGGAATTTAGATCAGACTCTCCTTTCAAGATATCATAAAGGCTGCATCAAAGAAATAGGAATAGGGACACAAGCTTTTAACCATTGAATTTGTCCAACTAATTTCTGAAATAGGTTCAGAGTACTTACCTTTTCTAATTGTAAGTTAGGTATCTGATTAGTAACTGTAGAAGTCCTCATGCAGAGTCCCAGGTAAATGATGGGGTAGTTATGTTGGATCTTTTCTGGGGATACTACCAGAGCATGTTGAGCAAGTGCTTATGATCTCCTTCAGCAGGGCAGAGAGATTTTTCCTACTTTTCATTGATAACAGTATATCATCCATATAATGCAGTATCATGGCATGAAGACACGCTTTCCTTATTGGCTCTAGCACTTGTGCTATGTACACCTGACACCAGGTAGGTCTACAACACATCTCTTGAGGGAGAATTTTCCATTGGTAGCGCAGATCAAGTCCTACATTGTTTATAGAGGGAATGGCAAAAGCAAATCTTTTCTTATCCTCTGGGGCCAGAGGGATGGAGAAAAAACAATCTTGTATATTGATTACTATAACTGGCTAGCCTGTGGGTACTAGTTTAGGAGATGGCATGCCAGGCTGTAGGGCTCCCATAGGTTCAATAGTAGCATAAACAGCCCTAAGGTCCACTATCATTCTGAATTTTCCAGATTTCTTCTTTGTGATAAATACAGGGCTATTCCATAGGCTAGACATTGATTCTTTATGTCCGGCCTTCAATATGTCCCTGCCCCTGTGCCTGTAGACCTCCTGCATGGTGAGATCTTAGCCACGTGGTCCCTGTTCAGGGGGCCACTTGTCATAGTCCACTGCTCGATCTATATGCCCACCCATCGGTGGCCACAACTAGGCCAGTTCACCTGCCTTTGGGCTCCAACCCGGATCACACAGAGACAGACCAACAAGGAGGCAGAGGTGAAGTCAGAGTGTTTATTTTTAGCACAGTTTTGCTTATATCCCCTATTAGTAGGGAGGTCCGCTAGGAGCCAGAAAGGTTGGGTTATTTAAGGATTGGTCCATAGAGAAGGAGAGAGGTGGGCAAGGCTTCCTGAGCACTAAGGAAGGAGGTATGGCACTTGCAGTGGTGAGTGTTGCCACTTAGAGCTAGCTCTACCTCCACATAACATTTGCCTGTGCCTCTATTTCTTACATACCCTCCCTGTACCCTATTCCGAATTCTGCTCTCGTTGCACTTCTGTGTTTGTGTTTTAGTCTGCCCTGTCACCATAACAGTTACTATGGTCAAGGTTTTTTTTTTTTTTTCCTGTTTCTCACTATCTTTCCTTTTCGTTTGATATTTCTTTTTTTTAACTTTTGTTATTGAGTTCTGCTTTTGGGATAAGCCGGGTGCTATCCCAAGCTTTCTGTGTAGCTCTGAGCCTTGGCTTTGATCACAGAGACCTTTTGCTTGTAGGGGGTAGCTTTGCCTGTTCTGTTCAGGAAACAGCCTGGTTTCCCAGAGTTTGCCTTCTGAGCTGGGACTGAAAGCTGCTCCCTGCTGTGCTCCTCTGCTGAGCCAGCACTGAAGGTCTTAGTTGCTGATTCGCTGTGATTAAGACCCTCTCACCAGCTTTCCCAGAATCTACCTGACTAGGGCTGGAAAACCCTTTTCACTCCAGTGATACTGACTTTTCTTGAAGTTTTTTCAGTCTTTTATCTTGAGCTGAAAAGTAGTTTCAGTCTATCAGACTATTCAGAAGCCTGATTTCATGTGGTTTTTAAGGGAAACTGGGAGAGTTCAAGCAGCTTTCTGATATTACTCTGCCATTTTGATCTCCAAAATATTTTAACAAACTTTAAATCTTTTATAGATCAAAGTCCCATCTCCTTAGATATTAAATTCCTTGAGGACAAAGAGAATGCTTTCTCTTTCATTTGTATCTTTTAATAGTATCTAAAAATTATGTCCTACTCAGTGAAATTTGGATAACTTTCGCAATGATACCCAATGATGATGAGAATGCTTATAAGGAATAAAGGGGCAGATAGATTAGAAAAAATTAAAGATATTTATTGAAATATTCTTGATGTTTCTCATTTGATTTCTTGGGATTGTTTTATTTACAGAGTCCAACACTCACCTACTTTTAAAGAAGTGAAAGTACAGCTTTTAGAAGATGCATGTACGGTGAAAGACCCTATTTCTGTGGAGAAGAAATTATCATCCAGTGGAATGGATTCCCCTTCAACTGTAGCAGCAGCAACAGCTGCTGCCATTGCAACAGCAGCTCCACTGATAAAAGTAGGTTTCTTTAGCAACCCCTTTTTACTGATTAATAATTACTATAAATTTATAGCATATTTCTAAAATGTGATATAAGAGATGATTGTATCCTACTCCTGAATTAGAGAGGATCTTGGAAATTTCTTATTACTATGGAAAATAGAGTTGCCTATTTACTTTTTCTTGCTTACAATTGGTAGCTTGGATTACCTACTTCATCATGGTGAAGAAGGTCATGAGATATTATATATGAAACTATGAGTTTTAATTCATATCTTTTACTTTTTTAATAAGTATATAATAAATTCTACATATTAATTTCAAAGCTGTCCTTCCTTATATGTACTTTCTTCTAAATTTCCATCTTTTCTCTTCATTTTAAAAATATTTCACAAATGTTTTCATCTTTTTTTGTTAAAACTCTCTCTCCATCCCTTTTCCTTGCCCCCAATTAAAAACAGAGCAAGAAAGGAAGAAAAAACCCTTTTAACCCACAAGCATAGTAGAAAATAAAAAATAACAAAAAAAGCAAACCTGCATAAAGCTCCAATCCCAAAAGTGCATGTCTCTATGTGTTGAATTCATCACCTTTTCATCAGAAGTACATAAGATAGCTCTGTTAAGAGGTAGGTAAGACCTAGATGTAAATCCTCTGGAGATATGGTGGTTCATTGCATTGGTCCAAAGTTTTTGAAAGTTATTTGTTCTTACATTGTGATTGGAGAGTAGCCAGAGCCAAGGTCCGGATTGGGGTGTTGGAACCTCAAGCATGAAGAGAAGGGACTAATAGGTTAGAGAAATGGAAAGATCAGAAAGGCCAAGTTCTGGCAGTTCTCAAGGCCAAGCGATTCCTCTTTTGGTATTAGAGATGGTAAGCACTCTCAGGCGTTTGGTAGTCACTTTGGCTGCTTTGTGGAGCATGGATGATTTGGAATGGTCAGATTGGAGGTGCCTGGTCAGGTATGGTGCCTGAAATAGAGTAGTCATAGTGGGATTAGGAAGAAGAGGGCCAAGCTTTTGTGGTGGCCATTGTGCTCTCCACTCTTGTCTCTGTCTTCTCTTCCTTGAAGTTAACATTTCAAGTGCCATGCTCTGTAAGAAGACTTTTTAGATTCTGTCCCTCTTTACTTTGGGCCTCAATTGCTAGTACCTTTCCTCCCAGGCCACCTTTATTTAACTCTGTTGTGTATGTTTGTATTCAATAGCTATATACTTTATCCTGTTTATATTTTCATACCTGTATGTATATTAGAATATAGGCTCATTTTGCGTAGCCAGCATATTGCCTGTCACATGGTGATTGCTTAATAAACATTTGTTGGTTGATAAATACCTCTCCATTCTGGATACAACCCTTACCCTCAAAGGGTTTCATTTCTATGTGGGGAGAGATATGACTAAATAAATGCAAAACATATGCAAATATTTGTATTTGGTATATTGTTGAGAAAAGATGATGGGCTAATTTATCTTAAAATAAGAAATTCTGATTTTGTTATATTTTTCTTGTTTCAGGTACAGAGTGATTTGGAAGCAAAAGTTAATTCTGTATCAGAATTACTCAGTAAACTCCAGGAGACAGATAAACAACTACAACGTGTTGCAGAGCAGCAGAAAAACATTAAAATTCAACCTGAGAAATCTTGTTGCCAAGACCATGAGAAGCAGTTTGATGTATTTATAGAACAACACCTTAGGCGTCTAGAAAAAATAGAACAACAACAAGTCGATATTCAGGTATCCTCATTCAAACCAGATGATATTGCTGTATTTCTTATTACTATGTTATCTTAAGCTGACAAATAACCATTATTAAAATCTTTAATAAGGCATTACATATAACTAGTTTATATCTGTTAAATGTCCAAAAAGTAAATATATAAAAAGTCTGAGATAATCACTTTTGAATTTATCTGGGAAATTGGGGCCAGCACTGGCAAAAATTAAAATGATTTCTATTTACCTTTTTATTAATGTGTATTTTCATTTTCACTGAGTTCTTGTTAGACTCTGATTTGTTCTCCCCTCTCCCCCCCAGTAGTTGTAGGTTGCTTTGCCTTTCTTGTATAAGGATTTTGATGATGTTAAGCTTTTTTTTAAATGAGTGCCTAACAGTATTAAGATTCAATTCCAAAAAAAAAAAAAAATAATAAATCAATATGCTTTGGGCTGAGGATGTAGAAAACCAAACAGTTCTGGTATTTTTTTTTATTTTTATTTTTTTTTTTGACCTTAAGTAGTTTATTTTTATTTATTTTTATTTTAAATTTTTTATTTAATAATTACATTATATTGACACTCGTTTCTATTCCGATTTTTTCCCCCTCCCTCCCTCCACCCCCTCCCCTAGATGGCAAGCAGTCCTTTATATGTTGGATATGTTGCAGTATATCCTAGATACAATATATGTTTGCAGAACCGAACAGTTCTCTTGTTGCGTAGGGAGAATTGGATTCAGAAGGTATAAATAATCCGGGAAGAAAAACAAAAATGCAGATAGTTTACATTCGTTTCCCAGTGTTCTTTCTTGGGTGTAGCTGCTTTTGTCCGTCATTTATCAATTGAAACTCAGGTCTCTTTGTCAAAGAAATCCACTTCCATCAAAATATGTCCTCATACAATATCGTTGTCGAAGTGTATAATGATCTCCTGGTTCTGCTCATTTCACTTAGCATCAGTTTATGTAAGTCTCTCCAAGCCTCTCTGTATTCATCCTGCTGGTCATTTCTTACAGAACAATAATATTCCATAACATTCATATACCACAATTTACCCAGCCATTCTCCAATTGATGGGCATCCATTCATTTTCCAGTTTTTAGCCACTACAAACAGGGCTGCTACAAACATTTTGGCACATACAGGTCCCTTTCCCTTCTTTAGTATTTCTTTGGGATATAAGCCCAATAGAAACACTGCTGGATCAAAGGGTATGCACAATTTGATAATTTTTTGGGCATAATTCCAGATTGCTCTCCAGAATGGTTGGATTCGTTCACAACTCCACCAACAATGTATTAGTGTCCCAGTTTTCCCCGCATCCCCTCCAACATTCATCATTATTTTTTCCTGTCATCTTAGCCAATCTGACAGGTGTGTAGTGGTATCTCAGAGTTGTCTTAATTTGTATTTCTCTGATCAATAATGATTTGGAACACTCTTTCATATGAGTGGTAATAGTTTCAATCTCATCCTCTGAAAATTGTCTGTTCATATCCTTTGACCATTTATCAATTGGAGAATGGCTTGATTTCTTATAAATTTGAGTCAGTTCTCTATATATTTTGGAAATGAGGCCTTTATCAGAACCTTTAACTGTGAAAATGTTTTCCCAGTTTGTTGCTTCCCTTCTAATCTTGTTTGCATTAGTTTTATTTGTACACAGGCTTTTTAATTTGATGTAATCGAAATTTTCTATTCTGTGATCAGTAATGGTCTCTAGTTCATCTTTGGTCACAAATTTCTTTCTCCTCCACAAGTCTGAGAGATAAACTATTCTATGTTCCTCTAATTTATTTATAGTCTCGTTCTTTATGCCTAGGTCATAGACCCATTTTGATCTTATCTTGGTATATGGTGTTAAGTGTGGGTCCATGCCTAATTTCTGCCATACTAATTTCCAATTATCCCAGCAGTTTTTATCAAATAATGAATTCTTTTCCCAGAAGTTAGGGCTTTGGGTTTGTCAAACACTAGATTGCTATAATTGACTATTCTGTCTTGTGAGCCTAGCCTTTTCCACTGATCCACTAATCTATTTCTTAGCCAATACCAAATGGTTTTGGTGACTGCTGCTTTATAATATAATTTTAGATCAGGTACAGCTAGGCCACCTTCATTTGATTTTTTTTTCATTAATTCCCTTGAGATTCTCGACTTTTTATTGTTCCATATGAATTTTGTTGTTATTTTTTCTAGATCATTAAAATATTTTCTTGGAAGTCTGATTGGTATAGCACTAAATAAATAGATTAGTTTAGGGAGTATTGTCATCTTTATTATGTTCGCTCGGCCGATCCAAGAGCACTTAATATTTTTCCAATTATTTAAGTCTGACTTTATTTGTGTGGAGACTTTTTTATAATTTTGCTCATATAATTCCTGACTTTCCTTTGGTAGATAGATTCCCAAATATTTTATGGTATCAACAGTTATTCTGAATGGAATTTCTCTTTGTATCTCTTGCTGTCTGGGGTAGAGAATTGAAGTGTCTAGTTTCAGAAAAGCTACTGATGAATTTGGCTGGAAGGTAGAGTACATGAAGTAAACTAATATAAAATAAGGCAAGTGGGAGCTGGATTGGATAGGGCAGTAAATGCCAGCTTGGAGAGTTTGTATTTCCTTCTATAGGCAGTTTGGAACCAATGAAAAGGTTTTGAGCAGAGAAATCAAATAATTGGAACTGTGTTTCAGAAAAACTCTTTTGGCAAATATGTGGAGGGTGAGTGAAGAAGCAAGAAACTGCAAGCAGGGAGAGTACTCAAAATGATATAATCTAGGTGAGAGATAGTATTTAAATGAGGTATTCAAATATGTGTATGAGTAAAAAAAAAAGGGAATAGATGTGAGATGTTGTGACAGTAGAATTGACACATGTTTATAAATAACAGGGAAGAATAATGGAGAAGGAAAAGTCAGTCCGATATAAACAGATGTTGTTGCTAGCAACATAAATAGGTAAGTTAGGGGAGCAGAAATTCTGTTTTTAAACTTGATGCATTTAAGATAGTTGTGGAATATCCAGGAGGCAAGTTCAAAAGAAATATTAGACGTGGGTTTTAATGATATCTGAGAAGAGACATGATATTTAACCTCATGGGAACTTATGGGATCTCTAAGGAAGTGGTTTTAGACATAGAAAAGGTCAAAACCTTGGGAAATAAATAACCACATCAAGGAGGTAGAAGCAGATCGCCAGGAGAATAGAATAAATGAATATTGAGAAGAAAGAGTTAGAAGTCAGCCAATCAACAAGCACTTAATAAATTCTTACTTTGTGTCAGATACTGTGCTAAGTGTTACAGCTACAAAGAATGAAACAATTCTTACTTTTAAAGGACTTACATAAGTAGAATTACCTAGATAACTATATAGAATAAACAAAAGGTGAATAAATACAAATAAATGCCTGAGAGGTAGAGAATCAGGAGTGAAAAGTGAGTGTCCTAGCAGGCAAGAGAGACTCAGAGGCATACTGATGTAGTTGCAGAAATCTCAGCTTTCCATTGTTTCTCTGTATTTGGTGTAGTACTTGGCTACTAAACCCTTTAGAGTGGTGATTAGGAACCCTTGTGCTATAGCTTTGTTTCCCTAATTTTTACATGAAGCTTTTTCTCTATACTAATGCCTTCCCTTTCAAAATTACCTTGTATTGACTTTCTTTTTTTTTTTTTTTTAAATTTTATTTTATTTAATAATAACTTTGTATTGACAGAATCCATGCCAGGATAATTTTTACACGACATTATCCCTTGCAATCACTTATGCTTCGTTTTTTTCCCCTCCCTCCCTCCCCCCCCCCCCCAAGATGGCAAGCAGTCCTATATATGTTACATATGTTGCAGTATATCCTAGATACAATACATATTTGCAGAACCGAACAGTTCTCCCGCTGCACAGGGAGAATTGGATTCAGAAGGTAAAAATAACTCGGGAAGAAAATCAAAAATGCAAATAGTTCACATTCATTTCCCAGTATTCCTTCTTTGGGTGTAGCTGTTTCTGTCCATCATTTCTCCAATGAAACTCAGTTAAGTCTCTTTGTCAGAGAAATCCACTTCCATCAGATTGTATTGACTTTCTATATATTTATATGTATACATATTATCTCCTTTGATAGATTAGTATCTCCTTAAGGATAAAGGACTTCACTTTTGTCTTCATGTAACTATTGCTTAGCAGAGTATTTGGCACATAGTAGACAGGTAATAAATGCTTGTTGATTGATTAATTGTTTGGTCTTCATGCTACTATATTAGGTTCTGGATACCAAGAATATCAAACTTTTGATGGTAAATCTGGCTTAGCTTAAAATTTGCCTATTTAGAATCTGAGCTAAATTGACCATCTCTAAATTGATATTTCTGTCCAGTAGATGGCACTAGGATTTGATAATGAGTAGAAATTGTTTTCTAACTTGAAAATCTTACTTCCTTGTACTAAAAAGGTCCTTATTAAAGTTATGGTATATAGTAATCATCTGTATACTATTAAGGCATACAGATTGGTCTGGTCCCATTGATATCAGGCTTGATCAGGTAGTACAAGTTCAGATCAAAGCAAAATGGGACACTTAAACTATCTCACATCCCACAAGAAAGTATATTGACAATATTATGAAAAGGAAATCTAGCAAGGATTTGGTATTGGTTTAGGTGGGCAAAGCTTCCTTGCCTCTTTTTTTGTCATGGAAGCATGTGTCATGCTTGAGGAATGAGCTGACTCCTCTGCTGCACTTTTGTCTTTGGATAATCAGGTAGCTATGTCAGTGGCTTGGACCAAGCAAATTTTTTTATTGCCTTTTCAGGGGAAAAAAAATTCAGACTTGTTTGGATTAAATGTTCCTCCAGAAGATCTCACTTCTTAGTAGTAAAGGACCTCCATGTTTTCTTTCTTTTTTTTTTTTTTTTAATTTTATTTTATTTAATAATAACTTTATATTGACAGAATCCATGACAGGGTAATTTTTTACAACATTATCTCTTGCACTTGCTTCTGTTTCGATTTTTCCCCTCCCTCCCTCCACTCCCTCCCCTAGATGTCAAGCAATCCTATATATGTTAGATATGTTGCAGTATATCCTAGATACAATATATGTTTGCAGAACCGAACAGTTCTCTTGTTGCACAGGGAGAATTGGATTCAGAAGGTAAAAATAACTAGGGAAGAAAATCAAAAATGCAAATAGTTCATATTCGTTTCCCAGTGTTCTTTTTTTGGGTGTAGCTGCTTCTGTCTATCATTTATCCCTTGAAACTCAGGTCTCTTTGTCAAAGAAATCCACTTCCATCAGATTACATCCTCATACAATATCGTTGTCGAAGGGTATAATGATCTCCTGGTTCTGCTCATTTCACTTAGCATCAGCTCATGTAAGTCTCTCCAAGCCTCTCTGTATTCATCTTGCTGGTCATTCCTTACAGAACAATAATATTCCATAACATTCATATACCACAATTTACCCAGCCATTCTCCAGTTGATGGGCATCCATTCATTTTCCAGTTTCAAACAGGGCTGCCACAAACATTTTGGCATATACAGGTCCCTTTCCCTTCTTTAGTATCTCTTTGGGATATAAGCCCAGTAGAAACACTGCTGGATCAAAGGGTATGCACAGTTTGATAACTTTTTGGGCATAATTCCAGATTGCTCTCCAGAATGGTTGGATTCGTTCACAACTCCACCAACAATGCATCAGTGTCCCAGTTTTCTCGCATCCCCTCCAACATTCATCATTATTTTTTCCTGTCATCTTAGCCAATCTGACAGGTATGTAGTGGTATCTCAGAGTTGTCTTAATTTGCATTTCTCTGATTAATAGTGATTTGGAACACTCTTTCATATGAGGGGTAATAGTTTCAATTTCATCATCTGAAAATTGCCTGTTCATATCCTTTGACCATTTATCAATTGGAGAATGGCTTGATTTCTTATAAATTAGGGTCAGTTCTCTATATATTTTGGAAATGAGGCCTTTATCAGAACCTTTACCTGTAAAGATGTTTTCCCAGTTTGTTGCTTCCCTTCTAATCTTGTTTGTATTAGTTCTGTTTGTACAAAGGCTTTTTAATTTGATATAATCAAAAATTCCATTTTGTGATCAGTAATGGTCTCTAGTTCATCTTTGGTCACAAATTTCTCCTCCACAAGTCTGAGAGATAAATATCCTATGTTCCTCTAATTTATTTATAATCTCATTCTTTATGCCTAGGTCATGGACCTATTTTGATCTTATCTTAGTATATGGTGTTAAGTGTAGGACCTCCATGTTTTCTAAGAAACCTTCTATCACAAGACTACTACTAAATAACTCAGAGCCTGATGTTACAAAGTTAGCCTGGGCAGTGCTGAAAGAGCGCTTAGTAGAGTTTAAAGAAAAACAAAGACAAAAAGACAACCAGAAAGGATATTAAGCAATGGAGGAGTCTCCTGAAGTGTCCTGGATAGGAAGTGCAACAGAGACCAGAAAATTTAGGCATGGCTTATTCCTTTGGAAAAGGCAGATTTAGATTTCGTTGACTCAGTTTTTGTAACGAATGAGGCTAAATGTTTATAGTTCATAGTGGGTCTTCTGATGCAGAGTAGTACTGAGTAGTACAGAGCAGAAGCCTCACCAGCAATATTCAGTTTACATTGGAGATGAGGGCACTTGGGGCACAGTGCCATTTCATGGTTCAGTGCTAACAGATTAAAATGTAATTGGGAAGTGTTTGACATCTGATTATTATCTGTTTTTTGCTTATCCAATTTTAAGCAATGTACCTTTTAGGGAGTTTGTCTGGTTGAAAGTTAGGAAGTGTTTATAGTCTCAAATAGAATTGATTGCCCTCCTCCCCCCCATGCGTTTGAAAAAAGTCATAAAGTAATTTTGTCTTCTAGAACCATTTAATTGCATCTGCATTCAACAGTGGTAGATACCAACCTGTCATTGTGCCATCTTCCAATCCAGTAGAAAAATCATTTGTAAAATCAGAACTTCAGTGTCCTGTTGGCAGTAACTATTCTTCACATCACAGATTCACAGAGCTTCCTAGTCAAGGTAAAAATAGTGTTAAATTCAGTGAGTCATGTCTAATACTGATTTGATTCAGTTCTCATCCTTGATAACTTTCATTTTCTTTTTTTTTCTTGTGTTTTAATTTTTGAAATATATGTAAAGATAGTTTTCAACATTCATTTTTGTGAAACTTTTGTGTTCTAAATTATTTCTCTCTCCCTCCTTTACTTCTTCCCTCCCAAGAGAGCAGGCAATCTGATAAAGGTTAACTATGTGTAATCCTTTTAAACATATTTCCATATCTATCATATTGTACAAGAAAAATCAGACCAAAAGGGGGAAAAAAAAAACATGAGAAAGAAAAAAGCATTCAAACAAAAAGGTGAAAATACTATGCTTTAATCTAAGATTAGTCTCCATAAGGCTCTCTCTGGATGTGCTTGGCATTTTCCATCCAAAGTCTTTAACTGCTGCACTAAGTTGTTGCAAAAAGCCAAATCCACCACAGTTGATCACCTAATCTTGTTGTTACTATATACAGTGTTCTGGATTCTGCTCACTTCATTCATCAGTTCATGTAGGTTTTTCTAGGCTTCTTTGAAATCAGCCTGCTCATCATTTCTAATAGTAGGGAGCCTTGAGGTTTCTTCAAAGTCTGTTTCACTGTGAATGACTCTAATGCTCAGAAAGTTATGTCATTAACACCAATCCTAAATTTGTTTTTTTTTTTTTTTTTTTTTTTTATCTTTCTTTTATTGGTCCTAGTTGTAGGCTCTAGAACCAAATGCAAGAATAATTTTTTTTTTCATATTATTGCTCTTCAAATACATAAAGACTACTGTCAAGTACCTTTGAGTTTTCTCTTCTGTAATCTAAACATCCCTAGTTCCTTTAGGAAATCCTTCTTTGGCCTGGTTTAAAGACAATTCAATATCCCAGTTGCCTACCTTATCAGTGTTCAGGAAGATCTGAGTTCTAATCCAGGCTCAGACATTTTTTAGATGGGAAACCATGGACAAATCACTTAGCATTAGTTAATAGGTTCTATTATAGAACCTACCTCTTTGGATTATTATAAGGATCAAATATCTACAAAGTGATCTGTAAACCTTAAAGTGCTATATAAATGGTAGCTATTATTATTAATATTATTAACCCATTTATTATACAAATGAGGAAATGAGTGCCCTGAGAGTTTAACTGATTTATACAAAGTCAAAACAAGTAATAAGCAACAGTGTTGGTTATTGTTTCTTGTGATTCAAGTGAAGTGTTCTTTTCACTATTTCATGCTGCTTCTTTGGTTCTGCCACCTTTGTTTTTTGTTTTAATGGCTACATAAGTTTTAGTTATATTGTAAAAATATGTGAGCAGGCACAACTTAAAAATGCAAATTTTTTTATTGCTAAGGTTGCTTTTCCTTTTGCATTTAAGCATATTTAAGGCAAGTTAAGGATTTGGGTTTTGACAACCAAAAATCTCCACTTGAAACCCCTGCACCCCGAAGATTTGCTCCTGTACCTGTTTCTAAAGATGATAAAATCTCCAAAAATGCCAAACCTAGGGAAGAAAAGGAAAATTTGCAGATATTATCTTGCACAGGTAATAGACTTGTAACAATTTATATTTGTTTTTCTTTTGTTTATATATCATTGAAAGTTAATTGTAAATACTGGTTGACTCTTAACTATTTGCTAAAATTTTCATATAATAGTTTCTACTTCTATTTTTATATTTATCTTTAGGAATTTGCAGTCTCTTAGTGTGCCCTTTTTTGATTACTCTTAATTTAACATCAATGAAAGGTATTTTCCACCATGGCTTCAATTTTGGAATCTCTTCCTTGATCTTTCAACATATTTGTCTTTCAACATATATCATGACACTACAACTGTGATAGGACTACTGTTTTCCTGATGCAGCTTCTCTGACTTCCGTGACTCAGTTTCCTGCCAGATGCTATCTGATAGCCCAATTTCCTGACTTTCCTGGTCTGGGAGCATAAAAAGTCCCAGTACCATATATATTTGCTGATTCTCAGACTTGGTGAGTGCCTGAGACTACATGAATTGCCATCCATTGATAATACATTGACCAATCTTGTTTCCAGAAGGTGGTCTAAAGCCAGAGAAGCTAAATGTTCTTGTAACCTTGATGTATCCTTGCTGTGTTTAGGCAGGAAAAAATATTCTTTGTTTAGTGACTCATGCCTTTTCCAACCCCTATGAATTCTAGTGCCTTCTCTCTGTTAATTATTTCCTATTTATCTTGTATATATAGCTTGTTTGTTATCTCCCCCATTATACTGTGAGCTCCTTAAGGGCAGAAGACTGGATTTTGTCTCTTTGTATCCCTTTAGTACAGTGCCTGGCACATAGTAGGTGCTTAATAAATGTTTATTGATTGCCTTATTTCAATCCAACTGAAAGGTTCTAAGAAAAACTAAGACTACTTATACATATAGAGATATAAAATCTTGTATTTGGCTTGGTTGGATTAATAATTTTGGATTTAGAACTTTAAAACTTTATGGTTTATTGTCATTTATTTCATATATTATATTTGTCATATTGGACTTATGTGTATATTTTTCATCATTTTCTCCATTACCGAATAATAATATTAATTAATAATAGAATAGAAAAGTCCAAAACTTGTTAGGAATCTTATAATTTATCTGAATGGCCAGTGCAGGAATCTGTTCCATAAAATGGCCAGCAGTCAGTCTACTACTTTAGAACTCTAAGTGATGAGGACTTCACTGCTTAATAGGGCTGTTCATTTCATTTTCAGATAGTCCTACTTGTTAAGAAGTCATCCTCCTTACTTTCTGCCTATTCTTCTTCTTTAAAGTTATACAATATAAACTTAGTGTTTCTTCCACATGACATCCTATCATGTGTTTGGAAAGGTGTCCTTCCATAGTTTTCTTTTCCCCATGCTAAACTTCAGTAAGTCCTTTAATCCTTCCTCATATAACATGCTAGTCTTCTAGACATATTCTAGCTTGTTAATTTTTGCTCAAGTCTGGATTTTTGATTTTATTGATATGGGGAACTGTTTTATATCTTACTTATAACAGTTTCCTGGAAATAGAGGTCATACCACATGCTTTTAGTTTCACAACATATATTAATGAGGTTGGATTTGAATTTATATCTTCTCATCACAAAGCCAACCATTTAATCTGCTATACTACATGCATTCTCTGCTTCTCAGAATCTCTCCTAAGTGTAAACTATTGAGCTTAGTTTTTTGTTTTAAATAAAATCTTTGTGACATTCAACAAGCTTTATTAAGTGTCTACTATATGCCAGAGTGCTAGATGCTGGTGTATAAAGTAAAAAATATGAAATAATCTTAAAACTTTAAAGTATGACAGTTGACTCTGGATAAAACAGAAGAAAGTAGTAGACCAGAAGGATGACAGATCGCTTTCTTGGATACACATTAAAAAAAAGCTAAAAATAACGTTCTGGAGTTTTTGTTTTAAATTAAGCTATTAGCATGCAGTAAAATAGTTACTCTAATAATACTGCATATTATAGACTTGGAATTAGACTTTTATACAAAAGATGTAAACACAAATAGACTTTGGTCACAAAGAACTTTATAAGCATGTTTTCATAGTAAAACTTATATGTATGGATGTAAATGAAGATTTAAAAATTGTTGTTTTTATTTGTTGACTTATTTGACTTTTGAATTGCTATCATCTATGATAGGCATTAAGATACCACAGAGCAGACACTAACTTTGGAGTCAGAAGATCTGAGATCACATTCAGGGTCAGCTGTTTATTACTTGTGGGACACTGAGCAGATCATTTATAAAAACTGAGGGGGATGCACTAGATGACTTAAAAGGTCCCTTCTACCTCTAAATCCATGTTCTTCTGGTTCTTGTTCTCAAACAACTTACATTCTGTTGTAGAGACAACATGGGCATATGTGATATGTACATATACACAGGATAAAATATGCATAATAAAAAATAATATAAATAATAAAATGAAATAAATGCAGAGAAGGTAGAGAGGAAAGCCACTAATAGTTGGGGGAATCAGAAACAGCTTTGAATGAAAGTGTTCTTGCTTTGAATCTTGAAGGAAGAGAGGAATTCTATCTAGGAGGAAACTTGTTCAAGATTGGATTTCAGATGAAGTTATATATCCTAAAAATGGGTTTGATGGAGAATAGATAATTGATGCCAGATGTCAAAAGGACCTTCTTTTTTTTTTCTTTTTTTAAAATAGCTTTTTATTGACAAAACATATGCATGGGTAATTTTTCAACATTGACCCTTGCAAAAACTTCTGTTCCAACTTTTTCCCTCCTTCCTCCCACCCCTCCCCTAGATGGCAGGTAGTCCCATATATGTTAAATATGTTAAAGTATATGTTAAATACAATATATGTATACATATTTATGCAGTTGTCTTGCTACACAAGAAAAATCGTATTTAGAAAGAAGATTAAAAATAACCTGGGAAGAAAAACAAAAATGCAAGCAAATAATAACAGAAAAAGTATAAATGCTATGTTGTGGTTTACACTCATTTCCCAGTGTTCTTTCTCTGGGTGTAGCTGGTTCTATTCATTACAGATCAATTGGAACTGATTTGGATCCTCTCATTGTTGAAGAGATTAGAATTAATCCTCATCCATCAGAATTAATCCTCATATAGTATTGTTGTTGAAGTATTTAATGATCTCCTGGTTCTGCTCATTTTACTTAGCATCAGTTCATGTAAGTCTCTCCCAGCCTTTCTGTATTCATCCTGCTGGTCACTTTTTACAGAACAATAATATTCCATAACATTCATATGCCACAATTTACTCAGTTATTCTCCATTTGATGGGCATCCATTCAGTTTCCAGTTTCTAGCCACTATGAAAAGGGCTGCCACAAACATTTTTGCACATGTGGGTCCCTTTCCCTTCTTTAAGATCTCTTTGGGATAGTAACACTACTTGATCAAAGGGTATGCACAATTTTGTAACTTTTTGAGTATAGTTCCAAATTGCTCTCCAGAATTGTTGGATCCGTTCACAACTCCTCCAACAATGTATCAGTGTCCCAGTTTCTCCCTCTCCCCTTCAACATTCATCATTATCTTTTCCTGTGATCTTAGCCAATCTGACAGGTGTATAGTGGTGTCTCAGAATTGTCTTAATTTGCATTTCTCTGATTAATAATGATTTGGAGCATCTTTTTATATGGATAGAAATAGTTTCAGTTTCATCATCTGAAAACAAAAGGGATATTCTTAATCAGATACAGATGTAATAGAGATGTTGTCAAGGTCATATCACTATCAGGCTTGATAGGGAAGTTTTTTATTGGGAGCAGAAATTAGGGGAAAAGTTGAGAGCATTAACTATTTGACATGGGGTTAAAATAAAAAAAAATATGGAAGGGAAAAACTCTTACCTATGTGCTTTATGAATATTAAGATCATTTAGCATCCATGGAGTTTCATACTGGAGTCCTATCATAACTGTAACAAAATAATGTAAGCATAGGCATTATTTAAGAAATTTGTTAGTTTAATAATTCCTTAGAATTTGAATACTTTCCTGTGATTGCATGTTATTTTTTATAGCTCTTAAGTATTTACAATGAAAAGGAAGATTTCATAGAACTTTGAGATTATCTCTAATAAAAATATTAGAATTCAATTTAATTCTTTATATGTAGTTTGTCACTGCTGAGGATCGTGAAACTGTTGTCTACTTAATTCTGGATGTTATTCTTCTATTAATTTGATAAAAGCTTGTTGAGAATCTAAGTCATGTTGCAGTCCATGAACACCCTTTAGATCTTTGTCACATGATGTTGTCTAGGCATTTTCAGTCATTTTGTACTTTCATTGTTAAATTTTTTTCACCCTGAATGTAGGATTTTTCATTCATCTTTATTATACTTTATTAAATTGGAAATATTTCTTGCATAGCATAATTTTAAAACATTTGTGAATTTTGTATTTAATAAGCATGAACTTGTTTTTAATCTAATTTGTGATTATTAGTTTAAGTAGATATAGAAAAGTGGTTTTCCAAGCTAGTGGAAATATTTATAAGTACTGAAGAATAATTCTGATTTAAAAGTGTTACATTATTGAAAAGACTTTGTTTATAGTTTAGATACATCTAGAACTTGTTATTTATGTTAGGAAGAGATTCCTAAATATCAAAATAAAAATTATTTTAGGAAAAGAATTAGCAGATGAAATCATTAAGAAAGTTAATGGAAAAGAGAGTTAAAATCTGCCTTAGATTACCTATTTTAAAATACTCAAGTTCTGCTGAATTTTGAAACCAAATCACTTTAATTTTATAGTCATAGTCCTAGTTCTATATTTTTTTCCTCCTTAGGTTACTGATAGTAACACCTAGAATTCTGTAAACAAATATATTTCATAGAAATGTTAATTTTCTTGCTGTTAATGTTTGTTATTATTATAAATTCAGTTAATTTTGTATTTAAGTTACATTTCTAGTTATATAAAAGGCTAGATTTTATATATTATTAGTTTTTAAAATTAGTAATAATACTTGAAACTATTTTTGCTTTATAGGAAACGGAAGATTATTGGAGCAGATCCTAAATAGTCAGGACACCCAAGTAAAAGAGAGTACATCCTCAGAAGGAATTTCATTAGCCACATCAAGAATAAAACAGGATCCTCTGAGAGACAGGTAAAAAAAAAAGAGAGAGAATGGAGTAAAAGATGTTGTATCTGTTAATCAAAAAGAGAAAAATAGAAAGTTTAGACATAAGCATCTTTATAAATTTTGAGAAATTATAGTTTTGTAGCTTCTTATTGTATTACACTTAGATGATTATGTTTAGATCAGTCAATTGGGAGCTGAAAATGATGCCCGATCCAACCTCCTCATTTTGTAGCTGAGGAGACTGAATTCTTGTATAGTGAAGTGATTTCCCTGAGATCATAGACTACCTATTATTGGCTGAGCATGGTTGAGAAGGGATCAGGAAAACATTGGAAGAATCAATTTAGCCAAGCTAGGAATTATCACTGGCAGAGGTGAGAAGAGAAAACATTCCAGGCATGAGGCATGATCCATGCAAATATATGGAGACAAATGATGGAACTTTAGTAAATGAAATATCAGGTAACACACTTTGTCTGGAATTTTAAGTGAAATTGGTATGGAAAAATGATTTGGATCTGGAATGTGAAAGGTTTTAAATATGGATCAAAAGAGATTATGATTTTTTCTTTTGTAGTTGTTTTTAACCTTTTTTGTGTCATGAATCCCTTTGTCTGTCTGATAAAGCCTTTATACCCCTTCTTAAAATAATGTTTTTAAGTGAATAAAATAAAATACTTAGAATTGCAAAGGAAATAAATTATGTTGAAATACCATTAATATATATGTATATATATTTAAAAAAAGGTCACAGACTTCACTTAACCCCTGCTGTTGTTAATTAACCTCTTAGTACCTAAGAAGGTACTAGAGTTTATTGATTAAGGTGATTAATTTTAGAAATATCAATTAGACATTTGTGTAGAGCAGTGTTTCTCAAACTTTTGACATATCTATACCCCTTCTATAATTTTTGTAATGTTGAGTACCCCTTGTCAAAAAAAAGGATGCATTTTAATAACGATCAAAATATATTTCTTTTTTCTTTTTTTTTGTATATACACAAAATAATAATAAACAAAAAGTAAAATTATTCATAATAAAATATAAATCCATGCCAGATTTGTCACATGTGGAAGAAGAACAATTGTTGAAATTGGCTTCAGACGGATTCTTGAAAAATAAACATAAGGAGTGTACTTTAACATCCTTCTGGTTACAAATGCAACTTGTGTATCCTGTTTTAACAGAAAAAGTTCTGCAATACATCTTGCCTTTTCCAACTTCATATTTATGTGAAGTTGCTTTTTCAGCATTTGTAGACATTAAGTCGAAAAAAAGGAACAGACTATTGTATGTGAAGTCGCATCTCAGATTAAAATTAACAACCAGGCAGGGGACCAAATTATGACGATCTCTTATCTCAGCACATAAAAATAATAAAAATCAGTGAGACTTACTAAAGCACATAACAAACCTTTCCTATAAGAAAAATCGCTCAAAAGCTAAAAATACACAGGCGCTAGAAGAAGCCACTAACTATTAATGAAGTAAGTTGTCTGTAACAAAGTGCGGTCTATTTTCACGCTGTGTCACACTGAACCATCTCAACACCCTTAAGATTGTCTTGACTTAACTCATGAGAATGTAGAATTAGGTGCAGCTAAGCATGGTGCAGTGCATATCCCCACCAAACTCTGGTGCAACACATACCCCCACCAAACTCTTCCTGTACTCCGTGGGGTACATATACCACACTTTGGGTAACACAGGTATATAGGATGGATTGGAATAGGGAGAGGCTAGATGTAGAGGTACCACTAAGGAAGCAATTACAGAGAGAGAATAGAATTGATTTAAGATACATTGTGGAGGCAGCTAGGTGGTGCAGTAGATAGAGCACCAGCCCTGAAGTCAGGAGGACCTGAGTTCAAGTCTGGTCTCAGACATTTAATACTTCCTAGCTGTGTGACCCTGGGCAAGTCACTTAACCTCAATTTCCTCAGCCAAAAAAAAAAAAAAACATCGAGGAAGTAGAATTTGTAAATTTTGTAGCTGATTGAATCTACTGTGCTAAATGCTGAGAATACAGAAAGAGGCAAAAGAGAGTCCTTACCCCTAAGGAGCTTGCAATGTTGTGAAGTCCACGTTAGCTCCCTGGAGGCCTCAGAATCAGCTGGAGTCAGGATAAGCAAAAGTCCTTGGTCTTTAGGGGGAGAAGTGAAGGGTATGGACAAAACTGCCAAAAGCTCTCCACAACCTTCTCCTAGTCCAAAGTGATTCTGGCTTGTCTCACTCCACCCCCTAATCCCTCCTACGATTATCTGTATACACCAAAAGATTTAGCCAGCATGGAATGGTGAGAAGGGCCATTTTTCCAAGCATATGCCAATAGAGTTATTGTCCAATAGGTAATTAACCTTCAGTGCTCGATTGTCTGAACTATTCAGAGTTTCAGTCCTTTATGCAATCTAATTAGGGAGACAACATACAGATACAAAGCAAGTTATTAACAGAATAAATAGGAAATAATTTTGACAAGGAACAATATGTTGTTGAGATACATTCATTGAAATATATTGATGAACCCCTAAAAGTGTGGATATAGGACAGGTGTGGAGAATGTATAATTAAATTGGGCTGTATAAGGCCAAGGAAATAATTTGTTCTGGTCCTGCCAAAGCAACAGCAGGAGACAGCAGTCTTCCACTACTTGGAGTTCTATCAGTTGATAATTTTGTATGGCCAATGAATGTTGTTATAAGTGTTAAGATAACCCTTGAGAGAAAAAAGTTTCCCATCCCTGGTTTAGGAGATCCAAAAATTGAAATATCGTGGTAATAAAAGAGACTTTATAGAATATCAAGAAATATTTTTCATTCTTTTTTTCCCTTTTTGATCTGATTTTTCTTGTGCAGCATGATAAATGTAGAAATGTACATAGAAGAATTGCACATGTTTAACATATATTGAATTGTTTGCTTTCTATAGGAGGGGGTAGGAGCAAAGGAGGCAGAAAAATTTGGAACTCAAGGTTTTGCAAGGGTGAATGTTGAAAACTATCTTTGCATATATTTTGAAAATAAAAACCTATTATTAATAAAATATTAAGCAAAATAAGTAGGAAAATTTTTGATATTTAGCATTATTTGCTATTTAATATTTTATAGATGAAAATGTCCCTAGGATTGAAATTTTCTCCCAGAAGTCATTTACATTTTGTAGAACATCAAGGTTCTAGAAAATACAGTTTTTTTAAAGTTTTGCATTATTTTCCTACTATCATAAGAAATTATAATTATAAATGATTTTATATTTTATAAAAGCTTTAGAAAGTGTTATGAAAAAATAGGAAAAATAAAAAATCCATTTTGCAGTTTTTTGGTGGACTCATATTTGAAGTCGTATTACTAGCTTATTATTTGACAGTTTTCTGTGTAATGGTGTCACCTTTAAAAGCTATGTGCCATGGTGAAACATTGCACTAGAATCTCAGTATGGCATTTTATTAAATATGTAGACATATATATTTTTTTAGCAGTAAAAAAATTTAACATATATAGAAAAATCTATGATTTAAAATTAGATTTTAAAAAGTAAAGTGGCAGTAAAGGTTTTGTTAGAGGACCATGGGGACCGAATGTGAACCATAACATAGTATTTTCACCTTTTTTGTTGTTTGCTTGCTTTTTTCCCCCTTTTTTCTTTGATCTAATTTTTCTTGTGTCTCATGATAAATGTGGAAATATGTTTAGAAGAATTGCAAATGTTTAACTTATATTGGATTACTTGTTGTCTAGGGGAGGTGGATGAAGGAAGGGAGGGAGAAAAATTTGGAACATAAGGTTTTGTAAGGATGAAGGTTAAAAATTATCTTTGCATGTATTTTGAAAATAAAAAAGCTATTCCTAAAAATAAAAATTTTTTAAAGTAAATTTTTTAAAGAGACTTTCTTTTCTTTCACCTTTGGTCAGGCATCTTCAATACATTTCAGATGATTTGGTAGCAAATTTTTACTTTTTTTTAACAAAATAATTGTTTTTAAACGTAATCTTTGTGTTATCGTGAATTAACTTCCTCATGCTAGAATCTGGAATTCATATTAGAAATTGAAGTTTTCAGTGTTTTTAAACTCATTTCTTTTTTAGTATTTAAAAATTAAGTTATGTTGATAATATTCATATTTATTTTTAAGGCCTTGGCACATCAGTATACATCTGTTTTAAAATCCTTGCCAATAATTTTCATGTGAAAAAACAATTTTCATATGCTTGAATCTGAAAGGTCTCTTGCTCTTATCACATTAAAGCCTTTGAGATGTTTGTGTTAGGTTTTTGTTTCATGATTGTAGGTGCCTTATAAGGTGAAACATAAATCTTAATAGGATTCATTTTAGTGGACCACTAAACATTTGATTTGCATTTAGTCATAAAGAAAACACTTTTCAAAGATCATTTTAAAATAGACTTTTTAAAATTTAAAAATGTCTTCTATTGTGTGATTATTTTGTAATTTAGATTCTTTCATTACTAATATTACTGTATTTATGTTTCATATCCATATGTAGATGTGTTCAAACTTATTATTTAACTTCCCCAAATAACTAAGATACTGTCTATGTCTCTTATGAAAAAGATTGAATGGAAGTTTTAGTATCACAACAGAAGAGAGAAAAGAGTTAATGGCTTAGAATATTAATATTTTACATTGAAGACAATGAAGGACTAGATATTATAGTATATTCTTATCTCTAGTGACACCAAGTGCATATTATTTTCACATATTTGAAATGCATATATGTTATTGTGATGAGTATGCTTAGATAATATATTTATACTTCACAAAAGAATCAGTGTCAGCACTAAACTAAAAAAATGATGGTTTTTGTTAAAAGGATTTAAAATTTATTGCTAAATTATATACTTAGGAATCTAATATATTTTGATTGAGAACATAATCAAAGGGTAAAATGTATGACATCATTACATACATGTGTTCTCTATTTCATACGTTTTTGTTACAATGAAATAAAGTTAGAAAGTATTTTTTTCCTTCCAGTGGTGTTGCCCCTCTGAAGCCTAACTCATTTCCATCTCATGAAGAGTTTGGAATAGCTGAAAAGACTATGCGGCACATTGATGATGTCTTTTATGATCTTAGTCGAAGGAAGAAAGAGGTGATTTACATATTTTATGTGTAAATACAAATTTTTAAATACAAATTATTAATAAAGATAAAAAGTTAATTGGATGTCATGATACTAGAAAGTTTTATTGACTTTTTCTTAGTCCTCATCATTTTTGATCTTTGCATAATTTGATCCTCTGCATTACTCTTTCTTCCTGAATACGACTTGTGCTTGCTGTCTGAAAGTTGAACTTCTCTCTTGGTTCTCCCTTTAACTGACTCTTCTCAGTGCTCTTTGCTGAGTTCTCATCCAAGTCCCATTCATTAAACCTGAGTGTAAACATGGATGTTATTGAACACTTTATCTTGGGCCCTTTGCTCTTTTTTTTCTCTGTGTCTCAGTTGGTGATATTGTCACATTCAACAAGTTCAGTTACATGTATGTAAATGATGCTTGTGTCTGAATATTCATCTGTGTAGTCTCTTCTGGTGCTCCAGGTTATTATCAAATAACTTTGGAACATCTTGAGCTATATTTCTTGTAGGTATCTCAAACTTTGGCCAAAACAGAAACCATTATCTTTTCCCCCATTCTCAGTCATCCCCTTTCAGACTTCTGTATTTGTATTGAAGGCATTGTTATCTTCACAATAAGGCAGACATGCAACTTCATTGCCATCCTTGACTTTGTTTTTTCTCACCCAACATATAATATGTTGCCAAATCTTGTTTCTCTTCACAGTATCTCTCAAAAATGTTCTCTTTTTTCTCTATTCATATAGCCACAACTCTATTTCAGGACCCCATCTCTTCCTTCTTGAACTATTGCAATAGCTTTCTACTTCATCTCTTTATCTTAAGTTCATTCTGCAGCCACAGTGATTTTCCTAAAGTAAAGATTTACCTCACCCCACCTATTCAGTAAACTTGTTTAGCTCCTTGTCACATCTATGATCAGATATCAGGTATGCCAGCATTTAAAACTCTTCCTAACCTGGAGATAGGGATGTGTAGGAGCCAGCTTATATTAGGTTGAGAAAGTGAATTGTTAAACTTTCACTACCAGAATTTACAACTTAGAAATTCACTAATGCTAGAAGGCTTGATTTATTTTGTTGTGGATTGTCTTGACTTAAAATGAAGGAGAAAATGTTAATAATAATAATGGAGATTAAACTTTGTATTAAACTTTAGGGAGAACAAAAACTAGAATTGTATTGAATATTTAGACATGAATGGGTTGTGATCTCCAATTTTGTAGTACAAAGAGATCAAAGGAAGAGGAAAATGATGCATGTGTTCAAAAATATTTATAATAGTATTTTTTCTCAAAGAGTTGTAAACTGAAGGAATGTCTATTCATTGGGAAATGGCTATATGAATTATAACATATCAATATAATGAAATATTTTTGTGCTGTAAGAAATGGCCCAAAGTTTCCAAAATACTCGGGAAGCCTTATGTAAATTATGCAATGAATAGAACCAAGAGAGAAATGTAGACAATAGCAACATTCTAAAAACAAATAGACCTTTTAAGTATTCAGACAACCAGGATTCCAGAGGCCTGATGGGAAAGAATATCCCCTGCCTTCTGAAAGTGATGGACTCAAGATGCAGAAGGAAGAGTATGCTTTGAGTGATGGTCAATATTAGGTGCATATGTGTTACAAGGATTTTTTTTCCTTAATGTGAAGAGAGAGTTTTTTTCTCAAAATACAAGGGAAAGAAAGAATATAAGATCTTGTTAATCAAAAACAAGCAAACAAAAAAGGTACATAAAAGTTCATGAAATGTTTTATGAACATTTATTCATTTTTATTCAATTTTATTGTAGCCAGAAGAATCTTTAAACACCGTTAGAGTTGATGTCCTTCCAAAGAGTCCAGTACATCTTAAGTCAACCAAAACAGCAAGATCTATTTTGAAAAATGCTGAAAAAATTTTAAGAGGAGTGCAAAATAATAAAAAAGTACTTGAAGAAAACCTTGAAGCTATTATTCATGCAAAAGATGGAACTGCCATGTATTCCTTTATTAATGCCCTGGCTACTAACAGGTAATAAAGTTGTTGGTATCTTATTACTCTGTACCTCTTAGGTTTTCAATGAATTTACCAATTTTACAGGTTTTGTAATATTTTCAAGCAGTTGGATTGTTCCACCTGTGTTTTTCTTTAATGATCAGAGAAAGTTTTCTAGTCTATTTAATTTGTGACACATAAACAAAATGGAATTAGGAGTTTGCAAATGTATATACTATTTTGTTAATTTTACTGATGAAGCCAGAATGTGGCTTTGTTTTTTCCATTAACAAGTTACTTTATCTTTGTTACGTTTGCTTGTATTAGTGTATTTTTTCATTTTTTTCTTCATATATTTTGGTCAGGAAGACTAGTAACATCAGTTTGCTTTTGTAGATGATAAGACTGGATGGCAAGAAGATAAACATTTATAGAAAGAAATTGTATTTGGTCCTAGTTATGTTCTGATATTCATTAGAGACTAATCCAATGGAAGTTATCTTTTTTTCTCTTTAGAGAAATGTTGGAGAAATTTCGTATTAGAAAGGCAGTGGATGAATGGATTAAAATAATGACTCAAGAAATTCAGGTATGATTGGGAAAAACTATGAGGAGTAAAAGAGACTTTCTTTTAAAGGATGACATTGATCTGACATTGATTTCAACTTGAAGCTGGTAAACACGTTTGTAATTGTTTCTTTTATATACCTAAATACTGTCACATTATCCTTATCATTGCTTTATTCTTAACAATAGCAAGCCTATTTTCCCATTGTAGTTTTTCTTTTAATTGGGAAAGTTTTATAATGACCTTAAAATGGTTTTATAATGGACGAGGAGTTGACTGAAATAATACAATATTTAAAAACAAAAACAACTTTAAAAACTGGTTTTTAAACCTTATTTTAGGAAAATATATTTTATGATGCCATTATGAAGTTTTAAAAACTGAGACAGTGTTAGTGTTGTACTTCTAGTGCCAGAAATCCCAACTATGCCAGGAACTCAATTTGACAAATTAAATAATCTTTTTGAGTTTTCCTGAGTTTCCTGTTGTGATTAAATTAATCTCCAAATTTCTCCTAGTCATAAAATTTTTTGAATTCTTAAAAGCATCTGAATTTTTATAACAAAACTTAGTCTAATCACAATTTAGGTGTGGTCTGTAACATCTCCCAGTAACCCAGTGGCAGTTGATAATTGATGGTTGACAATCTTCTACCTTTTTTCTCGTTTCTCTTAACATCCTACATGTTGCCTGACTGCCTACCATTTAGCCTATAATACAGCAGCCTATTCGCTCTCAGGTTTCAGTTAATTCATCAGGAATGCCTTCATGTGTCCTCTACATTCTAAAAAACTTTTTCTTCTCTCTGCTTACTAAGGCTGACAACTCCATCTCACCTTTAGATCCTCTCCTACATCCTTCAGGGTCTTATCCCAGATCCTGGTCCTTAATAAAGTTTATTAGTTGATTATATTTCTCTCTTATCTTCAGTTTCTCCCCCTCTCCTGGTTCCTTGTTTCTTGCTTCTTGCTTATAGACATGCTCAGTTTTTCTTACTACTAAAAATGCTTTATTTGGCCTTCTGGTCCCATTTCTCTCCTGCTTTTCATAGCCAAATTTCTGGGAGAAAATGATATAAATAGCATTTTTCATCTAAAGTCCTTCAAAATAATTTTGGATCATTGTATTACTAAGAATGACTTTTCTTTTTTAATCCTGTTAAATTTGATTTATATCCCCAGGACAACACTAAAACTGCTCTCCCAAAGTTTGCCAGTGACTTTATAATTAAAATTCTGTGGCCTTTTCCAGTCTTTATATTTCTTGATTTCTTTGCAACATGCAGGATTATTGAGTAGTACATATAGTATATATAAAGTGTAAATCAAAGCAAAATTATTTTATTTTGTTGAGGCAATTGGGGTTAGTGACTTGCCCAGGGTCACACAGCTAGGAAGTATTAAGTGTCTGAAATCAGATTTGAATTCAAGCCCTCCTGACTTCCAGACTAGTGCTCTATTCACTGTACTACCTAACTGCCCTACAGCAAAATTTATAAATTATTGACTAGTTGTTTTATCATATGATTATTTAATTTTGAAAACAAAGACATTCTATGACAAATTGCTTGCTGTCTTGAGGAAGAGGGAGCTAAGGTAGAGAAGCAGAAAAGAAAATTTAGAACTCAATCTTAGAAAAATAAATGTTGAATGAAAGTTATCTTTTTTAAAAAAAGAAAAGTTCTCTGATTAGTTAAATTATATCATCTAATAAAAGACTAAATTTTATTATTTAAATTTTTTTTTTACCATCTTACCAATTTTTTTTTTTTTTTTTTTTTACCAATTTAAAGTTGTTTGATTTCTTGTTTTCAGGAGGAATTATCAAGAAAAGATTATGAACAGAAGAAATTTGATAAGACTCGGAGATCAAATTTCACCAAAAAAGCTTTAAATAATCAATATCAAAAAACAAGCAAAGAAATTAAAATAAGTGCTCAAGATAAAAATTTAAATAGATTTGGGTTTCCAGGAAAACATTTTCGAAGGCAATTAGAGGAGAGTTATAGAAATACATACCTACAGAACATTTGCATTTCAAATTTAGATAAAAACAAAAAAGAGGTAAGACCATAGTAATTTCCATGACTAATTATATTTTATTTCTACAACTTTTATTAATATTGTTTAATATTGAATAATTGCTTCTCAGAACATAACATTTTTCTTTGAGATTTCATAGTCTTAAATCAGCAGTATCTATCTTTTCTTAGCATATAATAATAAAATTTGCAATTTTAAAAATATGTTCTCTATTTTTTATACTTTTGCTAATCTAATCCAAAGACAGTAAGAACTTTTTATTTTGTCTTCTTTTTGCCCTTGAGTTCTGAATCATGCACATTTAAGAATATAAATAATATTAATATTTACAGAGGAAAAGCTTTTATTCGGAAAAAGAAATCAGTGCTTTTATCTTAAAGTACTTTGTTTTTCTTGAAGTACATTGGATAAAGTAGCAGGAGGTAAAATTTTGGAATTTGAGAAAATCTACAATGTTTGTGTATAAATTTATGTAAATTCTTTTAAAAAATAGCCTATAATAGTAGAATCCTTCATGTATAAATATTAATATGCTTCTTTGTGACCATTGACGCTATGAATAATGGATGCCAAAAGATGTGAATGTTGATAAACTTATGAGAAGTTGTAGTTTTTAATTTAATTTATTGCTGTTTTGCTTGTATTTGATTTTTTGTTTGTTGAACATAATATGTCTTTTGTACATTTGTCTATAAATGATGAAAGCAATTATATATGAAGTTGTATTATGATCCTATCAAGTGTTATTGTCAGGGATATGCATTTTGAACTAATTTTTTTGCTGTTTATCTTAGAGAAGGTAACCACATTGAACGGATTTAAAAATATTTTGCTTTGTTATGTGTGCTTTGTACTAAAATACTAAATACTAAAAATACAAAGATAACAAATGAAATGGTCTTTGGTATTCAGGAGCTTGTTCTGCTAGGGTTAGGGAGATACAATACCTTCCCAATAAATATAATACTGGGAAAAAGTTAAGGGAATGGAAAGGTGCACTTAATGTTTTATTTCCTTCCTTCCTATAGAATACAATATGAAATCCTTAGGCTCATCAGTTTAGCTCCTAGCCTTATATTATTCTCCTTTATACAAGGAAATAAAGCATTAAGTGCCTACTATGTGCCAAGTATTGTGTTAAGTGCTTTACGAGTATGATTTGATCTTCAACAACCTGGGAGGTTATCTCCATTTTACAATTGAGAAAACTGAGGCAGCAGTGAAGTGACTTGCTCAAGAGTCAATCAATAAATATTAAGTGCCTACTATATACTAAATTTGGGGATGCAGAAAGAGACAAAAGATAGCCCTTGCCTTTAAGGAGTTCAAAATCTCATGAACTATACATGCACACACAGACATTTATATCTATATGTATACACATACAGGATAAATAGAAAATAATTAAAAGAGCAATGGCACATAGAAAGGTTGGAAAAAGCTTCCTTTAGAAGATAAGATTTCAGTTGCAACTTTTAAGAAGCCAATAAGTGGAGATGAGGAGGGAATGAAGAACATCCAGAGAACATGCTTGGATCTGAGAGATGGAGTATTTTGTTTGTGAAGGAGGCCAGTCTTTGGATCAAAAAGTATGTTGTGTAGAGTAAGGTGTAAAAGACTGGAAAAATATGTGTGGGGGACTATGAAGGGCTTTAAAAATTTTTTTTGTATTTTTCATTTCTAAATTTACTTCTCTCTATCCCTTCCTCCACCCAAAGAGAGGGCAAGAAATATAATACCCATTATACATATGAAATCATGCAGTACTTTTTCATGTTGGCTATTTGAAAGGCTTGAACACCAAACAGGATTTTTTTTGTATTTTATCCTGGAAGCAATGATGACCTACTGAAGTTTAGTGAATAGGGGGTGTGGTATGGTAGGACCTACATTTTAGGAAACTCATTTTAGTAACATGGTGGATGATTTAGAGTACAGAAGAATTTGAGGTTGATCTCCCAGCAGATTATGTAGGTAGTGTAGGAGTGAAGTGATGAAAACCTGCACCATCATGGTGTTAGTACTAGAAGAGAGAAGGGGACAGATATGAAAGAGGTTGCAAAGGTGAAATCAAGAGACCTTGGAAACAGACTGCATGATAGTGAGGAGTTTAAGATAATACCTACATTGCAAGCTTGAGAGACTAGGTAGATTATGTTGTCCTTATCAGTAACTGCAAAATTAGGAGAGGGATGGGTTGTGGGAAAGTTAATAAGTTCCATTTTGGACATAATGAGTTTGATGTCCAAGTGACATCTTGTTGGAAATATCTGAAAGGCATTTGGAGATATGAGATTTGAAGTCAGCAGAGAGTTTGGGATAAGATAGATTTCAGAATTATCAGCTTAGAGATGGTAATTAAATCCATGGGATCTTGTTGAGATTGTAATGGCCTATACTTTTATTACTAGATGTCTTCTGGTATTTTAAAACTGCAAATCATGGGGCGCAACATTTTCTGAAAAACTAAAAATAATTATTACATTGGCAATTCCTTTAGTGGGTATGAACTTCTGTAATATATAACCAGGAATTTTGAAGAATAGTATAATGGATGTCATTTGAACAATGAAATATTAAAAAGGAAAATGAGCTGGTTATGTGGTGAGAATTAAGTATAAAAGATGGACAACTTGAATATTTTACTACTATCATAATTTGTTAGGAGAAAGTAAGTAAGGCCCATCTCTGTGGCAATCTTCTGAAGGAATGGACAAGAGTTACATGATATTTGTTGGCAAGTTTTAGTTGCAGGTTTAGTCACTGGAAGGAACATTCCAACTGATGAGATAACAAATCTGTTTCAATATTTGAGTAATATTTTATATAAGATAAATTTTACCTGAAAAAAAAAAAAGAAAATATACTTTACCTACAATTTTAGATAATCATTTCTGAGAAAGTAATTTTGGTTTTAAATGCAGGGACATCTAAAGACAACCAAAGTGGCACAAGATAGTGACTTCTTTTTACAGATTTATGGGAAACCAGCTTATCAAGGTCATCGCAGCACTCTTAAAAGAGGTCCATATCTTAGATTTAATTCACCAAATGCTAAATCCAAACCTCAGAGACCTAAAGTAATAGAACAAGTTAAAGGTAAGGAAATTAAAAAAAAAAAATACCGGTTTCAATTTCAGTAGTTTATGTGAAACACTGCTCTGAAGTGAGAGAATTTTGTTTTAAATCCTGTCTCTGATATTGGACAGATCAATCATTGTCTTTGGAACTCAGTTTCATTGTCTGTAAATGAGGCATTTTGGACAGACTGGCATCTTAAGTTTCCTTTCAGTGAGGGAGCTATGATCTTTTGTTGAGTGTATCCCTTTGTAACTTCTTTTTTAGTTATCATTTGTAAACAGCCTTTTCTTTTTCAAAATGACTGGTAAGCTGTCCTGTTTCTGTAAAGAATGCCTAATAAGTTAAGGGTAGGGGGATGGGGAGAGCAGGAGGAAGGGCAGTTATGGAGAAAGAAGCCAGTGCTTATAGGCTTCATGGAATCATTATCAAAACTGTATTAATAAAGTAGAATCAAAGTCTCTAGTTACAACCTAAGAAAGGCGCATGAAATAATTAGGAATTTATTGTACCCATCAAATACTGTATATTATCATTTATTCAGAATAAAAGAGAAAATAGTGTCCTATTTTTGTATAAAATAAGGGTATGGCTACAGGTTTCAGTGAAATATAAAATTTATTTCTATTTCTCATTATCTTTATGGATAAAATTCACTGACTTTTTCAATGTAAAAGTTGCTGTCAATTAAAAAATGATAGAAGGTGCCTTTTCCTCCCTTTATATGTGATCAGATTATAACAGTTTTTAAAATTAGAAAACTTACTTTGTATACTTTATATGTAAATACTTTTATTAGTATTTTGTGAAGTAGATATAAATAGAATAATTCATTATGTTTTAGTGAGACAATTTTAAAGAAAAATATTTTAACTAATAATTTAAATTATTTGCTTATGTTTTAACATAGAATTAAAAGGAAATACAGCAATTATTTCTCTTTCCCCTCTCCCATATTTTTCTTTTTTCTCTGCTCCCTTGCTTTTCTGTGCCTTCAATAAAAACGATCTTTTCCACTGAAATTGAACCCACACTAAGTAAAATATTAATTTTGAGGAACTTAAACCTTCATAACAACAGAGGCAATTTGGTATATTTTACGTTATAAAGATTTGTTTAAAAATATCTATCATTAGATACTTATAGGATCAAGAAATTTATCCATATATAACTGCAAAAAACTAGACTTATAATTTAGAGTAATGCCATAGAAAAAAGGCAGATCAAAGAAGGTGAGAATTGTAATTTGTTTCATATTTAATCTTTTGAATTTTCTGAAGAATTATAAGCAATTATTTTAAAAACCATTTTCTTAAATATATATCTAATTAGTTACTGATATCAGGAACTTTACATTCAAAAATATTCATAAAAGTTTTTGTGATAAAAATATAAAATAAAATATTTCTATTGATAAGGGAATGATTGAACAAAGAAGTGGTAGATAGATAGTTATAATGGAATGTGACTACCATTAGGAACAACAAATAAGAATTCTGAAAAGTATGGTATGAAGTGAGATGACATGACAACTATGCAGATTGTATCAACTTGGAATATCTTCAAGTTTTAATGAAATACAAAGTTCAGCATTAGTACCATAATGTCTGAGTTAAAAATCATATTATTCCTTTTGATAATTGACAGAAGATTTTTTGGATATGTTCTTTCCATTTTTGGATATGTTTTTGGAAAAATGTTATAGTAAAACATCAATAAATCAAAAAAATAAAATTAAAACCATATCTTTGATGAGTCTTTATTTAATTTTGTTTCTAGATAATTGTCTTCAGTATTACAAAGTATAGGAATTTATATATTTTTGGTATTCCTTTGTCAGTTTATATTGTGATTCCATGGTCTGATTATATCTTAATCACTATTATCTTGAGAAAAAAGAATTTATTTTAAATTAATAGCATAGGAAATTTCAGGAGTCATATGTAACATTCTATAATGTTTCCATTGATAATTGTTGCAGGTACTAAGGTAAGGTCAACAAGAACACAAACTGACTTGGAGATGACCAGACCAGTGAGGACAGATTCAACGAAACCACACTCCTGTTCTCTGCCTACTCACCAGGAACAACAATATTTGTTCAGCCCCAGCCGGGAAATGCCTTCTGTTTCAGGCACACTTGAAGGTCATCTTATTCCCATGGCAATTCTTTTAGGTAAGAACTAATAAGAATAACAGAATACATTTTATTTTATTTTATTAACTTTTTTTTATTTTTTTTAAATAATAGTTTCTTATTTTCAAAATACATGCAAAAACAGTTTTCAGCATTCATACTTGGAAAACCTTTGTGTTCCAGATTTTTCTCTTTCTTTCCCCCACCTGTCTCCCTTAGACAGCAAATAGTCCAATATAACTTAAACATGCTACATAAGAAAAATCAGATCAAAAAGAGAAAAAAAAAATGAATGTCTGTGTTGTGATCTACAGTTCAGTCCCCACAGTTCTCTTTCTGGATGCAGATGCCATTACTTTCTGATGATAGATTAGTCAGTACCATTATTATTTTTTTGGCTTTATTGATCTAGCTCTTTGATGGCACCCAAAGTATGTGGTCTCACATATGTCGAATCAAATATGTGGCCATTATGTGGTCTCAAAGTCAAGTTCAGTTTATTTCAAAATGAAATGGCAAATAGACTAGGGTTTGAACAATCATATTGTTTTCAAGGAACATTGCATGTTGCTGAATGATGTATGGCTTCTCAGAATTTTAGTCATATATATCACTAAAAATAGATTCTGAGAGGCTTATCACAGTCTCATCCTAGTTATTCATTGAATTTTTTCTAATGGTATTTTATTTTTCCAAATACATGTAAAGATAGTTTTCAACATTCTTTATTATTATTATTATTATAGCTTTTTATTTACATAATATATGCATGGGTAATTTTTCAGCATTGACCCTTACAAAACCTTCTGTTCTAACTTTTCCCTTGTTTCCCCCTCCTCTCTCCCCTATATGGCAGGTAGAACAATACATGTTAAATATGTTAAAGTATATATTAAACACAATATATGTATACATATCCATACAGTTATTTTGCTGCACAAGAAAAAAGACTTAGAAATAAGGTAAAAATAACCTGAGAAGGAAATAAAAAATACAAGCAGACAAAAACAAAGGAAGTGGAAATGCTATGTTGTGGTTCACATTCATTTTCCATAGTTCTTTCGCTGGGTGTAGCTGGTTCTCTTCATTATTGAACAAATGGAACTGATTTGGTTCATCTCACTGTTGAAGAGAGCCATGTCCATCAGAATTGATCATCAGATAGTATTGTTTCAACATTCATTTTTGTAAAACTTTATGTATTAATTTTTCTCCTGATCTCCCTCCACCCCACTCAAAGGAGAGATTAATAAAATTGAAACTAAGAAAACTAATTAATAAAACCAAGAGTTCATTTTATGAAAAAAATCAACAAAATAGATAAGGATTTGGCCACTTTGATTAGAAAAAGGAAAGAAAAAAACAAATTACCAATATCAAAAATGAAGAGTGAACTTACCACCAATGAAAAAGAAATTAAAGCAATACTTAGAAGTTATTTTGCCTTGTATGCCAGCAAATTTGACAATGTAATTGAAATGGATGAATATTTACAAAAATAGAAATTGCTCAGATTAACAGAAGAGGAAATAAATTTACTTAAACATTTTAGAAAAAAGAAATTGAACAAACCACTTTTCTAAGAAAAAGCCTGCAGGGCCAGATGGATTTACAAGTGAATTCGACCAAACATTTAAAAAATAATTAATTTCAATACTATGTAAACCATTTGGAAAAATAGGTAAAGAAAGAGTCCTGTCAAATTCTGTGACAGAAATATGGTGAACTATATGAACACAATTACAGTGCACTTCTCACACAAATAAAGTCACCAGTTGAAAAAATTGGAAAAATAGTAATTGCTTGTGGGCAGGCCAAGGTAATATAATAAAAATGATAATTCTACCTAAATTTACTTGTTCAGTGCCATACCAATTAAATTACCAAAAATTTATTTTATAGTGCTAGAAATAAAATAGTAAAATCCATCTGGTAGGACAAAATGATTAAGAATATCAAGGGAATTAATGAAAAAAAAAAAAAAAAGGTTGCCTATTGGAGTTCTTTGGAGAAAAAAGGCATTTATGGCCAGAGAACTAGAGGACATTATAAAATGCCAAATGGGCAACTTTGTTACATTAAATTAAAAAGGTTTTGCACAAGAGTTTTAACTAACACATCCAAGATCAGAAGGGAAGCACAAAACTGGGAAAAAAATTTTATAGCTACTGTTTTTAATAAAGGCCTCATTTCTAAAATATATAAAGAACTAAGTCAAATTTATATGAATACAAGTTATTTCCCAATTGATAAGTAGTTAAAGGCTATGAACAATTTTCAGATGAAGAAATTAAAGCCATTTATAATCATATGAAAAAAATGCTCTAAATCAATATTGATTAGAGAAATGCAAATTAAGACAATTCTTAAGTACCACTTCACACCTCTTAGATTTGTTAAAATTATTGGAGAAGATAACAGTAGATATTGGAGGAGAGGTGGGAAAACTGAGACACTAATGTATTATTGCGGGGGGGGGGGGTAGTTTGGAGAGCGTTTTGGAACTGCCGAAAGCACTATAAAATGTGCATGCCCTTTGATCCAGCAGTGTGTCTATTGGGTCTGTGTCCCAAAGAAAGCATAAAAGAGGAAAAGGACACCCACATGTGCAAAAAGTTGGGAGCAACTCTTTTGTGTTTACAAAGAATGGAAACATGAGTAGATGCTTATTAGTGGGGAAAGGCTGAATAAGTTATGGTATATGAAAGTAATAGAATATTATTGTTCTATAAAAAGTGATGAACAAGTTATCTTTTAAACTGGAAGAGGATCATGATATCAGGGAAGAGATGCCATGACATACAAATAAATTGGATTTAACTGAAGAAGAGCTGTATAAGTCACCCATCTCACTTTGATAAGAGACTATATAAGCTCAGACAAGCTCAGCCAGGAGGAGAACTAAGGAAGACAGAGACATGGTGGCAGGCTGTCCTGTGGAGAACACTGAAACCAGGATCCATAAGGCCTCCAGAAAACTAGCCGAGCCCCAAGTGAAGGAGATAAGATTTTGAAGGAGACAATAAAGGATTTGGACTTTAACTCCTGGCTGCATTTGGGGTCATTACATTGAACTGAAAGGAAGACTGCTCCCAGAAGCCTCGCAAGAAACTGCTTCCAGAGAACATATTTTAGAGAAGAATATTACATCCTCTATGGCAAGTTATAGATCAGGATGAATGGAGATAGCCCTGAATGTAGTGGGAGATCTTGGCCTTTTTAAGCTAATGTCTTTAATAGGTCTCAGTTTGACTGAAGCAATCAATGCCCAGTGATTAAGGTTAAGTAAGAATTGAAGCAAAGAATGGCTTCTTTTATCTAGTCCAAAAAAAAAAAAAAATCCAATCTTAGAGGGAAAGACCATCTTGTTCTATATCTTGACAGTGGACCCATATGATATGGCATCACTTCCCTGATGTAGAGAATGATGGACAAACAGCAACAATCTCTTTCACTACTAGGTACTTGTATCTTAACTTACTCAACTTCCAATCACTTCTCAACTTCTATGTATTTCATCTCTCAATTGAAAATACCCTCTCCAAAGTTATACGTGATCTCCTCAGTGCCAAATCTTAATCTATTCTTAGGCATCTTTTTTGACTACTTTCTAGCATTACCTTACTGTGGGAGTTGTAACTCTGTTTGGTCTTTGTTGGAATCTTTACAAACTGCTAACTCATTAGAGTTGATGTTTTGGGCCAGAATCTGAAATAAGGTACTAAATAGAACTAATTGATACAGTGCTTGTGTTAACACCTTTACTCATTGGAATTCACAAGTATGGGAGATTCACAAAGTTAACTCTGTAACTTAGTGAATTCATACCTCCCTTGAAGCTCTTAGGGCTAGAGAGCACTATGGGAAGAAACCTATAATCCCTCTCTCATATCCCACAATTCCCCTCTCTCATATATAAGAAACAGACAGAGGCTCTGGGAGAGAGATTCATTCCATTTTCCAGTTGGCTGGCTGGTGGCAGAAGGGAGTTCAGCTGAATTACATTGGAGAGGAGCACTCTGGGAGATTGAGAGCCACAAGCCCTCTCTCAGAGGCAAGACAGATTGGTGCTGGCTCTGGAGGCTGAAGAAAGCAGAGGCAGAAGCAAAGGACAAAGCTGCAAGAGCTCTTAGAACCAAGCAGAGAGATAGGCCTAAGCTAACCGGGCTATATTGGAGACAATAAAAGATCTGAACATTTATCACCTGGCTGTGTTTTGAGGTGATTATTACTTTCAACTGGAACTAAGGCTGCTTCCAGAAAACCTCCCCAAGAAACCTGCTCTCCCCCAGAAAAACCATCATTTATATATTTTAAAAAGAAGAAAATTACAGGTCTTGATTTACCTTCTGATGAGATTAGGGTTCCTGGTGGTCAGGGAGTTAAATAATGAGGTTAGTGGCAGGTTCAGGATTCAGGGAACCAAATGAAGAGTTTTGGCTCCCCTAGTTTCCCCTAGGATTTGGCACAGGGCAGGGAATTGTGGGAACCCCCTTCTGGCAGCGCAGAGGTCCTTCATAAAGGAATTCACAAACCTGAAAAGCTAGAGTGATAAAAAGTTTATTATTGTCATTGGGAAGTCAGCCTTTGCTATGTATGAATAGAAAGACTGAATTCCTTGGTGGAAATAGGTGAGAAAGATAAACAGAGGGCAACACTGAAAGAGAATATCATTTCAGTGGGCAGAGGGTTGATGTTATGCTAGGGAAAGGGAGAGGTTCCTTGGCATGGCATGTTAGGTCCTCTGCAAGGACTGAGCCCCAAGTTGGCTCATTTTATGGCTGAAAGCTGGGGGGCAGTTCTTGATGGGGGTTGGGTACAGCATGGGCTGGAATCAGAATAGAAAATCTTTGAACTGAATGAGTGTCTCTGGACTAATCTCCAATTCAGTGGGATTAGAACTTCCAACTCAGCTAAGCAGAGGAGTGGTACTCAACTAGTCTCGCCTAGACAACTAGTCTCGCTTGATTCCTGGGGCAGGTCTTTCTCAGAGGCAGGGTTTAAGGAGAATCTCTCCTTCAAGGAGCTTCTCAAGTGCTTTACCTCATGGCTCACCCAGAAGTCAAGAGAGAAAGAGGAAGAGTTTATGGGTTCCCCTTGTCACTTCTACCTGCCTGACTGCTATTTTTCAGTATGTTTTGCCAATTCATCACATCCCTAACAGTGGTTATGCCCTATGGCTCTGTCCTGCCCCATCTTTTCTTTCTCTCTGTGCTGAGCAGAGAAATAATTTGGTCAGATCTATGGTTTAGGAGCACAGAGTTAGGATTTGTGCATCTAAATGGGTTGGGGAGTGCTTGGAGGCCAGAAGATCAATTACAAAACTATGGCAGTATTCCAGGAGAGAAGTGAAAGGGACTCTTTTGCCTTTGGAATTATATATGACCTACTTTTTTTTGGCACTGAAAGCCCTTTGTAATCTGACTCAAGCTCAAGCTTTTCCAGATTTATACAAACCATCACCTTCCTAGACTATGATTCTCTGAACAAGTTTATTCCTCAAACCACACCACAACCTTATGTCTCCTATCTCTGTATTGTGGAGGACCAAGTGGTCCTTCCCTGGCTGCAATGCATTGTCCTCTTCTCCACCAGCCTCTTTTCAGTATTGAGAGCTAAATTCACACCATCTTCATGAGACCTTTTCTGATTCTTTTTAGTGCTAGAGTCTCCTTATCTCAGCCTCATATCCAAAGTTACCTCCTGGTTACTTTGTATGTATTTATTTTGTATCTGTTTATGTAAGTGCGAGTTTCTTCTGCTTGAAAGCAGGGAGTTTCATTTTTGGCTTTGTACTCCCATTATCTGTCATAATAATGCCTGGAAACAAAGAAAACATTTAATAAATGCTTCTGAATTGACTTTGTGTCTGTCGATTTAACGTTCCTATGATATATTCAAATTTTTTAATAATTAGTATCTTTGCTTTTGTATCACCATCATTTCTGAATCTATATCTTTACCTTCTCATTTCTAGAAAATTACCCCTTGTAAGAAAAATTTTAAAACAATGAATAGGGAGGGGGGGATATCAAGAAACAGTTTTGAAAAACTGTCACATCAACCAACCAAACGTGATATGATATGCATTGTATGAAGGTTCATTTTCTTAATTCTTGCCTTATATCATTAGTTTACAGTTTTAGTTTCTCTTTTTTTCTTTTGAATTATGTGGTTTTTATTATGCCTGTTGCCTTATTGGTTCTGATTGCTTCAATCCTCTATGAGTTTATATCTTTCCACATGCTTTCTCTTACTGTTCACTGTCCCCCATGGCTTAGTAATATTCCATTACCTCCATATATTGAAGTTTGTATAGTCATTCCCTTGAACAATGGTTATCTATTTTGTTTCCAATTCTTTGTTTCCTTTTGTGATCTTTGGAGACTCTCTGTTTCTTGATCAGTCCTGTTGTATTTGTCCTCTTTCCTGTATCCTTCTATATTCTTGAGAGAACATGCTTATAATAATACATTCATTAGATGAAACTAGCAAGTTTATTACAAATTATGAAGCATCTTTTTTTCCTGGATGCCTAAACCAGCTTTTCTTTGTATTTTCCCTGATCTCTAACCAATTTTCATAATAGGATTTACATTTCATTTTTTTTTAAACTTATTTAGGACAGACCCAAAGCAATAGTGATTCCATGCCACCTGCTGAAGCAGTTATAGAAAAACCACACCTTGTAACAGTAACTACTTCTATTCCTCCATCTATTCAAACTAAACAAACTGGACCAAAGAAACCCAACACAGCACTTATAGAGATGACATCAGAAAAAAAGGATCCTCCTCAGCTTACTGTGCAGGTATAAAATGGATAAAATGAAGAGAGGAAAATTTTAACTAAATGTGTTGATATTAGTATTTAATGGATTACTGTGTTGTTGAGAAATGTTCTTTAATTATGAGACTTCGGTTCTCTTGGCCTGCATCAAAAAGGCATATGTTTTTTGTTTGTTTTTCTAGTAGTTGTGATAGCTTCTCTCCTTCCATTACCATGAACATATACATTTGCTTAATAGCTTGAAGTCTGCCAGGCACATAATAACTTTATCTTTGTATTGATAATTAAAAAAATTTGTTTCTTCTTTCTTTTCTTCCCTTCCTCCCTCCCTCCCTCTCTTCCTTCTGCTCTGTCCACTGTGCCACCTAGGTGCCCCAAAGATGTATGTTTCTTTTAAAAAAATGATTTTTCATTGATTTTATTACTTAAAGGCTTATTGAGCATTTATGAGACTTGCAGCTTTGTATAAGATTTAGGGCTAGGTGGAGATGGTAAATTTTAGAAGGAATATAAGACAAGAATTCTTCTTCATGGGATTTTGATTTAAGCACTTTTGAAACCAAGAATTACATTTTAAGTATTGTCATTAAATCATATTTAGGAAAAAAAAAAAGGTTCAACCTCAAACTAAATATACCTCTTTTATTATCAGATAATAAGACTGTTGCTAGCACAGATATCTACATCTAAATTATAAATGGAAAGTATTTTAATGTGTGGTGCTGGTTGTTAATTTCAAATTTTATTTTAGGTATTACCCAATTTAGATATTGATACCCTTTCAAATGAAAGCGCAGATGAAAATCAAGCTTCCACCCATTGCATAGAAGCATCTCATCCCACACAGACATGGATACAGGTATCCTCCAGAATTTTAACATATTCTATAGTATGTGGCCTATAATTAACTAATGTTAACCCATATAAATTTTCCTTTCCTTAAGATAAAATGAATAAATAAAGGCAAAGAAGATGTTAATAAAGATGGATTCAAACTATTATGTGAATTTAGACCTTGGGGCATAGCTCTATGTGTTTGTATTTGGGAGGATCCAGAAGAGAGTAAAGTTTAAAGGCTGATGGGATTTGAAATATATATAGTATTTGCATTTAGGTATTTATAAGGTCATTTTTCTTGATTTTTTTTAAATTTTAAAATTTTGCTTTGGGGCTGCATTTACTTCATTCTGGTGGCTCCTTATATTAAGATTTGCTTTGCACAGGGCAAAAAATTTCATGCATTTTCTAATAACTTTGGCCCTTATGACAATGAGTTTAAGCAGTGTGGTGAAATTAACTTATTCCAGGTATGTAGTGTTACATGGGACTCAGAATGAAACAGAACAGGTAATTCAAAGAGACTAAAGGAATGGAAAAAGCCAGTGGAAAAAGCAGAAGTAATAATTGTCAGGTTGGTAGGAGGCTTTATAAAGTAACATTGAATATATTCTAGGTTCCAGAACTTAATCAGCCTGATGAAGATGAGCCTAAATTTCCAGGATCCAACTTTGATGAAGTATTTGATGTTATACAGGTAAAAATACCAGAAAGATACTTCACCTAGTTTAGTATTGTTTGGTTCTATTTATAATTCAGTGGTGATTATTAGATGGCATTATTCCAGCTGGACCTTAAAATTTTTTTTTTCTCTATAGTATTTTATTTTTCCAAATACATGCAAAGATAATTTTCAACATTCCCCCTTGCAAAATTTTATGTTCCAAATTTTTCTCCCTTCCTTCTCTCACTTTTTCCATAGACAGCAAGCAATCCAATATAGGTTAATTATGCAATTCTTTGAAATGTCTTTTCATATTTGTCTTGATAGGTTAAACGTGTAATTCTTTGAAACATCTTTTCATATTTGTCTTGCCACACAAGAAGAAACAGATCAAAAGATGAAAGAAAAAAAAGTGAGAGAAAAAACCCCAAGCAAACAAATAGTAATAAGAACAACAAAGTGAAAATACCATATTTTGATCCACATTCAGTCTTTCATAGTTTTGTCTTTGGATGTAGATGGCTCTTTCCATTATAAGTCTGTTGGAATTGGCCTGAATCACTTTATTGTTGAAAAGATTCCATCACAGTTGATCATCACACAATCTTGTACTGTGTACAGTATTCTCTTGGTTCTACTCATTTTGCTTAGATCAATTCATGTAAGTCCAGGTTTTTCTGAAATCATGCCCGCTTATCATTTATTATAGAACAATAATATTCCATTACATTCACATACCATAACTTATTCTGTCATTCCTCAAATTGATGGGCATCTACTCAGTTTCCAGTTCCTTGCCACTACAGAAAGAGCTGTTACAAACATTTTTGCACATATGAGTCCTTTTTCCTCCTTTATGATTTTCTTAGGATACAGACCTAGTAATGGCATTACTGCATTAAAGGGTATGTACGATTTAAATATAGTTCCAAATTGCTCTCCAGAATAATTGAATCTAACTTGACTTTTTAAATAAAGTTTCATCAATTTCTTTTGTTCCACATTATAACCATTTCTGGGGGTCACTTTGATGAGATTAGATTTAGGGAACCAAAATGATGAGATTAGGGTTCCTGGTGTCAGGGAGTTAGATGATGAGGTTAGTGGCAGGTTCTGGGTTCAGAGAACCAAATAAAGAGGTTTGGCTCCCCTAAATCCCCTTTAGGATCAGTGCAACATAGGGAATTTTGGGAACCCACTTCTGCTGGCACAGAGGTCCTTCGTAAAGGAATTTACGAACCTGAAAACCTAGACTTATAAAAACTTTATTATAGGCATTGGGAAGTCAGCCTTTGCTATGCATGGAATAGAAAGGCTGAATTCTTTAGTGGCAAGGTCCTGAAAAGGGAGTAAAGTAGTGGAGGAGTCCTGGCAGAGAAGTAAAGTTTCTAGTAGAGAGATCCTGACAGAAGGGTATAAAGGCTTGTTAGGGAAATAGATGAGAATAAAGAGAGGGTAATGCTGAAAGAAAATATCATTCTAGTGGGCAGAGGTTTCCTTGGCATGACATGGCATGTTAGGTCTCCTTCGAGAATTGGGTTTAAAATTGGCTCTTTTTTATAATAGAAGCCTTTGGCTATAATTGGAGGCCTATTCCTGATGAGGGCTGGTGAGTGGAGTTTGAGCTGGAATTGAATAAAAAAATCTTAGAATTGAATAGGTGTTTGTCCAATTCAATGGGGTTAGAATCTCCAATTCTGGACTCAGCTAGCCCCACCTAGATAACATAATGAAGCTGTTTGTCCTGAGGCCAGAGGCCAGAATTCAAGGAGACTTTCTCTTTCAAGGATTTTTAGAGTTTTTGGGCTCCCTTGTCAACTTTCTCCTCCCCTGTTCTGGATCTCTTCCCTATCCTTTCCAAGATTAAATATTCCCTTGTCATTGGATATAGTGACTGCATCTGGAAATACATATTAGAAGACATGGTTCTCTGGTAGCCCTTAGATTTTTCTGCTGTGAGAAAAGAGGCATATTTTATTATCTTTTCTCTGGGACCATCATTGTTTTATCAGCCATTCAGAGATATTTCTTTTTATTTGCATTGTTTAACTCACATTTTTGTTGAGTCCTTACTAGTACCAGACATTATGCTAGACTCTGGAGATATTTAAAGAAAAACAATGGAATCATACATAAAGAAAACAATGGAACCATAAGCACTATACATTCTTTTATCTGTTTGGCTTTTGGGATTTTTTTTTGGTGAAGTAATTGGGGTTGTCACATAGCTAATATGTGTTAAGTATGTGAGACTGGATTTGAATTCAGGTCCTTCTGACTATCCTTTGGGCCTGAGTTGGGAAATGATAAGGCCTTTAAATCATTTGGTCTGGCCTTCCCAAAGCAACTTTGATGATGAACTGAAAGCTAGGTACAGCAACTTTCCTCTTGTAGTGTCCGGGCTAGCTCTCTGGAGGTCCTCCAATGGCCCTTGCTTTCAGCAGAATAATCACTACAAGAATAGTCAGGAATAAAGTCCAAAGTCCTTATTGTCGTCTTCAGTCTCCTAGTCTGCACCAGCAGTCTCAGCCAATCAGCCATTTAATAGTCTGCACATCTCAGTGTATTGTCCTGCTTTCTAGAGCCCCCATGTTGGGATGGCAAAACATACCCTTGCTTTCTAGAGCCTCCACACTGGGGTGGATTAAAATATAGTGTGTAGGCTAACTCTCTGGAGGATCTTGGGACTAGCCTGAGTCCTTGGTCTTAGTGGAGAAATGATGAAGGCGGGAGAGCCACCATTATAATGCCGTAGAAACTGAGGCAAGATAGAGATTAGAAAGTTTTACTATTTTGTTATTGGAGAGTTTAATTTATTGACTGGACAGGACTGTCGTCTCAAAGTATCCAGTGGTGAATGTGAGTTCTCAATGACATATATACGCACATGGCTCAGACCAAGGCAGGGCCGAACCAGAACATTAAGAGTGGGAATGGACTATCAATCTGGTTCTGACAAGGTGGTGGGAGGCCCTGGACATTCTGGTAAATTGGGATATAGAAGAACAATGGTAGGATAGTGGGTAGGACCATAAATTCTTGATGACAGAAGGAGTTTGGAGCCAGGAAGTCTGAACTCCCTCTTATCTTGAGTCTCACATTGACAATTTATAACCTTAGAGCAAGTGGCCTTCAATCTTAATGAACTGGAGGGGGTGGGGTTGCAACTAAGGAGGTTGAGGCAGAACAATTTAGGGAAACTGAGTCAGGACAATTAGAAGAGAACTGTGCCACAATAGCATGAGGCTGATCGAGTCTTCTCCTCCATGTCTGAGTTTGTCCCCAGTTTATATACTCTATTACAATTAAATTTATGTACTCTGTTACAATTCATCATACTGAGTATAAACCAATCAAACTAAGGAGCCATTATTTGTTGTAAGATTAAATCAATCATACTGAGCTAGAGAACTATTAATCACCATGCTAAATTAGATAACCATTGTCTTATCAATTAACACCTCTTTATAAGAATCCTTGTCTGAAATATATTTCTCCAGAGTTCTGGCCCATTACATTCTATTTGAGTTTTTAAATTGGTAATTTTACTTTGCATATGAATGATGTTATAAATATCTAAATGACCCTTGACAAAAAAAAAACAAACCAAAAAAACCCCCAAACTTCCACCCCTGCTTTAGGGGAAAGTAATATAAACTTGAAAGTAAGGTGGTTTTTTTGTTTGTTTGCAATAGTGCACTAGTTGCTGGTGGTGGTGATGGTGAAATCAGGAAAGACAATGTAGAAAGCGTTATTTTAATTCAGTTTTGAATGAAATAGTGGAGAATTCAGTGAGAAAAAAGAGAATTCTAGATTTGGGATAGCCTAAACAAAAGCTTGGAGACATCATAGTGATGATAATTGAATGAGATTACTTTTGCTCAGAGATGTAGGTTCAGAAACAAAAGAATTCACTAACTCAGAGGCTGTGACAGAAATGAGATTTTATTTCAGACTAAGAAGCTTTCCCCTTAATGGGCCTATTTCTTAATGAAGAAATATTTGCAAAGAATGTTTTAACAAAGGACCTATTTTATGCGTAAATCTGGGGATGGATTGAATTGGAAATGAGACCAGGATTTCTCAGTTGAATGAGAATTTCCTGAATGAAAATGTGACTTCACAAGAGAGATAGGGGTTGATTTGCCCTTGAAAGATGTTGCTTTTCTCATCTTGGGAGGATGGGCTCCCTCTTTAGATTCCTTGGAGCCTGGGAAGGTCTGATCTTTTTTCTTTTTTTCAGATCAAAGGGAACATAGTTTATTTTACACAATTTTTACAGAGTTCACTTGCAATCAATAGGTAAGAGGGCAGTTTGTCTGAACAGGAGAATTCAGGTAGGGGAATGAAATACAACAGTTACAAAGTAGATTAAGGCCAGTTGTTGAAAAGCTTTAAATTCTAAAACAGAGAAGCTTATATTTGATTTCAAAGGGAGTAAAAGAAAGTGTTGGAGTTTGAATGGAGAAAAATCATGGAGACATGTACTTGAAAATCCCTTTTTTCAGAGTTGTGGGAAGAATGGAGTAGAGGAAGGAGCATGTTGGGGAAGGGAGGTCAATTAAGATGTTTCTGTAATATCCCAACAGAGAGGTGATGAGAGGCTGAACTCTAGTGTGTTAGTGGCCATGTGAGTAGAAAAAATAATAGACATAAGAGATATGAAGGAAATAGAAATGGCAAGATTTAGCAACTTATCAGCTTTGTGGGATGAAGAAAAATGTGAGTTAAAGACAGTGCCAAAATTGTGAACCCAGTGACTGGGAAGATGATGATACTCTCAGAATGAGAGAAGTTCAGGAAGAGAGGTGATGTTTTGGAGGAGAAGGTAAGAAAGAAAATGATCTTTTTGGGGCTTTTTGAATTTGAGATATTGACAAAACATTTAATTTGAAATACCTATTTGGCAATTGATGGAATGATTTGAATTTGAGATAGGCTAGACATATACATTTCAGAGTTATCTTTTGGAGATAGAGATTAAAAGGCCAAGGACAGAATTCTGGACTACAGCCTCAGATAGGGAACATCTGATGAATTAGCTAATGAATTAGCAGAGGAGACAGATCTAGAACAATTAGAGGAAAACTGAGAGAAGCTGCTAGTGTTCAGGAGAAGGTGAATCAATAGTATTAAATCCTGTACAAAGTTGAGGAACATAATTAAAACCATCAGGATTAAAAAAAAAATTCAGTTGTATTTTATTTTCCCAATTACAATGTAGATAATTTTCCACATTCATTTTTGTAAGCTTTTTAGTTTCAGATTTTTTTTTTCTCTCTCCGTTCCTTACTTTCTCCCTTCCCAAAATAGCAGGCAATCTGATAGTGGTTATATATAATATATAAAAATATTTTAAATGATTGTATATATATATACAATCATTTAAAATATTTTTCAGTTATCAATTTTGACAGTAAAGACATCTTTGGGAGTGTTGGAGAATATAGCTCAATTGAGGGATGATATCAAAAGTTAGAATGCAAAGGATTAAAGAGTCAATGAAAGGAGAAATGGAGTGAATAAGTATAGATGAGTGGTTTTTTTTAAAGCTTTTTATTTTTAAAACATATGCAGAGATAGTTTTCAACATTAAAAAAATTACAAAATGTGTTCCAAATAGTTTTTTTCCCCTCTCTTTTCCCCATTCCTTCTCTTTACAGCCAATAATCCAGTATAAGTTAAACTTGCAATTCTTTATATATTTCCACAATTATCATGCTGTACAAGAAAAATCAGATCAAAAAGGAAAAAAAAAATGAGAAGCAAAAAGCAAGAAAAACAACAGCAAAAAAAGTAAAAATATTTTGTTGGGATCCACATTCAGTTCCCATAGTCCTCTTTCTTGGATGCAGTGTAGATAGATTTTTCTCAGAATTTGTCTTTGAAAGAGAGGAAATTATGGTACAATAGATTGGAGGTATTATAGGAGCTAGTAAAATTTTATTTTTGTTTTTTCCTAGCATAAATGAATACTTTTTTAGGCAACAAGGAAAGGATCAGGAGATATTAAGAAATAAAACGAGAGGATGTAATCTACTGAAGATGATGGGAAGGGATGGGATCAAAAGAATTTGTAAAAAGTGAGAAGGGTCAGCTCTTCATCAGAGACAGGAAGAAGAGAGAATGGAGGATGTTGAAGGTTTTTTAAATGTAGAGAAGGAGGAATTCTATTTGAATAGTCTCCATTTTTTCAGCAAATTATTAAATGAGTTATCATTGTGTATATTATTTGCTGGTATTCTTTTCAGTTTATGAGTTCATACAAATATTCCTTTATTTTTCATAATAACTCATTTATTATTTCTTACCATACAATAACTTCCCTTACATTTATATACCATAATTTCTCCAGACAATTCCCAGTTGATAGGTACTTTAAAAAAATTCTAAATTTAAATCAACTTAATTAAATTTAAATTCAAAATAGAAAAAACTAAATAAAAAGACAGAAAAAGAAAAAGAAACATTGTCATGTGCACAGCAGAACATATTAGAGAATTTAGAATATGAAACAAATTCCCATTTCAAAAAAGCATATGTAATAATAGAAAACATTGTATCTAGAATTGTCTATCCTTTCTTTGTTTCATGGTAGCTTTTCTTTCATTCTCTGTTATGTACTCTTTATTTTATTCTTTTTTTCCCCTCTTCCCTCCCCCCCTTCTCTAAGCAGTCTAGAATTATGCATGTATACACATAATATACAAATAGACATACATGTGGGTGCACACAAAGACACAAATACATATGTATAATACACATACATACATCTAAAACAGTGTTAATATGGCTGATATAATATAGATTTCACTCTTGATTGGATTTTTTTTAACTTTGACTTTGCCTGAGATCACTGATTATTGTCCCTATTTTTTTCCGTAATAAATTCTACTCCTGATCATTGTTATTGTGTTTTTATATATCTCTTGTTTCCTATCCCTGTTAACTCATCTACCTTATTTCTACTACTATGTTGCCTTGCTATTAACTTAAGCTTCTCCTCTTTTCCTGAGTGTCTCCCCCTAATCCTTTTGTTTTCCTCTCCTGCATCTTCTCTCTCCCCCTTCTTCCATTTCCATTAATCTACGTATATTATTTAACTACCTTAATCTACACAACCTTCTGTATCCCACCTTATCCTATGTTCTCCTCCTCTTATTTCTTTCAAATGTTAGGAGAGTTTTATACCCTTCTGGCTATGTATTGTTCCTTCTTTAACTTATTCCCTATGTAAGTGGGATTTCAGAACTCTAGCTCTCCTTGCTCGTCTAATTCCTTTGGATCAATTCTTGTTCTCAAACCTGCAAAAATTTGCTAAAGCTGTGAATTGATTCAAGTAGGTTTTTTTTTTTGAAGTAGGTTTTTTTTCTTTATCTGTTCTCTAGATCTTTTGTTTTTCTTATGAGATATCTCATTCTCTTATTTTTTCATTTTTTTATATTTTGTTTTTATTATTTCTTGATCTTTTATAAGCTTATTGGCTTTCACTTGCCCAATTGTAATTTTCAAAGAGTCATTTTCTTCCTTAAACAATCAGGATCTCCTTCAATCATTCTGGAGAACAATTTGGAACTGTGCCCAAAGAACTATCAAAGTGTGCTTACCCTTTGATCCAGTAGTGTGTCTACTGGGTCTGTATTCCAGAGAAATCATAAAAAAGGGTAAAGGACCCCCACATGTGCAAAAATGTTTGTGGCAGCCCTTTTTGTAGTTGTAAGAAACTGGAAACTGAATGGATAAATAAGTAATGATATGTGAATGTAATGGAATATTATTGTTTTATAATAAAAAATGAGCAGACTGATTTCAGAAAAACCTGGAAAGACCTCATGAACTGATGCTAAGCAAAATGAGTAGAACCAAGAGAACCAAGTAACAAGAAGGTTGTGTAACAGTCAACTGTGATAGACTTGGCTCTTTTCAACAATGAGGAGATTTAAGACAGTTCCAATAAATTTGTGATGGAAAGTGCCATCCACATCCAGAGAGAGAATTATGGAGACTGAATGTGGATCAAAGCATAGTATTTTTGTTATTTGTTTGGTTTTTTTTTTCCCTTTTTGATCTAATTTGATGAGAAATGTGGAAATATATATATATATATATATATATATATATATATATATATATATATATAATATATATATATATATATATATATTTGACTGAGGCAATTGGGGTTAAGTGACTTGCCCAGGATCACACAGCTAGGAAGTGTTAAGTGTTTGAGACCAGATTTGAACTCAGCTCCTTCTGATTTCAGGGCTGGTGTTCTATTCACTGTGCCACCTAGCTGCCCCTATGGAAATATATATAAGAAGAATTGCACTTGTTTAACCTATATTAGATTACTTGCTGTCTAAGAGAGGGAGGGAAGAAAAATTTGGAAGAGGTTTTGCAAAGGTGAATGTTGAAAATTGCATGTATTTTGAAAAATAAAAAGCTATTTTAAAAAAAAAAAGAATTAGGATTTCCTTTTCTATTTGATTGATTTTCTTCTCTGTAGTCTTGGTTATTTTTTGTATTGTTCTTTCTTTAAAAATTTTTTTCCAAAATCTCATTTGATTTTTAAACTCTTTTAGGGCAGCTAACTAGTTATTCTTTGGGGTAGGAGAGGTTTTTAAATTTTAATATCCTCCTCTGAAGGTAAATCCCTGTCTCTCCACATTAGGAAGTGAAAGTTCCTGTGGTAGCCTAAGCCACCTCTTAACCCAGCTAACCCCAGAACTCTCTGCTTGTTGTTTTAAAGAAATTAGCCTGGAAGTATTTATATTTCTCTGGGTCCAAATCTCATTCTCCTGTCTGTCTTTGGATCTTCTCAGATTGTCCCAGGAGGAATATTTTCTGCTCCAACTTATCTTCTCTGTTCACCTCAGTTTTGTTCTTTGTAAGGGAAATGTGGAAAGCTTGGAATTTTCTGAACTACTTGACTACTTTCCCAGAATCTTCTGCAGGCACTAACTCTAATAATCTTTATGATCTGCTGTGAATCTTTGATATAAAATTTACCATTTTATTTCTTTCATTTCCTTAAGGTATGCTTAATATAAGATTGTTAGGTAGTACTAATTTTTAATTAGTTTTCTTTCATAATTCCATACTGATACTTATATAATCCACCAACATATTTGTTATGGTTGCCTTTTCATCTTTCTCATTCAAATTCGCCATTTTTCTAATGCAAACCTCAGTTTTGTTTTAATTTTATTTTTTCCAACTCTTATTTGTTTGAAGTATATTTTCAAGTAATACTTTATAGTTTGCTAGTTTTTTTGATAAATTTCATATCCTTGTTCATATTTGTAACTTTATATTTATATTTTAATGACTCTTGGTTTTATATTGCTAGCATTTGGTATTACGTATTTATATCAGTCGATGTTCTCATCTTTCCTCAAGCCTTCACTAGTACTCTCTCCCTTTGGCTCTTGGGCAGAGAGATTGCCTCATACTTTACTGAGAGAGTTGAGGCCATTTGATGTGTTTTCTTTTCCCTTTCCTCATTTTAAAACACTATGGCATGATCCCCCATTATCCTCTTATTTAAACTTTGTTAAGGGGTTATTAGATACCAACAATTAGGTTACTATTATACTATGGATCTCTCAGTGTGTCCATGGATATACCTTAATTAACATTATATAGACAGAGTCCTCCAAGAACATAGATTCCCATAGGTTTAGAAGGACATAAAGGTGACAGATTGCTAGATAGTCAGATTTAGGTCTTCCAAAGGAATACCCTACTCAGACCCCACTTGAAAGAGTCAGATTAATAAGTTATTCAGTAGTAATTGAGGACTTTCAAAATACTTAAATGGGAAATATGAGTTCTTTAGAAGCTGAAAAGTTGAATAAACCTCTGATTCTTCCTATTTTAAATAGACTATGGGGAAGTATCAGGAGTTTTTTATAGACTTCATCTGGAATCTGGGTTCTTCTCATCCATTGTATGTCCCTAAGTTTAATTGAGCCGGCTGAACTCAGATAAAAAGTATCTGTTCAGGTTTCTGTGTGTATATATATGTAATTTAAAATATACTTTATGTATTACATAGTACATGTATGCATATAGTACATGTTCTATATTGATATACATGTGTTTGTGTATATTTACATATACCTATGTATGTGTGTGTATATGTACATATACATGCACATACACATAAGTATTATATACACACATAGATATGTTTGTATACTTAATTGAACTCTCATTCTTTTCTTCCGTAGCTTGGATCAACTGTGGGGAGATAATAGCTTGGGCCCCCTCCTTAAATGGAGGCTAATAATATAGCCTGGGCTCCCTCCTTAAATGGAGGTTTTGAAACTCATTCATTACTCTTACCTCCATTTATAGGGTCAGAGAAAATCCATCATTCATGAATTTTGAGATGTATTCGATCTTGTAAGGTGCTGCAGTTTCCAAGTAAGGAGGTTTCTAGGGGCAAAATAATAATATACTCTAATAGGTAGTATTCAATCATAGGTTGTTTGGCAGAACTACATATTAAGTGTTGTGTTCATTGCTTTTTTTCTGAATCATAATAATCATCTTAATATTTTCTCAACATGTCCTCATATTTCTTTTTCTACTATGATTTCTAAGTGGATAGTTTAAATGCTGTTATACTTTAACAGGGTTAAGCAGGTTTTTAGCAGACTGAATAAGATTTTTTTAAAAATAATTATAACTTTTTATTGACAGAGCCCATGCCTGAGTAATTTTTTATGAATAAGATATTTTAAATGTGGATAAGAAGTTGTTAAGTATTCTATTGGCTGATAAGAATTTTTTTAATCTGATGGTCTTCGCTGTATGTATACTGATGAATAAAATAGGGGAAAGGGCCAGAGTTAGGTCTATTATTCAGTTGGTATAGGGAATCCCAGAAGAAGAAATTCCCTCGACCAGTATACATTGATAATTTTTCTTCAGTTTAAATTCTTAAAAATGTTGCCTTGAGCAGTGTGTGGTCAAGGGACTTGCTCAGGACTACAGTCAGTTCAAGTCAGAGGTGGGATTTGAATAGAGTTCTCATCTTATAGACCCATTTTCTATCCATTTATTATGTTGCCACTCAATGTATATAAAATATATGTGTGTGTGTGTGTGTGTGTGTGTGTGTGTGTGTGTGTATAGTAATATCCTAAAGATTTTCTTTTATTTGACATAATATCTTACGTATCAGTGTTGTAGAAAAGAATCACTGTATTTTTTTTGTTACCTTCAGGATGAAGAAAAAAGTGATGACATTGAAGATTTCTTTGAACCAGTCCTGGAGTTTAATCAAAGTGCTAAAGTTACTCCTCAACATTATAATGGTCCTCCATTTCCACCAGTTGTATCTGCTGCTCAACCTACTGCTGATATTCTTGAGAAAGTAATTGAGAAAAAAGAGGCTCTAGAAAATAGCCTTATTAATTGGTAAGTTTTATTGATATTGATATTAATAAAGTGATATTAAATATGACAGGAAAATGAGACTTTCATTGCAACACTTAAATTACTTTTACCTGTTAAATTTTTCTTTTACAATTTGCTAGTCACTGTTTGATGTAGGATTAAAAGGCTTATTTTATTGTATTTTTAGGGTTTAAAAATGACAGGAAATGTTTCCAAACTTGTTCATTTGAATCTACTGTCATAATAGAAAAAGTATATTTTTTTGGGCAATAACATATTTAAAAAGATATCTTCTTTTGTGTCAGGTGACTTTTGAAGCATGATGTGTAATGGTGTAATGAATCACTGAACTTGAAATCCGAAGAGAGTTGAGTGCAAGTATGCCCCTTGAAATGGGCTTTATGAACCTAGCCAGGGCAATCTATCTTAGCCTCAGTTTCCTTAGCTGCAATATCAGGTTGTTGAAAGGCTAAAATAATGGAATATAAAGCACTTTGCAGACAAAGCTTACAATGCAATTGAGTGTTAAACTGTTATCATTTATAATTGTGGCTACAATTATTGACTTTGGAAAAAAAAACAACTTATTTCTCCTGGGTTCTTTAGATAATTGCATGCCTAAAGACAGAGAATAGACCAAGTGATTGTTTAAGGTTCTTTCCAGCTCTTATTTTGTGATTCTGTGTGCTATTTAATAGAGTTTAAGTATTTTAATTGCATGCTATTTCAGTTATATTTACTGAGTCATTCTTTCTTTTGAACTTAGGAGTTCTGTTAGAATTTTCCATCCTGATTTCCAAAGTGAATTTAAGCAAAATTTTATCATACTATGATTCTGTAATTGTTTACAGCATTATCCTATCTTTTTTAGCCTTATCACTTTGTGGAACAGATATCATATATGTATAGTCCATGAATAAAGGAATATTTTAAAATATCAGAGCAGTTATGTTTATCATCTATCAAATGGAAATAGGTTTACATTAAAAAAAAACAACAACAACTATTATTAACTTTGGTTTTTCAGGGTAGAACAGGAAATAATGTCAAGACTTATCAGTAGGATGCTTCCATTCCAGCCACAGACAGTGCCTAATGTTAGTGTTTCAGAAAGTGAAGAAAGTGAAACTTCAGCTTCTGATGTTGGTAAGTTCTGACTTATTAATTTGTTTCTTTTCAGATGCCATTTGGACTTTGTTTCTGTACAATTTATTGTGAAAACATCTTTAAAATAATAATGATAAAAGAAGTCTTCAGAATCCTTAATTTTTTATTGATGTTTTTTATTTTTCATATTAATGCCATTTTCTGATATACTCTATAGCCTTATGACAAAAAAAAACCCCACAAACCAATACATTGAATATGTTTGTCAGGGTATATATCATTCTGCATATAATGAGAAGGGACAGTTATATTTCATTTCAGAATTCTAAAATAAAGTTCAATATTTAAATCTGAATTCTGATTTCTTTAGTGATATTTTTCTTTATGGTTATTATGTATATTTTTATTTTCTGAACCCTACTTTTGATTTTATACAATTTCATTGCCTTTCTGAATTTCTCTGAATTCCTTGTAGTGACCATTTATTATGGTGCAGTAGTTCTTGAAATTCCAATCATAGTTTCATCAAATTCTCCCTAATAAAAAAGGCATTCATTTTGATTCCTTTTTTGCTACCACAAAAAGTATTTCTGTGAATGTTTTGGTATAGATAAGAAAAGGATGGTTTTTTGATGGATGATCACTAAATACAGATTGAGGATTGCAATATAGTTATTATTTGCTATAATTTCTTCACTTGCTTTAAAAATCCCAACCACTTCTTCTGTAACTTGAGTAAATACTAGGGGAAGTTGATTTACCCTTTTCTCCTTTTACATGTCTTCCTAAGAGATCTATAATACATCTTAGGGAACTATGGCTATTAGTGTCTAATTAGAACTAATATTCTTCAAGTGAATTAAAATATATTTTGGTATAGTTCATGAATATCACTGTTTTTGCTTCTCTACCAGTCAATGATTAAGAAGAAGTTAATTTTTATATTGATGACTTATTTTCTTTAAAATTACTGCCCTATTTTTTTAGGTTCCCTTTACAAAACACCTAGATCACATACTTCGCTGTAATTTCAAAATTATTTCATTACAAGAAAGAAGGTCACATGATGCCTCTACATTACATCTATTAACTACTCATATAGTTTTAACTGGCACGTGATATAGAAGTAGAACTTTCTACCTATTGAGTAATTCACATAATTTCTGAATCCAAGAATGATGGGTAAAAGTTTGCATTTGTATTCGTAAAGCAGCTTTTTCTTCTGAATTTCCTTGTATAATCTTAGCTAAGAACTATAGTTTCTATAGTGTTTCTTAATTTCAGAGTTTATTCAGATACATTACTTCTAAGTGACTATGATGCAAATGTCAGTGAAAATCTTTTTGTTTCTTTAAAAGCTAGAAATGGGATGCACTTCTCAATTCCATTTCAATTAGTAATGTGGTCATTACCACATTATCAGCTTATTTTAATAAATTTTACTGAAAATATTAAATACATGTATGTATTTATATATGTATGTGTATATATATGTATTTTTTTCAGATTTACCTCCCCTTTTCCCTATAAGATTTTTCAATGCTTTTAAAGATTAAAATATTAATTCTGATCAAGTTTTTAGCACATCTGTTTTTCTTGAACGTTTTAATATCTAGTTGAAGCAGCAGGTGGTACAAAATTTCGACTCGTCGTTGATGCAGGAATGCCTGTGAATTCAGATATGATTAATCTTTTTGTGAATGAAGCTCTTGAAGAGATTATTGCCATCATGCTCGGTAACAAGGAAATAACAAAAGATGTTCCTCCTCTTCCTGCAAACGTTCCTGACAATGTAACATATTTGCCAGTAAGAACAATTTTTGTTATAGAGTATTAAAATGGGTTAAAATATTTTGTTTTACAGGGTTCAGATTAAATTCTTGTTACCAAGTGTAAATCAAGCTTGTATTGTTTAAAAAAAAATTGATTTACATTTTAAATTCAGATTGTAAATGATATTAGGAATAAACAAAATTAAGAATTTATGCTTGGGTATTCTTGATATATTGAATGTCTTTATCTAGTAGCTATTGAATGGATCAACTTTCTCATGGTATCTTCTTCAAATTTAAGAGGCAGGCAGTAGATGGTTAAATATTCTTTAGACACATTTTTCCTATAATCTCCAATCTATTTCTTGAGAGACTACTTAACTTTTCAACATCAGATCAACACTACCATTATTTCTGGAATGAGTTTTTCAGTTGGTATCTCATTGTTCTATCATCTCTATGGTTTTTCAAATCAAATTACCCTTTCCTATCTATTTATCTATTTGTTCCCCCTTTTAGAATCTAAGAAAGACAGAAATTGTTTTTCAATTTGATCCCTAGAGTTTAGTTTAGTACTTGGGCACATAATAAATACTTAATTATTTTTAAAATTCATTTAGAGCGAATTCTATATTTGTTCAGCAGTATAATACCTTTGTCAACTTTGGATAGGTATAATTCTGAATTTTTTTTCAGAATAATATTAAAATAGTGTTAGAAATATTTTTGAAAAGCTTTTAGGCATTTATGCATTAATTTTACTCTGTAAGCAGCAGATATGCTATGGAATAAAAATCTTTCCGTGTTATGGCTCATTAGATTGCCCAGAATTTTATGAAAAGAACTGACCATCTAGGGAAATGTCTTTAGAAGAGAGCTTTTGTCCTTTAAGAGACTGAAGCAAAAGGGAGAAAAAGTATTATGTGAGTGAGAACAATTAGTTCCAGATTTTTCTTGAATATCTAAATGCAAATAACTAGTGGTTATAGTTGCAAAGAAACAGAAGGAAAGAGAAGAAGCATTTTTATGGTACTTAACTAATTGTCTCTGTGCTAAGTGCTTTTTACAAATATTATTCATTTGATCTTCACAATTGCACTTTAAGATAGATGCTCTTATTATCTCCATTGTGAAATTGAAGTAACTGAGGCACATAGAAGTTAAATGACTGTTTCAGGATCAGTACTAATAAGCATCTAAATCCAGATTTGAACTTGATTTTCCTGACTGCACATCTGATTGTATATGTTGCAGCACCTGCTGTGGTGCAGCCTTTTACTGTGATGTAAGGGATATTTTAGTTGGGTTGGATACCATTTTTCTGGATACAGAAGAGTGTAACAGCTTGATATTATGGAGGAAAAAGGAGGAACCTGGAATAAGTGACTTCTCTTTTTATGTTGAATGAGAATCTTTTGAATATATGTGAATCTTTTGAAAGCCCTAGGACTGTATGTAATTAAAAAAAAATTACTAGATTTATTTTATAGTAATATGGAACATTGACATATTCAAAACACCTTACCTTTTAGTTCTTAAATCCTAGGGGAACTCTAGACTTATATTTGACTCATAAAAGTTAAAATCAAGAAAATAAGCTGGTCTATATTATTGGCATTATGCAGATTTGTTGTGCTTATAAATGACATTTCTGGAATTTTTTTTGTAATTTTGATTTGCTGCCTTTTTTTCCCCCCCTAAAACCAATAGTATGTCTCAGTTTGAGACTGAAAAAAACTGAAAATACTTTTGACTCATTAACTGCATAAACTCATAAAAATCTTTGGCCTCTTTATCAAGTTTTGGAACCAAAAAAGTATCATCTGGTCATTTCACTATGGATTTTCCATAAGGAACCATCTATTAAAAGACTATGTTTTCTTTAGTATAGACTGTTGATATAGAGAGTCATTACTCTATTATTAGTTAAAAATCTTAAGATGTCTGAGATTTTCTGTTCGAAAAAATTAATTCCGTGATCAGTTTCATTGAAGTGTCTCCAAACATAGTCTTGTGCTCAGGTACCAGATACATGTTCAATGAATGAATGACATGTTTTTTATTTAACTAGGTGCATTGAATGCTAGATATTGATACTTTCTCAGTTCTGATATCTTAGTGATGAGAAAAGATTTTACCAATTCATCTATATTTTCTTGCTTACTGATTTCAGATTTTTTTTTTCCTCTTTATTTAGTACAGTTTTAGCTAGTTTTGATATTTCCTGCCCTATCATTCTACTCTATGGATTTGATATTTTGATCTTGATTTTTCTTATCAAATATCTTCATTATCTCCTGTAGTTTGCATTCAGTTATAGGTTTGGCTAGCATGCTCTCTTTGTCTTTATGCAAATCACTAATAAGAGTGTTGAACAAAAGAAAATCAAGGAGAGAGCCTGCAACTCTATCTTATAAACTTAGCATGACCATCCCTTATTAATCAATACAATTTGGTTGTGATCATTCAGTCAACTATAAATTCACTTTACTATATTATCTCATTCAAGTTTATAATGCTCCTTCTTGTTCATAAGGATATTGGGAAAGACTTTTTCAGTTGCTGTGCTTAAAATCTGTTATGTCTCAGAGATTTTCTTTATTCAATATTAGTCTATTAATGCTTCAGGAAAAGAAGTGAGATTGTTAAGCATGATTTGTTCTTAGTGAACTCATCTTGACTCCTAATGGTTGATTTTTTAAGTGTTTAGGAACAATTTTTTTAATCATTTAAAATTTTTCCAAGAGTATACATTAAGCTCATTAGTTTGTAGTTTTCATATCTACTTTTTTTCCTTTTAAAATCATAACACCATATCCTACTTCTCCTGTTCTGAGGTCCTCTTTTGTTTGCTATGATTCTTCAAATCTATAGAGGAAGAAACAGTTTCTAGATTCAGAACTATTCCAAAAGACCTCGTATTCTAAAAGGCTAATTTCCAGATAAGTAAGGTTTTCCAGTATCTCAGGTGTAGAGACAGAAAAAGTGTGTACTTTAGCAATATTCTTTATAGTCATGATCTTTCCTATTTTTTTGTCTAAATTTTTTATAGTTTAGTTATAAGTCCATTTTACTCTTTTTAAGATTATAAGATTAAAATTATAAGATTTAAGATTATAGTTATTTGTCTCATTTATATATTTTTGTATTACCTTTATCTTAGACTGTTCACCATACTCCAGTGCCTACTCCACAGCCTACTCCACCTCAATCTCCTCCTCCATCTTCTCGTAAAGAACCATTATTAATAAAAACTCCAGAGGCTTCTCCTTGTGTTTCAGAACATGATATTTTTCCTGTAAAAGAACAATTTACTCAAACAGGTAAATAGTGCATTCTTTCATGAGGTTCAGTAATATTAATGAGAATTTTAATGTGGGTTTGTATTTATAGATTAATGTATATTCCTATTATTTATTTATTGACTTTTTAAAATGATTGTTTGTTGATGCTTTTAAAAATTTTCCAATCTAATAGAAAAGTCATAGTTTTATGTTTTTCAGAATTACTGTATACTTATAATAATGGGTTTTTTAAAATAATTATTTTAAATGCAGCACTTTTTTTATAACAAAATGCTGGGGAATTTTATAAAGCAAGATACCTTTATCCTTGTTAGTTGGACTGTTTAGCTGACTTTATTTCCCTTTTGGTTTCAAATTTTTAGGGACTGATAATCTCCCTGCAAGTACTCTCATTATTACTCCTACAGTTACTCCTGCTGCTACACCCCCTTTAGCAGGTACACCAACTCTTACACTCTCTGAAAATTCCTCTGAAAACCTTAAGAGACCAAGCCCCAAATTTCCCAAGCCATGGAGTAGTGATGATTTACCACTGGATGAAGAGAATCCTAATCCTATTCAGGAGGAAGTACTTCATCCAAGAGCTATGTAAGCAATTAAAAAAAAAAAATATATATATATATATAAAACTTGTTGATTTTTTTTTTTAATAGGTGCTTTTAAAGTTGTTTTTTTTTTTTCCTTTTTGTTAGTCACAGATATATTTTTAAAAAAATTTATCCTGGAGATTTCTGGACTATGTATATAAAATGTCTTTTTTTTTTTTTTTTTTTTTTTTTTTAAATTAAAGTGTAATGTCTGTAGCTCGGGATGAAGAACCTGAGAATTTAGTCTTACCCATTCCATCATCCAGTCCCAATCCAATCATCTTTAGATCATTTCCTCTTGAAGCTCGAGTTCCTTCTCCAGTGCACACACCAAGTTCTGACCAGATGACACAGGAAAGTAGTTCAAGCTATGTTACCACCACTGAGACAGAGACTGTTGAGAGGCCCATTTCTGAAGGAGAGATTTTGTTTAGTTATGGGCAGAAGATGGCTACAAGAGGTACATTAATTTTCTGCAATTGATACCAGTTGGCTAATTGATGGAGTTGGCTAATGTGAATATACTTATTCTTCTTTAAGTTTACTTATTTGAAATATTTTATTTGAAAGAAACAAGGGCTTTACTAAAAATTCTTTCCATAAATATTGATTTAGTGATAAACTATCATGGCTTTTATTCCCTTAATTAAACCCATTTGTTTTGCTCTTTTGAAGTCTCTTATACACATTGAACTCATCTGTTGGATTACATTGTTTTCTAAGAAATTTTATTTCATTTTCAAAAGTACCTTATTGAAAATTAAGAATGATTTGTATGTGAATTGAAAACAGTATTCTAATTATATCTGAGTAGAAGTTATCATTGTTATTGTCCAGTTGTTTTTCAGTTGTATCTGATTCTTTGAGACCCTTTTTTGGGCGTTTTCTTGGCAAATACACTAGAGTAGTTTGTTGTTTCCTTCTTTAATTTATTTTACAATCAAGGGAACCGAGGCAAATGAGATTATATTAATTATGGTCACACAGATGGCCTGAAGCTGGATTTTAACTCTGGTCTTCCTGACCCAATGCCATTTTCCTGAGCCACCTCACTTTTAATTAGGTGTTCTATTGTAAATTTAAATTTGTAATTTGCAGTGGAATATAAAGTTAAAATATTTTCTGAATTTTAATTTCCAGATACATCAGATGGAGGACTGTTTTTAAATAACTTCAATGATAGTTTATCTAGCACTCTGCATGATGCACATGAAATGGTAAGAAAATGATTAGAACAGTAGATCATGTGATAAAGAACTTGTTTCCTAAATTTTTATCTTAGAGTAAACTTTTTTATTTATTTAAATGCAGCATTAGATAAAAGTATAGTAAAATATTTGTGAAGGAATTTACAGTTTTCATAAATATCTCATTTATTCTTAAATGAATATTTAAAACTATGTGTTGCTTCCCCCTATTACAGTGTGAACACCTTGAGAAGAGAATATTCCTTTTCTGTTGTATCCTTAGTACTTAGTGTAGTGCTTTACACACAGTAAGTGCTTAACAAATGTTTTTCTAATCATTCCTTCAGGATATGTTTTATGGACTTGTTAGATTATAAATTCCATGAAGTTATGGGACTGTATCTTACCTAACCTCTGTTTCTTCCCATTACTTACATAATACTATATACAGAGTAAGTATTTAGTTATTGTTTGTTGGTTAAAGTGAATGAATTAACTTTAGCAGCTAGATTATAACTTTAGCAACTGGACAGTGAAAGGGGTATAGATACATAATTTGAAATTAAATAATCTCAAAGCACATTAAGAAATGAAATTTTAAACTATACTATAGTATAATAGAAAAATAATCATTTCACATATATGATAAATATAATGAATAAAAATAAATATTTAAATAATATTTCTTTTATATGGTTTAACCAAGAGCATTCCTCAAGATATAATTGATTGTTTTTTAGTAGCTGTATCTGTAGTTAGATACATTACACAGTGATGAATATTTTAGAGAATGAAGTAAGAAAGAAATACATATAAAAAGCAAGTGACAAGGCAGTGGAACTTAATCTTTTATCACTATTGTGCTATCAATAAGAAATATTTGAAAGTGTGAATTACTGAAAAGAATTCTGTGAAAATAATTTGCCTTTCCATATGTAGTAATATAAAATACTTAGATTTTGCAGTTTTTAACTATCAATTTATAGAACAGTAATAGCATTTTTCACTTTTTTTATTGTAAAAAGAATTGTAGACCACTTTCACTAAATATAGCTATTAAGCCAAAAAAAAAAAAAAAGCACATCTTTATTTGCTTAAGTGAGATATATATATATATATATCTGGGGCTTAGTGCTGTTTTGTGTTTTGAAAGGGATACCCTATATTAAAAATTGGATTAATACATTTAATTTTGTTATGCCCCTTTTCTCTGTTACATGGAAGGTGAGGATCACTGCATTGGACATAATTTGTAAAGTGCATATATTTCATTCAAACTCTTACAACTGGAGATATGACTATTAATTTTGTTATTGTCTCCAATGTGAATAAAATCCAGTCAAATTTTGTTGTGAATTTGATTTGAAACCAAATATATTTTTTTCAAATACTAGTATCCTCCCTTCCAAACTACCCTGAATTTAATTACTTTGTATTTATTCTCTTTATAATTATTCTGTACATACTTATATATATGTCTTTATTGTCTTCCCTTTTGGAATGTAAGCTCCTGATGAATAGAAATTGTTTAATTCTTTATATTCCCAGGCATAGTGCCTGGTACATAGTATTTAATGCTTTTGGCTAATTAAATCAGAATTAAAATTCAACTAGAACTTTTTAATTTGATGTATAATGTGAAAATTATTAATTATATGTGAAGATAATTTAGAATAAACATAAATATCTTTAGGTTATGATAATCCCCCTCTTTGTGCTTCTCTTCTCTTAGGAAGATGATTCTCCTAGTGAAGGACAGGTGATGATGAAAAGACCTCATAAAGAATATCACCAAGATATATTTCTCTCACTTCTTGCTAAATTAAACCATGGGTCATTAGATTCACAGCAAGTAGTCTACCATTCCGAGGTAATTTTTAGCTTTCATTTCATTCTTAGAAATAAACTACCAGTACTCCAGTTTTTAATTATAAAATAAAATGACATCTCAATTTATCCAGAAATTATAATAATCTTAAACTTTTAACTAAACACTTGGAATCCTAATCCTAAAGATGAAAAGAGACTTAACTCTGACTGACACCCACATTTTAGGGATGAGGAAATTGAGACACATACAAATTAAGTGATTTATTCTAGCTTAGTTAATAACTTGGTAGTCTTTTGATCCAGAGTTCTTCTCATTTATGTAATATTCTAATATTCTCTAAAATGTAATCTTCTCTTGTTGGGGTTTTCTTGGGGTTCTCTGGGAACAGCCTTCATTTCAGTTCAGTAATCACCACAAGTGCAGCCAAGGATTAAGATCCAAATCCTTTATTGTCTCTTTCCAAGTTTTGTCTCCTTTCCTGTGGCCCAGTTAGCTTTCTTATAGTCCAGATCCTTTGTTATCTCCTTCCTGGGGCTGGGCAGCTTTCTGGAGACCCTTTCAGTCTGGCCTTGGTTCAAAGAGCTTGAGTTTCCGCCTGCTTTCTCTGGCTTCTGAATCTCCTGACTGAATCCTGGCTTAGGCCCCTAGCTTATATATGCTCTCTTATCAAAGTTATGAATCTTGTAGAACTATAGTAAGTACTAAGTACATGTACTGAACTAGAGAACTGTTAAGGACTATGCTAAATTAGATAACTATTATCTCTATCAATGCCATTGACTTAGCATCTTGTTTCAAGTTCTAGCACATAATACATTTACTTTGGGTTGTTTGGCACCAAAGAACCTTACCTAACATTGGATTTCAGGAGTTGGAAAAAATCTCAGACCATCCAGCTTTATTATGTAACTGAGAGTTTTCCCTGCAACATCCCTGACTTGGTATTGCCTTAGATTCTTGCAGTGATGGACTATCAATAACCTCTGAGCCAATAAGAGACTTCTAGCACCAAATTAGATCTGTGAAGATATCCTATTACCTCATCAACCTTACCATTTTCTCACCTTACCACAAGACTTGCTCCATTACAATGATAAGCACTGGGAAGAAGTATATATCTCCCTGTTTTATGCTTTTATTAATAATCAGAGCATTGTTGAATAGTTATTTCTATAGTTGCATTTATTAAAAAATTGTAATATTTACCATTGAATTTTCTGAATGTTTGCTGCTCTACTGAGTCATGTATTTTTCTGTTATCAATAAACAGTAAACTCAGTAAGATTTTGCATTTTTGCATAGTTTAGTAATTATATAAAGATAGGATCAGTTGTAGAAAATTATTTGCAAAAACCTATCTTTCTTTTCATCAAAGATACCCTCAATACATATGTAATTCACTATTGTAAAGATTTTTAAAAGGATGATAAAGTAGATGTCTGGGTAGGTAATTATAATGCCCTATTAATTGCTTTTTTCCCCAATTATTAATGTTTTTTGAGTTTTCCTGTAATTTGATTATCTTCCCTGAGATAGCTTGTGAGGTGGTCAACATTTTACACCTTTGCACTTATTTCCTCATTGTGTTCTCAGGCTAGTCTAGTTGTTCTTCCTAACTTTGTTATGTTTGGTATCAATAATATTTCTTTGAATTTCATATCAAGAATTGCATTTTTGAGTCTAAATGTGATGGGTCCTATGTTGTTGCTATTGCTGCTGTGAATGTAGGTCATTTTAGTTATATTTGCCAATTTATTTCACTTTGTGTCTAGTTGTTGTTTTCCTGCCAGAATCATCTATGAATGTTTCTTGGATGATGTAGCTTGAGTGTGTTACACTTTTTATAGCTTCTATGCCTTCTCTTATCACTGTAATAGAATTAGTGTTAAATAATTTCACAATGAACAAAAGGTATAGGTTTATGTGCCAGCAAAAAAAAAAAAAAAAAAAAAAAAGGCTTACTAAACAAATACCAGGTTTAAAGAGGAAATTATAAAAATGATAGATTATAGCAAAAACAACAACTATCCATATCCAGATTCCATATGTGAAAATATATGGTAAATGACTAATGCAATACTCGGGGATAAATGTAGAGGTTCTGAATATCTGCATCAATAAGCAAAAGAGAAAAAAAAAAAAAGAGAGAGCTTGTATTTTAAAAACAGCAAAACAAAGCCTAATAGTCAAGATTATTGTTTTCTTTTAAATATGAAAAATAAAGATAGACTTTAAGAAATCATTTTCAAGAAAAAAACAAAATTGATAAAATATTTATCAAATCCAGTCATAGTTGAATAATTCCAGTTCCCAAAGTTGGAAATAATGAAGAGAAACTCAGAATAGCAAAAACCAACTTGAAAATTATTAATGATTACTGTGCTTATAGAAATATTAGATTATGAACTACCAGAACAACTTTAAGTGGAGCAATGACAGCTGCATTTCACAATGGCTCCAGTTCCAGACAGTTTTACAGTTTTACAGATCTATCAGATTTTTAAAGAAAAAGTAACTCCTATATTCTCTCTGTCTCTGTCTTCCTCTTTCTCTTTCATATATATTTGTATGTATACATAAAAAATAAAAGAATTAGATGTATCTACATATGCTTACATATGTATATACACAGAGACCTGTAATTTATTTGTAGATTAACTCCCTAAAAAAAAAAGACCCCTTTATCAATGCAAATCAGCAAATGCAATTTATAGTTTTGGAGAACTTCCTAGTTCACCAAGAGATTAAGTGACTTATATTTAATCACAAAACCATCAGAAGTGGGTCTTCTTGATTTTGAATCTGGCTCTATCCACTCTTATTACACTGCCTATAATTAATCGATTATTTTAAATTATATAGAGAAGTGCCATACTACTTAAATGTATTTGAAAAAGCAATATAAAACATTTAAGCTAAAACATAAACAGTTTGAGTTATTGAAACCTTCTATTCCTGTGCACTTACATTAATATCTTTTAGATAATATCACCTTTTAATACATATTAGAGCATTGAACATCGAAGGGGAATAAAAGTGAGAGAGGAACAAGATTCCTCTTTATCAAAATATAATAGATTGATTTATCAAACAAGAAGGAAATGGTCTTTGTTAATAGTTGTTGTGGCTCCAAAGCTAACTGATCACATTAAAGGCTGAGAAGTAGAAGAAAACTAGAACAACTCCAATTGCCAAAGTGATGTCTGACCATCACTAAAGCAAAAGTCTGACCATATCACTGTCCTACTGAGCATACTCCAGGAGCCCTCTGTTACTTCTGTATTCAAATACAACTTTGTTGACATTTGAAGCCCTTCACAAGTTAGTTCCAATCTACTTTTTTAGCCTTAGACATTGGTCCCAAATTGTCATCTTCCTATTTCTCACACATGACATTCTTTCTCCTATCTCTGTTCCTTTGCACAGGCTGTCCTAGAGTGTACTTCTTTCTGCACTCTGCATCTTAGAATTCCTAGTTTCCTTTAAAGTTTAGCTAGTGCCAGTCTCTGGCTTTGAAATGACCTTTAATTTATTTTGTATACACTTATGCAGCATGATGTCTCCCAGAATCTAGTGTGATCATTGAGAGAAGTAATGGTTTTATTTTTGTCTTGGTGTCCTTAGCACTTAGCACAGAGTAGTTAGTAGAAGCTTAATAAATGCTTCTTTATTGAATATTTGATTGGAAAATTTGATGAAGAAACAGATGCTATTTAACTTGCAAAGACTAAGCTACAAAAAACAAGTTAGTTGCAAAAAGCCATTTTTTACTAGATAAATATATTCCAAAAGGATAGTTTTCTAAATTGGTCTTTTTTATATGATTTCTTGATTTAATAATTACTAAAATTTCTGAAAGTAATTAAAATGATGTTATGCTCTTTGAGTCTATCATAATTTGACTAGGTATTTCAGTATATGTTTTCTAATTTTTAAATTTAATTTTGATGATATGATTTACCTAATATGTCTTTTTTTCTTTTTCTTTAATAGGAATCTGAAAATAGTACAGATGAACTTAGTGAAGGACAAAGACCTAGATTTCCTGCAGCAAAGGAGAATATCTTCATGAAACAGTACATGGCCCAATCTATTCCTGTTTCTACAGAGTGTTTAGAGCAAAAGACTTATCATGGGCCATTACCAAAGCATTTTGACAAAACTATAGGTAATCAGCAAAATATTCTTTTTTGAAAGTGTCTCTTAGAAAGTAGGACAGAAAAAAAATTTTTATAACTATATTTTTGAGATTTGGGGTTATAATTCTGTAGTATGGAAGATTACATAGATATAATTACATTACAATCAAAAGTATTTTAAAAAATAAATATTCTCAAACTCCCAACTAGAATTATTCTCTGATAAAGCCTTTTTGGTCAGTTAGTTCATAAATACTAAATACCTACTATGTGTCTCATGTTATGTTACATATTGAAGATATCAAATTAAATGATATGGCATTTGTCCCCCAGGAATTTGTAGTTTTACTTCATAGAGATAACATGCTTATATGTAGATAGATGCGGAACATACAAAGTAGATTCAGAATATCCTTAGTTAAGTACTAGCAGCTATATATGGACTAGGAAAGATTTCATGCAAAAGGTGATACATGAATTATTATCTTGGAGGAAAACTGTGATTCTGGGAGATGGAAGTAAGGAAGAAATACTTTTGAGTCATGGGGATCACTTAGTGTAAAGACACAAATATGGAAGATGGAGTGTCATGTAGGAAGAATTATGTAATGGAGAGTAAGGATTATAGAGTGGGGGAAAGGGAGTAATATGTTTTAAGACTGGAAAGGTAGTATGGTATCTGATTGTGAGGAATGTTAAGACAAAGGAGCTTATGTTTATTCCTAATAGGAATAGGAGCTACTGGAGCGTGATAGAATGGAGAAAGCTCTGGATTTTGAGTCAGAGGACCTTGGTTTTTATTTTTATTATATGATCTTTTCAGCTATACATGTCCCTAATGATGTTTGCACTCTTTCTCCCTTTCCTTTTCTCCCTCTCCCTTGCACTTTCTGTCCACATTAATGTGGAAAAAGAAGATTATACATGAAACTCTGCAGCTCTCTTATATACAGTTTGCTTTTCTAATTATTTATTTCTGGTGAGAGGCAATTGGAATTAAGTGACTTGCCCAGGTTCACACAGCTTGGAAGTGTTAAATGTGTCTGAGGTTAAATTTGAACTCAGGTCCTCCTGACTTCAGAGCCGGTGCTCTAGCCACTGCTATATCTAGTTGCACCTCAGCCAATAATTTTTTTTTTAAATTTTATTTTATTTAATAATAACTTTATATTGACAGAATCCATGCCAGGGTAATTTTTTTTGCAACATTATCCCTTGTACTCGCTTCTGTTTTGATTTTTCCCCTCCCTCCCACCACCCCCTCCCCTAGATGGCAAGCAGTCCTATATATGTTAGATATGTTGCAGTATATTCTAGATACAATATATGTTTGCAGAACCGAACAGTTCTCTTGTTGCACAGGGAGAATTGGATTCAGAAGGTAAAAATAACTTGGGAAGAAAATAAAAAATGCAAATAGTTCATATTCGTTTCCCAGTGTTCTTTCTTTGGGTGTAGCTGCTTCTGTCCATCATTTATCCATTGAAATTCAGTTAAGTCTCTTTGTCAAAGAAATCCACTTCCATCAGAATACATCCTCATAGAATATCGTTGTCGAAGTATATAATGATCTCCTGGTTCTGCTCATTTCACTTAGCATCAGTTCATGTAGGTCTCTCCAAGCCTCTCTGTATTCATCCTGCTGGTCATTCCTTACAGAACAATAATATTCCATAACATTCATATACCACAATTTACCCAGCCATTCTCCAATTGATGGGCATCCATTCATTTTCCAGTTTCTAGCCACTACAAACAGGGCCGCTACAAACATTTTGGCACATACAGGTCCCTTTCCCATCTTTAGTATCTCTTTGGGGTATAAGCCTAATAGAAACACTGCTGGATCAAAGGGTATGCACATTTTGATAACTTTTTGGGCATAATTCCAGATTGCTCTCCAGAATGGTTGGATTCGTTCACAACTCCACCAACAATGCATCAGTGTCCCACTTTTCCCGCATCCCTTCCAACATTCATCATTATTTTTTCCTGTCATCTTAGCCAATCTGACAGGTGTGTAGTGGTATCTCAGAGTTGTCTTAATTTGCATTTCTCTGATCAATAGTGATTAGGAACACTCTTTCATATGAGTGGTAATAGTTTCAATTTCATCATCTGAAAATTGTCTGTTCATATCCTTTGACCATTTATCAATTGGAGAATGGCTTGATTTCTTATAAATTTGAGTCAGTTCTCTATATATTTTGGAAATGAGGCCTTTATCAGAACCTTTAACTGTAAAGATGTTTTCCCAGTTTGTTGCTTCCCTTCTGATCTTGTTTGCATTAGTTCTGTTTGTACAAAGGCTTTTTAATTTGATATAATCAAAATTTTCTATTTTATGATCAGTGATGGTCTCTAGTTCATCTCTGGTCACAAATTTCTTTCTCCTCCACAAGTCTGAGAGATAAACTATCCTATGTTCCTCTAATTTATTTATAGTCTCGTTTTTTATGCCTAGGTCATGGACCCATTTTGATCTTATCTTGGTATATGGTGTTAAGTGTGGGTCCTTGCCTAATTTCTGCCATACTAATTTCCAATTATCCCAGCAGTTTTTATCAAATAATGAATTCTTATCCCAAAAGTTAGGATCTTTGGGTTTGTCAAACACTAAATTGCTATAGTTGACTATTCTGTCATGTGAACCTAACCTTTTCCACTGATTAACTAATCTATTTCTTAGCCAATACCAAATGGTTTTGGTGACTGCTGCTTTATAATATAATTTTAGATCAGGTACAGCTAGACCACCTTCATTTGATTTTTTTTTTCATTAATTCCCTTGAGATTCTTGACTTTTTATTGTTTCATATGAATTTTGTTGTTATTTTTTCTAGATCATTAAAATATTTTCTTGGAAGTCTGATTGGTATAGCACTAAATAAATAGATTAGTTTAAGGAGTATTGTCATCTTTATTATATTTGCTCGGCCTATCCAAGAGCACTTAATATTTTTCCAATTATTTAAGTCTGATTTTATTTGTGTGGAAACTTTTTTGTAATTTTGCTCATTTAATTCCTGACTTTCCTTTGGTAGGTAGATTCCCAAATATTTTATGCTATCAACAGTTATTTTGAATGGAATTTCTCTTTGTATCTCTTGCTCTTGGATTTTGTTGGTGGTGTATAAAAATGCTGAGGATTTATGGGGATTTATTTTTTATCCTGCTACTTTGCTAAAATTATGAATTATTTCTAATAGCTTTTTAGTAGAATCTCTGGGGTTCTCTAGGTATACTATCATATCATCTGCAAAGAGTTATAGTTTGGGTTCCTCATTGCCTACTCTAATTCCTTTAATCTCTTTCTCAACTCTTATTGCAGAGGCTAGTGCTTCTAATACAATATTGAATAATAATGGTGATAGTGGGCTCAGCCAATAATTTTCAAAACTTTTGCTTGCATGGGATTCTTTCTGGCCTTCTTTAAGTTGCCTCAACGACTCTTATTTTTTAAAAAAATTTTGGCTATCTTATCCTGATGTCCGTTTCTCTTTACCTATCTCTTAACTTCCCTAATTAGAAAAAAGAAAAAAACCCCGAATCTTTATAATATATTTGTAGTTAAGCAAAACATATTCATACATTAGCCATGTTTGAAAATGTATATTTTAATCTGTATCTTGAGGCCATTTCAAGAGGTGACTACCACATTTCATCATTAGCCCTCCAGCATTGTGGTTGATTATTGCTATGATCAGAATTTTTAAGTGTTTCAGAGTTATTTGTTTTTACATTATTGTTGTTAGTGTATAATTCTTCTGGTTGTACTTAATCAGTTTGTTCTGTTTTCCAGGCTTATTTAAACTAAAGTTGTTCCTTTTATAATTTCTTTCAATGCAGTCATTCATGTTCTGTTACACTTTATCAGGTACCACAATTGGTTTACGCATTCCCCCAATCTCCATAGTTTCTTGTTCTTTAGCACTATGAAAAGAACTGCTTAAATGTTTTTGTATATGTGAGTCTTTTTTTTTTTTCTTCTTTCTTTGATCTTCTTGAGGATATAGGCTTAGTAAGTGATATCTCTGGGTCAGAGAATAGGGTGACTTTGGGGAATTCAAATTGCTCTCTGGAATAATCAGACCAGTTCACAGGTCTATCACTCATGTATTACTGTGTTTATTTTCCTACGTTCTCTTTGAAATTTGTGTTTCTGGTTTTTTTTTTTTTTAATCTTTGCCAGTCTAGTGATTGTGATTTGCTTTATTACCTTTCAGGAACTCATGTTGATTAAAATAAGGTATTCATAGATTTGCTAAATGGAAAAGGAAATAATTCATTGTTATACTAAATAGTATAAGAGGTATTAAAATGTGAGAGACAACGTATTATGTTAGAAGAAAGTTGTACTAAGAGGTTGAAATCTATATGTGATTTTTAAATCACTAATATTCAGACTTAGTTTCCTTCTCTGAAAAAAGGGAAATGATAGCTGTTTTGCTTACCTCACAGGATAGTTGTGAAGCACATGCCAATGAGCTAATAATATGTCTTGAAGTGGTATGTAATTTATGAAATGCTACAGGGTTTTATTTAACTTGCTTTGTTTCTGCTGTCATTCATTCCTCTTTACATATGGTGTTTAGAATCTGAATGAGATTCAATCTGGGTGAAAAAAAAGATGATGATTGGGAGCTTTGAAGACAAATCAAAAAATAATAATTTTTTCAAATCAATTTTAACACAATATCTGCCATGTGCTTTTGAAGATAACATGCAAAGAATGTTAGTCTGTTGACTTTATTGCAGTGATTAAAAAAAAGGAGAACAAGAATTGGGGACATACTAATTCATGAGAATCTTGTTTGTGATTTTTGTCATCTTTGACCATATGTTATTTATATTCTGTGTATTGGTTTTTTTAAATATGTTTTTAAAAGTGGGTATTTAAATCTAATGTGCAAAAAATACACATAGTCAAATGGATTATTCTTTTTGGTAGTAATTTTTTTCATAATTTGCTTAAAATGTTTCTCTATGTATTTATGATTCTAGGAGAAATTCATGAAAATTCATGTGCCAGTCATGGCCCAATGAGTTTGGGGGAACTAGATTTGCAACAGATTTCAAATCTTCCTCTTCAAGCAACACAAGTAAATGAAATTACGTTGGCAGGTGCACATGCAGATCTTGTTCAGGTACCTGAAAAATACCTTTTAGAATTAATTTGTTTGAAAAAATCTTAAACTAAGAATTAGGTCATAAGAAAGGGCATCTATAGCAATAACAATGATAATTCTTTTTGTTGTAACAAGTTTTTTTTCCCAAACATTTATTTATTTTCTGCTTATATATGTTTATTAACTTTTAAAATATACATTTCTTTATGAAACATGTGGAGAGAGAAAAATCAGAATAAATGGGAAAAAAACCACAGGAGAGGAAAAAAAATAGAAGGAAAAAAGCAAAACATAACATGTGTTGATTTACATTCGATTTCCATAATTCTCTTTCTGGATACAAATGGCATTTTCTATCCAAAGTTTATTGGGATTGCCTTTGATCACTGAAAAGAACCAGTCTTTTGTACTTAATTATTGTGTTATAAAAGCTCTTTTGAAAGAACCAAAATTGTGTTCAGTGATGTCAATCTTTTAAATTTATCATTTTTGCATGATGAAAATGCTTGTTTCTGCAGGATAATATTTTGTAGATTCATTCAAAAAGTTTTACATGTTTATTATGAGCAAAGGGTTATATTATCTTCTAAGGGTCATACCAAAGAAAGGTTAGAGAAGAAGTTGTACCTCTTGGGATTTTGTTGGTTTCCATGTTTGTTAGAATACTCATTGTGATGAAAATGTAGTAACACTGTCTAAACTGCCAAATGCAGCTCAGTCATAAACAATTCTCCTTCTCTAACCAGATTTCTTTTGGGTAAGGTTATTTCCTACATGCTAACCTGTTCCAAAACTAAGACAGTGAATATTCCCTTGAAGGAGAGAAAAGAAAAATATAAAAGAGAAGCTCACCAACAGATTCATTCTGTGGCTGTATGTTGAGTTAAGTAGGGCCAGTGAAGGGCATATCTTCCTTCAGGAGCATTTCCACACTGAAGCGGGAGCAGATAGGGCTCACTTTCTGATATATCTTGATATTTGACTTACATAAAACTTTCAGAAATAGATTCAGAAATAGAATAGAAATAAGAAAGTCATTTAAAAATTAAAGTGCTTTTAGTCATGACACAAACTTGACTATCTTTCAACCATCTGACAGTTATTTTGGAGGATTAAAATTCAGTAGAGGTTAAAGGAATTTCATTTCAAAATTGGTCTTAGTATTCTGCATAGTAGCTATTCAACAGAGAGGTACATGCAATTGCTGGAATGGGTATATATCTGAGTGTGTGCCTTAAATTCTCTTTGACCTTACCAAATTCTGGGGAAGGAATTATGGCTGCTGTCAGTTTCAGATGCTGGGTAGGGAGATTCCTAACCAGAAGGTTATTCTGGGAAATAGGTTTGAATTGTAAAAATGGATCTAGGTTTAGGAGATAGTGTGTAGGGGAAATTTGTATTACAGGAAATGAAAAAGTGGATGTACATAATAAGTGATTAATAAATGATTAGGTACTTGTGTTTATATCACCTTTATTCAGTGTACCAATGAAATCTAGAAATGATCCTCAAAACTTTCATTCCAGTCATTTATATTTTCCTTCTATATTATGCATATCATATCTAATGAATAGAATTCAATTCCTTCTTATTTTTTTGCTCATTACATGTTGAAAATGACCAAATGATTGCATATTTTTTAATTGAAACAGCATTTTTAGAAATCAATGTGAAACAGCAATATTGTTTTTTAAAAAAATTTAGGAGAAAGAGAAACAGCATCAAGAAGTTCAACCAGTTGATCGCAAGCCAGTACAAGCCCGTGTAATACGTGTAAAGAATAAGTCAGAAACTTCATTTTCACATCTCCGAGGTAAACCATATTTTTCAGTCATTTCTGTAACAGTCCAATATCAACTCTGGTATGGAACAAATATGTAATTAATTTTAAGTGAACGTGTTTTGCCATTTTAGATTTGGATTTTATAGTGTCTTAGTCTTGGTTGTAAAATATTTCTTCATTCTTGGAAATAAAGAATATCATGTAGTTAATTGTATATTTCTAAAATTATACTTACTAGTATACTAAAGTATACTTACTAGTATACATCATAACTGGAATTTTTTTGTCTTAATTGTGCAAATAGATATATAAGATATGTCCTTTTTATCAGTTTGATTAGGTCATGGTAGTCATTCCTAATACAATGAAATTTAATGAAGATAAAAATAAGGCTTTATATTTGTGTTCAGGAATTCATTGGTACAACAATTGAATGAATGCAATGTGGAAGGACATTTCTTATGACAAGAATATTGTGATTTTAGTGGATGGTGAGCTGAATAAAACTCAACAGTATAAAATTTAGGAATCTGTTTCTATGCATATGTATGCACATATACATGGATATAACATATATTTGTGTATAGGTGTGTGTGTGTATATATATGTGGCATGTACATAGTACACACAACATACGTACACACAACATACATACACACACACACATACACATACACATTTGTGTGTATGTATATATAGATAAAGAGCTTTTTGCCCTTGTGACTTTGTTTATATTCTAGTGGAGAGGAAAAAGTAAGGTTGACCTATTGCTGTTATGATTGGTTTTCCTTTTTTTTGTAGATAGCATAGTATAGTATAGTATGTGTGTTAAGAATCAGAAATTGTAGGGTCATAAGTCACTTCTCAGCCATTTATCACTTGTAGATGAGCCATTTTATTATAGTAGCATTTCCTATATATTAATAACCAGGGATAAAAACTAAACATGATAAGATATTAAATCTCTTGGAAGTGTAAATACCCTTCTTTTGTTATATAAATTTTCTGAAGGATTATTTCAACTTTACCATTAATTTTTCTACAATTCCTCCAACCCTTCGATCAGTTTAAGTATTTATCGAGTTTTAAGTGCACACAGAGTTCCCTTTGTAATATTCTAGCTACCTTACAATTTCTAAGTGGCTGTGACTTATTTAACAATGTAAAATCTTTGTGTTTATATCACCTTTATGCTTGTTTCTGTATCTTATTATATCTTGCTATATCTTCTTTCTGTTTACATTCTTTATTGGTACTAGCAATGAATCATATTCCTTCATTCCATAAGTCTGCTATATATCAAGCATTGTACTAGACAATGGGAATTTAAAGACCAAAGCGAAAGGGTCTTCACTCAAGGAAATTATGTTTTATTGGATGAAACGATTATGCACATTCAAATACAGAAAATTAATTACAAAATATATATTTCAAGAAAAGATAACTCATCATTTCTGAGTGGCAGCGAATTAGAAACTAGACAAGGGATTCTTTTTGATGTCATAGAACTTTTTAACAATATAGTGATACCTACGGGCCCCTTCTTAGCATAATGTTTTAAAATACATAAAATTAAATATATACAATTAGAAAGGAAGCCAATTATATTGAAATTAATTTATCAACTTTAATTTTTTAAAAAAGTTTATAGATCTTAGGTTATGAAGCCCTGAACTAAAGAGAAAAGAATAAATTTATTGAAAGATGGTAGTTTCTAAACTTTGATGTAGCAGCACAGCATTTCATATAAAAACATTTTTGTACTTTCACCTACCTTTTTTGCAAAACAGTCTATGGAAATAATACTTTCTAGCTCATGTTTAATTCATATAAAATGAAGAATTTAGTGCATCTTTTGGAACAACACATAGATTGTAAACATACAGTAAAGATATGTAACAGACATTTGTAAAATAATTGCATTATTATAGATGAACTTTTAAAATGTGAAGTTTCTAAAGCATACTTTCAGTGATATTACTACTTATTTTCTTTTTTTCAGCTACTATTCAAGATCAATAGGAAATCCTACTTTTTACAAATAAGATGTTGCAAATGGCAGTAAAATTTGATAAAGAAGAATTCTTTATTCATTCATTGTCAAAACATAAACTATTTCTGTCAGATGAGGCTTTAAGATTATTTTTGATTCCAACTTTTTTTGGAAAAATTCTTATCCTACCAACTGAGCTTTTTAGGTAGCCTAAGATTCTTATGTTGAACTGTAGAGAAGGTGCCTTTATAGAAGCAATTCTTCCCTGGGAACTCCCTAAGGAGGACATGGGCCCAGGCTCTTCCTCAGCCCTATCTTAAACAAGTAGCCTTATTACTTGTCTTTGTAGTAGTTTCAGCTATTCCTATGAACTTTTCTTCAAACTGCTTATATATAAGCATAAATAGATTTTATTTTACTTAAAAAAACCACTTGAGGTAATAAAAGTTTAAAAGATTTAAATTTAATTATTGAACATTTCAATTGGTTATATATGGCTGTTTACGTTTTTTAAAAGTTGAAGTTTACCAAAGTGAATGATATTAAGAACTAAACTAGACATTATAAATCTTTTAAATTTCACACCAAAAATGTTGGAATTTGTACATTTTATACTCAAAAATGCAGCAACTAGTAGGACAAAACAGGTTACCTGTGTCATGAACCTACAAGGTCATAGTTGTGAATTATATTTTTGTTGAAATTTATCATCTGTTGGACTCAAATTTGGCCTTATGCCATTCTGTATATCCATTGGACTGCATTTACTGTCAGTTGTAGTGAAGTTATTGAATTGCTTTTGTTAACTTTTATTTGAAATTTACTTTGACTGAAAAAATGAATATACTTATATAGAAGGTTTATTAAAATACCAATGAGTTTGATCACTACTTTGCATCTCATTTTTCCTTCCCTCCATTAAGAGAAACGTAACTTGAGGAGAAAGTGCATTCTAAGCTTGCAGGTCAACCTCCCTGATGGGTGGAAAACCATATATAGGATAAAGCTACTAGGGGAGTGTGGTTGGAATGGGAGCGTGTATGAAATTGTCATTTGCTTCACTTTCATTTCCTGACAATCTTTTCTAATGACTTTTCCAAAGTCATACCACTGGTAATAATAGCTAGCCTATATGTAGTATGATAAGATTTATAAACATTTTTATATACATTCTCATCTTCACAATTTATAGCAGAAGAAATGGAAAGTCAAGAAAATATGATTTGCCCAGCGTCACACAGTACAACTAGCCAGCCCTGAGCCCTGAAGCTGGAATGCAGGCCTAGCACTTGTCTCTGTTTCAAAGAGCCTGAGGAACCATCCTGCTTTTTATTAAACCATAACAAAATCCTCAGTTTTAGAACTGTGGAAAAAGGAATTCCAAAAGTAACTTATAAAAAAGTTTAATCAGCAGCAAGGTTAATAGAACTGAAACAATGAGATATTATTGTTGCCCCTTCCCCTCACAGAATATTCTTTTAGTCAATTTTTAAAAAATATTAACGACTTAAAATGGTCAATACATTTAAATATTTTCAATGTTATGCCTAGTTAAATTATTTCTGTATCACATAAATTATCAACTAAAGCTCTTCAAAAATTTGAAATACATTCTTTTTTCAACTTCTCACCACTAGATGGCACTAGTGAATTTAAAGTTGAGATAAATCAGTTTTTTTTTTTTGACAACATTGAATTGATATTTGATAATTCAGTAAATTTTTAAAAAATATGATAAGTAATTATTCTTTTAGTTTCTAGGAGATCTTATTTGTTTCAAAAGCTTTATTTCTGGGAGGAACTTTGACCATTGTCTACTTCACTTCTCTCATGATAAAATGGGGTCTCAGGGAAATTTAGTGACCAAGATTAGAGAATCTTAGATTTAGAGCCAAAAAGGACTTTAACACCTCACCTAGCCAACTCTTTCATTTTATGATGAGAAAATTGAGACCTGGATAAGTTATATGATATATCCAAGTTCATATAGGTAAACATGAAATTATAATTCAATGAATGTAATTCATAATTAATGAACTTCAAAGTATTTAAAAATAAACATTTAATATTTTATATAGTTTAGTTATTCCTTCAATATTACATTTCATTTAAATGACTGAGTTTTTGTATCTGCCGCAGTGAATTAACATCATTTGCCTTCATTCTACTTTCTTTCTGCTAAGTATGATTCTCTAGCAATAATATATTTTCAAGCTGGATTTAAAAACTTTGCATAAAAGATCTCTAGATTAAAATATTGATTTTTCTTTATGACTTTAAAGCTACTCATAACCTGACCCCAAACTACCTTTCTGGATGAATAGGATGAATAGGCCAGCCAAACTTAATGTCCTGAAGTTCTTCACACTCTGTGGTCCTTTGATTTGGTACTCCCTCATGTCTGACATGCATCCCTTCCTCACTTCTGCCTTGTAGAATTTTCTTCAGCTTAAGCATAACCTCTTTTGAAAATTAAAAAAAAAGAAAAGAAAAAATTTGAAATTAATATCATTAATTCAGTTATAAAAACTAATTATCTATTTCTTTTCATTTCATTGTTTTATGTTTTTTCCTTTATTTGCATCCCTTCTTTATTATAAGTATTTACCCTTTCTTTCCTTATAATCCCCTCTTTATAATTCCTTCTTTAAGTTTAGGATTTGTTTTGCTTCTGCCCAATTCTTCTGTGAAACCCTTTGTTTTATTTCCCAATTGTTCTTGTTCCTTCCCTGGATGTATTCTGTCCTCATTTTTACCAGTTCAGATGAAAGTGTGGTTTGAGTGATGCATGTTCCCCCCACTTCTCTCTCTCTCTCTCTCTCTCTCTTTTTTACACACACACACACACACACACACACACACACGCTCTTATATGTGTATCTCCTGACTCTTCATCTTTCCTCTGATGTTTTCCATAGTGAATCTTCTCCTCCTGTCCATTTTATACTTTCAATATCATCAAAACCTAACAAAACCATTTACTGGCATTCTATCTCATTTGATAACCTCTATGATTCTTGATGACATTAGAGTTCTGAAAGGACTCTTTATAAAGTAAACAGTTCATCCTTATAAAGACTCTTCTAGTTGTTCATTTTATGTTTCTCTCGACTTCCATGTTTGTGTTTTTAGAGATCCTGGTAAACTCTGATCTTTTTCATCAGGAATGCTTAGAAAGTCCTGTTTCATTGAAGATCTATTTCCATTTTCTTCCTGTCCCCTCCAACTTTGTTTTTTTGGGGTAAGTTTTCAATTGTAGGTCTTACGTCTTTTGTGTTTTAGAATAACATATATCATATTATTTTGTAGCTTGTTTGATTATTCCTCAGTACTTGAATTTTTTCTTTTTGGCTTCTTGTAATAGTTTCTTTTATTGAAAGCTCTGGACTGACATTTCTAGGAGTTTTCATTTTCATTTTTTCCCTTTTTCTTAGGAGGTGATTCGTACACTCTCTCTGTTTTCACTTTGCCCTCTTATTCTAAAAGTCTTAATAGATTTTTTGAAATATGATATTCAGACTCATCTTTGGTCATTGATTTCAAGTAGGCCAATTATTATTAAGTAATGTCTCCTTGATCTCTCTTTAGGTCACTTTTTAAAGATATCTATATTTTTATATTTTCTTATGTTTTAAAATTTTTTTGACATTTTAATATTTTATGTCTTGGAATCATTAATTTCTCTTTGATCTCATTTTAACTTTTAGAGAATCTGTTACTTGGGTAAGATTTCATACTTTATACAAGGAACAAGAAGGTGATGAAAAAAGAAATGGATCAATACTAGTATTGATCCCATTATTTGCTAGTATGTATATTTGCTGTAGACAGATCTTCCTCTTCATCCCCTCTAGTCTTCTCACACGTTGGGCTTTATCAGTTATTCTTAAAAGTTCTCTCCTTTTAATTCCATCTTTGATTTGCCCTCTGAAACTGAAGTTATATTCATGACTATTCACTCCCCAATTTTACCTTCCCTCTCAACTGTTTCATATCTCCTTCTCTTGTTGCTGCCTATTTCCCTATTAAATTAGACAGGAATGAGGAGAAAAAATAACCTCCTTTATCCAATTCAGGTAAGAGTTAGATTCATGAGATGACTGTTCTCCTTTCCCTCTCTTCATCCTCTTTTCCATATTTGTGTGTTTTTCTTTTGAATTTCTCAGTCGTAGCAATAGTAAGTTTCTACCTTTTCTTCCTGATTTTTCTCTAGTGTGTATTTTTTTCTTTCCCTTTTGTTTCCTTTCCTAAAATCATCAAAACAACAGAACCTATACCCATATCCATCTCTGTTTTTCTTTACTCACTCACAGAGTTGGTGTGAGATTAACTAAGAAAATTGTAAAGCCCTTTGTACAGTGCTTGACACATAGTCAGCACTTAATAAATGCTTCACAATTAATGGCTATAGTTTTCTCAGTAAATTAAGTGTGTGGTCCTCAGCTTTACAAGGGAAAGGAGTGTAAGTATGGCGGATATGGGGAGAAAAGAAAAAACTTGGAATATCTCCTGGAGAGTGAGATAATTAATAAAAAGATTGCCTTCTTGCAGTGAGGGCCCATTTGAAATTAAATAATCTGTGTGCATAGTTAGCATGGATGTGTCACTTCTTCCAGCTTTTTTCATTAACTCATTAATAGAAGTAGACAAGGTAGACAGAAATAATTGATAATTGGCAAGAGATGAATTGGGTGCAAAGATTTGAGAGTAGATGACAGTATAGAATTAAAGTGGCTAACTATAGGGTCAGGACTAAAATTACATGTACACAAATATATGTATATATATTTGTATGCTTGAGTCCTTCATTTTCACTTAGAGAGAGAGAGACATCCAGACAGATAAACTAACTGCCAGAAAAGAAAAAAAGTGGCAAAAAGGATTTGAATGTAACTAAATGAAACAGTATGTTTGGTTATTTTGTCAGTCAAGAAAGAAAGCAAGATTTAAATTTCAGGCTCCACTTGACACATAGGTATTTTTCAAAACTTATATCAAGAATAAAACTCTTGATTGATGAGGAACAGAATCAGGTTTTACTACTTTATTTCACTAAGATCTGATAAACATTTAACAACTACATGGTACTAAAAATAGTGTATATATAATGGATACAGTGTTCTTTATGAAAACTTGCTCTCTATCTTATTTTTCATGTGAATATTTGTGATAAACTTGAATTTATTTCCTTTCAGCTTGGATAGGGAGAGAGAGAGAATTGGAAGATTTACTGTATGCTCAAGGACACAGGGAAAGAAGTTGGGGATCTCTGCTAACATCAATTAGCCAGTATAACATTAAAATATACAATTTTAGAGCTGGAATAGCCCTTAGAACCTCAGCCAATTCTTTTACTTTTTTTTTTAACTTTCAAATTGTATTTTTAGTTTTAGTTTGAAATACTCTTCTTTCAGGTGTTCTTTCCCTTTTGAAAAAGCAAGAAATATGATAGCCATTATATATATGAAGTCAAGAAAACATTATATATGTTCCAGATGGAGAAAAAGCAAGAAAAATAGACTACAAGAATACTTCAATCTGTGTGCTGAATCCATTAGTTCTCTATCTGAAGATAGATGGCATTTTATGGTATGAAAATTGAGTTATGGTAGATCAGTGTATTGATTAGAGATTCAAAATTTTTCAATTTTTTTTTTTTTTACAATATTGTTATTGTAGAAATTCTTCTGGTTCTGCTCACTTTACTATTTATCAATTCATATAAATCTTCCTAGGTTTTTCTGAAGCCATTCCCATTATCATCTCTTCCAGGACAATAGTTTTCTGTCACTTTTATAAACTATAACTTGTTCAGCCATTTCCCAACATCCTCTAAATTTCCAATTTTTTACCCCCACAGAAAGAGCTGCCATAAATATATTCATATATCTGGTTCCTTTTGTTTTTTCTTTGATTTTTTTGAAGCATAAACTTAGTTTGAGAATTACTGGGTCAAAGAACACACACAGTTTTGTAGTTTTTTGGTAATAGATCCAAATTACTTTCCAGAATGGTTGCACTAAGTCACAGTTTCATCAACAACAAGAACATTTTAGTACTACAAATTTTTATATGTTGTTCCATTGTCATTATTTTTAATGATGTTTGATGGCTTGTATGGTTTATTCTTTGACTCACTTATTCTTTAGGATTCGATTATTTAGTTTCCAATTAATTTTTAATCTATGCTTCTGAGGCTCTTTATTGAATGTAATTTTTCTTGCATTATTTCAGTTTTTCTAAAATTCTATTCCTCTTCTTAACTTCTATCTTGTTTATTTATAGCTAGATTTATCTAGGTCCAAAAAGGATAAATTGAGTTCCCCTCACTAATATAGTTTTATTTTCTATTTCCTTTCTGTTCTGGGCAGAATACTTTCTGTGTCCTATTTTTATTTTCTGTAATTCACTTAACTTTTCTTTCAATAATTTGGATGCTATGCCATTTGGCACATATATGATCAGTATTGATAAAAGTTCATTTTCTGTTTTAGCAAAATTTAGTTTCTTTCATTATCTCTTCTAATCAGTTTGTTTTTGCTTTTACTTTGAGATGATTGCTACGCCTACCTGTTTTACTTTAGCTGAGGCAAAAATAGATTCTTCTCCAGTCCTTTAATTTTGTGTCTTTCTGTATCCAGTGTGTCTGTGCAAACAACATGTTCAGTTCTGATTTCGAATCCATTTCTAATCCTTTTATTTTTTGGATTAATTCATCCCATTCACATTTATAGTTATGATTATTTCCCATCTTATTCTCTTCTATGTAGCCTTTTTTTTACTCTATCTCTTCCTCAGAAAGTCTGATCTGCATGTGAACCACTATCTCTCCTTTCATCACCTTTTCCCACTTTGTTTCAAGTGAACCCTTTTCCTCATACTTCACTTCTGGGTAAGATGAATTTCTCTATTTGGCTGTGTGTGAATATATATTCTTCTTTCCTGTAAGAGGTTCAAATGAAAATAAATTTCAAGCATTTCCTACTCTTCCTCCCAGTTTTTCCTTCCATTGTAAAAAGTTTTCCTTTTGTATCATTTTTATGTGAGATATTTTCCCCCTTGCTTTTTTCCTTTTTTCCTCCCATTGCATGTCTTTCTTACTCTTCCATTCTTTTTTTTTTTTAAAAGATTATCCCAACATAGTAGATTCACACATTTATGTTTTCTTTCTAACTTCCCTAATGATAATAAAGTTTTTAGGGATTACCTCTACAGTCTGGTTCCATACAGGAATTAACAGTTTAACCATGTTAAGTCCTTTAAGATTTTTAACTCATTTTTCACCTTACTTTTTCATCAGGAATGTTGGAAAAAACCTTTATTTCATTAAATGTTCACTTTTTTGTTCCCTTTGGAATTGTATCCAGTTTTTCTGTGTAGGTTATTTTTGATTGTAATCTGAGCTCCTTTGTGTTTCTAGAATATTGTATTCTGTCTTCCAATCTTTTAGAATAGTAGCTGCTAAATCTTGTGTGATCCTGATTGTGACTCCATGGTACTTAAATTATTTCTTTCCAAATACTTTTAGTATTTTCTCTTTAACTTGGTAATTCTGAGTTTTGACTGCAATATTCCTGGAAGTTTTCATTCTGGGATTTCTTTTAGGAGTTAATTGGTGGATTCTTTCCATTTCAATTTTTCTTTCTGGATCTAAGATATCTAGATAGTTTTCCTTTATAATTCTTGAAATATAATGTATAGGTTTTTTAAAAAATTCATTTCAGGTAGTCATTAATTGTTATATTATTATTCTTTGATCTATTTTCTATGGTAGTTCTTTTTCCTATGAAATATTTCACATTTTCTTCTTTTTTTTTTAACCTATAGTATTTTGGCTTTCTTTTACTGTTTCTTGATGTCTCATGGAATCGTTAGCTTCCACTTGACCAATTCTAATTGTTGATGAGTTATTTTACTGTTTGTCCAATTTTGATTTTTAAGATGTATTTTCTTCAGTATTCCTTGTGTTTTTTCAAGTTGCTAATTCTCTTTGTATAATTTTCCTATACATTTCCTTCATTACTTTAATCAATTTTTTTCTCTACTGTTCTTATTTAATTTTTAAAATATCTCTTTTGCCTTTAAAAATATTTAAGACTTTCCTAGAATTCTTTTGGCACTTGTATCTGGTTTGTTTTTCTTTGAAACTTTGTAGATGTTTTCAAGTCCATATTTTATTCTGAGTTTATGTCTTCATCTTCCTTGTCACCACAGTAGTTTTTTAAATGGTCAGGTTCCTTTTTTGTGGTTGACTCATTTTTCTTTGGCCCATTTCTTGACTTTGGATTTTATGTTAGAGTTGGTTATTCTGGGAATATATGTGGATGTCTAGCTTGAGCATCAGATTCTTATGTTTTTCTGTTCTTCCTGTTCTGTTCTTTTCTGTTTTTCTAAGGTCTAGTCTCTTTCTGATCTGTACTCTAAACCTTACATACAGAGAACTCCTGCTTCTTTCTGATTGCAACTACTTCTTTCCATCCTGGAAGTGTGACTTAGGACCAAATAATGGGTGACAGAGCTGCCAAAAAGCACCAGATCCCATATTCAGTCCTAGTTCTGGGATCTCTTGGAATCTCTTTCCAATAAGATTTTAAACCCCCTTTACCATTCCTGGGGTGGCTGCTTTTAGTAATATTGCTTTTGCTGTATAGGTGCTCCTGGCCAGCCCCCGCCCCTTTGTTTTTCTCTTTCTAAGCTCTTCTAGGCAGGAAAAAATGACTTATTGTGACTTTTTAAATTGGCTTTCTCACTCACAATTCAATTTGATGTATTTTATTAAAGTTTTAATAGAAGGATGTGTTGGGGAAACTTGGAAAAAAATGTTCTTGTTACTCTGTCATTGTGATTTTGCCTCCACTTTCTTATTCTTTGGAGGAAAATTTACTTTAGACTCAAGAAATGATAAATGATCTACCTACAATTATAACTATTAACTTTAGCAGAACCCGAATTAGAAGCTGTGTTCTAATGATTCTTCATCTAATGTTCTTCCATTATAGTAGTAGTAATGTTGGTGATGATGATGATGATGATGATGATGATGATGATGATGATAATAAAGTTGGTACTTATAGGGTGCTTTCAGATTTGCAAAGCACTTTAAAAGTATTGTTTTACTTAATCCTTTTATAACTAAACAACATGATTCAGTAAGAGCCAGATACAATGATTTAGTCAGATATCCTACATGTAACTCCCTTGTTTTGTGTCAGTTATACCAACATGTGTATGGTGCAATAGGATTATGACAAAGATGGTCTCCACCAGATAGGAACAGAAATGTATGTATCTAGTGAGAAAGTTAATGGTTGTATCTAGTGAGAAAGTTTCAGAGTTAAAAGGTTAATTAAGAATTGAGAATGTGTATGTGTGTGTACACGCACATATATACATATATGTATATTATATGCATATTTGCATATCAAAAAACTATTTAATAATTATATTCATTATACTTCTTTTAGTTTAACAGTTGTGAAATACCTGTTAAAATAATGTCCTTAAAAAATAACAGTATTTTAAAAAACCCAACTTATTGAAGTGTTCCTTTTTAGTTTCTAAACTTTCATAAAATTAAAAATTGTATAATCACTAAACATTTAAAAACCCTAATTTTAACATATACTAAATATTTATTAATATATTGTGATTTACTTTCATTATTTTCCTTATGTTATTTAAATATTAACTGAAATTATTATTATCTTGAATCATATTTTATGATCATACTTTGTGCTTCTTGACATATAGTCTTTCAGTTTTGGAGTAAAAAAAGCTACCATCTTTAATCACATTGTAAGTTATCTTGTGAACATCTCTGAAAGGTGAAGAATCAATAGTTTATGTTGACCTGTATTTATGGAGAAACCTTATACTTAAGCTTTATTTTTATTCATTTGCTCATCTAAATTTCACTTAGCATCATAAGCTTTGTAAGGACAATTTATGGCTATTTTGTAGGGACAATTTTTAACTCCAATCAGAGGCATAACTCCTTGCAAGACTACTGCAAAGCTCTTAGAGAAACATTTACCATGTAACATTCTTAGAAATGAGATTTTATACCCCACTGAACTGAAAGTAGACTCTGAGCTTTTGATAAATATTTTTCATTTAATCTGCTTATTGACTGCTTTTCAGCCTGCATTGCAGTTATATAGAGAAAGCCCATTATCTGGGAACATTTTAGATCTGAAATAATTTCTCAAATTATAATGTGATCATAACTAGAAATATTTGAGTAATACATTTACTTTATAGCATGGATTTCCAAAACCATTAGTTTTTGTTTTTGCCAAATTTATTCATACAAATTAAATACATCATTGTAAACAGTTAACTTCCTTGGTGCTATATACATTAATTTTTGAATAAGAATGAAAAATGATCTCATATATAGGAAATCACTAGAAAACAAGAACTAGACCATTTTATACACAAGAATAGGAGCATTAAAGAATTTCTGTTGAAAAGTAAGTTTCAGGACGGGAAAAAAAATATTCTGTTCACTGTAAACACGACACCAATGGGAATAAGGGCCAGTTCAAGTTCTAAGTTACCATTACTTTGGGTAATAATTTCAAGCTGTAAGGCACAGCTGTATAGGCCCAGCCAGACAAGCTATCATAGAAATGCTTTGATAGCATGGGGCCCTTAAGTGTCAGGATATAGAAAAGGCAGCAGTTGTTGGCTGTGAAAACAGTCTGATACAAACCAGATGGGAACTAACTTGATGGGCAACACAAAGGAAAACAATTGGCTCATTCAACAAAGTCAGGCCTGAGCCCCAGAGAATTAACAGAAAACAATAATAGTCAACCAAAGTTGAGGCAAACAAGAAACAGCCATGTGGCTATGATTTAAAGAATTATTTTTCCTTAGACTAAACAAAGTTATAATTTCTAATTCTCATATTCATAAATTGCTAATTTACAGGTCTTCGAAAGCCTCCTTTAAAATTCATCTATACAACTTTTGATTTCATAACACCAAGAAAACTATATAGGCCATTGAAACAAATTTTGTGGTGCTTCCTGTAAAGTGCTAAGGACATAGACCAGTTGCCCAGTTATTTTAGGAAACTGACAAATTTACAAAATGATTCAGTGTGCTAACTAATTAAAAGAAAAATACCTAGTATAATATACATGCATCTAGCTATGTTTAAATCTAATCTTTGTTTTAAAATAGACAGAATCCAATAGTCATAAGGTCTTCTGTGGAAATGTTTCATTTATATTATGAGTTTTTTTCCTTCATTGAATGGAACAATTTTGTTATAATAACAAAAAGTAATCATTATCACTTAACTATGGCCTTTTTAAAAAAGATTCATAACTTGAAAAGCACCTTTTTTTTTTAAGGCAACTGAGTACTATATAATAAAGATCATCAATTAAATTTAAAGGAATTTTTGGCAATAAAATTTCATTTTAAGATTTCTACAGGAATTTAGTCCATAACAGATAAAATATTTATACTATATGATGTACATAAAAGAATTTTATAGAAACATTTTGGTAAAAAATAATTTATGGCAAATTATATTTTCTTCATCTTGAAATAAGCCAGACTTCTCATTTTTAAGATTGGTTCAAGGAGGCCATGTGCTATAACTTGCCATTGTTTTTATGTAAAGGATTTAAGCATAGTTGATTCCTATTCAAAACACATAAAATTTATATTCACAATTTTTAATAAAAAATCATAAGCAGCTTTGTAATTTAGTGTTCATTGCCATCTGCTAGTATGATAAGAATGCAAACATCCTCATTTGTAAAATGATGGAGTTGGAATAAATGATCTGTGAACTAAAATTGGAAATATTTTTACTAATAAGTATTTCCACTGTAGTAATGGAATATCAGAATATTTACGGAGAAGTGTTTTAATACAGTGGGACAAAATTAGGTTTTCTGGTTTAGCTTTGCTGTTTTACTTAAAAATTTTTTCTCATTCTGAAATTAATAGGTCATGTGATTATAAAGCAGGTTGAAAGATTAAATAATAGGAAGTAAGAAAGCTCTTTGGTCTAAAAAGGAGAAATTTAGAAGTTTTATTTCCAGGGTTTTTGTAATAGTTTGCTCTATGTCTTGGTCACATATCATAGATTTCTTTACTAAACTAAAAACATAAATTACATGAAAACAAGAGAAAATGGGATTCCTAAAAAGTCAGCTTTATAAACTTTGGCAACTGCATATTATATTTTTAAATTGTTGTTTGTTCTTTTCCTTAGTATAACAGTACTTTTTGCCAAATTGGTTTGCATGTGCAGACTTTTCTGACATGAAGGTTAAACAGTTTATTAACACAAACTATCCCAGATTTATAGGAAATAGAAAAGAAAAGCTAAGAAAAAGATACTTCTTTGAAACTTTTACCTAGAAAGTTATTAAGAATAAATTGTTCATTTGCTGATTAATTCTCTGAACTAAGAAAATCTTTTTCAACACTTGGATTCAAATCTTTTACAACTCTAGCGAAGGAAATTTAATTTGTATTTGTGGGAGTGATTTCATTTAATCTGCACATAATAAGCACATACAGCACTATATTTATTCCTATATTTATTTTGATGATAAAATTTAAAATGGTTTAACATTGCTATATTAACATGCTATATAAACCAGGTTCTCATAATAAAATGTTATATTTCTGATGCTACAATCTTTAAATCATCCTAGTATTTTAATAAATTCTGCATAGAAAATTCAGGTAATACTGTTATTTTATTTTTATCTTTTTAAATAGTATTTTATTTTTCCCTAGTTACATGCTAAGAGAAATTTTAACTTTCATTTTTACAAAATTTTGAATTTTTCTCCCTCTCCCTTCCCTATATTTCTTTACTCTGAAGTTGGTAGGCAGTTACTATTATATTTTAATCTGAATGAAAGGGATGAATATAGGAAATACTTCTAGGCTGTTTAATAAGCATTTATGGGAGAGTTACTAAAATATACAAGTAGCTATGAAAATGATTACTTCATACCAGAGATGTTACTCAGACAATGTATGTTGCTAGAATCAGGTGTTAGTGTTAACTGGGAAATATTTAACAAATAAATTAAAATACAATAAAATGTAGATGACATTATATTTCAAAATTTAAGTCAATATGCTGTCCACAGAGATCTTTGTGACCCGTTTCTTTTTTAGTTTGGCAGTATTGCTTTACTGAGAGAGGTGACTTGAATGTTAGAAGATAGTGAAGATGTCATACTTTTCATAATGATATAGTCAGTCAATAGCAAGCATTTATTAAGTACTTATTCTATGCCAGGCCCCATGCTAATATGAGGGAGATGGATAGAAGCAAAAAGAAAGTTAATCCTTATCCTATAGGAGCTTATAATAAAGGAAATAAAAAGAATACTCAAAACCTATTTCATAGATTTATTTACCAATATAAGTGAGAAGTCAACAGAAATAGAGGATAAATTATAAAACATTGTTTCTACAGTCATTCAGTTACATCTGAACTTCATGACTTCATGGACCATAGCAAACCAGGCTCTTCTCTCCTCCATTATCTTCTGAAATTTTTCCCGATTCATGTTCATTGCTTCCATGATACTATCTGTCCAACTTATCCTCTATAGTGTTCTGGTTGGTTTTCTGAAGATCTCTGGATCAGCCTTCTTTTCAGTAGAGTAATCACCAGGAGAATAGCCAGATGTTAAAGTCCAAATTCTTTATTGTCTCCTTGCCTGGGGCTGGGCAGCTTTCTGGAGACCCTTTCAGACCAGCCTTGGTCTCATTGGGAGAAGTGCAGGAGGCTAGGCCAGCCACCATGAGGCAGATGAAGATGGAATGACTCTGTCTCTCAGTCCCACCTTGGCTGAGTTTGTCCCAGCTTGTATGCTCTATTATGATTAGATCATTTACAGTATACTGAGTATATAAACCAATCATTATATCACTAGGAACCATTATTTGTTGTAAGATTAAATCAATCATACTGAACTAGAGAGTTATTAAGCATCATGCTAAACTAGATAACCATTGTCTTATCAGTTCCACTGACTTAACACCTTGTAAGAATCCTGGTTTCAGAGTTCTGGCCCATAACAGTCCTCTACTGTCCCCTTCTCCTGTTTTTTTCAGTCTTTCCCAATGACAGGGGCTTTTCCAATGAGTCCTGTTTTCTCACTATTTAAGTTTCAGCTGCAGTATTTGACCTTCCAATGAATAGTCTGAATTAATTTCTCTTAAGTATTGACTGATTTGATCTTATTGTCCAAAGGAACTTCAAAAGTCTTTTTCAACACTACAATTTGAAAGCATCAGTTTTGTGGTACTCGGCTTTCCTTGTAGTTTAACTCTCATAGATATACATTACTCTTTGAAAAACCATAGTTTGACTGTATAGACTTTGTTAGCCAAGTGATGTCTCTGCTTTTTAGTGTGCTGCCCAGATTTGCCATAGCTTTCCTTCTAAAGAGCAAGTGTCTTTATGGCTGAAGCCCAAGAATATAAAGTCTGACACTGCTTCCATTTCTTATCCCTCTATTTGCCAGAAAGTGATGGGATCCAGTTATCATGATCTTAGTTTTTTTTTTTAATATTAAGCTTCAAGTCATGTTTTTACACTCTCCTCTTTCACCCTCGCCAAGAGGCTTCTTCACTTTTTTTCTCTCCAGAATGATATTGTCTATATATATATATAAGATATTAATATTAATTAACAGAATAGCACTTAAATATCTTAAATAACAGAATATCACTTAAATATCTCAAATAATCCAATGGAAACAAATAGATCTAGGTGTAATGAAGAGGATTAAGAATTAGTCAAAATATAGCTGGCGTTTGGGGGAAAAACATATTTCACATATTTTAGGTTTAGGGTTAAAGTAAAGAGAAATAGCAGCTCTGCAGAAATGAAATTCTAAGGATCATAGAATTTAGAGCCAGAAACCTTGGGGATTACCTACTTCAACCCTTTCATTTTAGAAATGAAGAAATTGAGGCCTAGGGATAAGGTTGGGGGAGGCTAATCCAAGGAGCAGCAGAGCAGAGATTATAGCTCAGGTCCTATTACTAGAAAACCAGTGCTCTTTTCAATAATATTCTGGGCTTAGAAATTTGAAGATTTCCAAAATGGTTATACTATAGAAGGGAGTAATATGAATGTAAAAGGGCAGATAAAAAAGAACAAAAGAAAAGGGACTTAGCTAAGAATGAATATAAAAACATTTATTCACTATAAAAGAATATATATTGTGAGGAGAATAGCAAATTAAAGAAGCCCAGAACAATCTGAGATTTGCCAAAATTAAAGTTTTTGCACACACATAGGTATAAAATATGTATTTACATATATTTGTTTGAAGCAACTGTTTAAAGCAAAAAGGACATAGAAAAGGAAGAAGTCTCAAAATAAAAGAAAGGGAGGGTTAAAGCCCAAGATGGTTGAACACATTTAGATTTTATAAATCCTGATAAATTATATCTCACAGATCTGAAAAACCTGAAGATATAATTGTTCTTAAACTGCTTTTGCAGAAAAGATGCTAGTCAATAAAAGGATTAAAAAAATTGCTATGCAGCTAAAGGATTATTTGAAACAATAACATGACTTTTTTTGTTGATCATATCAAAATTAGTTGTATGATTCGCAAGCATGGAAGCAGAGAAGATTTCTGGTATTAATATAACAAAAGGAACCAAGTTCTCCCTCATAAAATCCAGCAAAAACCTGAAAATGGTACCAGATTGAATAATGATCCAAAGAAAAATAATAGACTTCTCTAGTCCTTGTCTGCACACTCAAACACACACAGCTCTGAGTGTTAAGAGGAATCTTTCTTTCATAACAGACCAATGAAGGAAGGGCAAGCTAGTGTCAGGAACCTCAGAAATCTGGAACAGGCTTACCATCCTCTTCTGATATTCTTGGATTTGGAAAATCAGTGCCCAGCCCTTGTACAAAGACTCAAATTAGAAACTGAGACTGGAAATACAAGTAAGAAGGAGGAAACTAACCCAGAAACAAAACTATATGCTAAAAAGAAGTCGTAAACCAAGAAGAAAAGAGAGAGACACTATAAAACTGCAAGCATAGTCTCAGAGAAAGAAAAAAAATTGGTTTATGGACTTTAGTAATGCCTGGAAATAGTAGAAAAAAAGATGAAATTTAAGACTGTAACATGGGGATGGGGTGAGAAAAAGGTGAGAATTGAAAGGAGAACATGGACCAGAAAATAGAAAATCTTGCTTAGGTAGTGCGTACCCTTAAAAACAGAACAGAACAAACAGAATTCAGTGTCTCCAGGGGACAGAAACAGAACAAAGCCAAAAGATTGAAAAAATGGAATAACATGTGAAGTACCTATTTCCAAAAGAATCATTGGAGTAAATTGTAGTAAATTTGTAGTAAGTTTCTCGGAAGATCTTATAAATAAGATGTATAGGAGAACAAGAGCCTTTCCCCAGTAGAAAAATGGCCAAGTAATATGAGCAGGCAATCAAAAAAAAAATCCTCAAAAGAAATCCATTGCTGTCAACTATTAAATGAAAAAATGTTCTATTGCTAATAAGAGAAACATAAACACCTCACGCCTATCTGCAGAGATGGCAAAACATAAAATTAAAGGATTTTACGCTAAATCACTCTAATGCCCTTTTGGTAGAGCTATGAATTCATCTAACCATTCTGGAGAGCAATTTGGAACTGTACCTAAATAACTAGTCTCTGCATCTTTTTTGACCCAGTAATAATTCTATTATAGATCAATGGCAAAAAAAATCAGAGCGAGGGAAAAGACCCATATGTACAAAATGTATCAGTCATTCTTGTCATGGATTTAATTATCATCTCCATGCCCATCAGATTTGTATATCTAACTCTAGTCTCTCTCCTGAGCTTCATTCCTGTATCACTAGTTGCCTATTGAACATTTCAAATTATATATCCTTAAGATATCTCAAATTAAAAACATGTAAGATGGATTTTGTTTTTTTCCTTCAAACCTGCCCTTCCAAATTTCTCTTTCTATGGGTGGAGTCACATTCTTCTGTTGCCCCAAGTTCATAAGATTCACTTTTATCTTTAATTGTCCACCTATATTCACCCTACATATCCACACCACACCTTGCCATTTCTGCCTCTACAGTAGCTCACATTTTTGTTGATTGAATTTGATGATTGATGATGAAACCTTCAACTCGGTTTTACTACTTCAAATATCTCTCTACTTCACTCCATCCCTCATGCCATTGCTAAAATGATTTTCCTTAAGCATAAATCTGACCATATCTTTCCCTACTTAGTAAACTTTAATGGTTTCCTGTTTTCTCTAGGATAAAAAGTTAAATTTCTTTGTTTTGCTTTTAAAATCTCAAATACTTGACCTCTAACCAATTTTTCCATCTTTATTGTTCTTTAGTGTCTTTTACATTCTTGCTCGTAGAGCATCTTTTTGTTGGTGGATCTGCCTGCCTCAAATGTCTCTCCATTTGCCTAAAATGTAGATCTGATCATGTTCTCTGCCCTCCTCCTTCCTACCCTTCCCCCTTTCCCCCAATCCATCTCCTGTCCCAGCCCAAACTGCCTTCAGGAGCAGATGCAAAATGCTTTGTTCAATGTCTAAAGCTCTTTATTACCTAGCTCTCTCTTACTTTTTCAGTCTTCTTTACACCGTACAGCCTGATATATACTTCTTGATTCAATGATGATGGCCCTTGAGTATTCAAAAAAACAATTTCAGCTCTGGGCATTTTTCTGGCAGTTTCCCACACTTTGAACGCCTTGCCTCCTCTCTAATGATTGATTTCTTTGATTTCTGTTAAGTAACAACTAAAATCCCACCTTGTGCAGGAAATCTTTCCTAATTCCCCTTTATTCCAGAGTTTCTCTCTTTTAATTTCCTGTTTATATTATATATAGCTTGCTTTGTATATATTTGTTTTCATATTGTCTCCCTTGATAGATTGTAAACACTTTGAGAACAGCAACTGTCTTTTCCCTCTTTTTATATCCCCAGTACTTAGTATGTTACCTGGTATATCATAGGGACCTAAAAAGTGTTTATTGATTAAATTTAGCAAAACTGGCTTTTCCTTTGTTTTTTAGACATGACCCTATCTCCTGTCTAATACCTTTGCTCTAATTGTCTCTCTTGTCTGGAATCAACTACCATCTTAACTGTGAGATCTTTCCTCATTCTTTCAACAACCAGATCCTTCCTCCTAAACTATTTCAATTAACTTTTTATTTATTCTCCATTTGTTTATTTTGTATATGCTTCTCTATATCCTTGTCTCTCTCTTTAGGATGTAAGGTACTAGCAAGTAGAGAGTAATCTGTCTTGCATTTTTATTTTAAGCACCTGGCATATAGTAGGTACTTATTAATTGTTTATTGGTTGACTGATTGTAGCATTTGTTCAAAAACCTGAGGATCCTAGCTACTAAAATTATTGGGTAAAATTGGAAGGCAGAATGGTAGAAATTAGGTTTAGACTAATTTTTCACACTTATTATGATAAACTCATATGGATACATGACTTAGATATTAAAAAGCCAGCTTTTAAACAGGTTAGAGAAAAAGGGAAAGAGAAACCTTTCACAATTCTGAATGGGAAAGAGTTCATGATCAAACAAGGAATAGAAAGAATTACAGGAGATAAAACAGGCATTACAAAAAATTGGAAGATTTTTTTTCCCTCTACAAACAAATCAATTCAGTTAGAAGGGAAGTAGTTAATTGGAACAGCAAACTTCTGAAAAGGATATAGAGAATTGAGCAAGCAAGAGTTAGTTCCCAAAAGTAAATGGTTATGATTAAATGGGTAGTTTTCAAAAGAAGAAATAGTGGCTAATAGGAAATAAATAACAGCTAATAGGAAAAAAATTTCCAAATTGCTTATAATAAGAGAAATAAAACAACTCTAGTTTCACTTAATATTTAACAGATTAGCAGAGATGACAGTGAAAATAACGATTGTTTGAGGATTTGTGGTGGGCATTAATGTGCTGTGAAGTGGTCTAATCATCCCAGAAAACATTTTGGAGTTATATCTCCAAAGTCACTAAAACATACATTCTCTTGGAGCCAGAGATACCACTGTTAACATATACTTTGAAGAGGAAAAGAAACAAGGAAAAGAACCAGCTGGAATTGCTAAGCAAATTATGTGTGTGTATTAGCATATATAGTATAATGTAGTATATACCTCATATGTTATATATATAACATGGTATATGCTATCTATATACACACATATGTATGCATATATATGCATATGTATATGAATATATATTATTGCATTTTAAGAAATGACAAAAGGTAATAGATTCAGAAAAACCTGAGAAGACTTGTATGAACTGTTGCAGAATGGAATGAGCAGGGCCAGAACAACTTTTGTAATTGATGAGGTGCAAATGATGAGGTTAGTGATAGTTGTGATGAGATGTAAGAATTGGGTTGGGAAATCACCTTTGGTCAGAGCAGGTCCTATGAGAAAGAATTTGCAAACCCAAAATTTGTGTGGCAAAAAGGTATTTATTGACATTGAGAAGCCAGCTTTGCTAGGAAGACAGACTTCTTAGTGGGCAAACCTGTTAGGAAGATAGCAAAGGTTAACACTGAGAAGAGAATATTTTCACAAGTGGGTATGGTCTTATCTAAGATGTCTGCAAAAATACCTGGACATGTAGCCCTAGATATATTGGGATTTGTTTTGATCTTTGGCCAAGTCAGGAGCCAACTACTGAGAGACTGATTTTCAATTCAGTTTAAAACTGAATGAGATTATTTAAGTGGGAGTTGGAGGTACTGTTTGTGGCAATTCAATGGAGTGTGATTAGCCAAGATCTCCAATTGAATGAAACCACTTAACTGGGAGTTTACAGGTTTTTCCCAGGGTCTGAGAGTCCCCCTGAAGGGAACACAGTTTACATCTGGGGCCCCCCAAAAGATCTCAGTTTATGTCATTCCCCCCTCAAACAGTCCAAGCAGTTCCCCAAATTTATTTGGGGTAAGAGGACGAAGTTTCATCTTCTGTAATTGCTTCAAGCTTACAAGGGTCATAGAATTGTCCCTACTTTCACTGGAAGTTCAGGCCAGGAGGGGAAGTGTGAGATCTGAAGACAGCAGCAACAGCAGCATCTAAGGAAGCCCGGAGGAAACAAATCTCAGGAGCAGATTAAAAGTGGGGTGTCATCCAGGGTGGAGATGGTGATGTTTGAGAATGGGCCTTTGCAAAAAAAAAAATTGCATTAGGAACTCTCTGTGGACTGCTTTAAGGATGCTGATAGCCCACCCAACAATGCTGAAAGCCCCCACTGCCCACAGAGCTCCCTAGCTGAAAGGCTAAAGGGGAGTTAATTACTGGCAGGGACATCAAGAAAAGCCTAAGAGAAAATCCTAGTGGCAAAGTTCTCATCCTTAGAGTAGGAAAAATTAAGTAGAAGAGTTAGAGAGAAAGAAGGACGCAGACAATTTATCCTTCTTTCTCCAGTGTGTTCTTACAAGTAAAAGCTGGACTATATGTCTCTCTGCAAGGAGCTAGCCAGGCTTAGCAAGAGCCTTGATACCTCCAGAGCCTTCTCAGAACTGTAGGGAAAAACTTCTACCCAGTTAGTAAAGGTGTTAAAATCGAAAGCAATTTGAAACCCCCTGTAAGGGGGCATTTGCGTAAAGTCTATTTGCTAATCTTCCCCTGGGTATGTACCTCTTCTCTGAACAGGTTTCAGGAGAGGAGGAGGTCTAACAGCTCCTTTAGGATTTCCTTGGGCACAAATTGGGCAGGCCTGGAAGACATGCCAGATTGTTTTTCCTAGCTTGTGACCAGTGAAAATAGGTTTCACCAGAGATTGGAGAGCATTTCTTCCCAGGTGTGTAGCCTGATGCAGACAATTTCCATTGACTTTCCTCTAGGATTAAGAGTTGGTTTGAAGGTTTTTGAAACCAGCCAGAAGGAGAGTTTTCTGCAAGGATTTTTTCTGTGAATTATAGGAAGGGGGTGTCTAGCAGGAGAGCCTCCTACTTGCAAGCCACTGATGCCTTTGGCTTCTAAAATGCTCTGAACCCAGTGGTGGCTTAGAACTGCTAATGGCTGTCCCAAAGTTAGTTTTGAGGCCTCTTCAATTAAAAGGGCTGTGGAAGCCACTGCTCTGAGGCAGGAGGGCCATCCTAGGGAAACTGAGTCCAATTTCACTGAGAAATAGAGAACGGGTCTGGGATAGCTCAGGGTGTGGCCCTGCCTTTCAGGATTGCAGATCATGATAAAATGCAGTAAAGTGGCTCCAAATCTCTTAACCCTGTAGCTAAAAGTTTGTGGTTAAGAAATCTCTCATTTCTGGTTAAGGCTGGAGCGGAGAAATCTATTTTCTCCCAGATTTTGGAGGAAATATAGGAGAGCTTTGGGAGCAGTACAAAAAGGTCATCTGGAGATCTGAGAAGAGAAAATTGGGCCCCCAATTTCACCATTAAGTCATGCCTCGATAAGGGAGTTGGATAGGAGGGAATAATAAGAAACGAGCATTTAAATGACAGGTCACCAAGCTGTTGAGGCAAAGAAGAGGTCTCAAGACAGTTCTTAAGTTCCCCCTGCAATCTCCACTCTATGGGGGCAGAGGGAGGGGAGGAGGGGGGAAAAAGGCTCCCTCAGCCAAGAGTAGGGACTGTTCTCCAAATCTCACTTTAATTCTGTGGTCTCTCTCCTCGGCTGCAGTTTGATCCCTATCATTAAAAACTCCTACAGCGGGGGAGAAACTTGAGGGCCCAAAACTGACTTCTGGAGTTTCTTCTGTATATCTGGGGCAGATTGTTTAAGATTAACATCTCCCCAGGAAAGATCAAGGAGGGCCTTGGACCCTTCAAAAACTAGGTGGGTCCTTAGAGTAATGGCTAGGTTTTTCCTTAGTCTGGGAGAGATTTGACATTGAAAGAGGCACCTCTGCTCTTAGTGTCTCTCCCTGACAGTCTGCTGCTTTTCCCAGGGGGCAGAGGATGAGAAAAAAAGACTGGGAGTCTCAGGATCTGGTTCAGGTGAGGGAGATAGAGTTAAAGAGATATTTCCTGACATAAGGTCCTGTTCTAGAAAGGATTCAGAAGCCTCCTGATAGGGACTGCATTGAGATGTAGAGGAGGGATCCTGTGTCCTTAGAGGAGCTGGAAGGAGGGAGTTTGATTTCCTTCCAGCAAATTTAAGCAGCATCCTGCAATGCTGTTTTAATTTAAGCTTTTTAGTTTTGAAATCTTTCAAGCCAAATTTGTCTGTTTTTTAAGAGCCTTCCTAAGAAAGGATCCTTAGAAATGGAGATGTTTTGTCCCATTTTTCCACAAGCCTTAGTTTCCCCAATTCTAAAGCACCTTGTCCTTCTCTAGACATCTCTAGAGATGGAGAAATGACAAAATGCTCCCTGAATAAGGGGACTTTTTGTCAGAGAATGCAGGAATTCATTTGAGGCGTCCCTGAGAGAGAATTCTGTCTGAGCTTGGCGCTTCAAAGACTCAAATCTTCCTAGGTATTTGAATGTCCTACCTATAGGGCACTGAAAGAAAAAGAAAAGGCTTTACCTTGTCCAAATTCTCAGGAATCCCCGGTCAGGGAACCAAAATGATGAGATTAGTGGTTGTGAAAAAGTATGAGAATTAGGATAGGAAATTCCCTCTGGTTGGAGGCACAGGTCCTATGTGAAAAGAATTCACAAACCCGAATCTATGTGGCAAAAAGGGATTTATTGGCACTGAGAAGACAATATCTTAACCAGTGGGCAAAAGTCCTGGCAGGCATAATCTTGTTTTGGACTTCTGCAAAGATTCGGGGTTCAGAGTTGTCTTTTATTAGCCATCTGAGGCTTGGGCTTCAATTCAAATTGAATGAGATTCATTCAATTGTTGACAGTGCTTCAGGGCTAGATCTCCAATTGAAAATAAATTACTTATCTTGGGAGTTTGAGTTATTCAATAGGACTATCAGGCTGAGATCTCCAACTGAATAAGATCACTTAACTGGGTGTTGTCTGGGAAAGGTATATTTTTCTCAAGGGAGAGCTTGAGACTTGGAATCACCCTTCTTTTACAGATTAAAAGGGACACAGTTTCCGAGCCTCCTTTGCACAACTTACATCACAGTGACTACTACATTAAAAAAAAACAAAACAAAGCAAAAACCATTCATCAAAGATTTAAAAATTTCAATCATTCAAATGACCAATCACAATAGCAGAAGATATCTCATGTCAGAAGAAAGCTTGAATTGAGCTTCCCATTTACTGGCAGAAAGGTAAAGTGCTAGTTCAGAATGAGAAATTTATTTTTAGATACTGCCAGTGTAATAATCTGTTTCACTTAAAATACTTATTTGTTATGAGGAAGAACTTTTTTTTGGAAGGAGTGGTAAAGTTGAAGATTTATGAAAAGTAAAAGTGATACCAAAAAGAGAGTATCAGTTAAGCATTTAAAATTTTAGATAGAGAACAGAAGAGGCGAGAAAGTTGCAGGGCAATGTTGAAATTATTGTTAGGTTAAATACTTTAAAAAGCCAAGCTTTGTCTAGTTGAGATTCAAGATTTCATATGCAGTCCTCTTTTTCTTTTATGTAAAGAAATTTTCATACTTAGTAGAGTTTGTTAAACTAGAAAGATTTTTTTTTTAAGTTATTTTCCCCATTCAAGAATTAATGCTGAAAGCTTCTTTTCATTTGCTAATTACTGTGGATCTTTTATTGTCAGTTTTATCTCAGTGAGTGCTTGATTCTAATCATCTAAAGAATGGTTAACTATGTATTTTGCTTCTTGTATTATAATCCCCTCCCTCTCAGCATGTTACAAGTAGTTCCTTGACCTATACTAATACCTATACTAATTAATTATGCCACTTTCAGATCTTTAAGCACATTGCCTTCCCTCCCATTCAATTTCATACATGTGTCTCTGAATTCTTGGCTTTATACTAAAAAAATTTCTAAAAAGGTCAACTAAATTATTATTTTTATTGGATCTGTGATTTCAACTGTCTAGAAAGCTCCTCTCTACCCATGCAGGTCTACAACTGTTCTCTAGGTTATAGCCTTTAGACAGTTGCCTGGTATGTCCCAAGAAGTTAAATGACTTTCACAGAGTTAGTTTCTCTGACAGTATGAATCAGAGCCTACCTTTGAACCCACATGATCTTGACTACAAGGGTTACTATACCTTGCTATTTGTTTCCTGTACTTATTCCCAAATAAATAGCTCACCCATTGAATCAAGGAGGCTGGGACATGTTTATATGTACATTTTTTTTTCACATAAGTGTAAGGTGAAAAATAGAAGTAATTCTGTTTTTAAGAGGGAGAATTCAAGATGTGTAGTTTTCTCTTTATATGTATTATCTCTAGATCTGATGTTTGTGCATTAGAAATAGTTTCTAGTGTTGAAATATGCCATTGGAATCATAACACATATATAAGGATTTTACTAATTTCAGATTTGTTTGTTTCACTCTAATATATTGTTTGCAAATTATGAACTGTATATATTATTTTTGTTTACATAGATATTAATGGAACACTTGATTTTATACAGCATTTTAAATAGTTGTACTTGCATTGATAGTTTTTAAAAAAATTTTTATATTATTCTGAATGTCACTTTCTTCTCCCTTTTCTCAATGAGCAGTTCAGTTACACTAACCAATGTATCAACTATGTTTGATTGTATATTCAATATTACATACCCATGGTCTCTTACCTTTGCTCAAGGTACCAGGGAAGTATAGCTTCCTGTAAAATAGTAAGTTTCTTTAAAACTCTTAAGGCTTAAAACATCTTTCTTTTTTAAGATTAATTTTCTTCATAAGACTGTAGACATTTCATTTTTTTAATATGCTACTTTCACTTTAAAAATAATTTTTCCTCTTGTAACATTTAATAATTGAGTACTATTAAATTTAAATTGCTTTGTAATAAGATCATCATAATAAGCCAGGTAGTGTTGTATTAATTAATATTGTAATATTACTATTGTAATAAGAGAATGACAAGATATTTTATCTAAAACTTGCTTGATTTCTTTGTGAAATTAATTTTTGAATTTATTTAATTCCTAATAGACATAAAAATAGTGTTTATGCAATACCATAAACCATTATTAAGAGGGAGACTTCAGGGGACTTCCATATCATCATACATTTGCTGATTTTTTTTTAATTATAAAGTTTTGGGGGGCAGCTAAGTGGTACAGTGGATAGAGTACCAGCCCTGAAGTCAGGAGGACCCAAGTTCAAATCTGGTCTCAGACACTTAACACTTTCTACCTGTGTGATACTGGGCAAGTCACTTAACCCCAATTGCCTTGGGGGAAAAAATTGTTAAACTTCTCTGTGGTGTTGTGCTAGGCTCTGGGAGATACAAAAATAAAGATAATCCCTGCCTTCAAAAACCATATGTTCTATTTATATTTTAGAGTATTTTGATAGTTATATGTTCAGCAAAGTTAGAACATAGAATTGCAAGCTCAGAGTACAGTCCTGTTTGGAGACCCTTTAAATTTTCTGTATTACATTCTTACCGCTTTTCAAAACCATAAGATGGGAATTTTGAGTTTGTTTACCTTCCCTAAATGTGAAAATTGATAAAATATAGATTTAGAATTTTTTTCACTTGATCTATAATTTTAAAGTGTAGGGAATACCCTGTGGAGAACTTCTTTTAATGAAAATCAGCCCCTTCTCTGCCAGGGCCACTTGCCCAGGGATTTGGAATCACTCTTTCCAAGACAGGACATGAAGCCAGGTCTTCCATCTTTCTCTTCACTATGTTATAATACTTTTCTAGGCACAGATTAATTAAATTTTATTTTCTTTTTTCTATTTTGGTTGACAATTTCTTTTGATACTTATGGATAAATTATCTTGGGAAATGTACTCTGGCAACACTTTCTTTAACTACTAGGTATTTCAATGAAACTGTAAGCATTTGAGGGAGGGATCTTAGGAAAACTGTTGCCTAAACAGTATTGTTTTTTAGTATAAATTGGAATTTCTGTCTTTTGCATTTCTTTTTGAAGAAAAACTAGTCAAAATGATTCACTGTTGCTAACCTTTTTTAGAAGAATCATAATTATCAGAGTTTTAAAAATCAACATAAATTATGCTTATTTCTATATCTAATGATTTGTCTAATCTAAATACATTATACTCATGATCATAATCATTATTATTTTAAATAGAGTCACAAGGAGACATGGATCGGACACGTATTGAACCTAATAGTTACCTTACTTCTTTACTTGCAGGTAAGAGATAGCTTGAAAAGATTATTCAAACGTTATTCAGATGGTTTCATTTCCTCTATTATATTTTCTCTCTTGATCATTAGTATAATAAGAGATTCAACTACCAGCACGTTTTTCTTTCTGTAGAAAAGTCTGTAAACACAGTCCAGGTGTAAGCTTCTCTTTGTGTGCTTTACTGTATTCTTCAAAAAATACACAAAACAGTAAAGAGAAAAAGAAATAGCATTTTCTTTTTGTAAGTATAAAAATGTTGAATTAAAAGGCTGCAGGTGTGGATATAGAACATTGAGGAGAGTAGTTGGTATAAATTCCATCTGGGGGAGGTTATTGTTGAGATAGGACAGTTGTTTAAACTTTGAAGTCAGTTTTAAACATAGTGAAGCAGCTGGAATCTGGCATAAAAGGAAACAAATCATTCTCATTAACTATTGCTTTCAAAAGGGAAAAGAGTTTGAATTGTTTTTGCAGGTGCCTGGACATTTACTCTTTTTTATAGAAGTGATTTTATTTTTCATCTTAAATTATATATTTAAAACAAGCATTTGTTTAATGAATGGGCTTGGTTTTTGTTGGTTCAGAAACATCAGTAAATAACTAGATATGCAATTGAAATTCAATGTTTTTTCTTAATTTAAATTTTAAAATAATGGTGTTTTATCATATAAAACTACTATATTTAAAAGTGAAAGGGAGGAAAGGAACTTATCAGGTCAGTCTACAAACACTTGTTAGACACTATGTTCCAAGCATTGTGCCAAATGATAAAGCAAGGCAAAAACAGCCTTTGCCTTCAAGGAACTTATGTTCTAGTGGGGCAACATATGTAAATAACTTGACATATAAAGAATATTTACAGAGTATATGTAAACTGAGAGGGAAGCTTGGAGGACAAGAAAATGTCTTCTGCAGAAGTTGACAATCTAGGAGACAGATGATGAGGGTTTGAACTGGAGATAAGTGAGACTAAGAAGTTGAAGATAATTTGTGAACCTGGAGATTGGGAGATGGTGATAATCTACATAATAATGAGGAAGTTCAAATTGGAGAGACTTTTAGGAATGATAGTTTTCTTTTGAACATTTTGAGTTATTGATGTGTAACAATGGCTCAGCAGAAAGACATGCAATGGATATAGTTTTGGGAATCATCTGCATAAATTGAGGAAGTTAGATGGCACAATGGATAGAGCATCAGATTTAGAATCAGAAAGACCCAAGTTCAAATTAGGCTTAGGTTTTAGCTGTATGAGCCTAGGCGAGTCACTTAATCTTTGTCATCTCAGTTTTCTCATCTGTAGAATGGGAATAATAATAGCAACTATTTCCCAGGGTTGTTCAGATAAAATGAAATATTATTTGTAAAATACTTTTGAAACCTTGAAGTGCTACATAATTGTTAGCTATTGTTATAATTAATTAATATTGGTATTATAAACAAGAGTTTCCAATTGAAATTTTGAAAAGCCTTTTTAAAGTTTGATGATTTGAGTTTATATCAATTATACTAAAAGAGTAATTTTTAAAAAATTGTCATTTGCTATAATTTGCAAGCAGTTTGTAAGCAGTTTATTCTTTCATAATATATGACAGAGATGTTTCAGGATTTGCATACAATAGTACATGTTATGGCTTTTGACACAGTAAGAACTTTTGGAAGAAAGGTGGCCCTCTCTATGCTTGAAGCACCAGCAGGGCATGAGCTCTAGTAGAGAGTGCTTTTGAAAAGAGACATTGGAAGATCACATTTCAGTATGAGTTGGTGTACCCAGCAGAAAATTCAAATGCTAAATGACCCAGTTAAAGGCATTAAAAAAAGAAATATACAGAACACAATATAGAAGTAGATCAGAAATTCTAGAATTTCTTAATCAGCAATTGAAAGCAAAAGTTAAAAGGTTAAGGCAATACCAAGAATCAAATCAATAGAAAGACCAAAACAGAGCTTCTATTTCAGAGACTTAAAAAGCTTCTCTTCCCCCCTCCCCGCCAAAGGAACTTTAAAGGAAGGGAAGGATGTAGAAAATTAATGGTTGTTTATATGGTCATCAGAAGTCCAACACAAGAAAATTGCAAATTGAATTAAACAAAAAATCAGAAAACTTGCCTGATCTGACAATAATATAAGAACAGTTATGGCAAGAGTTAGTTTTTTTTTTTTTTAAAGAATCTAAGTCTTTTTTTTTTTTTAATTATAGCTTTTTATTTATAAGATATATGCATGGGTAATTTTTCATCATTGACAACTGCAAAACCTTTTGTTTCAATTTTTCCCCTCCTTCCCCTCTCCCCCAGATGGCAGGTTGACCAATACATGTTAAATATGTTAAAATATAAGTTAAATTCAATATATGTATACATGTCCATACAGTTATTTTGCTGTACAAAAAGAATCGGACTTTGAAATAGTGTACAATTAATCTGTGAAGGAAATAAAAAATGCAGGTGGACAAAAATAGAGGGATTGAGAATTCTATGAAGTGATTCATACTTATTTCCCAGAGTTCTTTCACTGGGTGTAGCTGGTTCAATTCATTGCTGCTCTATTGGAACTGATTTGGTTCATCTCATTGTTGAAGAGGACCACATCCATCAGAATTGATCATCATATAGTAGTGTTATTGAAGTATATAATGATCTCCTGGTCCTGCTCATTTCACTCAGCATCAGTTCATGATGGTCATTTCTTACAGAACAATAATATTCCATAATATTCATATACCACAATTTATTCAGCTATTTTCCAATTGATGGTCCACTCAGTTTCCAGGCCACTACAAAGAGGGCCGCCACAAACATGCAAGAGTTAGTTTTTAAACTAACTGGAAAATAGGGGGTTTAGATGAGATCTTTGGTGAGTCTCATGAGTGTGTAGATTGCTAGCAAAAAAACATTACTATTCCTCAGATGCAGGACTGAGCACGTCTTTCTGAACAGAAGGCATCACAGAGCAACTACAGAGCCTTGAGCACACCAGCTAACTCTCCAAATATAGTCCAATTATGTGTTTATATATTCTTTGTAAATCATTCATAGTATAAATACTAACATACCATTCTCATTATTCTGAATGCTATATCTGGCACTTTCATCATTGGCTTTGTTATTATCAATTACAAGTAGTAATTGTTCACTTGCATAGTAATTCTCAGAACATTAAATACAGGATAGAAGAATAATAAGAAAATAATGACTTGTCTCAGGATTGTTTCTCTCTTAGTTTGATTGAAAAAGATGAGAAGAATAAATAGTAGTAGTAGCAGCAGCAGCAGCAGTAGCAGCAGTAGCAGCAGTAGTAGCAGCAGTAGCAGTAGTAGTAGTAGCAGCAGCAGCAGCAGTAGCAGTAGTAGTAGTAGCAGCAGCAGCAGCACCAGTAGCAGTAGCAGCAGTAGCAGCAGTAGTAGTAGCAGCAGCAGTAGCAGTAGTAGTAGTAGTAGCAGTAGCAGCAGTAGCAGTAGTAGTAGTAGCAGCAGCAGTAGCAGTAGCAGTAGTAGTAGTAGTAGCAGTAGCAGCAGTAGCAGTAGTAGTAGTAGCAGCAGCAGTAGCAGTAGTAGTAGTAGTAGTAGTAGTAGCAGCAGCAGTAGCAGTAGTAGTAGTAGTAGTAGTAGTAGCAGCAGCAGTAGCAGTAGTAGTAGTAGTAGTAGCAGTAGCAGCAGTAGCAGTAGTAGTAGTAGCAGCAGCAGTAGCAGTAGCAGTAGTAGTAGTAGCAGCAGCAGCAGCAGTAGCAGTAGTAGTAGTAGCAGCAGCAGTAGCAGTAGTAGTAGTAATAGTAGTAGCAGCAGCAGCAGTAGCAGTAGTAGTAGTAGTAGTAGTAGTAGCAGCAGCAGTAGCAGTAGTAGTAGTAGTAGTAGCAGTAGCAGCAGTAGCAGTAGTAGTAGCAGCAGCAGTAGCAGTAGTAGTAGTAGTAGCAGTAGCAGCAGTAGCAGTAGCAGTAGTAGCAGCAGTAGTAGCAGTAGCAGTAGTAGTAGTAGTAGCAGTAGCAGCAGTAGCAGTAGTAGTAGTAGCAGCAGCAGTAGCAGTAGTAGTAGTAGTAGTAGTAGTAGCAGCAGCAGTAGCAGTAGTAGTAGTAGTAGTAGTAGTAGCAGCAGCAGTAGCAGTAGTAGTAGTAGTAGTAGCAGTAGCAGTAGCAGTAGTAGTAGTAGCAGCAGCAGTAGCAGTAGTAGTAGCAGTAGTAGTAGTAGCAGCAGCAGTAGCAGTAGTAGTAGTAGTAGTAGTAGCAGCAGTAGCAGTAGTAGTGGTAGTAGCAGCAGTAGCAATAGTAGTAGTAGTAGTAGCAGCAGTAGCAGTAGCAGTAGTAGTAGCAGCAGTAGCAGCAGCAGTAGCAGCAGTAGTAGTAGTAGTAGTAGCAGCAGTAGCAGTAGCAGTAGTAGTAGTAGCAGCAGCAATAGCAGCAGTAACAGTAGCAGTAGCAGTAGTAGTAGGAGCAGCAGCAGCACCAGCAGCAGCAGTAGTAGCAGTAGTAGTAGTAGTAGCAGCAGCAGTAGTAGCAGCAGTAGTAGCAACAGCAGTAGTAGTAGTAGTAGTAGTAGTAGTAGTAGTAGTAGTAGTAGTAGCAGCAGTAGTAGCAACAGCAGTAGCAATAGTAGTAGCAGCAACAGCAGTAGTAGTAGCAGTAATAGCTACAATTATTTATGCTGGCCCTCTAAGGTTTGAGGAATACTTAACCTATGTTTTTACTGTGTGTTGTGATATAGGTGCCCCAATTTTAATTATTCCAGTGTTACAAATAAAATTGAGAGTTAGAAGAGTTTAAGATGTTTGTCTATAATAGTATAGCTAGTGTTAAAGCTGGAATTTGAACCCAAATCTTAAGCATACGTTGTGCTGTACCACACTTTTCAAACTATTTTTAGTTTAATGAAACTAGTTTTAATATTGCCTTATGCAAAACACATATGTAATTTAAAAGTAAGTCTGATGTTATTTTTTGTTAATATTTAATAACAAAGTCAGTATAGAACATAGGTCTGTGAGTAGTTGTGCCTTGTGCTACCTGACTGAATGCCATTTATAAGTCATGCCGTGGAATGCTTGTCTTTTTTCTGTGTGTCTTTTATTACAAAACATTATATTAATGCTGTTGAAGTTGCTCTTAAATTACTTTCCCTATTACATCTATTTTCTTTGGTTCACATTTTGGCTATTGCTAATTTTGTTTCTCTCTGGTTGTTTGATGTGTATGTTGTCTTTAGACGAGCTTGTAAGTACCTTGAGATCAGAAAGCAGGCCATAATCTTTTGTACCTACCAGGGCAACTAGCCAAAGGAAATAGTCATCTTAGTAAATACTTGTTGAGCTGAATGGAATTTTTCTTTGTTGCAGGAGGGGAAGCAGTATCATGTTTAATGTCACAGGCCACACTTGCCAGGATGTCTGTGACCTTGCCTTCAGTGAATGTAGATGACCACTCTCAGAGTATCAGTACAATACAGGGAGATGCTGACTCATCAGGAGCTGATACTTTTTAAAAAAAAAGTTGCTGTTTTATGAAGTATGTGTAAATAAAAGAATTGCTGGTAATATTTGTTTTGAAATCTTTGTTTTGGTGTAAAATAGTTTCCAAAACTATTTTTCTCTATTAACATTTTCTTAAGAATAATTCATAATATGTTTTTAAGGAGAAATCCTTGTGAGTATGTGCAATTTCTAAATAAAATAATTTATACATAAACCATTATCTGTGTGGATTTTTGGAGGACTTAATAGTAGGAAGGTGGACACTTTTGAGGATGGAAAACATAAAGTTTAGATAAAGTCTATCACACTGTGACTAAATTTTCATTTCTTAAGATTCTTCTCAAGCACATCACCTTCCATATAAAGTTATTTTCTGATTCTTCAGCCATTAGTGCTCCCTTTAGCAAAACTATCTTGTATTCATTTAAAAAAAATTTTACACTTAAATAATTAAAAAAAATTTTAGGTTATTTGTGTACATTCCATATGAGTCGTGTTGGGGAAGAAAAATCAGAACAAAAGGGTGAAACCACAAAAAAGAATAAAAGGGAAAAAAAAAAGGTGACAGTAGTATATGCTTTGATCTGCAATTAGTCTCCATAGTTTTCTCTCTGGATGCAGATGGTATTTTCCATCTAAAGTTTTTTGCCTTGTTACATTGAATTGCTGAGAAAGCACTAAGTATCATAGTTGATCATCATACAATCTTGCTGTTACTGTGTGCAATGTATTCCTCATTCTTATTGCTTCAATTAGCATCAGTTCATATAAGTCTTTCCAGGCTTTTCTAAAATTAGCCTTCTCAACATTTCTTACAGACAATAATATTCCATTATATTCATATGTCACAACTTATTTAGCCATTCCCTGATTGATGGACAGCCGCTCATTTTCTCATTCCTTGCCACCACAAAAAGAGCTGCCATTATAAACATTTTTGCACTTGTGGGTCCTTTTCCTTATTTTGTGATTTCGCTGGATTCCTTATATTCATTTTGTATATTCCTTATCTGTGAATATTTTATGAATACTTGTTATCTTTCCTATTAGAAAGAATGTAAGTTCCTCAAAGAAAGGGACTTTTGTCTTATATACCTAATACTTTGCACAGGACTGGGGGGGAAATGGAAAAGAAGGAAACAGGCATCTGTAGATATATTAAATATCTCCTATGTGCTAAGGGGGTGTGTAGGCTGTTCAAGAAGGACAAGCACCTCCAGTGTGAGGGCTTGCTGAGCCTTTCAGAGCTGCTCATCCACCTCTGGGTCACCTATGGCTCCAAGAAGCTGTATGCGGTAGCCACACCCTGATGAGTCATCTAGGCAGATGGGTGAAGCCAGATTGAGCAGCATTGTTTTAGTGAGTTGGGGGATGTCTTCTTCAAACACATGAAGACTTCCTTCCTGCAGAATCGTGAATGAGAACAGTTTGTTCTCAAAGGAGGCTGAAGCAGGTGCCATGGAACAACTTGGTCAGATGGCGAAGATACCAAGATCATCTGCTGATCACGGACCATTGCCAGTCCTCTTGACTTTTGTCTTGCCATCAGACTTTGAGGACTCTGGAAGAATGAAGCAACCACTTTGTGCTTCACTCAGATCCAATTTTCAATTCATGCATAAGGTATTACCTTGTGATATCATTGGTTCTCTGAAAACAAAGGACAACAACGTTGTTTTTCTTCTTTAAAATATAATGGTTCTCTCTGGGAGCTCTAGGGAAGGTTTTCTGGAGGCAGCCTTAGTTGCAGTTGAAAGTAATAATCACTCCAAAATGCAGCCAGCTGATAAAATGCAAATGTTTATTTTCTCCTTCCAAAATAGCCCGGTTACTTTTTTTTAGTGGCTTATCTTTCTGCTTGGTTCCAAGAGCTCCCTCCGAATGTCTCCAAATCCAAAGGTTTGTCCTTCAGCCTCCAACCAGCCAAGTGGAAAATGGAATGAATCTCTCTTGCCTCCTTCACTTGGGGCTCGGCTAGCTTTCTGGAGAGCCTTTCAGACCAGCTTGGTCTCAGTGGGGGAAGAGCAGGAGCCACAGTGGTGTGAGATGAAGTGAATCTGGTTGCACCTCCGAGAGAGGGCTTATGGGCTTCCAGAGTGCTCCTGGCTCTCTGACCCTTGACAATGTTCCGAAGCACTTTACAGTATTAATACACTTAATCATCACAGTCCTGGGAGGCAGGCACTATCATTATCCCTGATTTACAACTCTGAGGTAGGCAGAGGTTAAATGACCTGCCCGAAATCACACAGCTACTAAATATCTGAGGTTGGATTTGAACTCAGATCTTCCTGAATCCAGACTCAGCACTCTTATCCATTGTACCACCTACCTGTCTACTTAATAGGGCACTTAATAATAAACAGTTGATAAATTGTTAATTTAGATTTTAAAATTTTTCTCAAGTATGTTTGATTTAGAAATATATTGTACGAGAAGTTTTTGGAACTTCTGAATGAATTTTTCCTCAGTGATTTGTTTAATATATAATTTAAAACCAGTTGCCAAGGACATAAGCTTGAAGATGACAATAACAGGATTTGGTGTGGCTGTTGGAATTTGCTTAACAAGCTATATATTTAAGAATAATTTCCTCATCATAGTTCATAACTCACCAAGTTTCTTTGTTTTTGAAAGAAATTTTTAAAATTCTGAAATATAAAAAAGTTTTTCTTTCAATAACTGAATGCAAAAAATACATTCTATATGAAACCATGAATCTCCATTTCATACTTCTTCCTTTAAAAAATACAATTATGTAATAAATTCTACATGTTATTTTCAAAACTGTCTCTCTTATCTCTGCTTCCTTCTGAACTACCTGCATTAAATGAATGGCAAAATGACCATTTTTTTGGTATCACTATTGCAAATACTCACTGCCCACTCTCCATCAAAAACTAAGAATGAGAGAAAAAGAAAGCCTTGGTAACAAATAAGCATAGTTAAATTGAATGAATCTAAATGGTTGCCAAGTTAAAAAATATGTCTCTCTTCCTTGGAATTTAGTAACATGCTTCATCACAGATTCTCTGGAGATGTGTTCAGTCATTACATTAATCAGTGTTCTTAACTCTCTTGCTTTTCTTACTAATATTGGTATCCTTGTAGTATCCTTGTACTAAGTGATATGCTCACCTAATTGTCAAGAATTTTTGAAATTATCTCATAACAGAAACTCCATCACAGTCATAGACTATACTATGTTTATTCTCCAATTAGATTTTTTTTGAATTTTAATATCTTTTTATTGATAGAACGCATGCCAGGATAATTTTTTACAGCATTATCCCTTGCATTCATTTCTGTTCCGATTTTTCCCCTCCCTCCCTTCACCCCTTCCCCCAGATGGCAAGCAGTCCTTTACATGTTGAATAGGTTACAGTATATCCTGGATACAATATATTTGTGCAGAACCGAACAGTTTTCTTGTTGCACAAGGAGAATTGAATTCAGAAGGTATAAATAACCCGGGAAGAAAAACAAAAATGCAAGCAGTTTATATTCATTTCCCAGTGTTCTTTCTCTGGGTGTAGCTGCTTCTGTCCATCTTTGATCAATTAAGGCTCTCTTTATCGAAGAGATCCACTTCCATCAGAATATATCCTCAAACAGTATCGTTGTTGAGGTATATAATGATCTCCTGGTTCTGCTCATTTCACTCAGCATCAGTTCATATAAGTCTCGCCAGTCCTCTCTGTATTCATCCTGCTGGTCATTCCTTACAGAACAATAATATTCCATAACATTCATATACCACAATTTACTCAACCATTCTCCAATTGATGGACATCCTTTGATTTTCCAGCTTCTAGCCACTACATACAGTGCTGCCACAAACATTTTGGCACATACAGGTCCCTTTCCCTTCTTTAGTATCTCTTTGGGGGATAAGCCCAGTAGAAACACTGCTGGATCAAAGGGTATGCACAGTTTGATAACTTTTTGAGCATAGTTCCAAATTTGCTCTCCAGAATGGCTGGATGTGTTCACAATTCCACCAACAATGTATCAGTGTCCCTGTTTTCCCACAGCCTCTCCAACATTCCACATTATCTTTCCCTGTCACTCTAGCCAATCTGACAGGTGTGTAGTGGTATCTCAGAGTTGTCTTAATTTGCATTTCTCTGATTAATAATGATTTCTCCAATTAGATTTTAGTTGTTTGATTTTCTTTTTTCCTCCCTTTTAATTTTCCTTTTAGGATCAAGAGGTTTTAGGGTCAAGGTTTTGCTTGTGACTCTTGCCTCCCTGCTTATTCTGTCTCTTAACGATCCCCAACTTGCCTCTTCCCACTTGTTTTGCTATTGAATTCAGTGTTTTGCTGTACCAAATTGTTTTTTAACTCTTCTTTGTCCATTTTGAACATATGGTTCATTTGGTGCCCATTTCTCCATTCCTCTCTCCATGTTTGTATATTCTTACTCCAATTTTGATATCAAGTTTCACCCTTTCTTTCTCCTTTGCCTAAGGTATTCCTTTTACTCTTCTTTCTCTTTTTTCCTCCAGAACCAATTCTCCTCCAAGATTTCTATTTTTCTTTTTTATTTCTATCAGTACGCTTTGAAAATAGCAATATTTAGAAGAACATTTGTTTCTTCCCCATATTAGTTATTCATCACCATATAGTTCCAGTTGCTGAAATAAATTTATCTTTCTAGATTTCTTTGGATTTTATTTTTTTTATATAGTATTACTTTATTATTATTTACTTAAAGGTTCTTAGCTCTGCTCTTCCATGAAGGAATCTATTAATATATACATTTTTTCCACTTGGGATTTTATTAGAGTTAAATAGAGGCTTCTTTGTAAGTCTGTATTTTTTGCCTTCTAGAATATTATATTTCAGAATCTCTTCTTGATTCTGATGCTATGATCCTGGCGTAGTCTGTTAGTACTAGAACTGCTTCTTTTTGGATTTTTGTGATTTTTTTCATTTGATGGGGGAGTTCTGGATTTTGTGATAATTCTGGGATGTGTGTGTGTGTAGTTTCAGGAGATGATCAGCGTTTTTTGTTTTTGTTTTTTTTTATTTTTACTTTGTGATAATTCTGTGGGGTGTGTGTGTGTGTGTGTGTGTGTGTGTGTGTGTAGTTTCAGGAGATGATCAGCGTTTTTTGTTTTTGTTTTTTCTATTTTTACTTTCCCCTCTAATTCTAATAGATTTGGACAGTTTTCATTTGTGATTTCTTGTAATTGATATGATGTCCAGCTTTTTTTTTTTTTAACTAATGATTTTCAGGGAGTCTAATACTTATATTATCTTTCTTTCATCTATTAAGTCAGTTATTTTTGATACTATGTCAAATGATACCATTTTTCTCCCCTATTTTTCCCAACCTTTAGCTTTTGTTCAAATATTTCTTGCTATCTCAAGATTTGATTTCTGTTTGGTGTATTCTAATTTTCAGTTGCTATTTCTTGAGTTTTACCGTTTCTGCCTCCCACCTCAACCCCATGCAAATACTTATCGTTTTTGCAGTCTTTCCTCTAGAGTTTTTGTTTCATTTTTTATCTCTTGCTTAATTTCTTCTAGATTATCAAAAACTGAGTCAGTCAAATGAGATGAGATTTCAGGTGATCAGTTTATCCAGGAGGAAGCATGATGTTCTCTGGAGTTAAGCAGACCTGATGATGGAAAATAGAAAATTACCTTAAAAATTCTGACTTGAATTCTCTATAAAAGAAGTCTTTGAAAGGAATTACTTCATTCTCTATTTATCCAATCAGAGGGAAGAGGGAACTGAGGAAGTTGAGAAGATGTTGAGTATCAAAAACTGAGTCAGTCAGTATGGTGAGGTGATATTTTAGGTGATCAACTTATCCTAAGGGAGGCATGATGTTCTGTGGAGCAGAAAATAAGCTGATAGGAAAAGGAGAATTTAGATAGTGTGAGAGATCTCAGAGTCTTTTGGCCTAGATTGGCCCTGTCTGGGCATTGCAGCATCATGCTGTTTGACAACAGTTAGTGGTCCTGACTGTAGTCACTTGATACGTGATCTGCTTTCTGGATGCTTACACTGTATTTCCTTTGGTGTGAGAGCTCTGGATTTTGTGATGGTCCTGGAGCTTTTCCTTTTATTATTTTAGGAGATGATCAGTAGTATTTTTCCTCCTTGTTTTTAAAAGATTTGAGCAATTTTCACTTGTGATTTCTTGTTTTATACAGCAACACTATATATATATATATATATATAGTGTTGCTGATGACTGCTGATTGTCTCTATCCCTGAGGCTTTCAAGGATGCCACCCTGAATGCTTTCTTAGTGAGCCCTCTGCTTTTGCTGTCTCCAGGCTTAGATTATGTGTTCCATCTTTGTTCATACTGGTACCCACTTTACTTGGGAGACCCTATTTTCCTATTGCTTCCATGAGCTTCCAGATGACTTCTTATGCAGTCCTGGGGTGGAAAAAGTCACTTACTATTGTTCCTTTTTGAATTTTTTTTTAAATCTAGCTTTAGTCTTAAGGATTTTGCCAGAAGAAATATAAGTGAGATGAACAGATTGTCTTCTATTTAGGCAGTCATCTTGGCAGAAAGCCTCACATCTTTCTTCAGAAGAATAATTGATGAAATATTGCAGAGTAACTTTAAGAACAATTTTTACTTCTTGATTTTTTAGTTATTTATTTATACTATTGAATTTTCTTTTGTGTAAATGAGGAAAATATCGTTAATCTCTTTCTCAAGAGAATCCAGAAGTTTTATCAACTTGCTAGATGTTCTAAAATAAGTTATACTTATTTGGCTATCTGCTGTAAGAACTTAATAGATATTTTAGGGTGCAGTCTTTATCTCTCATAATGTGGAGATTTCTGAGGATATTTTATTCTTCCTGAAGACATTGGTCTTATCCTGGCTTGCCAATAGCAGAAGAAGAAATGATCTCTCTTCTAACTATCTACCAGAAAAATCATGTTAGTCTTTTCTCAGTACTCAATTTCTTTGATTTCTCTTTAGCATTTGACACTTTAAACTACATTCTCCTTCTGAAAATTCTTTCTCCTTGGCTTCCACCGTTTATTCTTCCTGGATTCTTTTACTACCTGTCTGATTAATGCTTTTCTATTTCCTTTATGATTCATTGTCCTGTCTCTTTCATCACATGTATATCCCACAAGCCTTTGTCTTTGGCTCTTTTCTCAGTACATTTTATTCCTGTGGCAATTTCATCTATCCCCATAGTTTCAACTTTTCTATGCAAATAATTCTCAACTCTATATGTCAATCTTCCCTTTGGGCTTCAGTTCAGTCTTCTTTATATCTCTGTTTGTATGTTCCATCAGAATTTTAGAATGAATGTGTCTAAGATGGAAATCGTCTCCCTTTTCCTTCCAACTTCCTATATTTTGAGCTCTAAATCTCTCTCCTTTTTTCAAGGAATATGGTGTCTGTCTCAGCTTTCCACTCTATCCTCAACTTTCATCATTAGGGGCTTTAATATTCCTCTTGGCATTCCTTTTAACGTTATGGCTTCCCATTCCATCAATTCCCATAACTTCTATATGGATTCTGCTCCAGCCAATCACAACTTAAATGATCTACCATCCCAAAATATCTGTCCTCATAATCTTGAGCTTTCAAATTCTATTTTCTGAGGTGAAGCCAGGATGGGAAAATTGTACAGTAAGTTAGATTTCCAAGCTCCCCAAAAACTTCCTAATATTTAGAAAATGTACCAGACTAAATCCTGGTGTGAAAACTCAAGAAAAAGTCACAATTATTTTTCCAACCCATGTCAGCATAGAGATAAAGAGTTATATGGATACTGGGGAGGAGTGGTCTGTGTACTCAGGAGAGACTAGGCATTAGGGCAAGAGGAAGTTCCAGACTCATTATGGTATTCCATAAAGGATTTCTCTTATGTTAGGTGCTAACTGGAAACTTTCTTAGATATATGCTTTACAAATACCTTTTTGGAACACCTTCAAACCTCTTTAATTTTTCCCTAGTCTTAGAGAATGAAATGACCTTGGAGCTAAGCTTTTTGTTGCTTTGATTCTATTTTCTGCTTTCTCTTCTGGGAACTTGCCTCGCTGTTCCTTCTCTCTAATTCTTCCATTCCCTCCTTTCCTCTGCTATCCATAATACTCAAGTTTGTATTCTTAAAAACAAAATGAAACAAAAATCACTTGACTTTCTTGCTCCTTTATCTCTTTTCTTTTCCATAGCTAAACTAGAAAGTTATCTTTTCTGCTGCCAGAATATGTTCACAACACATCTTAAGCCCATTGGATATTGTGCTATTCAGTCCCTAGAAATTACTTTTTATAAAGTTGCCAATGAGCTCCTAATTGCTAAATTTTTGGGGGGTTAGGGGTTGTCTTAGTTTTTATCCTCCTAGATCTTTGTAAGTTTTGGACACTACTGGCCATTTCTTCTGACTACCTAATGTTTCTTTGCTTGGTTTACATGGTGAACATTTTAGTTGCCATTTTCCTCCATGAAATCTTCTCAGTTATCCTGAATGTAATTTCCCCCTTTTTAGAATCTTTTATGCCACTCTCCTATTTAATGAATTATAATAGCTTTTTGTAGAAATGTAATATCCCCTCTATTAAACTCTAAGCTGCTTCAATCAATGGCTAATCAAGAAACATTTATTACAGGCCTACTGTGTGCCAGATACTGTTAACACACATATGAAAGGAACAGACTTTAAAAAAAAAGATTTATTATTTTTCATTTTAATTAGAAATATAATGTTAAAATGAATGTATTTTTATGTTCCCTTTCCTAGTGTTTTTTTTTTTTCCTTTTAATCATGACCATTTCCCAACTATTTTTAGTTGAAATGAATGTTGAAGCAAACAAAAAAAACTATATAGGAGTTTGGGACAAGGAAAGTATTTGAGACTTATTTGACTCCTTGATATGGAACTTTATAGCTCATGAAAAAAGAATAAGTTTAATGTTTGTGTAGTATTTGTAAAGCATTTTGTTACTTAAATATTTCTTATTCAATATTTCTTTTTCATAGTCCACTCTAGTATTCTTTTAGGTTTTTTCTTATTTATGTAATTGTTTTGTTATTTTTTTTCATCTTTGGTCTTTTTAAATTCAGTTGTAAGACAAAAACTCCACTATTTATGAAAATTTTTAAAAGGTCTTGTTGATTTTTTCCTGTGTTATAAGAAATTTCTTATTCAGTGTTTCCTGTTGTATTTCTTCACAAAACTAATCATTTCATGCTTTCATGGTGCTCTCATTCTGGCAGCCTCATATAATTATTTATATTACTTTTGTTTCCTTACTAATTACTTTTCTACTTTTACCGATTTAAATTATTTTCCATTTTTCTAATTTGTAAACATTTCATTTTTGAGATTATCATAAGATAGTTCATGTCCTTCATGTCCCTCTTTGGATAACCATTCATCCAAAGCTAGGGAAAGGAGAACAGGAAAATGAAAAGACAGTTGCTGTAGCACATCACTAGATCATCAGAAGAGTTAGGACTTAATGTAATCATACTGAAAAACAATTTAACATATGTAAGAAAATTCACAAACTGTTGTCCCAGTGATTCCCAACAACAGGAACATACATAAAGGAAGTCAATGACAGGGGAAAGGTTCCATTTTTAGTGAAATAGTCATAGCAACACTTTTTGTGTTATCAAAAAATTAGAAACAAGATGGCTACCCAGCAATAGGGGATGATTGAATGAATTGTGGTGTATTTAAGAGAGTGTGTAAGAGTCGTGCCAGCTGATAATGTGCTTGGTAGGTATCATAGATGGGCATTTGACGTGCTCCACTAACAGTTGGGAGCAGCTTTCATGGACACATGTGCCTACTTTCCTTAAATCCACAGGATGACTTGACAATAATGAACCAGAAGTGGTGTGTAATATATAATCTGGCCACTAGATGTTGCTGCACTCAAGTCAACAGTTTATTGTTTCTGTCTGTTTTGAGACGGCAGAAGATCTCCCTAGGGATAGGAATGAATGAATAAAAGCATTTATTAGGCGCTTATATGCAAAGCTGCAAAGCATTGTGCCAAACACTGAGGATGCAATTACAAAAAATGGACAATCCCTGCTCTTAAGAAGCTCATATTATAGTGGGGGAGATAACACATATGAAAGGTTTCAGCGCAAATCAGATTCAAAAGTCCTAAGGTCCTTAAGGTGCTTATTGTGCCCCCTGTGGCGTTAAATAGCTGGGCAAGATTCAGAGCAACGCTGCATAGTTTATGGATTCTAGCTGAGCAGTTTATATAGACCGCTCTCCCACACACAGCAGATTGAGGAAAGGGAATAAGGAAATGGGTTCTAATGCCCACCTGGCAATGGTGACAGCAAGGAAGAAGTAGGAAGGGGAGTGCCATGGAGATGGGATTGATATCCCAGACTTCTTACAGTCACAGGAGGTTTTGGAACCTTCTCTGGACTTTCCTCGTACTGTTCCCTGTCTGGCGTCCATTTCTCCTAACCGGACTCCTGATGTCGTGGGCAGCAGTGGCAAACAGTGATTGCTGCGGGAAGTTCTCCATTTCATAGATAAAGTGACAAAAGTGGCAGCACCTTCCCCGCTCCCTGTGTCAGGTGGAGTGTTCCCGAGCGTTTTCCCCAAAGAAGGAATCCCATTTCCTTCCTCCATAACAATCATCACGAGTGCTTCTGCTATAAATTTGTCTTCAAATTATTATCACTCTGGGACATAGGGTAAAATGATGATTCATGTGACAAGTGACATACAATGATTACTGATTATTTTTGTTCTATAAGAAATTACAAATGTGAAGAAATCAGAGGAATTTGGCAAGACTTTACTACCCAAAGCAGAGAGAATAAACAGACCAAAATATATAATAACAATAATACAGGATATCCCACAAGTTTTAGTGCACTTTAAAAACTACTAATGCTTTAAAATGCAATAAGGTTTTTGGGATATCCTGAAAAAAGAAAAAAATCTAAAATTTATCAGAACTCAGGTCAGTACAGTGACTAATCTTGACTCCAGAACACTAATGATGACATATAGACATCGTTTATCTTTAAAGAAATGGCAGACTGTAGTATGGAATACAGGAACACCGGCAGACATGGTCAATATGTCAATTTGATTTATTTGTGGAAGAGGCTTTGGGCATATAATCAGATTGGCTAACCCAACTCCTAAGAGGTTTTATCTGGGGATCCCTTGATAGCCTAACTATGTTGCATCTTTTACTCCATGGGTGGGAATTAGCTTCCTTTGGCTGTGTAGCCAGATTTTTAAAATTGGTTAGACTGAGACAATCCTTCCCAGTCTCATGCTTTTTCTTCTTTTCTGCTGTATCCAGAGGGTGAAATATCACTCTCACTCCCAGCTGGGAGACTCCAACTTCTAATTGACTCCAAAAAACTGACCCGGAAGTATTTACTTCTGTTTTGTTTTTGATTGTCCTCAGTTTTAGGTACTAGGGGTGTCCCAACACATTGGACTGAGAATTTGAGGAATGGTGATGGTTGGAGTAAAGATTGGAGGTGGGGAAACTCTGATAAACCAGAGTGCCTAAATGTTAGCTAGCAAGTGATTTTGGTCTGAACTAGAACTGTGCACTGGAAGAACTGAATTCAGTTCCTTTTAACTCCCCAGATACTGAAGTGATGCAAGGAAGGAAGAGGATTGCACTCTCTGTGTTGGGGAGTAAATATTTTTTGAAGCATATAATCCTTTATAAAAGCTTACCTTACTATGAGTGACTTAATGCAATTGGGGTTCAGGAACTTGTTATGCTACAATTCTCTTTTATTGTCCTGACTCAGTTTCCCTAGTTGTTCTGCTTATAATTGTCTGCTCAGTCCTGCGAAACCACCTCTCCCTCTTAATCAGAATATTTGATAAGGATAAAAGATTTTATGTTTTAGAATATCAGAATGCCTCTCCCCATCCCAAGCTATCAGAGTATCAGATACCATCTTATCAAGATGCCTCTCCCCATCTCCAGGATGCCTCTCCCCATTATGTCATCACCCTCTCCTGAGGCTCGCCTCACTCTGTCAGAGGCCTGTTCCTGCTCTCAGCACCCTGACTCCACCCCTACCTCAGTCTACCCCCTGAGTCTGAGCCATGTGTATATATGTCATTGAGAACTCACATTGTTTGCTGGATTCTTGGAGACAATAGCCTCATTCAGCCCTGGGACCAAACCATGGATAATAAATTATTAAATACTCTCTAATCTCTATCTTGCCTCAGTTTCTCCAGCATTACAAACTCACCCTAAAACTGAAGGGATATCACTGATGCAGACTGGAGAAATGGCAGAGAATTTAAACACCTTCTGTTCCCTTAAGGGTACCAAAGAACCCTGTAGGGGAGAGGGGTGAAATATAACATCTCTGGCATTTAGGTGGGGGGGGCCAAGATCACACATGATGACTTGGTTGTTGTAAGGGATGTTTCACTAGGAGTGGTGGTATTGGGAAATGGGATCAATGTTGAAAAGAAGCATTCTGTGTTTCTTTTTCAAGAAGAGAAAAAAATAAAGAAAAGAAAAATAAATCTAGCTCTGGCATTCCCTATTGGATAAATAGTCAAAGGAGACGAATAAACAGTTTGCAAAGAAAACATTGGCAACTATTAACAATTGTATGAAAAATTGCTCCAGATCATTATAATAAGAGAACTACAGATCAAAACAACTGTTAAGTTTCAACTCATACCATTTCAACAAGATGACCAAAAGTTGAAAAATAAAAGCTGAAGAGGTTGTGAACAAATGCACATAATAATAAACTATTGGTTGATCTATAAATTTGTCTAGCTATTCTGGAAAGCAGCTTAGAATTAGACTTTTAAAAAAAGTGATTAAATGTTTATGTCCAGAAATCCCACTGCTTGGCATGTGCCCCAAAGAGGTGAGAAGCTAAAAGTTTCTCATATATGCTGAAATATTCATAGAAGTGTTTTTAAAATAGCAAAACCCCCTAAAACAAAGTAGGGTTCATCAATTGGGAAATGACTAAAATAATTGTAATACATTAGTACATTATAAGAAATGATAAGCATGAAGAATTCAGAGAAGCATGGGCAGGTATATGAACTGATGAGAAATATATGAACTGGTGAGAAGAAGAATCAGAAAAACAAGAAACACAATACTGAACAAGGTAAATGGAAGTAATGAAGAGATCAAAACTCACCATGATGTAATTATAATGATCAATTGACTTTAAGAAGACATGAGAAAGTTATGTCTTCTTTGTGGAAATGGGTATCTATAGATGTGAAAGATTGCATATATACCATCAGATTTGGCTGATATGCTGGTTAATTTTGCTAAACTATTTTTTTCTCTGTAGCCTTTGTTGTTTTTGGTTCTTTGGGCAGGATCATCTGTGGATCAATCAATGAACATTTATTTAGTACATACTACTGTGTACCAGACCTTATGCTAAGTGCTGAGGATAGAAAAAGAGGACAAAAACATTCTCTACTCCCAAGGAACAGATTTATCAATCTAATGGAAGAGGTGATATACAAATAAATATAGACAAAGCATATATTAGACAGATATGAAACAATTAGAAGAAAGCACTGGAATTAAGAAGGTTGGGAGAGGATGATGGAGAGGGATCTATTTGGAAATTAAAGTGACATAAAAATAAAAGATCATAAATGAAGTTTGGCTCTTCAATGGTCAATTCAGCCCCTAGGAAAACTATCTTGATTTTTATTATCTTTTGCTACATAGATCTTCCTTTGTGATGTATGCACTACTTTCAGCACCCTAAGGAATTGACAAAGTTCTCTGAACTGTAGGAGAAATTTTTACTTTGCTAAAAATAGGAGAAAAAGTGAAAAGATTGCAGGAATGTAAGTGTTTTGATGAGAAAATATATACTTTTCCAACCAAGACTGATGACTTCTGCATTGAATCTTCTTAAGACTAATGGCACTTCAGTGAGTTCAGTAAAAAAGTTGAAGGTAATGAAATTCCAGTCATTTTTCTAAAGGAATGTCTTCTATCAATTTGTGGAGCTTATGTAGAATGATAGAATTCCCTTCTCCCCTTTTTTGGGGTGTGATATTTTTATTTTTATTTTTTTATTTTTTAAAAAATAATTATACTGTATTTTAACATTTATTTTTTAAAATGTTGAATTCCCAATCTCTCTCCCCTCTAGCCCCTGTTCCAGTCATTGAGAAGGCAAGTAATATGCCATGTGAGATCATGCAAAACATATTTCTATATTAGCCATGTTGCAAAAAAAAGCAAGAAAAAGTAAGCACAAAAATTATGCTTTAATCTACACTCAGAATTCATGAGTTTTCTCTCTGAGTCCTTTGTTGTTGTTATTGTCTTGTTTTTAGTGAGGCAACTGGGGTTAAGTGACCTGCCCAGGATCATGCAGCTAGTAACTATTAAGTGTCTGAGGTGGATTTGAATTCAGGTCCTCCTGACTCCAGGGCCAATACTCTATCCACGGTGCCATCTAGCTGTCCCTCTCTGAGTCCTCTGGAATTGTCTTAGATAGAATGATAGAATCTTAAGAACTGAAAGAGACGTCATGAGATATATGGTTCAGATCCTTACCAATGGTCATTAAACCTTGGCCCAGTGGTGTCCAAAGGAACTCATCACCCTCTGGAGTAGCATTTTTCATTTTTGGTCTGCTAGTGGTGCCATAGTGCACAAGAGCACTAGGCCTGAGTCAGGAGGAGCTGGGTTTAAATATGGCCTCAGTGTGATCCTGGACAAGTCATTTGACCTCTATTTGCCTTAATCTACTGCAGAAAGAAATAGAAGGCCATTCTAATACCTTTGCCAGGAAAGCCCTATGGGCAGTATGGTCCTTGGGATCATGAAGAGAATGACATGACTGAATGATTAAACAGCAATACTTAGGAAGTTATTTCTCAGAACAAGTCTCACCATAATTTCTTGTTCTGCCTTTGAGGGATGAGTAGAATAGATCCTTTTCAACATAAAAACCTTGAAAATCCTTGGAAACAGCAATCATATCTCCTCTCTCTTTAGTTTTCTGCAATCCAGGTTAAACATCCCAAACTCTTTCTATTGATCCTCATATGACAATTTTTTAAGTCCATATTCTCAGGATATAATCCAGTTTGGTAATGTCCCTTCTAAAATATGGCACCTGGAACTGAATGTAAATTCTCCAGGTATGATCCAAATAGAACAGAATGTCATTTTATTCATTATGGACATTGTGCTCTAGTAAAATATACCTAAAATCATACTCACTTTTTCGACTGCCATATCATGAAGTCCATTAAAATTGTTAGGAACTTTTTTCTTTTGAATTGCTTTTTTGTCATGTCTTCTTGGTCCTATATTTGTACAGTTGAGTTTTTTTGAACTCCAGGGCAAGACCTTAACTTTTAGTTTTATTTTGGTTCCTATTTTATCCTTTATCTATTACTTTTCCTACTTTTGTGGCATTTTCACACTTGATCATCATGCCATCTTTGCCTTCTTTTCTCTTCTGTACTGCCTCCTGGCTTCCTTGGTCTCCTTGAAAGTCTCAGCTCCTTCTATAAGGAACCTTTCTCAATTCTTCTTAATCTTAGTGCCTTCTCCCCTGAAATGATCTCTTGTATTTATATTGTATATATCTTGTTTATACATGGTTGCAATTTGTTTCTTCCATTAGACTGTGAGCTTCTTAAGAGCAGGGGTTTCTTTCCTCTGTACCCAAATTTTTAGCACAAGGCTAGATTAGTAAATGTTTATTGATTGACTTCATTGACTGATGGCTAACACATTCTATCCTAGATGATGAAGATAGAAATAAAAAGTATCTTGCTAGAATTTAAGATTAGTCCAAATAAGATGAAATTTAAAAGAGACAAATATAAAGACTTACAAAGGTTCAAAAAGTCAACTTCATAAAAAGGGAGGTAGCACGACTGAAGAAGGAGTATGAAAAAGAATTTAGGATAAAATTGGACTACAAGCTTAATATGAGTCATTGGTGATTCTGTGGTAGCCAAAATTGCCAATATAATCTTATTTTGCACTGAGAGGTTTAGTTTCTAGGAATTCACTAGTAGAATATAAACTCCTTGGGGAAAGGTATTTTTATTTTTGTTTCTGTATTCCAAGTACCTATAATAGTGTTTGGTACATTGTAGGTAGTTTAATAAGGGGATGATAAATCTTCTATAATCTGCCCTGCTCAGACCATGTCTAGATTCATGTCTAGAATGTTTTTGTTTTTGTTTTTGTTTTTTTCACTTTTGAATTCCACAGTTTAGGAAAGAAATTTATAAGCTGGTGAGAAAACAGAAGAAATCAACCAGGATGGTGAACGACCTAAACTCATGCCATGTGAAAATAGTTTGAAGGAATGGAATATATTTCAGCCTGGAAAAATGAAGACCTAGAGTAAACACGATAACCATCTCCTAATATTTTAAAATCTGCCATAACTTGTTTTGTTTGGCCCCAAAGAGATGAACAAGGATTAAAAGGTAAGAGTTATATGGGGCCAAATTTATTCTCTTTACAAGTATTTAGGAAATACTTCCTAACCTCGAAGTGGAAAGACCTGTCTTGGGAGGTAGTGAGTTTCCCATCCTTTCAGGTTTTCAAGCAAAGAATGGATCACATTCATAAAATATGTTATTCTCTTTCTGGTGTGGGTTAGACTAAATAAGTACTAAAGCCCTTTCCAACTTTGAAATTCTGTGATTCAGTGCTCTTTAAAGGAATATAGAAGCTATATTTACTTTGGCAACTACACCTATTACCTCTGTTCTTATGATTTCCAAAATCTATATTTTCAGTCTTACCCTTTCTCTCAGGTTTCAGTCTCATATTTTCAATTATTTCCAGATTCCTAAGACTCATTGTTATTCTCACAGAACTCTTTTCTTGTTTCTGTTAGTGGAATCATTCTTTCAGTTATCCATGTTTGAAATGTAGTCATCTTTGATTTTTCTACTGACTTTCTTCAGACAATCACTAAATTCCATTAAGTTTTTGAAAATCCAATGCTTGGCATAGTACTTGGAGCATAGTAGGTACTTATTAAATGACCTTGATATTTCTTGTATCCATTTATTTCTCACCATTTCTATTGCTATCTGTTCTAGGCCTTTGTGACTTTTAATAATCTCTTATATGGTTTGTCTTCATTTTTTCCTTGCTCCAACTTATATTAAAGTCAGATAGGATTAACAAAACCCCTACAAAACATTGCTTTAGTGATTATGTCACTTCCTCGGCCTCTACCTCAACACATATACATGTATACATAATGAAAACTTTCAATAGTTTCCTATTGCCTATAAAATAAAACCCAAAATTCTTACCAAGAAATACAGAGGTGGTGCCCAGAATACCTTTCTAATTTTATCTTCCGTTCTTCCTCAAAATAAATCCTCCACTATAGTTACTCTAGTTTATTCACTGTTACCTCTATGTACTTGTCTTATTATCATCTTGACCCAATTGTTCATGCTGCTCTTTTACAAGAATGTCAGTTATCCTCCTTTTTACTTCTCATAAACTTAGCATTCCTTCAAAAGCATGCTCAAGAATGGCTCTCCACCATTAAGTCTTTTTCAACTCCAACACAGTGATCTTTCTTTATATCTTTTCTCCATTTTTTTTAGTTCCTATAGTCATTGTTACTAGGCAAGAGAGCCTTCTCCCATTTAGCTCTGGGTGAGCCTGATTTCTAAAGAGAGGGGTCAGGATCTTTCTCATTGTCTTTGGCTCTTTACCATGCCATCCCCTCCTCCAGCCCTGGTGGCCTGAGGAGATTCCCTGAAAGCTTGGCTTTGGTTTATGTTTATGATCTCAAAAAGGAGCAGAGAGATATTCAATGTCCTATGTAGATAAATATTGGACAACTACTTATTTCCTGTGGGAAAAAATGCTTACTGTAAAAAAACCTAATAAGCACATATTGAAAAAGACTTCTGACACAATATAGTAGCCTACAACTTCTATTATATTCTCTCAGGAAGTTGAGACATGAAAACATTAAACTTAAAACATTGAAACATGAAACATTTTGTAAGATTTATTATAAATATTCTCCAAAGCTCTGCCTTTGGACCGCTTTCCTTTTTGCTCAATATTATTTCACTTGGTGACTTCATTAGTTCCCATGGATTCAATTATTTTCTTTATGCAGATTGTTCCTAGATTTATATATCTAACCCTAGTCTCTCTGTTGAGCTATTGTCATATATCTTCAGCTCCCTCTTGGACATCTTGAACTAGATGCCCCCTAGGCATCTAGTATGTCTAAAATAGAAGTCATTTTCTTATTCCTCAAACTTTTCCTCTTTATGCAGATTGTTCCTAGATTTATATATCTAACCCTAGTCTCTGTTGAGCTACAGTCATATATCTTAGACATCTTGTACTAGATGCCCCCTAGGCACCTAGTATGTCTAAAACAGAACTCATCATTTCCCTTACACCCTTCCTTTTTCTGAATGTCTTTATTACTATCAAAGACACTATCATCTTCCCAGTAATTCAAAATATTGAGTAATCCTTGATGCTTCCCTCTTACTATATCCACTACAATGCCAAAGTTTGTCATTTCTACCTTGGCAGCATCCTCCATTTTCTCCATTTGAAATGCTGCAACCCTAGTTCCAGTCTTCATTAACTCTCACCTGGACTATTGAACTATCCTTCTAGTTGGTCTCCCAGTTTCCAATCTCTTCCCAGAGAGGATAGAAGAATCCACCCTCTACTCAGTTGCCAAGGAGATTTTCCTAGAGTGTGTCTAATAATATTTCTCCTAGCTCAGTGAGCCAAATAACCATCTGATATTTACCTAATGTTTCTTACAAGGTTGGAAAACATTCATTTCTGGATGGATATGCTTAGGTAAAGAAATAGAACAGGGCCCAGAGGGCCAAGCACAAGTGCCCCTTTGCTGGGTTGTGAGCTGCTGCTAGATCTTCAGCGAGGGAAAGGGAAGCCCCTTTCCAGCTCCCTAGAGGATATGCTGAAGTTCCAAACATATGTTCAGGAAAAAAAGGATGACTACCGATGTTCTCTCTCCTTTCAAAGTAGGCAATAATTCCTGGTATAATGTCAGTCTTTCTTGAAGCAGCCTCCTGTATCTGCTGCCATCCTATGGACCAGGGGACTGCTGGATCATCGCAAAGTACTGAGTCCTTCAGCACAGAGCCAAGGCTCAAGGGCACCCAAGAAGTGACCCAAGGGAGCCCCACTTAACTTCATGTATGGAGGGATGTGATTGCCATCATTGCATAATATTACTCTTTGACACTTTTGTTCAACCTTATCTTGTTTAAGTTTTACTGGTAGTAAATGAATATGTGTCTATTCACGTACCAGTATGACTTTACACTTATTGAGTGTAAAGATCAAATGTTCTATTTGCTATGTTTCTCCTGTAGCATTGAACACGATGCTATGCCCCAATCCATGCTCAATAAACTATCTGTTGAAGGGAGAAATAGATGGCAAGATGATCATTTTTGCAGGTGAAAATACACTACTTCTGAGATGTGGAATGTTGATAACCTGTTTGAGGGCCATGGAAAATATCAGCCAGAGTATGACTCATCACTGATATCTGATGTTCTGTTTCATTCAAAGTAGTTCAGAAACAGTCAAGAGGTCTGAAGTAATTAAGAATGTGCTGAATGCATGGTGTCCTATTAGGTTTCTTAATCTCTTAACAATCTTTAAAATTGCTGTCATTGTTCTAGTGTTTGTGCTTTTGGGGAAAAAAGTCTTTTATTGTCCTTCCTCTGTCATTTAAAGATAATCTTAATTTAAGAAGCTAACTTTGCTTTCTTTTAGAAGTTATTTACTTGGCTTTTTTAAAAAAAGTAACTGAATACAAAATTGTCATGATATTAGAAATGCTTAAGAAGTGTATTTGGTTATAATATTAGTTTGAAATTCTTCCATTAAGGATCAATGTCTCATTCTATAAAGGGCAGAAATAGCTCATTTCTTAGAGTTATCTTTTAGGTTCTTTTGTTATTGTATATATTTTCTAAAACATTTTGTGATAAACTTTATAACCATCTACAAAAATAAACATAGAGAATATGTGACAATGCTACATCAAATCCTTATTTACTATTAAACGTTGTTTATAAAATTATTGCATGAAGGATAATGAATATAATGATTTTTGGTAATAGTAAACTTCTTTATAGAACAAAAGTACAGACATTAATGGTAGTTTTATAATTCATTAGAATTCTACTCTATTCTATTCCTAGATTGGATTCCTGAGATTGCCTATGAAGCTATGAATTTTCATAAAAAAGGGGTGGCAGAATTTGTTCTTTTTGTTTCAGGAGCAACAGAGGGGAGCTTTTTCTTCCCTGATGCACTTTAAGAAGGAAATGCAGCATAAAGTTATGCTCATCTTCAATAAATGAAATAGCACTACCATTTGCCACAGAAAAAAGAGTAAGCATACACTCAAATAATAAAAAATGCAACCAGTAACATATTGTTTGGTTTCATGCCAGTGTTAATTGTCTTTAACATATTCATATATGAGTTTTCTCTTTTAGATTTCAGATTCTGAAAGTGAGAATTTTGCCTTAAAAACGGTAAATCAGTATTGCACCTGGCAGAGGCAACTAGGTAGTATAGTAGATAGAGTGCAAGCCCTGAAGTCAAGAGGAACTGACTTCAAATCCAGGTTTAGACATTTACTAACTGTGTGACCCTGGGCAAATCATTTAACCCTGTTTGCTTAGTTTCCTCATTTGTAAAATGAGCTGGAGAAGGAAATGGAAAATCACACCAGTATCTTTGTCAAGAAAACCTGAAAAAGGGTCATGAAAAGTCAGAAATGAGTAAAACAACTGAGCAACAGCAATAAAATTGCACCTAGCACAAAGATTGTGATACACTAATATTTTTTCATGTTTTTTTTCTTTTTTTAAATTAAAGCTTTTTATTTTCAAAATATATGCATTAATAATTTTCAACATTCACCTTGCAAATCTTGTGTTCCAAATTTTTCCCTCCCTTCCCCCCATCCTTTCTCTTAGATGGCAAGTAATCTAATATGTTAAACATGTGTAATTCTTCTAGATATATTTTCACAATTACCATACTGTACAATAAAAATCAGATCAAAAAGGAAAAAAATGAGAATATTTTTTCATGGTTAACGGCAAATGTATATCTTCTTTTGGGGCTTTGGGAAACATTGATTTTACTGCCTATTGGGGTTTCTTTCAGTAGAAAAATATTTTAAAGCCCTTTTCCAAGAGAATAAATACTAAAATATGATAATAAATAACTGCATATATTTGGAAACTTTCTTTACTATTAAATTGTGTTATATTTTCCAAGCCTTTCTTCCTAATACTTTTGACTGATTTAATTAAACTTACTTTCTATTTAGAATAGAGAATTCATTAAGGAGCATTGTAGATGATTATGTTCATCATATAGATCTCTAGAGGTACACTGTAATTGGGATATGTATATGTATTGAACAACTGATGATTTTAAGGATATATAAATACATAAGATATATAAAATACATAAATGTTCATATATGTATTTTTCACTTCCATATGAATATAACATTGTAGAAAAGGATTTAACAATTTTCTTGTTTTTAAGGAATTCTTCTTTAAAATCCCTTTCCCCCTCATTTTTATTTTCTTTCTTCCTTTCTTTCCCTTCCTTCCCTTCCTTCCCTTCCTTCCTTTTCTTCCTCCCTCCCTTCCTTCTTCCTTCTCTTCCTTCCTTCCTTCCTTCCTTCCTTCCTTCCTTCCTTCCTTCCTTCCTTCCTTCCTTCCTTCCTTCCTTCCTTCTTTCTATTTAGCTCAGCCCCCTCCTTCTCTAGAGACTAAATTTAGGTGCATCTTGAATTCATTTATTAGACCATAAGAAAAATTTCTTTTTAAGGAGTCAGTATCATTTATATTTTAAACATAAGGCAAACTTTTCCTGAAAGAGGGATTCTGACTTTTTTTGAGAATTATCTAAACAAGATCCAAAAGTCTTTTTTTTCTGTTTCATCTTCATGTGAGAAAGCATAAATCACATATACCAAAAAATAAACAAAATTGACATGTTATTTCTCTTTTTATAGAAACATAGGTTTTTTAATCTGCTGTTTTTTGTAAGCAAGCCAGCTTGAAAAGAATGACGTCCTACTGTATATACAATGGTATCCTGAAACTTTTTTGAGGAAAAAAAAAGAATTACAATGGAATTGTATATTAGAGTAATTTGATGTAATATGGCTTTGTGAATATCTCTTTTTGTTTTGCTTTCCTAGGTTGGTTTGGCCATAAAACCAGAAAGCATTCCTGCCGAAAGGAAAAGAACAGCCAGCTTAGAGGAAAATACTAATCATGAAGGCCTGGCAATGCTCTGTGCCAAGAACCTGAGACTTTTTTTTTCAAGTATTATGTTTTATTGTTAAAGATTCATGAGATGTTAGCTTTAACCTATTCAGGAAAACATGCTTGAAACAAAGGGCAAGGGAGCAATTTTGCTACATTCATTTTCAAGTATAAACATCATTTGATGCTGATGTCTTTCTGGCAAGTTCTTTCATTTAAATTTTACCTGGTTTCATTGTCTTTCCTTACAAAAAAAAAAAGAATTATAATGGTTAACAGCCCTGCTTCTTTCACTTTATGATCAAGATTGGCTTGAGAATTTGGTCAGGAATTTTAATTGAGAAGCAGCAGTTATAGCCAAAAAGTTTATACTTTTTTCTTAAGAAAGCTCAAGGAAACCTAAAAAAAGATCATTCAACAAGATTTAAGAAGGAAATTCCTCTCTTATATGAAACATTGAGGTCAAGCATTATGGAAGAATTTGTTGTAGGGAGGAACTGGTGCAGTTAGAATTTTATCCTTGCTGGAGTATTTCCTTTGTCTTTTGGATTCAACTGTAGTTTAAATCTGGTGCACAATTTCCTCTTCCTCCCCCTTGTTTTTGAGGATTAGTGGGTTAAATGGGTCTGGAGCCAGTGGCTTATCTGCCATCATTCTGGTCATGTGGCAAAACCCTTATAAATTAATACACTGAAAGAATTTTCATTCTTTCTCCTTTGAAAAATGTAATTTTCATTCTGTTCTCCTATACCCTCTACCTTCCATGCTCTTGAGATTGTCACATGAAATGTAGGTTTATGTCTGTGTCCCATCAAGGGATTCCCACCATTCTATACTCCCCTACCCTTACCTATTGCTCAGATTCTTTTGACAAACTTCCAATACTACCCCCACCCCAGAACAAATGTCAAATCCTGATTCTGCCCAGTAACAGGAAGGATAAGGAATATACTGCCTTTAGGCTGGAGTCTGGTCTTAGATCAGGGACTCCAAATACTGCCTGAAACACTTTCCTGACTTTAACCCACTCTTGCAAAAACTGACTCTGATTCAGCTAGACATAAGAATAAAAGGAAGGCAAGTGAGGGAAGATTGGGAGTTAACATGTATGGTCTGAAGAAAATAGACTAAAATACAGATAAAGCCAGCATTGCCCTCTTGGAGGGCCCTCAGAGAAGAGACCCAGGCTGGTAAATTCTACATTCTCTAGTGCACAAGAAGGCAGAAGTAGACTTACAAACCATTGTATGTTTATTACAAAGGAGGTAAGCCAGGAGGTGAATGATGGGAAACACTAAATTATTAGAGGAAAAATCCTAAACAAAGATGTACAGTGCAAGCTAATAAATCACCAATAGGGTCTGGAAACCAAAAGGATGAAGGACGAAAAGATAAAAGGCTCTCTTAATAAATATTATAAAATACATGAAAGCAAACCAGTGCCTGATGAAATACAGAATCCTTTTGGCTCCTAAGATAGCATAGAATAACCAGAAATGGTTCAAAAGAAATAAAACCTATAAAGGAAAAAATTAGGAATGAATATAGATTAGAATTTAGAGCTCTTTGTGAAGAATAAAAAACTCAATAAAGACACTAAATTTTATCTTTACTAATATTACATTCTTTTCTTATGCCTCATGAGAAGTTGATGAAGTTTTTCATCCTTTCAATTTTGTTTCATATTAATTAATATGAAGAAAACTATTAACAGAATAGCACAAGATTATTCCCCAGTTCTGAGAAATTACAGAAGGGAAAGGAAATGGAATATGAGAGAGAGAGGAAAGAGAGAGAGAGGGATTGGGGAGGAGGGAAGGAGGGAAAGAGGGAGAGGGAAAAAAAGGGAAGGAAAGGGAGCAAGGGAGGGAGAGAGAAATCAACTTACAGCCCCAAATGGCATGCATTGAAAACTTGAATCTAATCATCAATTTTAAAAAGTCATTCATGAAAGGAGAGGAATATGAGTATGCCTAAAACAAAACAAGAGAAGAGTTTTCAACTAGATATCCTAAACAAAAGAAACACAAGGAAAAATAAGTAGTTTTGCAAAGAAAAGAATAAGTACTGAAATAAATTATTCCATGTTTGGAGGTTAATTTTTATTGAAGAAAGAAGTAGAGAAAGACTCTCTTCCTAGGGAATAAAAAAAGAAAGGACAAATAAATCAACAACAATGAAAAAAGACCCAAGGAAATAAAGATTAAGCAGAACTTAAATAGAAGTGAAGAAGTAAATGACTTCCAAACAAGAGAATCAGTATATTTTGTAGTCCAGAAAACTAAACTGAACAGAACAAGGTACTGTGTAAATGGAGGAAAGGAGATGAACACAGGAAAATGGAAATTCACTTCTATCATGTCATAGGTAAACAACAAAGGGATGTTTATTTTTACAATCACTTGACAAAAAGAGAATGTAGAGGCAATTTAATAGAATATAAAAGCAATTTAGTGGAATGTAAAAGAATTGGAAAGGAAACATAAGAAAGGGATTAAATCTGGGGGCAGACAAAATGTGAGGAATCTTCTGGAAAGGGAGGAGGTCTCATTTAAGACTACTCCCATCAAGAAAGAGGTATATATTTTGGGATATATGATAAATGTTGGATTTAATGACAGATTTAATTTTTTGGGGGGAGGGTTGGAAAATGACCATCTTTGAGAAAGAGTTGTGATTACATGGGAAGCATCTAGTCTTATTAGAAAGTATGTGTGAGCTCCTAAGGTCAATTGATATCCAAAACAGTGAAAGACATATGGATTCAGTAATGAGATGTTCTTTGGAAAAGAAAAATAATGGGGAAGGCAAGTAAAGATTAGACTCATGACTTGGGACACAATAATTTCTTTCTTTAAAAAAAAGTTAGTTTTTATTGACTCCCCTAGTTTGTTTTTTTTAATATCATCTGAGTTATCTCCTGGTCCTACCTAGAGGGCCAATTCACATAACATCAGTATTTTTAAGAGGGTATAAAAATTACCATAACTGATAAATACATTGAAAAAGTCTGAAAACATGCAATGTGTAACACCTGTGAACTTCCCAGTATCATGAAGGAATAGGTGGGTGGTGTCATATTTTTTTCATTCTAGTCATACTTGGTCTTTATAATTTTGTCACATTTATTTTTGATACCTCTTATTAAAAAAATGAACCAGCAAAGAAGAAAAACCCCCACCATAGAAACTTACTGTGGAAATAGAGAAAACCAGGGGTTCATCTTCAAAGGAGGATACTGAAGTAAAAAAAAAAGCTTCTACCCCAAAGAGTAATGTTAGATGGTTCTCTGCCCAGAGAGAATTTATAGAACTCAAAAAAGAATTTAAAACTTAAATGAGAAACATTGAAGAAAAAGTAAAAAAAAATTAAAAAAACTATTCAAGAAAATTATGAAAAAAGTTAACTAGAAAAGGAGTTACAAAGTTTTAAGGATGAAAATAACTCGTGAAAATTAGAATTGGCAAGAGTACTGATAAAGGCCTAGTTTCTAAAATATATAGAGAATTGACTCAAATTTATAAGAATTGAAACCATTCTCCAATTGATAAATGGTCAAAAGATATGAACAAACAATTTTAAGATGAAAAATTGAAACCATTTCTAATGATATGAAAAAGTGCTTTAAATCACTACTGATGAGAGAAATGCAAATTAAGACAACTCTGAGGCACCACTACACACCTCTCAGATTGGCTAAAATGATAGGAAAAGATAATGATTAATATTGGAGGAGATGTGGGAAAAGTGGGACATTAATACATTGTTGGTGGAGTTGTGAATCTGGTCCAACCATTCTGGAGAGCAATTTGGAACTATGCTTAAAAAGTTATCAAACTGTGCATAACTTTTGCTCCAGCAGTATCTCTACTGGGCCTGGATCCCAAAGATATCATAAAAAAGGAAAAAGGGGAAAAGATCTATGGGTGCAAAAATGTTTGTAGCAACCTTTTAGTAGTGGAAAGAAACTTGAAACTGAGTGGATGCCCATCAGAATGATATTTTGAATATTAATTCAACATTAAAACCTATTTTGATCAACTCTATTTTTTCAGGTGGTCTGACTTTTATTAATTTTGAATTTTCCCTTTCCCTTTTTTTCTACTGCTTATCATCCTGACTAAAGAATCAATTCAATGAAATCTGTAACTACTATTAAAATATGATTTTAAAATACAACATATACTAAATATCATGAAAAATACCTTATTCATAAGAGAGTTTCAAAACTGTTAATGTGTCTATGATTGGAGGTGAAATCACAGAATACAAGAATTTCAGAATTATAAAGGAAATTAGTAATTTTTAATCTAGCCTGTATGAGACAAATAACCCCATCTGATAACATTCTCATCAAGCAGGTGTCTGAGCCTTTCCTAAAGAACTTCAAGGAAGGGGGTGACACCTCCCCACAGCCAGCCCATTCCACCACTTGTACTGCTAGAAAGTTTTTCCTATACACCTATACATATTGAAATCTACGCATAAATTTAAGAGGTATTAGGAGAAAAAGGAGGAAAATGAGGAGGAGGAAGAAGAGGAAAAAGATGAGGAGGATGAGAAAGAAAATGATGATGATGAGGAGGAAAAGAACAAGAGAAGAAGAAAAGAAGAATCCAGATATTCAGAAGTACAAAGAATGGAGTGTCCCCCAGAGCCTTAAAGTAACCCAAAGCCTACTGAGGGTGGAAGTCATAGGAGCAGGACTGCTCAGACGAGGGGTCCTGGTCGGTAGACCCCAGTCCTGTCTTGTAACATCATAGAGGATCCTGAGGATCCCACTTTGAAGCTCAAAGAGGTAGGAGGACCTGACCTCAGGAAGTGGAGGTCAGTGCAGGAATCCAGATGACTGAGATCAAGAGTAAGCAAGGATCATGCCCTGCCCAAAAGTGGAGCTCAGAGCGGAATGTGGCCCTGGCACAAAGCCCCAGAGCAGGAATCAAAGCTAAAAAAGTGAGTAAACAATGTTATGGATCATAAGGCACAGAAAATGATGGAATGATACAATATTATGATCAAATAAAATAATTTCAGAGTTTGGAACAGGGAAATGGGATGCTAATGGATAATGATAAAATGATAATCATCTCTGTGTAGCAGAGGTGACATAGAGGAATAGGTCATAAGAACTAATTAAAACTAAATTAAAAATTGAGAAGTTAAAATATATCAATATGTCTACTAATTGGGAAGTTAGAATATATCAATATGTCTACTAAAGATCTTTAGTGGGAGAGCAAGAAATGGGGAGGAGAAAGATTGTGAGACTAATTCATAACTCACTGAGGAAAGAAAGGAAAATGTACAAGAGATTGATAGAGAACAGACATCAGAATCTGAACTGGGTGATAAATGGGAATGCTGGGAAGCTCAAAGAAAGAGAGGACACCTAGTGAGGGTGGGAGGAGGAGAACCTGGAAGTGGCAAGGGGGAGAAAGGAGGTAGGATCCTCAAGACTTTCCTGCTCCAATCAGAGGGTATTAGAGAAAAATGTAAAAAAAAATGTAACCAGTATCAGAAGGATAGTGAGAGTTGGGTGCCATTGGAAGGAGTTTTTCTCCTTCTTTCTAACCCTACCAACTATGACAGTCTTGAGGATATGTCATCTGGGAAAAGGAGGAACATCTCTTTCTGGAGGAGGCTGCATCTGAAGGAACAAAGAAAGCCCTGATTGGCCAAAAGATATGGATCTTATGAATTGTTAGGACAGTACAGATCTAAGGCAAATGGAACAGCTGTTCAGCAGTCCCACAAAGTGACTTCATCTTTTAGGGATATTATAATGATTATTCTTTAAGTATTTGTGTTTTAAACTTTTGCTGTTGTTGTTGTGGCGAAAATAAATAGCTGACATACCTGATAACTACTTTGTACATTTGAATATTTTTTCTAGAAGTGATCAATATAACATATTTTAGAGGAGACTTAAACATGAAACTTACCCAAGTTTTATTATAAAGATTTTTCCTCAGGACTGTGAGTTGGGGGCATGATGAATCAGAGAGTCGACTCTGTTAGTGAGCAGGATCTTTTCCCATCCAAGTAACTTTAGAGTTGTAGCCATTTTTATGGAAAGCCACTACACAATTTCCCTCACTTAGGCCATGTGTAACAATTAACCTACTTAACAAAGCAGATTTTTCCATTTCTCTTGCAATAATGGAGCTACAAAACACTGTTGATAAGGTAGTAGCATTTCACAAAACAATTAAAGAAGATGAAAACTTCTTTTCCCTCTTTACCATGGAATGATTTTTTCAAAATTTAAAACATAGATGAAGTTATTTAACAAATTTCACCTTATGGCCAATGTATTCCTCCCTCTCCAAAGTTATTAAAAATCAAATTCTAGACCTAAATATTATGTGAATGCATCAATACTCTACTACTGTAGCTCTAAAATATTATACCATTTTTTCTGTGTCTCAACACAATAACTCCTAGAGATTTAATTTTTGATAGTCATCAAGATACTTATTTCTATCAACTTTAACAATACTCCTTTTTCCTGCCTGGACTGGTTTATTTTTGTTAAGAATTTATTTTTCCAGGTTATTATACATTCTTATAGGACTACATTATACATTCTTATACTACCTAACCCTAGATAGCATCATTCAACAATGAAATGTCCCCATTCTGAACTGATTACTCTGTCATGCTTGAAAGAAACCTAAATTAGAAATAAGTTGTTAAATGCATATTTTAGAACTTAACACATCATTAGAAATGCTCAGTGATCTCATAAAGCATTTTGGAGTGTATTAAGGTATCAGTGATCCTCAGTTCAATTTGTGTTGGATTATACCAAAAAAAACCCAAACCCCCAAATTTTTTACTTCAATGCTTCAATGAGCTGTTGGACTTTTCCCTTGGGAATCAATAGTATGATATGGAAGTCAAAAATACTGTAATTAGAAATGTCATAATATCACTTCTGTCTTCTGCTTTCTCTGATGAGAGTCCTGGGATGTTTGAAGCAAGAGAAAAAGAAGCATGAGGAAGAAGAGAAGGAAGAAGAGGAAGAGGAAAAGGAAGAGAAGGAGGAGGAGGAGGAAAAAAAAGAGGAGGAAGAGAATGGGTACCTTCCTTTGTGATTTTTCCTGTGTGAATGGCCAGGAACCTTTGCACTGTCCTAGAGCTTGATGCAATCACCACAATGTCACTCACAAATAGGAACATTTGGAGGACCTCACCATCCATAGGAAATCCTTCTTCAGCATGGATTCCATGCTGGATCTCTTCCATCACAGGGGCAAGCACCTTTGATCAGAACACATCTTGCTCTCTCATTCCTCTCAGAAGTTAGATCAAAATTTCACTGAACAAGGTTATTTTGATTAAATATTTCAGGAAATATTGAATTTTTATAATAATTAATGTTTACATAGTACTTTAAGGACTACAAAGCACTTTATATATATTATTTATCTGATCTTTTGAGCAATCCTGTGAGATAGGTTATTCCCATTTAAAAGATGAGAAAACTGAAATTGAGAAATTACAGCTTGCTTAGGATAATAGCTAATACTTGTCTGAGGTAGGATTTGAACTCAGATTTTCTTGACTTCAAGTCCATTGCTCTAGCCACCATATTACCTGGGCACCACAAATAATTAAAAAAAATTTTTGAACTTAACATCAAATAAAACAATCATTTCCATATACATAGCAGAATAGAAAAAGAAGACTATGAAAAAAAACAACAACTCAGGAATCTGTATCATGAACAGCTTGCTTTTCTCTTTATGCATATAATAAATTCACCATGTTATCTCCAAAACTGTCTTGGTTGTCTGTATTTCCTACTGACCTTTGTTCTCTTCTATGCATTTTTAGAGTGTTTCATTACTCTCTTTTCTTTGCATTAAAAAAAAATCCTTTTGGTGACCCCATTGCTATTACCCTTCTTTCTTGTATTTCTTCCTCCATGAGACAAAAAAAAAAAGCTTTGTATCAGATATGCATAGTCAAGCAAAAGAAATCACTACATAGGCTGAGTTTTAAAAAATATATATGTTTAATTCTGCAACTTCCATCATGTCTCTGTCAGGAGATAGGGAGCATGCTTTTCCATTATTCTTATGAAATCATGATTATTGTATGATCACTGTTTGATCAGAGTTTTGTTAAGCTGTCTCTTTTCCTTCGTCACACTCTTGGTAATATCAGTTCCTATGGGTTAAATTCTCATCTCTATACAGATAATTCACAGATCTATTTACTCAGTCCTACTCTTTCCTCTCAATTTTTATCTCTCATTGCCAACTGCCCATTAGACATTTAAAAAAGGATTTCTTGGACACAAATCCCACTCAATATGTCCAAATGGAAACTCATTCTTTCCCAAATCCTTTTTTCTTTTAGCCTTCCCCATTCTAGTCAAAGGCACTATCATCTTTCCAGTCTTGTAAGTTTATAGCTTTGGCATTATCCTCAATTCCTCATTCTCTCCCCCTACCTATATCCAAATAGTAATTGTGTAATTAAGAGTAAGTATGTGTCTCAACTTTCACATCTCCTACATCTGACTCCTTTTCTTGTTCACATAATTATCAAATTAGAGCAAATCCTTGTCACCTTTGACTTGGAGTATTGCAACAATCTCCAGATCAGAATCCCCACTTCAAGTCACTCACTACACCAGTTCATTGTTAGGATTCTTGCAAGTTGCCAAGTCAGTGGAATTGATGAGATTATGATTCTCTAATTTACATGTATTTAGTACTTACTATAATTCCCCAAGATTCACACCTTTAAGAGAGCATATATATGGAGGAGCTCTCAGGGCCAAAGAGAGAAACCCACTAGAAGCTCGTTTGGAGGGAGCTAGAGGCAGAAGCTGGCAGAGGCAAAGGACTAATGGCAGGAGTTCTCAAAACCAAGGAGAGAGATGGGCCTCTAAGAAAGCTAACCAGGCCCAAGGAAGGAGACAAGACTTGGAAAGAGACAATAAAGGATTTGGATTTTAACTCCTGGCTGCATTCAAGGTGATGACTCTGAACTGAAACGAAGGCTGCTCCCAGAAGCCCCCTGAGAAACCTGCTCTCAGAGAACATTATATTTTAGAGATGAACAATACAATTCATCTTAAATATGTTACTGTCAAAGGGATTTTTCTTATCCTCAGTTCTGAACATGTCCCTACCCTACTCAATCAACTCCTTTAGGATAAAATATAAACTTCTTTATTTAGCTCTTTAACCCTTTCACATCCTGGCTCCAGTGGATTTTTCCAGCCTTGTACATGATTCTCTCTTCCTTACTCTGAAAACACCAAATTACCTTTCTTTCTATTCTTAAAACAGGAAACTTTATCTCCTGTCATAGAATATTTTTACATCAGCTCTCTCACAGATCTTTGAAATACTCACTCCTTTCCTTCACTTCACAGAGAGAGCCCTCTCTTAAGACTCAGTCAAATGCCATTTAAAACATAAAAATCTCTTTTGATTCCTTCTTCCATCCCTAATGTCCTTCCTCCTAAGCTAATTATATTTAACTACTTTACTGATTCCCTTTATGTTTATTATATATACAGGATACAAGCGTATATATGGACTTCTTGTCTCCTTCGTCTAAATATAAGTTTCTTGGGAGAATGGATTATTTCATTCTTTGTAGCTATATCTCTATTTTAAGAACAGTTCCTCACACTTCCCAGGCACTTTAAGATACTTGTTAATTGATTAAGTCATTCAAAATTATTTTTCTTTAAAATGTTTTCTTCTGGGTTTGCTCACTTATTTCTGCATCAAGGCTTCCCAAGTTTGTTTGAGATTATATCTTTTGTCATGTGGCGAGATGATTTTCTATTTTATTCTTATAATTTGTTGAGCAGTTCTTCAATTGATAGAAACCCATTAGTTTCTTAGTTCTGTATCACTACAAAATAAACATAAACATATATGTGTGTATGTATATATATATATACATATATACATATATATATATATATATATATATATATATGTAGTGTTCTTGTTGGTTTTCTGGAGGTCTCTGGAGCAGCCTTCTTTTCAGCAATCACCATAAAAATAGCCAGGTGTTAAAGTCCAAATTCTTTATTATCTCCTTGCCTGGGGCTGGGAAGCTTTCTGGAGAGTGTTCCAGATCAGCCTTGGTCTCAGTGGGGGAAGTGCAGGAGGCCAGGCCAGCCACCATGAAGCTGATGAAGATGGAATTGAATCTTTCTGAGTCCGAGGGCTTGTGCTTTAGTCCCCAGCCACCACAAAGGTGGACAATGGAATGAATGTGATTCTGGGTCCCTGCTGGCTGTTACATACTCTATTATAATTACATTATCATATATATATATATATACACACACATACACAAACACATACATATTCACATATATACACACATATACATGTATATACACACACATACACACACACACATATGTATTCCTTTCCTACTTTCTTTGTACTCTTTGGACATTTAGAAACTTTTCGAGTAGAGTTCTGAATTGTTTTCCAGAATGTTTAAACCAATCCAAAACTTCATCAGGAGTATACTAATGTGCCTGTTTTCCTGCAGTTTTTCTACCAATTGTTATTTTCCTTTTTGGTCACTCTAATAGATATGTGATAGAACCTCAGAGTTGTTTTTATTTGCATGTCATATATTATTGCTGATTTGGAGCATTTTTTCTCTAAATGGCTGTTAACAACTTAGAATTTTTCCTTTGAGAACTTCCATTCCATATCCTCTGACCATTTATCTACTTATAATCTTATAATTATATATTTAAATGAATTCTTTATAAATTAAATTTGTTGTCAAATTTATTAGCATAGAATTAGGCAAACCAGTTTTTAATACTTTCTTTTAATTCTTCTTCATTTGCTTCGAGTTTTCCTTTTCACTTTTTGATATGGACAATTTGGTTTCCTTTTTTTAATTCACCTGACCATTTAATAAGCTCCTGGTTTTATTTATTAATTAAATGGGTTTTTATTTTAATTTTGTTTATATCTTCTTTGATTTTTAGAATTTATATTCTGACAGTTTTTTTGGGGGGATGGGATGTGTTGTTTTTCTAGTTCATTTGATTGCATACATAATTTATTGTTCTATTTTTTTCTTTTTTGTTAATGAAAATATTTAGACATACAAAAATTTCCCTCAGTGCTGTTTAAACTTACTTCATCCTTTCCACTTTTGGTCTTATAGCTCATTGCTGCGCTAATTTTCTTTGATGAAATTATCTGTAGTTTCTATAATTTGTTCTTTGATACGTTGATTCTTTAGGATTAAGTAATTTATTCAATTAATTTTAAATTCTTTCTTCAATGACCATTGATTATAATTTACTGCTATCAGTAAAGAGTTTGCATGATATTTCTGCTTTTTTCTGTGTCAGTTTTTGAGGTTTTTATACTTCAATACATGAAGCTGATTTTTTTTTGAAAAGATGTCATTCACAGGAAAGAGATATGTATAATCCTTTTGAATCCTATTCAGTAATCAACAGAGATTTAACTTTTTAAAAATTCTATTCAGGTCTTTTAACTATGTTCTTGTTCTTAGTATGGTTATACTTGTTTCATTTTGAATAGAGTTCACTGAGATCCTACACTATCATGGCTTTCCTGTCTTTTTCTTGTAAAAATTTGTTTTACTTTTTTTTTTAGGTATTTAGGTAAAATGTCATTTGATATATATGTGTTAAATATTGCTGTTAATTTATCATGTATAATGGCTATAGAAGAATGTAGTTTTTCTATTTATCTCTTTTCTTTATCAAATCTATTTTTTTTCCTATAACATTGTCTGAGATCATGATTATTACCCCTAATTTTTTGACTTCAGCTCAAGAAAAAAAAAAGATTTTGTTTTAATCCCTTCTTTTAATTTTGAATCATTAAACTACTCAAATCATGGTATTCTTTGATTTGCTAACTAAGGAATTGTGAGTGTGTGTGGCAAGGGAATCCAGGAAACTCAACACTATGCATTGGAAGTAAATGGCTGGGGAGAGTGATGATGTCCAGCCTTTCAGGCAGTTAAACTTTGGCACGCATACATCCTGGGTCATTGTCAAAGGAGATTTTCAGCCACTAAGATTCCATTGCAAATGGAGGATGATCTCATAAGGAGGGCTTTAGTATAGTCTTTGTTGTTGAACTGGGCCAGGTTCCTCCTCTGGTTTCAATGCTCTAAGGCACTGCTCTGTCTCCCTTAACAGTGACCTAAGAGATAGCTGGATCCTTGCCCTGATGCTGTTCTGTTGGCTGGGATTATCATCCCACCTGCTTCAAATCTGAATTACCAGAGCTGTGGCTGGCTTCTACCTTTCTTAATGAGGGTTCCTGTGGAAGGAGAAGAAAAGGGCTCCTGTAGAAGATAATGATTAGAACTCAAATTTGAAAAATAGAAACAAGAGAAGAGGCTGGATTGTTTTGGATGGTGTGCAGTCTTTAAAAAATTAAAAGTTATTAATCTATTGAAAGATGATGAAGAGATGGGAGTAAAAAAGTTATGCCATATTAAAAAGAACTGCACAGCAGAAATAATGTTAGAAATATATGTGTCAAAAATGGTAAAAAACACATCAAAGAAGTGGAAGACCAGTAAAGGAGATAGGATGTTCACATCACCAGTCCAGAACAACTTTCTTGATGTAGTGAGTTTCCCATCACTGAAAGTATTCAAGTGGTAGATAGATAACTATTTATTACGAATATTATAGCTGAAATGCATGCTTTTGAAAAAAATTAGATTGAATGACATGTAGGGTCCCTTCCAGATGTGAAACACTTTGATTTTATGACTCAGAGTATTATTTGCAACAGTGGTTTGGCTTTTCTAGAATAAGGGCAATTCAAGAAAATGTAATGCACACGGCTGGCATCAATTACTGGCTTTCTGTCAGGGGGATATTCCAGATGGTCCAGTTTCTTTGGAAATCCCAAGGGGAAATCTCTGCATTTAAGTTTAAGGAGGAAAGTCAAGGAGTAAGTAGGCAAAAGGATGTTCATAAATGCTACCTTTCAGTCTTTCAAAATTAGGTACAAAATAATTAGTTGAAACAGATTATTTCCTATTTATTGCTCAAGTTTCTGACACATACAGTAGAAAAAAGGAGAGCTGCAACATTTTTTAAAAAATTAGTTACAGATTTGTTTATACATTGAAGCTTGTAGATTCTGGAAACTCCTGAAGTAGAAAGGATAGTTGTAGAGTTGGATATACATAATTCCTGTTTAGCTAAATATATTGTTGAGTTTTTGAGTATTTAATGATGTGACTTACTCAAAATATCATCTTTCTATAGAACTAATAAATAATGTGGTACTGAAATTCTCTAGACAATTCAATGACTCTAAATGTTTACAAATAGATTCCCTATAAATTGCCCTGTCCAGTGCGCAATTGAAGTCAGAAAGATTGGTCTTCCTGAGTTCCAAACTGACTTCAGACATTAGTTGTGTGATCCTGAGAAAGTCACTTCACTCTGCCTCAATTTCCTCATTTGTAAAATGAGCTGGAAAAGGAAACGGCAAATCACTTCAGTATGTTTACTAAGAAACTAGTCACTTTGCCAAACTAGTCACAAAGAATCAAATATAATGGAATGATTAAACAACAATAGTAACAACTCTCTGTGTGGAAAAGAACACAAGACCTGACGTTTCCTAATACATGTGGCTAATTTTTAAATTAATGTTATTTAGTGACAATAGCCTTTCTTCAATGGTACATAATTCATATCCTTCCCCCAATTTTAAATAATATTTTATTTCCTCAACAGTTGCATGTAAAACAATTTTAACATACTTTAAAAAACTTTTGAGTTCCAAATTCTATTTCTCCTTTCGTCCTTGTTTTCATCCTTGAGATGGCAAGCAATCTGATAATGTTATAGATGTGTTATCATGTAAAACATATATCCATATTAGTCATTTTGTGGAAAAAAACTCAAAGAAAGGAAGGAAAGAGGGAAAGGAAGAAAGAAAGAATAAAGGAAAGATAATATTTGGTCTGTATGAAATCCTTCAATCTATTTTTTGACACCATCAGTTCTTTATCTGGAGGCAATTAGCATTTTTCATCATGAGTCCTTTGAGATCATATATCACAGAATATATATCTAATAAATTATAATCCCTACCTCTCTGGGTTGTTATAGGGTTCAAATGAGATAATATTTATAAAGTACTTAGAACTATACCTAGAACATAGTAGAAACTTAATAAATACTTATTTTTCTCTCCTTTCCCTCTTTTCTTTCTTTTCTTCCAAGCCTATATTTAAAGGTTACTTTCTAGAAACTAGGTTAAAAAATCAGATCTATTTTGTGTCACTTTTTCTAAGAAACAATTAAATTCAATTCTTTAAGATTATGCATAATGTCAATTTCTCTGGAAAATGTTTTTAGATGAAACAATCGCGATTAGAATTCCCATGTAATAGAATGGATATTTTGCATTGGAAATGGACAGATAATATTTTGCAATGGATGGAGTGCTCTGGAGATGAAAAGCATTATTAGATACATGCGTAATGCTGCTATTAGGATTTCTTTCATCTTTCATATGCTCTACAAATGTTAACTGGTTCCTCCTGAAGGAAAGTATGAATGTCACTACCTTTTTATTATAAATGGAAAGCTGAGTTAGAGAACAAAGGTATCACCATTTTAAGGTGTGAATTGACTAATGTTCTAAATCATTAATATCAAACTCAAATAGAAATAGGGCAAATAAAGTGATAAATAAAAATTCCTGCAATCAGACATTGACTTAGAAAATCACATATTAATTTTATTATGTTCCATTGTATTTTCACTTATTTTGTTAAGTATTTCTGAATTGGATTTTAATCTGGTATAGGCAGGAGTGATGAGGTGGCTTCCCATGGTAAGTTTGACCTTGTGATCTAAGTCATATATAGGAATTAAGATTTAGGAACCTGACCACTAGTGGTTTTTCTATAGCCCTGTGGTCTTGTCACCCTTATTCAACAATCTATGCCAGAAATTTTTTTAGCATTTGAAATAACATGCTAATGTTCCATTCTGTTTCTGAGGAACCAGGATATGAGTACCAGGAGAAAATGAACAATAACCAAAATATTTGGAGAAAGGCAGTTCTCTGGAAGGATAGCTACTAGGGACTCTCAGAAGAGGTGTGTGTCTAGGTCCCACTTTTGGCATATGTGCCAAGGAATATTGGAAACCACGGTGGATGAAGGCAGTGCTTGAGCATGAGAAAAGTTTCTAGACCACAAAGCTTTTGGGTATATATGATTGAGCCCATCACAGGACAAGAGCCCACATTCTGACTCTTCATGAAACTATCAGGGATTTTCTTGGCAAAGAAACTGGACTAGTTTGCTATTTCCTTCTATAGCTCATTTACTAATGAAGAAACTGAGGCAAACATGGTTAAATGACTTGTCCAAGATTACATAGTTATGAAGTCATATTTGAGTTCATGTATTCTTAACTCCTGGCTCAGCATTCCAATGTGCCATTTTTCTGCCCTCATCCTGATTCTTCCTGTAACTAATTCATCCATGTCTTGACTTTTTAGTCCCTTGTCCTGAACTCCCTTTCTCCCCTATATGTCCTCTGGTTCCTTTCCAGAGGTCTGGTTCTTTGGTTCATTTCCCCCTGACCCCATGATATACTCGAAGTCATTCTGTGGGATTTTGTCCATAACTCTAAACCTGACAATTTAGTAAATTTCAATTGAATATACTGTCTGGGGCTCTATATAAGATGATTTTCTTTTTTTTTTTTAAATTTTTATTTAATAATTACTTTATATTGACAGAATCCATGCCAGGGTAATTTTTTTTACAACATTATCCCTTGCACTCGTTTCTGTTCCGATTTTTCCCCTCCCTCCCTCCACCCCCTCCCCTAGATGGCAAGCAGTTTTATATATGTTAGATATGTTGCAGTTATATAAGATGATTTTCAAGGATATTCATTGAAGCACTGCTGTCTCTGAATGTGAACTTGAAGGGAATGATACTGTGTTGGAACTGATTTAAATTTAGTCTATTCTCCTCAGATAATGAAATGATAGATGGGAGAATATGCTCTTGAGGAAGTGTGAGGGAAGGGGATATGTGGTGAAAGTTTAATATATTTGATATCTTTGCCATATCTTTGATGTAAATATACTCTTATAAAAGATAATCAATTTAAACTGGTTAGTGAGGGCAAGTCACTGTCCCTCTAACAATGTGGAGAATACCATTGATGTAAGTTTGAGTCAATGGCATCAGAGAACAGAGATGCTCCAATCCCCTCAGGGCACCCATCATTCCCCTAGGAGCAAAGTTTCAACTTGGCCCAGTAAGAATGCAACCAGAGCATACATTCACTACCTGGTCCAGATTCTGAACATTTACTGTCTTCATGCAAGTTACTATAGAACAACTGCAATACCCGATTTGTCCCAGTTTTTGCAGCTGTGACATATGACTTTCTGACATGAACCAAGTGAAGATATTGGCGTCACTCTGTGTATTAAATATAAATAAAACGATATTTCTTAATTTCAGATAAAAATAAATAGAAGTTATAGTAAATTCATCCCAAGCTCCCATGGATCATCTTGTATACATTCCATTTTGGAGACCAATGTACTTCCTCCAGGAAGCCTTCCCTAACTGGTAATGTTCTTCCCTAAATCTCATATGCTAGCCCTGTTTGTAGTGGCTAGAAACTGGAAATTGAATGGATGCCCATCATTGGAGAATGGCTGGGTAAATTGTGGTATATGAATGTTATGGAATATTATTGTTCTGTAAGAAATGACCAGCAGGATGAATACAGAGAGACTTGGAGAGACTTGCATGAACTTATGCTAAGTGAAATGAGCAGAACCAGGAGATCATTATACACTTCAACAACGATATTGTATGAGGATGTATTCTGATGGAAGTGGATTTCTTTGACAAAGAGACCTATCTCAGTTTCAATTGATAAATGATGGACAGAAGCAGCTACACCCAAAGAAAGAACACTAGGAAATGAATATAAACTGTTTGCATTTTTGTTTTTCTTCCCGGGTTATTTTTACCTTCTGAATCAAATTCTCCCTGTGCAACAGGAGAATTGTTCAGTTCTGCAAACATATATTGTATCTAGCATATACTGCAACATATCTAACATATATAGGACTGCTTGCCATCTAGGGGAGGGGGTGGAGGGAGGGAGGGGAAAAATCGGAACAGAAGTGAGTGCAAGGGATAATGTTGTAAAAAAAATTACCCTGGCATGGATTCTGTCAATATAAAGTTATTATAAAATAAAATAAAATATTAAAAAAAAGAACATTATGACTTTGAATTAATGAAAAAAAATCTCATATGCTATTTTGCATTGTCACTATGCTCTTATAATTTATTGTTTCTGGATGTGTATCTATTTTTCTCTCTCTCTCTCTCTCCCTCTCTCTGTCTCTGTCTCTGTCTGTCTCTCTGTCTCCCTATCTCTCTCTGTCTCTGTCTCTCTGTCTCCTCTGTCTCTGTCTCTCTGTCTTCTCTCTCTCTCTCTCTCTCTCTCTCTCTCTCTCTCTCTCTCTCTCTCTCTCTCTCTCTCCTTCTCTTTGTCTTGGTTCTCTGTCTCTGTCTCTCTCTGTCTTTCCCTATTTCTCTCCCCTCTGTCTCTCTCCTTTTCTTTCTGTTTCTCTGTCTTTATCTCTGTTTCTCTTTCTGTCTCCCTCGGTCTTGGACTCTGTATCTTTTTTACATTGTCTTATCCCCAATGAGAATGCATGCTCTTTGAAGGCAGAGACTCTTATCTGAACTTTGTATTTGTTTTTGATTTTTTGATAGTATTTTATTTTTCCAATATATACAAAGATAGTTTTAACATTCACCTTTGCAGAACCTTGTGTTCCAAATTTTTCTCTCTCCCTCTCCTCCCTTTCCCTTCCCTGAGACATCTAGCAATTCAATATAGGTTAAACATGTGCAATTCTTCTAAACATATTTCCATATTCATCATGCTGTGCAAGAAAAATCAAATCAAAAGAAAACCCGAGAAAGAAAAAACAAGAAGCAAATGAACCACAAAAAGGTGATCCACATTCAATCTCAGTTTAGGAAGGCTTTCTTATTCAGAGGCAAAGGTGGAGGAGGAGGTACTTCTAGAGGGTCAGGGTGGGAGTCTGATTAGAAATTGGAGACACATGTAAGCTCTGAGTCGAAGCCAATTAGGGTCAAGTTCAGGGTTTTGATAAGGGGTAGAATTGGACAGTTAGGGTACTGTTAATATTAGTTTAAGATTAATGTTAGGGCAGGGGTGAGTGTAGAGTTAGGGTTAGGATTAGAGTTAGAGTATAACTTTTAGGTTATCAGTAGGTGAAGTGGAGTCAGAGGCAGAATTAGAGTTTGAGACAATTAGACTTATGTTAGCATTAGGGTTAAGGTTAAGTTTAGGTTTAGAGTTTGTATAGGGTTAAGATGGGAGTTTTGGATTAATTTTAGGGCGTAGGGAACTGGAGGAGGATGAGAGTGTGAGTTGGAGGCAGAGGTTGAGCTGAAGGCACAGGCAGCAGCTAAAGTTTATTATTGGGGTGATTGTTAGATATCTGATGAAGGGTTAGCATTAGGACTAGGGTTAGAGTGGGAGTGTTAAGATAGTGTTAGAGTTTAGGGTTAAGATTAGCATTTAAGTTATAGAAGGTGAATTAAAGTCAGAGACAGAGTTGGAGTCTGAAGTAATTATGCTTAGGGTTAGTGTTAGTATTAGTGCTTGGGAAGGGTTACGATTAGAATTCAGAGTTACTCTTAGACCAAGGGAAAGGGTAAGAGGCTGAGAATCTAAAGTCTGATTAGAAATTGAAGATACATTTAGGGTTTGAAGATACATTAGGGCCAATTAGGGTCAAGATCAGGGTTTGGGGAGGGTTGCAATTGGACTATTAGGGTAGTGTTAAGATTAGAGTTTGAGGTTAATATTAGGGCAATGGAAAGTATAGGGTTAGGTTTAGAGTTAGAGTGTTAGCATAGTATTAGAGTTGGAGTTTAGGGTTAAGATTAGTGGCAAAAGAAAATACAAAAGAAACAGAAGAAAAATAAAGGGAAAAAATATGCTTCAATCTGCACTCCGAGTTTTTTCATTATGGGTCCTTTGGAATTTTCTAGGATCATTATTTTGATTAGAGTAGATAAGTCTTTAACAATTGATCAACATTACAATATTGCTGTTTCTACATATAATGTTCTCTTGGTTCTACTCACTTTGCATATGAACTTTTGCTGTTGGTTTAAGTTCTTTCCAGGTTTTTCTGAAATCATCCTGTATTATTTCATTATAATGATATACCACAATTTGTTTAGCCATTCCTCAGTTGATGGACATCTAAAGAATTTCTAATTTTTTGCCAACGGACACAAAAAACTGTTTATATATGTGTGTGTGTGTGTATATGTGTGTGTGTGTGTGTGTGTGTGTGTGTGTGTGTGTGTGTGTATTTGAATTTCTCTGTGATACGTACCTAGTAGTTGCAGTGTTGGGTCAAAGTGAGTAAACAAATTTATGGACCTTTAGGCATAGTTCCAAATTGTTCTCCAGAATGGTTGGACTTGTTCACAACTTCATCAAAAATGCATTCTTAAGAGACCTCATTTATGTTTTTTCTTTTTCTAAAGTAGGATTATTTAAGTATTCCATTTTCCTCTTCTATTAGTCTGGGCAATTTATATCTTTGTAAATATTCATCCATTTCACTTATAGTAACAGTTTTACAAGAATTTTATTGGACAAAATAATACCCAGCAATTGCTTTGATTCCTTCTTATTGGTGTTGTGTATACCCTTTTTATTTTTGATGATGTGAAATGAAAAATCACCCTATATGAAGAATATCCTGAAAAAACGTATGAATGGGAAATCTACAGGTTTTTGCAAGTGATATTAACAACTCCCTGAAAGGTGGTAGAGAATAGAAAATCTAGTTTTATTTGTGATTATGTAAAAGGCCTTGTCTGAGTGCCTTTTGCTAATATGCAAAAAAGCAAAATAACCCCCTTCAAAATATTTTTATGTAGATTTTACTGATTCACATAAGAGTATTAATGTTGGATGAATTTGGACATGTCCTTACTCTTTCTTCCAATACAATGTAGGTGAATTCATCCAGATGCTTCTATTTAGAGATGTCATTACACTGATATCCAAAATTTCTTATCACTAAGTTTTCTCATTTTAGCATCTGAAATCATTTAATTTAGGCTTTGCGTCTATAATGAAGTACTGGCTCCACATGTTAGTCCCATGTGGAGAATGCTCAATCTCCTGCCAAACCATGTGGGGAGGCTTGGGGAAACTTCCTGAAAGTACCTGATGACATAGAATGGAAGAAATTCCCATTCATTTCAGAGCATGCACAGTAATCTATCATTGTTCTGTTTATTTGCTTCATGGTGAAGAAAAGGACTTAAGAATAGCTGATAAATCAGAATATCGTTTGAATTCAAAAGACACTGACTGGCCTAAGTGACACCTTACTTTATTTTATGTATAGGTGCATTCAGGTGAAGAAGCAAGAACTGTTGTGAACAATTGGTTGGGAGGGAGAGTTGTCCTGGCTGAGAAGGAACTAGTATACCCACGAGTGCAGAAGCAGTGGGGCAGGGACACTGCTGGCTGTGGACACATGCAGAAGGGGGGAAGCTTTTGATTTGGGCTCACAGGTCAGAGGGGAAGAGCATAGAAATTTACTATGTGTATAGGGAAGACTGGAATTCATCTTCAGAGGATGTTGCTGAAGTAAGTAAAAAAAAAAAAGCTTCCACCCCAAAGAGTAACATAAGGCTTCCTGCCCAGAAAGAATTTATAGAAAAACTCAAAAAAAGGCTTTAAAAATCAAATGAGAGAGATTGAAAAAAAACTAAAAACTAAAAATCATCCAGGAAAAATGAGAAAATTATGGGGAAAAAAGTGAATTAGAACAGGAGATAGTCTTAAAGATGAAAATAACTCTTTGAAAATTAGAATTGGGCAAGGAAAAGCCAGTGAAGCTATGAGACCAAGAAATAACAAAACAGAATATAAAGAATGAAAAAATAAAACAGAATGTGAAACATCTTTTTGGAAAAACAACAATTCTGGAGAACAGATCAAGAAGAGAAAATATAAGAATAATAGGATTACCTGAAAGCTGTGACTAAAAAAAGAATCCTGACACAATAATGCAAGAAATATTCCAAGAAAATTGTCTTAGAGTGATGGAACATGAAGAAAGCAGAACTCGCAGATTTTCAGGATTTTTTCTCAACCAAACCTGAATTTATTAACATATAAGAGCTAATATCAAAGATCATTTTCAAGGAACTTAACATGGATAAATGGTTTATGTCCTTAGCAATGTCATATCACAGTACAAGATTTCAGTCATGTCCTAGCAGTAGCAGTATCAATATCATTCTTGCTTCAAAGTAGGGAGGGTCAGTGGCAGCACAGATTGAGGGTAACACTAACCTGGTAGAAGAAGCAGATTAAAGCCCCCAGGACCCATAGTAATAATAGTGGCAAAGGCAGCAGCTGAAAAAAACATGGAGACCTTGGAACAAGAAATAGGGAAGGTGACCCAGAATGGACAGTGACTGTGGGCCCCAGTGGCAATGGTGGGCCAGCAGAATCATCAGAAATAGACCAAGTTGTGGTATTGCTGGATTAAAGGGTATAGGCAATTCAGTAACTCTTTGGGCATAATTCTAAATTGCTCTCTGAAAGAACTGGATCATTTCACAATTCCATAACAATAATCCATTGTTAGTTGGGACCTTAATTCAAAGTCCCAATTTTTCCACATCCCCTTCAACATTTTTCACTTTCCTTTATATCATTTTAACCAATCTGAGAAGTGTAAAATAGTATCTCAAGATTGTCTGGATTTGCATTCTTCTATTTGTTCAGTCCCAACCTTTCTTTCAAACTTTCTTAACAATAAATAGCTCTAAAATACAATTATTACTAATAACTAATAATTACTAATATTAATAACATTTTCTTATATTACAGTTTGACTTTAATCAGTGTCTTATAATTAACCTTTAATGATTTCCTTGCATTTCTTCCAGATCTTTTATATCAAAATTTCCTTTGGGTTCTGGTCTTTTTGTTACAAATACCTGAAATTTTTTCAGTTCATTAAATGTCCTTTTTTATTCATTAGGTTTATACCTAATTTTTCTGGACAAGTTATTCTTTGATGCAATCCCAGCTTCTTTCCTCTTTAAAATGTGTTCCTAGACCCTTTAGTATAGTGTAGGTCCAAGGTCTTTTAGTATAAAAACTTTAGATCTTGTGAAATCCTTTTCCCCCCATACTATTAAAATTGTGGTGTTTATTTGCTTACAATATTTTTTATTTAACCTGGAAATTTTGAAACTTTGCTATGATATTGTTCTAAGTTTTCTCTCTGAGATCTGTGTCAGGTGTCAATAGATGGATTCTTTCTATTTCTACTTTGTTTTCTTGTTCTAAAATTCCAAAGGCAATTTTCTTTAATAATTTCTTATAATACTATACCCAGATTCTTTTTTATTGTTATGACATTCAGGTAGACTGACATTTCTTATATGTCTCTCCCCAATCTGTTCTCTAGATCAGTTGTTTTTCTCATGAGATGCCTCAGATTCTCTTCTATGAATCTTAAAAGAAATGTTAAAAATTGGCTTTAAGGAAATAACATGCATACCTGATATTGGTATAGAAATCTATTTTACCCTACAACAAAAAAGTAGAAGGGAAAAAGGATGTGGGAAAGAGGTGGGTGGAACATTGGGGGAGGAGTTGTTCAGTAGCAACACACTTTGATCAGAAACAAGGTGAAAGGAGAGTATAGAATACATGGGGGGAAATATAGTTAGCCATAGCAATTGTGAAAAGAATTTTGAAGCAAATTTCTCTGATGAAGGCCTCATTTCTCAAATGTAAAGGGAACTGAGTCAAATATATTTTAAAAAGAGCCAATTTTTTCAACAATGAGGTGATTCGGTCTAATTCCACTAGACTTGTGATGGAGGAAGCCATCTGCTGCCAGAAAGAGAACTGTGGGGACTGAATATCGATCACAATATAGTATTTTCAGTTTTTTTGTTATTTGCTGGCTTTTTTTCTTCTAATTTTTTCCCCTTTTTGATCTGATTTTTGTTGTGTTGCATAATTGTAGAAATATGTATTGTAGAAGTGCACATGTTTAACCTATATCCGATTACTTGCTATCTAGGGAAGGGGGTGGAGGGAGGGAGAAAAATTTGGAACACAAGATTTGGCAAGGGTGAATGTTGGAAACTATTCTTGCATATATTTTGAAAATAAAAAGCTATCATAAAAACTACACAAACAGTTTCATAAAAAGCCCTAAGCTGTGATTAGTAGAATTTGCTATTAGACACAAAATCTCTTGGGACTGTAACTGATATTCTTTTGAGTTCTGAATTTCATTGCTTTATCATTGTCAGTAATCCACCATTAAATGCCATGAATTACTCAGAGAATACCTTTTTGAAATGTCTAGGTGGATGACATCTGGGCAAGGGTTGGGGAGACAACCTTAGCCTCTGCTTAAAGTGGGATTCTTCTGATCCAATTTCCCAGTTCCATTTCTTTGTTTCCCACCTGATTATTTCTGAGTCTGGCTATAAGATGGAATTATTACTGCATGATCGGCTGTCAAATAGATCTAAGGATGCTTTATCCTGCCATGTGTGTGCTCAGGCTGAAGCCTGAAGGACCTGTTTTGTTTCTATTGTAATCATGTCTCTGCTTTTTCCTCTTATAGCAAATTTCTGTAATCAGAGCAAGTGATCCTTAGAATCTGATAGCACAATACAAGTATGTAGAATGATACCTTTATCTGCAGCCCAGACCTAGAGGCTTCTTTGGCTGCTGTCATAAAACCCTTAACTTTCTTGCTTCCTGGGATGAGAGTTTCTTTTTCAAAGTACTTTTGCCTTACATATTTGGGCCACCTCCAATCTCCCTTTTGCTCATTGGAAGAGGAAGCAGCCAATCTTATCAAACCCTGATCAGGCCAAGGTTTTTAGGACCCTGAAAGCTAAACTAATCTCTTGCTCCTACCTTAGCCCTACCTAATACCTTTTACACTGTACATTGATAGAAGGCAGGGCCAGGTTCTAGGGGTCTTTGGAACCCTATCCTAAATCCCTTGCTTACTTCTCAAGGAAACTGGGTGTTTTGGGGTGACCATCCTGCCTTAGAGCTAGCTGCCACAGCCCTTCTAATTAAGTTCACCACTGGGTTCAGAGCATTTTGGAAGCCAAAGGTTACCAATGGCTTGCTAGTGGGAGGCTGACCAGACACCAGGCTCTCCTGTTAGACACTCCCGACCTGACTCTCCGGTGTGTCACACCCTTAACCCTGCCACTGCTCCCTGACAGCACTTAGTCGGGTGACATCACATCCCAGATGGTGAATGCTTTACAGATGGGCCCAGTTTTCTTGAAAATAGGGAAAGAAAGGCAGGTTATTCCATAGTGACCCTCAATGGCACCCTGAAGGCTAAGCCATTTCTCCCGGGACTTCTATCCAGAAAGCTGAACCCATTACCCACACAGGGTTTTGGAACTGGGCAAAGGAATGAGAGTGAACACTCATACAGACTCCAATATGCTTTTCATATTTTGCACACTCATGGAGCTATATGGACAGAAAGGAGACTTTTGACAGCAAAAATTCTATTGCATCTTACATTCTCAGGCCAGCTTCTAATCCCAGAGACAAGTCAGTGAGAGCTTCTTTTGGCCTGCCCAGCTTTTTGCAGAGTGACAATGGCCCCCCTTCACTTCTCAAATAATTCAAAAGGGGGCTGGGACACTTCAGATTAGCTTTCTTTCTTGTTATTTTCTACTTTTTCCAGGTTTGCCTTTAACAACACTCTGAGGATGACAGCTTTGCTGTTAGTATTTTCTCTCCAGCTCTCTCAGTGTTACTTTGTGGGGCCCTGACAGTGGGGAGATAACTCCTTAGTCCTTGGTCAGGCTAGGGAGCTCCGTGGGCAATGGGGACATTCAGGATGGTTGGCTGTGCCCTCAGCATCCTCAAGGCAGCCCACATATGTGATATGTGACCAGATATGTTATTTGCAAAGGCCCCATTCCCAAATATCACCATCTCTACCTCGGATGCCACCTCCTTTGTACTAGTTACCATCCCCTCAAGGGGAATAACTTTAACCTAACTATCCCCTGTTTTCTTGCCAGAAAGGATCCCTTACCCACATAATAATTGTATGATATCCATTCCAAAATTATTCTTGCAAACTTGCTCATAATGCTTCTACACCACCTTCCTTGAAGCATCTTTGTAACCTTCCAACAACTAACATTCCGAATGATAAATCATGTAATTATAATCATCCTTGGGGACTACTAACTAGGAAGCTGCTATAAAACTTGACCTTAGGTACCATCTGTGCACCTAAGGGATATGCTTTTCTTTATAAAATGAGTGATAACCAAATTCCAGAGACCATTCCTTGGTCATACCTCTGAACCATAAAATTAGCATATTTATAACAGGAAGAACTAGATAAATGTGTTCCTTTGCTTCTGTTTCTTTGCTAAATTTTCTGGAATCTAGACCATGTGTAATGGCATTACAATTATAATAAACTTTGCCCTTGACTAGGAAATGGGTTCAAGCCCGCAAATTTTTTAAAGATACCTCGCAATCCCAGTATGTGACCCCAACCTTTCGTGGTCCCTTTTCCAACCTCAACAATTATGATGGATTATTATTGCTCTATGGGAAATGATGAACAGGTGCTCTCAGAAAAACCTAGAAATTCCTCCATGAACTCAAGCAAAGTGAAATGTACTGTGTATAAAGTATTAGCAATGCTGTGGGATGATAAGCTGTTGAATGACTGTTATTCTCAGCAATGCAATGATCTAACACTACTCTCAAGGGTTTATGGTAAAGAATGTATCCATACCCAGATTAAGAATAGATTGTGTCTGAATATATACTGAAGCATACTTTTTTATTTTTCTTGAGGGTTTTTTTTTGGAGGAGGAGGGGCATCTATGTTTGACTTTTATGGAAATGTTTTATATAACTTCACATGTGCCTTCTCAGTGTGGGGAGGGAAGGAGAGAATCTGGAACTCAAAGTTATAGAATATATATAAAATATAAAAACAAATATAAAAAATTGTTATATGTAATGAAAAAAATAAAAATATTAGATAATCAAAAAAAGTTAATGTCAAAGCCAGGATGGGATTAAGATTTGTCTTTCACTTTCTAGTCTAGAGCATTTGCAGTTCCACTTTATTTTTCTTGATAAAGAAAAAAAACACCAGAAGCTTATAAAGTTACAAATTCTTTCTCAAAAAATTTAAGGTCACATTTACATTTATTGCTTCCAGTGATCTGTATTTTGTACCTTCATCATTAACTTCTAGGAAACTTATGGTTTAATTTCCTTAATATCTTTGTGCCAGAAGCTAGTTAAATTCATATGGTTACAACAAGATGCTAAAGAAACCTCAGTCTCCTTCATCCCTATATAGCCCATGAGTTTCTCTTTGTTCTAAGACTATAGATTGCAGTGTGTTGTACTAGAAAGATCAATGTAATGAATAAAAGGTTTTAAAGACAAAAAATTGTCTTTACATATAATTGGAAAAATAAAATAACATAAAAATACTTTTATTTTAACATAACATAACTTAAAAACAACCATGAAGACCTGAGTTTGGCTCTGAGATTTGGCTGGTAAACCACAATGAGGTTATTGCTGTCATTTATTCTTGAAGAGAACCAATGACATCAGAAGGGCATTGTCTTGACTTGCAAGTGAATTGAATTTAAGTGAGGCAGGGTTGTGCAAAATTATCAGCCTCATTGCCTTCTCTAGAGGCATTAAAGTCCAGTGGGGAGACATAGGTCAGGACAACTGAGATGGCTCCAGATGTGGAGAGAGATCTTGGCCTTTTTAATCTTAGGTCTTTCCCAGGTTTAAGTTTGTTTAAGACAACACACCTTCAGTGATTAAACACTAGGTAAGAGTTGAGGTAAAAGATGACCTGATTTTCCTTCACAAAAGAATCAAATCTAGAAACAAAAGACTCTCAGCATTCTTGGCTAAAACAAGAATGATTGATATTTACATTCATTCTGAATCATCAAAACCCAAACTATGATCTAGTGAGGCTTGGATTGGGGTCCATTATTAGCCAATTGGTGAGGGCTAGAGTGATTTGGGTTTAAAAATATAATCAAGTAGTTCCATTTGGATTCCAATAGAATTTATCAAAGTTAGGTTTTTCAGAGGTATATTTCAAGAAATCAATGAAAAAACTACATGAAACAAAAGAATTAATTATTTCCTTTTTATTTGAAAAAAATAGAATAAATAAATTAGGGGAGAATCTAGCCATAAATTCCAAAAATATTTTGTGAAGTATAAGTGATCAAAATTTATGTTGCTTTGGACAGAGCACTCACATGTAAAGGTTTGACTCCCCCACCACATGGACAGAATCAGAAGAGGAATTTCTACTTAAAATAATTGTAGATAATATAAATTGTTTGGGTATCTACCTGCCAAGACAAATCCAGGAATTGAATGAACACAATTACAAAACACTTGTATGGAGTATGGAGAGAATTTATGAAAAAAGAAATACAAAGGATGATGGCCAAGCAATACCAGACCTAAAACTATGGTATAAAGAAACAGTCTTCAAAACCATTTGATACTAAGATAGAGTGGTAGATAAGTGGAATAGGTTAGATACACATGACACAATAATCAATGACTATAGTAATCTAGTTTATGATAAATACTTAAACTCCAGCTCCTGGGATAAGAACTCACTATTTCACAAAAATTGCTGGGCAAAGTGGGAAATAATATATCAGAAAATTGGCATAGATTTACATCTCACATCCCATGCCAAAATAAGGTCAAAATGAGTACATGATTTGATGGTAAAAGATGATACCATAAACAAATTAGGAGAGGAAGAGATAGTTTACCTATTAGATCTTTGGACAAGGGAGGAATTTTTGACCAAAGGAGTACTAGAGAATATTATGAAATGCAAAATGGACAACTTTAATTACATTAAATTAAAAAAGGTTTTGTACAAACAAAACACAAACAAGATTAAAAGGAAAATACAAAGGGGGGAAATTTTTTTATAACTCATGTTTCTGATAAAGATCTCATTTCTAAAATCTTTAAGAATTTTGTCAAATTTATAAGAATACAAGTCATTCCCCAATTGATAGTCAAAGGATATGAACAGATGATTTTCAGATGGTGAAATTAAAGCCATCTATAGTCATATGAAAAAAATGCTCTAAATCACTATTGATTAGAGAAGTGCAAATCAATACAACTCTGAAGTATCATCTCACACCTCTCAGATTGGCTAAGATGACAGAAAAAAAGATAATGATAAATGTTGGAGGGGATGCGGGAAAACTGGAATACTAATGCCTTTTTGGTGGAATTGTGAAATGACCCAACCATTCGGGAGAACAATGTGGAACTATGTCCAAAGGGCTATCAAACTGTGCATACCATTTGACCCAGCAGTGCCACTATTGGCACAAGAAATCAATGAAAAAATTACATGAAACAAAAGAATTCCAAAAAAATCATAAAAGAGAGAAAAGGAGCCACATGTGCAAAAATATTTGTAGCAGCTCTTTTTGTGGTGGCAAAGAATTGGAAAGTGAGTAGATGCTTATCAATTGGGGAATGGCTGAATAAGTTATATAAAAGTAAAGAAATAAAAATGATGAGCAAGCTAATTTTAGAAAGGCCTGGAAAGATCTAAAAGAACTGATGCTGTGCAAAACAAGCAGAACAAGGAATACATTGTCTATAATATTAATGTTAATATGGCTGACATATGGTATAGTTTCCCATTTTTCTTTTGATTAAATCTATTTTTAGCTTTAATTTTGTCTAAGATCATGATTATTACCTGTTTTTTACATAAGAAATTCTTTATTTCTCATTTTCTATCCTTCCTGACTCCTCTACTTAAACCCGCTACCTTGTCCTATTACTTAACCTACTCTCTCCCTAAGACTCTGTCCTTTATCCTTTCCCTCCACCCTATTTACTTTATCCCATTTCCATTAATCTACACATCCTTCTATACCCCATTTTATCCTATTCTGTCATATTTTATAAATTGAGAACTTTTATTAATACTTTCTAAATGTAAACGTTCTCTTTTTAACCCTGACTAATTTGACTAGAGTTTCTTCTAAAAAATTCCTCCCTTATCCTTTCTCTTTTCCCTATCCCTTGATTCTATTGTTTCCATCTCAATTTAGAAGACTTTTATGCCATTCTAGATATATATTACTGTTCCCACTTTAATATATTCTTGATGCAGTGGGGCTTCAGGACTATCAGTCCTTCTCTCCTTTCTAATTCCTCTGTCAGCTCTTCTTCTTGCACCTCATTGTATAATTACTTTTTTTATCTTTTCCTATATGGTTTTGTTTTTTAAATTCACATCATACTCAGCTCTATTCCCCAATTTTTTTGAATCACCCAATTACTAATGGCAGTTTTAGATATACCATTTACATTTCCACATATAAAAGTTTGTCCTTATTGAGACCCTTGAAATTAATCTTTGATGTTTACTTTATATACCTCTTGGCTCTTGGATGTTAAAATTTCTTTTAAGTTCAGGGTTGGTCTGTTTTTTGTTTTGTTTTTGCAACAAAATTCTGAAAGGCTGGAAATTCACTGAATGTCCTTTTTTTGTTCAAAATTTTATTTAACTTTGCTGGATATGATATTTTCAGCCAAAACCTATTTTGCTCTTCAATATAGAATGTACCAAAATCTTTGGACATTTAATGTAGGCAGTGTTAGGTCTTGTATAGTTCTAACTATGGGTACACCATATTTGAATTGTTTTTTCCCTTGTTTTGTTACTAATAATATTTTCTCCTTGATCTGTGGGTTTTAAAATTTGGCTATGATGTCCCTATAAGTTTTTTTATAGTGCTCTGGGAGAGCATTTGGTTCAGAGTCAGAATGAGAACACTGACCCAGAATTTTCTTTGAGTCAAAGTTTTATTTCATCAAAGCAGATATGATCAGAGTTGCACTTATTTCAGCAGATTTCTGTTAAGCATCATAGGCTTTCATATCCCAAAATACTTTGAAAAACTTTGTCTCTGTTGTAGGTATGCACATTTTGATAGCCCTTTGGGCATAGTTCCAAATTGCTCCCCAGAATGGTTGGATCATTTCATAACTCCACCAACAATGCACTAATGTCCCAGTTTTCCCACATCCCCTCTAACATTTATCATTATCTTCTCCTATCATATTAGTCAATCTGCTTCTCTATTTTTTTTAGTACCCATCTTTGAAACAGTCTTTTGACAATATCATCCAAACTTTGAAGGATTTCTCTCATCTTGCTCCTTTGTGGTATGAAGAAATTGTCCCTAAGTTGCTTTTTGTGTTTTCAGAATAACTTTGCAAGAATTTTCACACCAGAAGATTATGTGATTTCAGGGGTACCTTGAGTTTTTTCATTAGCTTCTTCCACCTTTCAAGGTCACACATCTATCATTGATGTACTGTGTAAGGATATCCCATCCAAAACTTGAATAATCTGTTTAAAAAAAAATTCATGTCTTTTTTTAAGGAGCTCCTTCACTGAGTCAGTCAATTATGTATCTGCCTTGAGGTAAAAGAAATCCATGTGCTGGTTAGTACAGATATTTCTAAGTATCTTTAGCTGTTCCTATTTCCAAGGGGTCTATCTGGCAATATGTCCCCAAATATTCATCCTCTGTCTTCTGAGTTGACTCTACCCAGGATTGATTGTCATCAAGGGACTGCTGAGTATTCCATTTTTAAGTACACTCCAAAAATTTCTTTCACTAGGGGTTTTTGAATAGTCTACTCTTCTCTTAAAGGTAACTTACAGAATAGATACAAGGTTTGAACAATTTCTTCCTCTTAGTCAATAAGTACTTCACATTTCCCCAGGATATCAATAACATCTTGTAGAATACTCTCAATATTAGCTTCATCTTTTAAGCCAAAAAGCATTTCTTAAATCAGCTATCCACTTTGTGGCTCTTGGATATATTGCTGTACACAGGAATCCTAAAGATTCATTAATGATACTGCCTACTTTTGATTTTATAAACACAATCATGTACACAGTATTTTGCAAAAATTATCTTTAACTGCTCCAACCTGTAAATAAAACAAATCAGAATGTGCAAATAAACAACCATATCAAATGAAAAAAAATTCTCCATATAGTTTGAAAGTATCCAGAAATTCTAAACTAATCAGTGTGATCTGAAAAGTAAGTGCTGAAAATTTCTTTATTGTTCCTATTTCAGATTCATAGCATAAGTATGTTTAGTTCTTCTTGACCAAATTTCTCTCTCCATTCCCCCCCCCCCCCCACTGATTGGGAAGTTTTTTTTAGTTTCCTCAATTATGATAACAGAGAATTGTAAATTTTTCTGACAGAGAATCTTACTAATCAGAGCAATTGGGAATGGCCTTGAGGGACACTTCAACTGAAGACTACAGTTAAAGAATAAGAGGAGTCTGAATGAGCACACACATGCTCTCAAAGCAGACTGGGAACCTCTAATTTTTATGGAAGAGTATTTTTAATCACAGCATTCCCAATGGATAACTGTTATTAGCTCAAGTTACTAATGAATGAACTGAAATCACAGAATCCCTAGAAGATGGAATACAGGGAATCAGATGATTCTTAAAATAGCCAGAATGGAAGATCAGCTGGAGTGGAGAAAAACACCTGGCAGGCATTTCTAGTCATATGAAAAAGTGCTCAAAACCACTATTGATGAGAGAAATTAAAATTAAGACAACTCTGGGGAACTCTCAGATTGGCTAAGATGACAGGAAAAGACAATGATAAACGTTGGAGGGGATGTTGGAAAACTGGAACTACCAGATGAACTTTTTTCAATCACTTGGATGACATTTTCCTTTCTGCACCTGCCAGATTCTCTATTGGAATTTCAGGAGCCTGTATTACACCCAAAAGACATTTGTGGGTTTGCCCACAGGATTGCTCTGCAGCCTCATGATGCTCCCATTTCATCTCCCTTTGTACTGCGTTCACTTCCCAGCTCCAAGACAACAACTACAAGCCAAGCTTCTGACAGCCAGCCAGAAATAAGGAAGTCCCACCATCTCCTCTTTCTGCTGATATTTGCTTCTTCCGACTTAGAGAATTGTTTCCTAGATTCTATCTTGGGAGTCCTAGATATCTTCATTTCAAGCTAAAGGCTCAAAGACTCTCTAGGACCAGAATAAAACACAAATCTCATTCATCTGCTAGAATGGCTTCTCTACCCAGTGTATGAAGCAATCCATTCTTGCTTCTAGAGAATCATCCAGGTATGAATCTTTCCTTTTCTCTCTAGGAATTGCCATGGAATTTTAAAAAGGTGGTTTTGGTGAAATCTTCCCCTCCGTCCTACCATCCACACATCAGCCTAACTTCAGAAGTTGTGACATTGTACCCTCACTCCTTGCTGCTTCTGTTCAAAAAATGCCATTCCCTTCACTTTCTAAGTTATCTTTCTCATTTTCCTTGTAGCCCATCTTCTACATCTGTTCATCATCCTGTTACTTTCTTATTTGGTGGTGTCTTTAAGTCATTGGTCAATTCCCATGGCCAATATTGTAACTTTACTGTAAAAAAAACCTACCTTCTCCTCTTAGTTATGTATCAGCACTGCACTTTTCCCAGAAATCCTCCTTAATGAGAACTACGCACCCACTTCCTCTTGTTCTCCTGAGTGACCTAAAAGGATTTTTTGTTCCTTTTCCATTCCATTCCATTGACATTTCCTTCCACCTAAAGGTCCCAAACTTCAGAGAAAAGTTCTGCAAAAACCAGTCATTCACTGGCTTGCTGATAACATCAAAGTCCTTGAGTTGATCTCAGGGACTGCTTCTGTGTTCTTCAACACTACTCCATCACTTCTATTAAGAATTTCATTGGAGACTTGAGTGTCAATGGGGGCTTTCTGACATGCTGCAGATTCTCTGGCTTGGCTACTGTTCCCAATCTGCCTCAGCCTGGGACAAAATAGATTGATTGCTTCTATCTTCTGTGGATCAGGCATTGCTTACCTGAAAATGTGTTCAGCAAAATCCCTTCAACTCTTGGGATTGGTACTTGACAGATTGTTCTGTGGAATAGCCAAACAAAAGTACTTATCTAGCATCTTGAATGTGATGAAGATCCAACTCTATCTAGAGCATGTCAGTGGACTCCAATGGACCTAGTCTGTATGAGGCAGTTTCTGTCAATGACTCTCCAAAATCAAAATCACAAACAATGATGGGATTTGTTATCAGAAGAAAGGGGAAGAATGACTCAGTAAGAAGCTGATAGACATCCTTTCTTCAACTGGAATCCTGATAGGCCACCCTTCGCCCATCAAAGAAATGGATTCTATTGGTTCTCCAGAAACAATGGTGAAACAATTGCTCAAAACTAGCACAATCTGAAAGAAAGTTCCTAAGAACTCCTCAATGAGAGGGTCTCAAAGAAACTTGGTCTGAGGATGCCTTTGCCATATTATCTTTCTCTCCTGAAGAATTTGGCTTGTCTGGGGAATGAAGAAACAGCTAATCTGAGGTGTCCTTTTACCTACAAGATATGTGTTTTCTACTTTCTATTTATCAACCATGGAATACATCTGGAGGACAGTGCTGTCAGTGGATACAAGGTGTTGAGAAATGTGTTCCTTCAGATGGAGGTATTTAATGAACTTTGGAAAATCCAAATTAATTCTCAAGTCTTTCTCAATTAACAGTTGGAAAGAAACTCCTATGAATTCTATGGTAAATCCAATTATTTTTTCATGTGTTCATCCTCAACATGGTCTACCTCTCCATGACTCTTAATTGGGCTCCAAACTGAATAGATTTGGTGGGCAAGGAGGACAAATGATCTTGCAACAGGGGAGGTAGCATTTGTGGACATCAATAATTTTAAACTTCAGGGGTGCCTTGCCATAATTGGGACCAGTGTTCTTCCTCCTCCCATCAGCTTCATCACAATTCCATTCCCTTAACAGTTAAACTACATCACTGTACCCTCATCTTAAGGAAAGACAGGTCTTTTCATTTTTCCCCTTAATGTTTTGGTCAAAGAAGAAAGAAAGGACAGATTGTCTGAAGTGCTTGGTGCTTGCAGTTCCAAGTATTTTATGCCTGGGAATCTTCCTGATTATCACATTTCTATATATTTACATATTTGTATCCTTTAAATATATATATGTGCATATGTATATATGTATATGTTCATATATACATATAATATATATTAATATGTTATGTATTGACTGTGGCACAATTAATTCAGGGTGAGATTACAAAACTAATGCCTAAAAATACTTGTCTATCAACTTCTCAAGTTGATTTTTTTCTTTCTTTCTTTTCTTTCTTTTTTTTTTTTTTGCTGAGGCAATTGGGGTTAAATGACTTGCCCAAGGTCACACAGCTAGGAAGTATTAAGTGTCTGAGACCAGATTTGAACTCAGGTCCTCATGACTTCAGGGCTGGTGCTCTAACCACTGGGTCATCTAATTGCTCCTAGAGGTGATTTCTTGATGTGAAAATTTCCTTTCCTATTACTATATACAATTGTGGTTATTTAGGGTCTGTTCTTCTGGAGGAATTCTCGTTTTGTTGGAATACAAGTGAATAAGAAAGAAAAAAGATCATTCAATCACTATGAGAGAAAATGAATTGTCCATATATGCTAAACCTGCCCATGCCACTAAATAGAGAGGAGAGGAAAGAATTTGCTCTAGAGAAAGGGATCACATCTTACAACACAACATTTTCATCCCAATGTAATATTCAGCCAGCAGAATGGCAATGGAACTGATCATCACTCTATTCCTGAATTCTTTCTTGTGAGAATCATTGGGTCTTGGAGATCTCTCATTTAGAGGAGATCTCTCCTTTGAGTTTGGTCCTCAAAGCATGTCACTCATCATCTGGGCAAGATCCAGGACCCTCTTTCGGCATCAATGGCCTGATTGTTTAACCCAGAATGAAGAGTGTGGGCATGAGAACACCTCTCAAAGATTCTCATCTTTCTCTTTGTCCCCCAGGCTTTACCAGCCCTAAACTTCTGAGGGGGCCAGTAAGCCTACAGCCTGGAGAATGGGGCCACACAACCCTTAGCTTGTCTCAAGAACAGCATGAAAAGAAATGGCCCAGGAAGAAAACAGCACATACCTACTTGGCCACAAATGGCTATGATGAGCACACATGGTGAAGAATAATGAGATGCCCAAACAATCTCCCCCTAAAACACGACAATGCAAAACAGCCTTATTGACCCATCTACTTGCTAACAATCCAGAAGACAAATGCCCTGTTATGTGTCAGCTTCTTACCTCCTAGCAACCCTTCATTTTGTTACCATGGAGAGAAGGAATCACCCCCACAATGCCTGATGATGTCATCAACAGAACCCTTATAGCAGCCAGGGCAAAGACTCCTATTGAGTGTGGATTCTGGGATTTAAGCAGACCAGACCTAGATAACCTGGGCCCCTGTGACTTTCATCTCCTGATCCCCTCAGGGTCCTTGGGCTCCATCCTTCATCACTCACACACATGGGCAATGCTGAGAATCTTTGCTCTTCCAGCCTTGAACTTGCTTCATTCACTTGGGTGACATTTTCCTTGCTGTCCCTGCCAAGTTCTCCACTGGAATCCCAGGAGCCTGCACTTCCCCTAAATGACACCCCTTCCTGATGAGGTTTGTCCACAGGATTGCTCCCCTCAGTCATCTCTCTGTTCCCTTTCATCTCCTTTTGCATTTATTTGGCTTTTCAGTCCAGGCCAAGCTTCTCCCAGCCAGGCAGAACCTGGCAAACCCAGAACCTTTGCTTCTTCTGTCTTGGCACATTATTTCCTAGATCCCATCTCCATTTCAAGCAGAAAGCATTGCTTCCTTTATTCACAAATGCCATTCCCTTCATTTTCTAAATTATCTTTCTCCTTTTTCTTGTAGCCCAACTTCTGCATTCTTAAGACTTTCCTGTTTGGAGCTGCTTTCTCTGAGTCAGTGAACAATTCCAGTAGCCAATATTCTCAAGTAAATACCTTATTCTCAAAACCCACCCTGGTCATCTTCTTGACTTTGGTGCTGCACTTCTTCCTCCAGGCCTTCTGGATGAGTCCTGCACCCCCACTTCCTTTGGTTCGCCTGAGTGACCTAAAGGAGTTTTTTGTTCCTTTGCCTTTGCTTTTCCATTGACTTTCCCATCTACCTACAGGATCCAAACTCCAGAGAAACGTCCTGCCAAAACCATTAATCATTGCTGATAACACCAATGTCCTTGAGTTAGCTTCAGGAACTACTTCAATCTACTTCAGCACTACTCCATCACTCCTCCTTCTAACAGTTCCTGTGGAGGCTGCCTATCAATGGGGCACTCTGATATGCTGCAGGTTCTCTCTGTTTCTGTCACTGCTCCCAACCTGCCTCAGCCTGGGAGAAAATGGATTAAGCCTTCTCTGGATTTGGCACAAAGGTCACTGAATTATTAAAATATTACTGTCTAGTGGAAGGACAGAGTTAAGACAATTACTAATGACTCAAAATAGAGTAGATAATCTTGTTGCCTTTGATTTCTAATCAAGGCTTAAGTTCTCTATAGCACTCGCTTTATCTGCATTTATGGGCCTTAGAACAAACTGTTGTTACTTACCTATTCTACCAAGGGAAGTCTTCAAAGGTTTGGGGTAGATACTTCACCCTTAAGATACCCCACCCTTAATCATAGAGTTTGAGACACCTTGGTTACCCTCAGTCTTGTTTAGCTCCTCTGTCAAAATGGGTTACCAGGGTATGGCCGCTGTCCATTCTACACCTTGGAGTCACAGATGAAAGTAAGTAGATCAAGTGGAAACCAGAGGTGGAAAGCAGCCCTGTAATAATTGGAAAAATATTAATTGTTCATTTGTTGGCAGAGACAATATAATAAAAATTAGTTTTATCTAACCTAATCTATTTATTCAATGTCATCCCAATTAAATACAAAACATTATTTTACTGAGTTAAAAAAATAATTTGAAAGAGAGAACTTTCCTCCAATGAAGAGGAAATTAGAGCAAAAATTAGGAATTATTTTGCCCAATTTTATGCCAGTAAATTTGATAATCTATGTGAAATGGAGAAACACAAAAATATAGATTGCCCAAATTAACAGAAAAGGAAATAAATGACTTAATTAATCCCATTTTAGAAAAAGAAATAAAACAAGCTATTAGTCAAATCCCTAAGAAAAAAATCTCCAAGGCCATATGGATTTACATGTGAATTCTACCAAACATTTAAAGAACAAATAACTCCAATAGTATATAAACTACTTGAAAAAATAGGGAAAGAAGTTCTAGCAAATTCCTTTTATGACACAGACATGGTACTGATACCTAAACCAGGTAGAAAGAAAACAGAGAAAGAAAATTATAGACCAATTTCCCTAATGAATATCGATGCAAAAATCTTAAACAAAATATTAGCAAAGAGATTATGGAAAGTCATCCCCAGGATAATACACTATAACCAAGTAGGATTTATACCAGGAATGCAGGCTAGTTCAATATTAGGAAAACTACTAGCAAAATTGACTATGTCAATAACCAAATTAATTATGATTATCTCAATAGATGCAGAAAAAGCATTTGATAAAATCCAACATCCATTTCTATTAGAAACACTAGAGAATATAGGAACAAATGGACTTTTCCTTAAAACAGTCAGTAGCATCTATCTAAAATCATCAGTTAGCACCATATGTAATGGGGATAAACTGGAACCATTCCCATAAGATCAAGGGTGTAACAAGGTTAATCACTATCATGATTACTATTCAATATTGTATTAGAAATGCTAGCTTTGATAATAAGAGAAAAAAAGAGATTAAAGGAATTAGAGTAGGTAATAAGAAAACCCAAATATCCCTTGTTGCAGATGATATGATGGTATACTTAGAGAACCCTAGAGAATTAACTAAAAAACTATTAGAAATCACCCACCACTTTAGCAAAGTTGCAGGATACAAAATAAAATAGAATCCTACAATATGTTGTTTACAAGAAACAAATTTGACATAGAGAGATACATACAATGTAAAGATAAAAGGCAGGAACAAAATTTATTATACTTCACCTGAAGTAGAAAAAGCAGGGGTAGCAATTCTGATCTCAGATAAAGCAAAAGTAAAACATAGATCTTATTAAAAGAGATAAGGAAGAAAAGAATATCTTGATAAAGGGTACCATAAACAATGAAGTAGTAATGATACTAAATGTGTATGCACTAGGTGATAGAGCAGCCAAATTCCTAGAGAAGATTTTAAACCAGTGCAGGAAGAAATAGCAAAACTATGCTAGTGGAGAACCTCAACCTTCCCCTCTCAGAATCAGACAAATCTAATCACAAAATAAACAAAAAGAAACTAGGGAAGTTAAGAATCCTAGAGAACCTAGATATGATAGACCTCTGGAGAAAATTGAATAGGGACAGGAAGAAATACACCTTTTTTCCTGGCAGTACATGGCATCCATACAAAAATTGACCACGTATTAGGGCATAAAAACAATCAAATGCAGAAAGGCAGAAATTGTGTTTCCTTTTAATACTCCAATTCAATAATTATATTCAACAAATGGGCATGGAAAGACAGACTAAAAGCCACTAGTCTTATTGTTAAAAGTGAGTGGGTCACTCATATGAAAGAGTGTTCCAAATCACTATTGATCAGAGAAATGCAAATTAAGACAACTCTGAGATACCACTACACACCTGTCAGATTGGCTAAGATGACAGGAAAAAATAATGATGAACATTGGAGGGGATGTGGGAAAACTGGGACACTGATGCATTGTTGGTGGAGTTGTGAATGAATCCAACTATTCTGGAGAGCAATCTGGAATTATGCCCCAAAAGTTATCAAACTGTGCATACCCTTTGATCCAGCAGTGTTACTTCTGGGCTTATATCCCAAAGAAATGCTAAAAAAGGGAAAGGGATCTGTATGTGCCAAAATGTTTGTGGCAGCCCTGTTTGTAGTGGCTAGAAACTGGAAATTGAATGGATGCCCATCAATTGGAGAATGGTTGGGCAAATTGTGGTATATGAATGTTATGAAATATTATTGTTCTATAAGAAATGACCAGCAGGATGAATACAGAGAGGCTTGGAGAGACTTACATGAACTGATGCTAAGTGAGATGAGCAGAACCAGGAGATCATTATATACTTCAACAACGATACTGTATGAAGATGTATTCTGATGGAAGTAGATTTCTTTGACAAAGAGACCTAACTCAGTTTCAATTGATCAATGATGGACAGAAGCAGCTACACCCAAAGAAAGAACACTGGGAAATGAATGTAAACTGTTTGCATTTTTGTTTTTCTTCCCGGGGTTATTTTTACCTTCTGAATCCAATTCTCCCTGTGCAACAAGAAAACTGTTCGATTCTGTCATACATATATTGTATCTAGGATATACTGCAACATATTTAACATATATAGGACTGCTTGCCATCTAAGGGAGGGGGGTGGAGGGAGGGAGGGGAAAAATCGGAACAGGAGTGCAAGGGATAATAATGTAAAAAATTACCCTGGCATGGGTCCTGTCAATAAAAAGTTATTATAAAAATTTTTTTAAAAAATGAGTGGGTCAAACAGCAAATCACGAAATAATCCATAATTTCATCCAAGAGAATGGCAATAATGAAACAAATATTAAAACCTAAGAGATACACACAAAGCAGTTCTTAGAGAAAATTTTATATCTATAAAAAGCTACAAGAATAAAATACAGAATGAGGAGATCAATGAAATGGGCATGCAACTAAAAAAGCTAAAAAAAAAATTAAAAACTTTCAATTAAATACTAAATTATAAATTCTGAAACTCAAAGGAGGGATTAATAAAATTGAAACTTAAGAAAACTATTTAACTAATGAAACTTAAGAATTGGTTTTATGAAAAAAATCCAACAAAATGGATAAATCTCTGGTTATTTTGTCTAGAAAAAGAAAGAAAAAAAAAAAACAAAAATGAATCGACTTACCACCAATGAAGAGAAAATTAAAGCAATAATTAGAAGCTATTTTGCCCAACTATATACCAGCAAAACTGACAATCTAATAGAAATGGATAAATATTTACAAAAAAATAAGATTCCAGATTAATAGAAGAGGAAATAAATTAAATAGTCCCATTTTAGAAAAAAGAAATTGAACAAATCATTAATTAACTTCCTGAGAACAAGTCTCCAGGGTCAGATGGATTCACAAGTGAATTCTATCAAGCATTTAAAGAACAATTAATTCCAGTACTATGTAAACTTTTTGGAAAATAAGTAGAGAAGGAGTATTTCCAAATTTCTTCTACGATGCAAATATGGCCCTGATATCTAAATAAGAGCCAAAACAGAGAGAATTAAAGTTATCACAGTCAATATATAACATAAATCCCTCCTATTTCACCTATACTTAAATATGTATGTATATGTGTATGTGAAAACATATACATATGCACATATGTATCACCAAAAGAAAGGCATGTATAAATATGAAATGTAATAATAAAAAAGAATCCCACAGTTCAAAGAATTGGGATTGCAAACACAGAACCTTTTAGAATATTTTCTTTTTCTTCTTTGACCATTACTTGCAGGAGAGAACTGAAAAAGCCTCATCTTTCCTTAAGATGAAGGCAAATAAATGTAGTTGTTAGATGTGTGGTGTGGTGATGAGTTGGAGATAAGGCAGGTGGAAAAGAAGGAAGAAGTGGATGAGGAAAAAGAACACTGATTGCAAAGCTGTCCCTAATATTTAAAATTGTAGATATACACAAATGCTGCCTTCCCTGTTACAAGATCATTTTTTCCCTTTTCCCATCCAAATCTATGCATTTATTTGAATTACAGCCTAAGGAAGAGGTAAAGGCAGAGGCAACTACAGCATGATAAAGGTGAACACACGAAAGGATAATTGGATATTCCATAGAATTCTTAGAAGTTTCTTTCCAACTGCTACTTGACAGAAAAAGACTAGAGAAACTATTTGGATGTTACAAAGTTCATTGAACATTTATATTTGGAAGAACACATATTTCAATACCTTATATCCATGGACAGCATTGTCCCCATGATGTTCTCCCTGGCTGAGAATTAGAAGATGGAAAATGTACACCTTGAGGGTGTCAGATTAGTTGTTTCTCCTTTTCCCAGATGATCCAAATTCTCCAGGAGAGAAAGGTTTCCAATATGATCGGGTGGTCTTGAGACCAGCCTTCCCAGCAGTCAGCTCATTGCAGGGTATTAGAATCATTCTTCCAGATTGTGCTGGTTTTGAGCAATTTGGCCATTGTTCCTGGAGAACCAATAGAATCCATTTCTTTGCATGTGCAAAGGTGTGGCCTGTCAGGATTCCAGTGTAAGGAAGGATTTCTATCATTTTTAAACTGAGTCATTTCACCCTTTCCTCCTATAGCCAATTCCATCATTTCTTGTGTCTTTGGATTGTGGAGAGTGTGTTAACAGAACCTGCATCATAGAGACCAGGTGAGTCCCCTGCCCTTGTTTGTAGAGGATGGCGGATATTGGGGAACTCTGGGAAGGTATACTTGAAACAAGATACTTACAACAGGGTGTTTACTCAGTGTAATTGATGAGATAACAGTTCTTTAGTTCACTTAGTACTTAGCATGGGGAGGTAATGGTTCTCTAGTTCACACATACATAGTGTGCTGTAATGATGTAATCATACTGAAGTATTTAAGGGCTAAGAGGACTGGAAACGAGACATTCCATCTTTGACCATCCTCCTGGTGGCTCTCCTGCCTCCCGCACTCCTCCTCTGAGATCAAGTCTGGTCCCAAGATCCTCCAGAGAGCCAGACTGGACATTATACTTGTTCATGAGAAATTTCACAAACCATCTCTTAGTTTCTTTGGTCCTTCTCAAGTACACACCTTCATTATGTGCTAAATGGGGAGCTCTGACCAGAGGGTTTCTCTACTTGTCCCTCCATGCCATGCTGAGCATTAGATATGCTCTTGGCTTAATTGTTACACTGAAGGGAGAACTGCTGGATCTGCCAAGTACCAATGCCAAGAATTGAGGGGATGTTGCTGAATACCTTTTCAAGCAAGCAGTGGATCTCTGGGTCAGAACCACAGAAAGCTGAGCCAATAGATCCATTTTGTCCCAGGCTGAGGCGGTTTGAGAGCAATGACAGAGTCAGAGAAAACTTAACAGCATTTCTGAGAGCCCCATTGACAGGCAGCCTTCCCAGCAACACTTAGGAGGAGGAGTGATGGAGTAGTGCTGAAGCAGACAGAAGGAGTTCCTGAGGCTAACTTGAACATGTTGGTGTTATCAGCAAGCTAGTGGTTTTGACAGAACTTTTATCTGGAGTTTGAGACCTGTAGGTACAAGGAGAAGTTGATGGAAATGTCAGGGAACCCCCAAAAAATCTTTAAGTCACTCAGGATAATCAGCAGAATTGGGTGCATAGGACTCATCCAGAAGGCCTGGAAGAAGTGCAGTGCTGAGGTCAAGAAGAGGAAAAGGCTTGATTTGACAGTAAGGTTCCAATATTCCATGGGAATTCCATGGGAATTGATCAGTGACTCAGAGACAGCACCAAACCAGAAGGTTTCAGAATGATGAACAGATGCAGAAGCTGGGCTGCAAGAAAAAGGGGAAAAATAACAGAGAAAGTGAAGGGAATGGCATTTGTGCATAGAGGAAGCAAAAAGTGAAGGTATAAGGTCACAATCTTGGAGGGCCAACGTGGATGTGGGATACAGGGAAAAACTCTGCCCATCCTACCCATTTCAGACTGGATGGCAATTTGTAGAGAGAAATTGGGTCATTTTTTGATTAATTGATTTTTTTTTTACTATTTTTAAAAAATTGTTTTATTTTTCTGATTTTACATGTATATTAATTTTTTAAATACATATTTCTTTATGAATCATTGTGAGAGGGAAAATTGCGAAAAAAGAGAAAACCATGAGAAAAAAACAGAAAAAAAGTGAAAAAATTTAATATAGTATGTGTTGATTTACATTCAGTCTCCATAATTCTCTTTCTGGATCCAGATGACATTTTGTATCCAAAGTTTATTGGGATTGCCTTGGATCACTGAATCGTTGAGAAGAACCAAATCCTTCATAGTTGATTATCACACAATCCTGCTGCTACTGTATACAATGCATTCTTGATTCTGCTTGTTTTGCTTAGCATCAGTTCTTGTAAATCTTTCCAGACCTTTCTAAAACCAGCTTGTTCATCATTTCTTACAGAACAATAATATTCCATTGCTTTCATATACCATAACTTATTCAGTAATTTCCCAATTGATGAGCAATTACTCAGTATTTTCTAGTTCTTTGCCATCACCAAGAAGAGCTGCTACAAACATTTTTTGCCCATGTGGGTCCTTCTCCCTCCTTTATGATATCCTTGGGATATAAATCCAGTAGGGGCTCTGCTGGATCAAAGGATATGCACACTTTCATAACCATTTGGGCATAGTTCCAAATTGCTGTCCAGAATGATTGAATCATTTTGCAACTGCACTAACAAGGTATTAGTGTCCCAGTTTTTCCACATCCCCTCCAATATATGTCATCTTTCCTGTCATCTTAGCCAATTTGAAAGACATGAGGTGGTATCTCAGATTTGTTTTAATTTGAATTTCTCTAATAGTGATTATTAATATAATCACATGATCTAATAGCATTTTTTCATATGACTATGCTTTAATTTCATCATTTGAAAATTATTCATAACCTTTGACTATGTATGAATTGGAGAATGACTTGTATTCTTATAAATTTGACACTGTTCTTTATATATTTTAGAAATAAGACTTTTTATCAGAAACATTGGCTGTAAAATTTTTCCCCCAGATTTGAACTTCCCTTTTAATTTTGTTTATTTTGGTTTTGTTTGTGCAAAAACTTTTAAATTTAATGTACTTAAAGGGGTCCATTTTTAATTTCATATTATTCTCTAGTTCTTCTTTGGTTCTGGGTCATTTTTGAGTATCAAGGATTGATTAGGGCACTGAGTAGAAAAGTTATTCTAGCCAATGAGTAAGATTTTTATTTCAAACTAGTTCTAGAGAGTCTTTTGTGCTTTTTTGCTTGAAATGAAGATGGATGGGTCTGGGACTCCATGGAAAGAATTTAGGAAATAATGTGCCAAGGAAAAAAGGCAAAGGTCAGAAGAAAGTGAAAATGGTGGGCTTGCCAGTTTGTGTCTGGTTGGGAGGAGCTTGACTTGTCATTGTTCTCTTGGGGCTGGGAAGTGAGAGCAGGGCAAAGGCAAAGAAATGGCTGAGGCTGGAGAGCAAACCTCTGAAGGGAGATGTTATTTGGGTGAAGTACAGACTCCTGGTATCACAATGGATAGCTTGGGAAGGACAGCAAGGAAAATATCACCAAGTGAATGAATCACATTCAAGTCTGGAAGAGCAAAGTTTCCCTTAGAGGGCATTACCTGCACGTGTGAGTGATAGATGGAGCCCAAGGTCTCTGAGAGTATCAGGAGATGAAAATCACATGGGCCCAGAATATCTAGACCTGGCCTTCTTGAGCCTCGAAGTCCATATCCAATCAGATTCTTTGCCTTATTATGGGGGGGGCGGGGAGAGATCTATTGATGACATCATAAGTTATTAAGGGAGTGATTTCTTGTCTCCATGGTAACAGAATGAAGGGGTAACAAGAGGTAAGAAGCTGAGACATAACAGCATTTGCCTTCAGAGTGTTAGTGAGTGGATGGGCTAGTAAGGCTGTTTTGGATTGTCATGTTTTGGGGGAGAATGTTTTGGTGTCTCATTATTCTTCATCATCTGTGATTGGCACAGCCATTTGTGCCCAAGTGTGTTTGTGCTGCTTTCTTTTCATGCTATTCTTGAGATAAGCTAAGAGTTTTGTGGTTCCATTTCTTTGGGCTGTAGGCTCACTGGTGTCTTCAAGAATTTAGGGCTTGTATAGCATGGGGAATAAGGAGAAAGATGGGAGTCTTTGAGAGGTTGTCTCATGCCCACACTCTGCATTCCTGGTCAAGTGATCAAGTCATTGATGCTGAGAGAAATCTTTGATCTTATCCAGATGATGAATTACAATCTAAAGTGGACATATACTTTTAAAAAAATATTTTATTTTATTTTATAATAACTTTATATTGACAGAATCCATGCCAGGGTAATTTTTTACAACATTATCCCTTGCACTCGCTTCTGTTCCGATTTTTCCCCTCCCTCCCTCCACCCCCTCCCCTAGATGGCAAACAGTCCTATATATGTTAGATATGTTGCAGTATATCCTAGATACAATATGTGTTTGCAGAACCGAACAATTCTCTTGTTGCACACGGAGAATTGGATTCAGAAGGTAAAAATAACCTGGGAAGAAAAACAAAAATGAAAATAGTTCACATTTGTTTCCCAGTGTTCTTTCTTTGGGTATAGCTGCTTCTGTCCATCATTTATCAATTGAAACTCAGTTAGGTCTCTTTGTCAAAGAAATCCACTTCCATCAGAATATGTCCTCATACAATATCGTTGTCGAAGTGTATAATGATCTCCTGGTTCTGCTCATTTCACTCAGCATCAGTTCATGTAAGTCTCTCCAAGCCTCTCTGTATTCATCCTGCTGGTCATTTCTTACAGAACAATAATATTCCATAACATTCATATACCACAATTTACCCAGCCATTCTCCAATTGATGGGCATCCATTCAATTTTCAGTTTCTAGCCACTACAAACAGGGCTGCCACAAACATTTTGGCACATACAGGTCCCTTTCCCTTCTTTAGTATTTCTTTGGGGTATAAGCTCAGTAGTAGCACTGCTGGATCAAAGGGTATGCACAGTTTGATAACTTTTTGGGCATAATGTGGATATATACTTTTAAAAAAGCTCTCTAAGACCCATTGATTCTCACAAAAGAGAGCCCAGGAATAGAGTGATGTTCACTCCATTGCCATTCTGCTAGTTGAATATGAAACGAAGATGAACATCATGTTGTGTAAGAAATGAAGCTCTTCTCTGGATCAATTTCTTTGCTCTCCTGTCAATTTGGGGAATGGGCAAGCTTAGCTTATAAGAAAAATCCCTATTTTTGACCAAATGATCTTTTTCCTATCTCATACACTTGTACTCCAAGAACAAGACTTCCTCCAGAAGAAGATAGACACTTAGAATTGTGTATATTAATTTGAAACGTAATCATATCAAGGAATCAACCTGATTAAGTTGATATATATTTTTAGACATTTCTTTTGTAATCTCATTATGAATTAATGGTAACACAGTCAATAGCTAATATCAATCCATCCATCAGTACTTAAATATGCATGTCTTTGAGTTTGTAGCTATTTTAAAATATGTATCAGTATATATAAATTTATATATGTACATATATGTTTATATGTATCACTAAAGGAAATACATGTGTAAATATATATAAATATGACAAACAGAGGATTGCAGGGATTACAGGATTGGGACTAGAGACAGGGAACTCTTCAGACTGGATGCTTTTTTTTCCCTTCTTTGACAACTACATGCATGGGACAATTAAAAGAGGGTAAAGAAATATAGTAGTTAGGGGAGTGCAATGGTGATGAAGTGGAGAGAAGACAAAAAGAGGAGGATAAGCAACATTGGCCCCAAATAGGTCAAGCCATGCCTGATATTTTTTCTTTTGTAATAGCTTTTTATTTTTCCAAATAATTGCAAAGTTAGTTTTCAACATTCACCTTAGCAAAATCTTGTGTCTCAAACTTTTCTCCACCTTTCCTGCCCTTCCCCTATCCTATGCAGGAAGCAATCTAGTACAGGTTAAACATGTGCAATTCTTCTAAATAAATTTCTACATTTATCATGCTGCACAAGAAACATCAGATCAAAAGAGAAAAGAAGGGAAAAAACATAAGAAAAACAGCAAAAAACAAAAAAATGAAAATACTGTGCTTTGATACACAGTCTCCATAGTTTTCTGGATGCAGATGACTCTTCCTATCTCACATCTCTTTGAATTCCCTTGAATCACATCATTGTCAAAAAGAGCCAAATCTACCATAGTTGTTGATTGCATATTCATCTTGTTACTGTGTACAGTGGTCTGTTGGTTCTGATCACTTCACTTAGCATCACTTTATTTTTCCAGATTTTTCTGAAATCAGACTGCTCATCATTTCTGAAAGAAAAAATATTTCATTATATTCATATATCATAACTTATTCAGCCATTCCCTAATTGATGGGCATCCATTCAGTTTTCAGTTCCTTGCTACTATAAAAAGAGCTGCTACAAATATTTTTGCACCTGTGGGTTCTTTCCCCTTTTTTATGATTTCTTTGGGATACAGGCCCAGTATAAATAGTGCTGGCTTTGGGCATAGTTCTAAATTGCTCTCGGGAAAGGTTGGATCAGTTCACAACTCCGCCAACAATGTATTAATGTCTGTTTTACTAAATCCCCTCCAAAATTTATCATTCTTTTTCTGTCATCTTAGCCACTCTGAGAGGTATAAAGTGGTACCTCAAAATTGTCTTAATTTGCATTTCCTAATAGTTACTTAGAATATATTTTTTCATATGTATAAATTTGAATCAATTCTTTGTATATTTTAGAATGAGGCCTTTTTTTTTAGAACCACTGGCTGTAAAATTTTTACCTAGCTTTCTGCTTCCTTTCTAATTTTGGCTGCATTGATTTTGTTTGTAGAAATCCATTTTAATTTAATACAAATCATAATTATCCATTTTTACTTCATAATGTTTTTTTAATTCTTCTTTGGCCATAAATTCCTCTTTTTCTACAAATCTGAGAGACAGACTGTTCTTTGTTCTCCTAAGTTCCTTATATCATCCTTTATGTCTAAATCATGAACTCATTTCAATCTTAAGTTAATATAGGATAATTAGGTATTGGTCAATGACCAGTTTCTTCCATATTATTTTTAAGTTTTTATAGAAAATTTTGTCAAATAGTGAGTTCTTATCCCAGAAGCTGGAATCTTCTGATTTATCAAACACTAAATTACTATAGTTATTGCTTATCATGTCTTGTGAATCTAACATAAGTAATCCCATCTATTACTTTATTTCTTAGCCAGTATTAAATGGTTTTAATGACTACTGCTTTATAATATAGTTTTAGGTCTGGCACAGCTAGGCCACTTGTAATTGCACTTTTAAAAGTAATTTCCTTGTAATTCTTGACCTTTTGTTCTTCCAGGTGATTTTAAAAAATATTTCTCTAGTTCTATAAGTTAATTTCTTGATAGTTTGATTGGTATAGCATTGAATAAGTAGATTAATTTAGATAGTATTGTAATTTTTATTATATTAGCTCAACCTACCTATGAGCATTTGATATTCTTCCGATTGATTAGATATAACTTTATTGGTGTGGGAAGTGTTTTGTAATTGTGTTCTTATAATTCTTGGCTTTGTCTTGGCAGGTAGGCTTCTAAATATATTATCTATAGTATTTATTAGTTTTAAAAATTCATTTATTTATTTATTTTAAAGCTTTTTATTTTCAAAACATATGCATGAATAATTTTTTAAATAACTTTTTATTGACAGAACCCATGCCAGGGTAATTTTTTACAACATTATCTTTTGCACTCACTTCTGTTCTGAAAACCCCTCCTTCCTCCTTCCAACCCCTCCCCCAGATGGCAAGCAATGAATAATTTTCAGCATTGACCCTTGCATAACTTTGTGTTTCAGATTTTCCCCTCCTTCCACCAACCCCTCCCCTAGATGGCAAGCAATCCAATATATATTATACATGTTAAAATATAAGTTAAATTCATTATGTGTAAACTTAATTTATACAATTCTCTTGTTGCACAAGAAAAATCAGATTGAAAAGAAAATGAGTAAGAAAACAAAATGCAAGCAAACAACATTAAAAATAGTGAGAATGTTATGTTGTGATCTACATTCAATTCCCACAGTCCTCTCTCTGGATGTAGATGGCTCTCTTCATTACAAGATCATTGGAACTCATGTTCATTAGAACCGATTGTCATTTATATTGATGTTGCCATATCGACAGTTATTTTAAATGAGATTCTCTTTCTAGCTATTGCTTCTGGGTTTTGTTGGTAACATATAGAAATATTGATGATCTATGTGGGTTTATTTTATGCCCTGCAACTTTGCTGAAGTTTGTGTTTCTAGTTGTTTTTAGTTGATTCTCTGAAGTTCTCTCAGTATACCATCATATTATTTGCAAAGAGTGATAATTTTGTTTTCTCATTATCTAGTTTAATTCCTTCAATTTCTTTCTTTTTCTTTTCTTTTCTATAACTAACATTTCTAGTACAAAATTGAATAGTAGTGCTGATACTGGACAATTTTGTTTTACATTGGCTCTTATTGGGAATGTTTTTAGTTTATCCCCATTATGTATAATGCTTGCTGATGGTGTTAGATAAATGATGCTTATCTTTTTGTTGTTGTTGTTGTTGTTGAGGCAATTGGGGTTAAGTGACTTGCCCAGGGTCACACAGTTAGAAAGTGTTAAGTGTCTGAGACCAGATTTGAACTCAGGTTCTCCTGACTTGAGGGCTGGTACTCTGTCTACTGCACCACCTAGCTGCCCCTATGCTGCTTATAATTTTAGAGAAAACTCTATTTATTCCTATGCTCTCTTGGGTTTTTAATAGGAATGGATATTGTATTTTGTCAAATGCTTTTTCTGTGTCTTTTGAAATAATCATATGATTTCTGTTAGTTTTCATGTGATTTCAATTAGTTTGGTTATTGATAGGGTTAATTATGGCAATAATTTTCCTGATATTGGACCAACCTTGCATTCCTGGTATAAATCCTGTTTGTTCATAGTGTATTATTCTAGTGATAAGTACTTATCATTTATTTGCTAATATTTAAAATAATTTTTCATCAATATTCATTAGAGAAATTGATCTATAACTTTCTTTCTCTGTTTTGGCCCTTTCTGTTTTAGGTATCATCACAATATCTATGTCAGAAAAGGAATTTGGTAGCACTCTTTCTTCCCATATTTTTCCAAATAGTTTGTATAATGCTGGAATTAATTGTTCTGTAAATGTTTGGTAGAATTCACTTGTAAATCCATCTGGCCCTCAAATTTTTTTCTTAGGAATTTCTTTTTTCTAAAATGGGACTATTTAAGTAACTTATTTTCTCATCTATTTATCTGGGCAATCTATATTTTTGTAAGCACTCATCCATTTCACTTAGATTAAGTTCAATCTTTTCATTTTTGATAGTGATAATTTGGTTTTTCTTCTTTTTCTTATCAAATTAACCAATGGCTTATTTTTTTTTATAAAACCAACTCAGTTTTGTTTATTCAATTATTTTCTTACTTTCAATTTTATTAATCTCTCCTTTGATTTTCAGAATTTCTAATTTGGCATTGGGCTTTTTAAAAATTTGTTCTTTTTTTTTTTTTTAGCTTTTTTAGTTGCATGCCCAATTAATTGATCTTCTCTTTCTCTATTTTATTCATGTAAGCTTCTAGAGAGATATAAAATGTTCCCTAAGAACTGCCTTGGCTAGGCTTGATGATGATGGTTTTGGCTTATGAGATTCTTGGTTGCATCTCAGAAGTTGTAGTATGTTGTCTCATTATTGTCATGCTCTTGATGAAATTATCAATTGTTTCTATGATTTGTTGTTTCATATACACATTCTTTAGGATTAGATTAATTTCCAATTAGTTTTTAGCCTATTCTTATCTGCCTTTTATTGAATATAATTTTTATTGCATCATGATCTGAAAAGGATGCATTTCCTATTTTTTGCTTTTCTGCATTTGATCATAAAATTTTTATGTGATAATACATGGTCAATTTTTGTGTAGGTGCTATTACCATTGAGAAAAAGATGTATTTCTTTCTATCCCCATTCAATTTTCTACAAAGGTCTATCATACCTAATTTTTATAAAATTCCAATCACCTCCTTAACTTCTTTTTATTTTGTGGTTAGATTTATCTAGTTCTGATAGAAGGAGGTTGAGTTATCTCAGTAGTATATTTTTGCTATCATTTTTCTTCTTGTGAATTACCTAATTTCTCCTCTAGGAAGGTGGATGCTATACCACTTGGTGTATATATGTTTATTAGCCACTTCCTTACCCATTGTGCAAAATGATGCTCCTTTAGGCCCTATTTCTCATGCTTGTCTCTATTCAGATGTGCATTTTACCCTATGAAGAAGGATGAAAAATATAGCATGTGCCAAACATTGTGATTTGTGAAAAAAAAAGTTTTTATTCCCTTGAGTGAATTGACTTTGCATTGAGGTCTTCTTGTTTGTGTTAAGGACCTCTCCCAAAAATGTGTAATATTGAGTTAGTGAAATTTTGATTACTGGGTTTTCTTTGCAGCACTGTTCTTTCAGCCTCACTGGCTGGTCTTGTGATTTTTTGAGGGAATGATATCAAAAGTAGTTTATTATTACTAGGCTTTTATTCTCTTCTCCTGAAAGTAGAAAGGAGAAGCCTCTTGATGTCCTTCACAAGCAGTGCATGGGAGACATGCTTTTGCTGCTATGAAAACAAATATTAGAAAGTGGATGTCATAGTGTTGTAATTTTTTTGCTTTCTGTGTAGAATCCAGCTGTTTATGGTTAAATAAAGTCAGAGCCTCACATTGCTACAATAGCAAGGAGTTCATCAGTAAATTTAGAGGATTTAGAGACTTGTGGCTATATTTAAAAATATTTTTAATACATATTGCTTTATGAATCATATTAGGAGAGAAAAATCAGAGCAAAAGGGAAAAGCCATGGAAGAAATTTAAAAAACCCAGAAAAAAGAAGTGAACATAGCAGGTATTGATTTATATTCACTCTTCTTAATTCTTTTTCTGAATGCAGATGGCATTTTCTGTCCAAAATCTATTGGGGTTGCTTTGGATCACTGAGCCACTGAGAAGAACCAAGTTTTTCATATTTGAACATCACATATTCTTGCTGTTACTGTGTACAAAAAAGTGAAGGGTAGGATGAAGAGAGGAGCAAACAAATACCCTTTGATCTGGAGAGCTGCAGGAGATATCATAAATAGCCTCAGAGACACATAACCAAATGGGCCTCTTTCCCTTATTGTCTGCTCCCCTACTAATGTCTGGAAACCAAGGAAGGAAGAAGGACCTAGAAAAACCTGCAGTACTTGGACAGGTTCTAGGACAGATCACTCCCTGATCTAAAAAGGTGGTAGGGGCAAAAGCAGGAGCAATGTCCTACATTCTGGCCTTGGATATGTGCTGATACATGCATATGCATCTATCTATCTATCTATCTATCTATCTATATATGTGTGTGTGTGTATACACACACACACACACACACACACACACACATATATATAAAATTCTCCCTCTTCCATTAGTAGCTATAAGCACAAGGTGCAGGGTCTCATGAGACTCTCAGTAGTTTCAAAACACAGGGCTCCTTTGGAGGAAAAGTTGAATAAGCTGAATGTATAGTTACCATCCTGTCCAGAGGACATGGTATGAGGGAAAACAGCATCTTAAAAACAGATTGCAAGGGCAGATTTTCAGCAACTACTCCAGACAGGCCAACTGTGAAATCTCAAATTCTTCCTTCTTCACAAACACATCCTTTCCCCTTCTCATTCCTTTCCCAGATCTGGTGTGAGTATTCTCCAGTTAAGCTTGGAAACATGAAACTTGTAATACAAATGCAGGAGGAAGAGGTTTTCCTCAATGCTTTACTCATTCTTTCTCACATTTATTGGTACTCTTTTCATAAAATAGCTGTTCTGTGTTCATGCAGGAAGAATCCACAACTCAGAAGAACCAAATCTAGTTTGGAAAATGCTATTAAGTTTTCAAATCAAGTGCAAAAGTCTTCTCACCCCAAAAGAATCCTCCTCTCCCTTAAACCCTGCTCCCTCTTCCCTAAATAAACATTTTATGTACCAGTGTTCCCAGTAATAACTTTTTTTCTGTTACTGTATGAGGATATGTTTAATACGTCTTTTCCAAATCTATTCAGAACATCTCTACCCCTTTGTTTTTTGTAAAGGCACCATAAAGTGTTTCTGCTATCTATTTTCAAAAGATAGGATGTTAAGTCTTTAAACATTAATTTTAAGTCTTTTAACATTAACTATGATCTTGGTTCTGTTAATTTTTTCTTTCTCTTTTAGGTTTAAGTGAGCTTTGTGAGAGGATCTTTAGAGTCTACTCACTGGTGGCTATGCAGGTTTAAGTCACATTTTGGTTGCTGAAGTAATTTTTTGGTTACTAGAAAACAATGCATGTCTTTGGGATATCTGGTTCTCTCTTGGCCCACCCTGAAGCTTCTTGACCATAGTTTTCCTCCTGGTCTCTGTTTCTACTTTGCTGTTTTTTTCTAACTTTGGTTATCTTGAGGGCCACCTAATTCCCTGTATAATATATACCTAGAATCTTAAGGTTTTTGATTATTCACTAGCTGTTTGAGATAAAGACACCATTCATTGGGAATAGCTGAGAATCAATAGTCATGTTTCCCTTTCTTTGGAGAACCTAGAATCCTGAGTCTGCCCTGGAAGCCTCTTCTTTCAGTTTTCTATCCCTCAGCTGTAACCCTTAGCAAGGGCCTTCTAGTCCCCTACTTTCTGACAGTGTCCTGATCAGTAAATTTCTATTTGACAAAGAAATCTGTAGCCCTCCCAATAGCTCCCATTTTTTTCTCCCAATGTCTTTTTATTTGATTTCTTTCTCTCATCTCCCTAAGGGAGGAAAATGACCATTCTCCAAGTTACATGGAATCATCACAATATATTCCTGATATTTAATACTATACCATGCAAAAAATCAGAAATTAGCATATACCTTATTTACAATTACACTGTATCAAAGTGTACTTCATATAGTCACATATTAGTAAAGTGTTATAAACATAATCAGATCCCAGAATTATTATATAATATAGAATTGAGCAAAAAAGATAAAGTTAGAAGAAAACACAAGTTCACTCAAAATTATTATGTGTAGACCTGCTACCTTCACATTCTGATCTTATACATGTGTATGGAACAACCTTTGTAAGTACCTTTACTGTTTCCCTGGGCTGGAATAATGGGCAGGAAAAAGATCTACATTGTTTATGCCCATTGTCTCCCTGGAACTGGAGTAATGAATTCCTTGCTCCTAATCAAAATCTTTATGTAAAACATCATCTTCCTCAGAAAATAAATAGGTAAGCTGACTAGTTTCCTAAAAATCCAGTTTAATTTTTCCTCTCATTTTGCTAATTGAGAGATGGTAATGGATCATTTCAATGAATTGTGTTTGGGAACTCCCTAAATCTGTGGACTCCCCAAATCTTGATGGCACACTGGGTGCCATGTCTGGAGTCAGATTGTCCTGAATTCAATTTGAGGTGTTATTTTAAAGAGGTTAAATGTTAAATGCTGCGAGAGTTCAGATGTAAAGCTGCTTGGCTCTGTCCCCTGGTTGGTCTTTCAATAGTTAAGTATCCTCTGTGGTGAATGAAACAGGATATTCTGAGTGCCAGGCCAAGTATCGATAACTCTGAGGCATTCTGGTACCTCTTCTTCAGCTATTTCCTCTGTCATTTCTCCACAATCAATCAAGGTGTCAGTGCCCAAAGTGCATGTATTCATGCAATAGGATTTATAGGATGTGGAGGGTGGAGGAATTCTTACACCTGAAAGAGTGTCTTCATTTCCCTAGAGTAGGTCCTGTGGGTTATAAACTTCTCAACCAATTTTGCATTTTAAATTCACTGCACATGCAAGTCATCAATTTTACATTTGTGGGGTTTTTTTTTTTTTAATGCATGCACTTTTATTTGAACCAGTCTTAAGTCTGTATACTGGTTCTTCTTCCCCCAAGTACTGACTGTATTCTCATAGAACTCCTGGGGAAACAAATATTTTATTTAATATTTTCCTACATTTTAAAAACATGTTTTTAAGAGGTCCAGATTCTCTTCTTTATCCCCCCAAACCCCATTAAAAAACCACATGTGAAGTTGTGCAAAAATTTTCATAAAAGTCATGTTGTGAAAGAAAACACAGATCTCTCACCCTAATAGATAGATTTTCAATCTGTATTCACCCTTCAATATGTTTTCAGACACAGTCAGTTTTTTCTTTGGATAGGATCTTTTATCATAAGTCCTTCAGAGTAGTAGTGGATCCTTGGACTGCAAAGTCATTTGGTCATCATAGAACATTGTTATTACTTTGTATACATTTCACTGAAGACTTTTCAGGTTATTTTCTGAGCATCCTGCTCATCATTTCCCACAGAATAATATTTCATGACAATCACATATCCCAGTTTTCATTTTTTTGCCCTAAGAAGAGAACTGCTACAAATATTTTTTACACATAGGTCCACATGAAGTAGTATTGTTAAGTCAAAGGATATGCATATCCTATCTTTTGATTATTATTTGAGGCAAATTTGACTTGTTTGAGAAATAAAGCCTAATCAGAGAAACTTGCTTCAAAATTCTTTTTATAATTACTATTGCTAATTGTATTCCCGCCTTTATTCTTTTACCTTGTCTTTCAAAAATGTTTGCTACTGACCACACCCTCCCCCAATGTGCCCTCTCTACCAGTCTCCTCCCTTTCCCATATTCCCTTTTCCTCCAGGGTAAGACAGATTTCTATACTTATATTGTGTATGTCATTTCTTTTTTGAGTCAATTCTGATGAGAGTAGGGTTCATTCACTCCCCCTCTTATCCCTTCCCCCCAACTGTAAAAGCCTTTTGTTGTGGCAAATAACTCTTTCTTTCTCTTTTTTCCAATGTCTTCCTTTCTCACCCCTTAATTTCATCATTTTTAGATGTTATTCCTTCATATTCAACTCATACCTGTGCCCTGACTCTTTCTAACTGCCATAATAATGAGAAAGTTCTGAGTTACAAGTATTATCCTCCCATGTAGGAATGTAAAGTCCCTTATGATATCACTTTCCTGATTACCTCTTTATGCTGAAACTTGTATTTGAAAACCAGAATTTCTACTTAGCTCTCATCTTTTCATCACAAATGTTTGAAAATCCATGAAAATCCTCTGTTTCACTGCATTTCTTCTTTTTCTCCTGAAGGTTTATACTCAAGTTTTGCTGAATAGGTGATTCTTGATTGTAGTCTTAGCTCCATTGCTCTCTGGAATATCATATTCCAAGCCTTCTGGTCCTTTAATATAGAAGCTGCTAAATCTTGTAATTGTGGCTCTACTGGACTGAATTTCCTTTTTTGGATGTTTGCAATATTTTCTCCGTGATTAGGGAGTTCTGGAATTTGGCTATAATTTTCTTGGGAGCTTTCATTTTGGGGTCTCTTTCATGAGGTGATTAGTGGAGTCTTTCAATTTCTATTTAACCTTTGGTTCTAGAATATCAGGACAGTTTTCCCAGTTAATTTACTTAAAAGATGGTGTCCAGACTTTTTTTTTAATCATGAGTTTCAAGTAGAGCAATAATTTGAAAATATTTCTCCTGGAATGAATTTTTTTTCATTTTGGGGGTTTTGCTTTATTGTATATTACTTCCTCATAAATTAGCTTCCATTTGCTCAATTCTAATTTTGAAGGAATTATTTTCCTCAGTGAGCTTTTGTACCTCATTTCCCATTTGGTCAACTTTGCTTATTTAGACATTATTCTCATTAGCTTTTTGTATTTCCTTTTGCACCACTTTCAATTCTCTTCCTAATATTCCCTCTTTTCAAATCCCATTTGAGCTCTTCCACATTTTTTTTCAGATGCTTTCAATGTAGCAGCTTTGACATTTGTTATCTTCTTCAGTGTGTGTGTGTTTTGATCTTCCTTGTCCCCATAGTAACTTTCTATAGTCAGAAACTTTTTCTATTGTCTACTCATTTTCCTAGCCTATTACTTGGCTTTTGATTGTTAAAGTAGGGCTCTGTTTCTAGGATGGAGGTTGTAGCTTTCTAAGCTTTAGAGATCTTGTCTCTGTTATAGACATCTGTTTTAAGCATTCTGACCTCTTTTCAAAAAACTATCTTCAAAGCATTAGGTCACATAAATATCCTACATCCAAAAAACCTTGGTCCTTCTGAGAAGTTCTGAGACTATCCTTTTTTTACTCCTGTTTTTTCAATATCTATCTTTGAATCAATCTTTTGATAATATCATCCAAATTTTGAAAATTTTCTTTCCAATTTATTAATTTGTGGTATGAAGAAATTGTTTCTAAGTTGCTTTTTTGCTTCAGAATAACCGAATTTACTTTGCAAAGAATTTCCATACCAGAAAATTGTGATTGGGTGGCTTAAATTTTTGCATACCTTCTTTCACCTTTCAAAATCACATCAGTATGGCCTGCCAGTAATGCTGAAAATTTCTTCAATGTTCCTATCCCAGCTTCATGCAATAATATCTGTTTAGTCCTTCTTGGTCAAAATTCTCACCTCAATTCATTCCCCCCCAAGGGCTTTGAAGATTTAAGATAATGCAGAAATGTAGACTTTTCTGATGATTCTTACTAATTAGAGCACTTTGGGGATGACCTTGAGGGAGCACCTCAACTGAGGACTACAGCTAAAGAATATGAGGAGTCTTAATGAACATATACACATGCTTCCAAAGCAAACTGACAGAGCCCCTCTTTATATAAGAGGCTTTTTAACCACAGCATTCCCAGTGGATAAATGTAGTTAGCTCAAGGAGCTAATGAAAGATTATAGGGAAGCAGGTAAGTCTCAAAATAAAGGAACAGCTAGAATGAAGAAAAAACCTGGCAGTCATTTCTCCTCAAAGGAAAAAATTCTCTTAATTACTATTGATTAGAGAAATGCAAATTGAGATAACTCTGAGGTATCATCTCACACTTCTTAGATTGGCTAAGATAAAGGAAAAGATAATGATAAATGTTGGAGGGGATGTGGCAAAATTAGAACATTGTTGGCAAAGTTGTGAACTGATCTAACCTCTCTAGAGAGCAATTTGGAACTATGCCTAAAGGGCTAGCCTTTGATCGAGCAGTCTCACTATTAGATCTGTATCCCAAAGAGATAATAAAAGAGGAAAAGGACTCATATGTACCAAAAATGTGTGTAGCAGCTCTTTTTGTATTGGCAAGAAATCAGAAATTGAGTGGATCAGTTGGGGAATGTCTGAGTAAGCTGGGTTGTATGAAGATAGTGGAATATTATTGCTCTGTAAGAAATGATGAGCAGATTGATTTCAGAAAAGCCTGGAAAGACCTAAATGAACTGCTGCTGAGTGAAGCGAGCAGAACGAGAAGAACATTGTACACAGTAACAAGAAGATTATGTGATGAACAGAACAACTGTGATGTACTTGGCTCTTCTCAACAATGAGGTGAGTCAGTAGAGTTGGGATGGAAAAAGCCAATCACACCCAGAGAGAGAACTGTGGAGAATGAATGTAGATTGAAACATAGTATTTTCACTTTTTTTGTTGTTTTTTTCTTTCTCATGTTTTTTTTTTCTTTTGGTCTGATTTTTCTTGTGCAACATAATATGGAAATTATTTTAATCTATATCAGATTGCTTACTCTCTTGGGGAGGGGAAAAGTAAAAGAGGGAGAGAGAAAAATTTATAATACAAAGTCTTACAAAAATGAATGTTTACACTATTATAATTTAAAAACTGCCAAATTAATATCAATATATTTCTAAATAAACATAATTTATAGTAAATAAATAACTATTTATAAAAAATTCATTTAAAATATCATAAGAAATCTGTCAGGAAATGTTTCCAATAAAGAGGCTTCTCATAAATTCCTGTCATCTTGAAGAGTCTCTTTTTATTTTCTTTTTCCAGAGCTGCCTCTATTACTCTGAGTTTTTGGATTCCCTTGAGAATCTTCTTTCTGTCCTTTGGATTTAAGTAGTAAAATCTCTTTGGAAAGAAAATTGAAAGAGTTATTTTCACCTTGATGACTTAAATGTAGTCTCTAAAAATTCATACTTGAATTTTACTTCAAATTATTTGGATGAAGTTAGATTTTCATCAGGAAAAATGTTCTAGAGAACAACCTTTCCAGGAAGTATTGCTGAGAAATGATATGTAATAATAATGACAATTTATTGGAAAGATTAATTACCAAGAGAAGAGAATATATATGTAGATCAATTTTCTCATTTACAACATGGAAACAATCTTGTGTTTTTAGTAGAATTAAAATGATTAAAGAAATCAGGGGTAGCTAGGTGGCACAGTAGATAGAGCACCAGCCCTGAATTCAGGAGGATCTGAGTTCAAATCTGGTTTCAGACACTTAATACTTCCTAGCTGTGTGACCCTGGGCAAGTCACTTAACCCCAATTGCCTCAGCTAAATAAATAAATCATTAATTACTTCTAAAGATTACCATTAATGAGAAGAAAATCATATTTTTGAAAATATTTAATTGCCTTTGATGTTAATTAAGTAATGCTAAAATGGGAGAAGAAGGGAAAGAAATAGGATTCTCTTGGCTTTCCCATGTGTCAAGTAAAATAATCTGCTATATATAAAGGGCAAATAATAAAGGTGGCAAAATCATGAGACTTAGTCAAGAAACCCATATGGCAATCAACTCCAATCTTTTTTGTATGTTTAGTCATATACTGAAATAAATAACTAAAAATAAAATTTCAAAAATAAGCAACTCTTTTCTGAAGGTCAGTTTCTCCAGAACTCTTTAAGTTCAGTCTTTAAACTTTGAGAAGTTCAGGGAAGTTGGAGGACAAAAACTACCTTGCTTTCTTGTGATTATACATTTTATTTTCTCCTCAATACTTTCTGTAATATAAATTGTTAGAAGCTTCTTGTATTTTAATGTTATGGACCAAAAGCTATAGAAGCTCACCTTCATTACTCTCTGTCTGGTTAATCAGTTGCCAGCCAAAAATAAGTAAGAAGTTGAAAGGACAAGGACAATCCATATCAAAAGAGCTCAACCAATTATTTACATCCTCCATTGTCCAATCAGATATGGTAGATTTCCTCTGTTGATAGGTTTCTAGAAACTGCCAAGTCAAAAAAAAAAAAAAAAAAACAGAAACTGTGTACTTAGATGCTCATCATAGTATAAAATCTTAAAACTTATGATGTGAGAGCTAGTTGTGGCCCTAACAAGAACATATTAAGGACCTTAAATGAAGGTTCTTAAATGAATTTTAAGTTTAATTTAATAAATTATTTTTTTATGAATTCCTTCATATTTATTCATTCATTAACTTTTTTCAATTGAGCACTCTCTAATAAAATGTATTTCTGTTTTGCCATTTGAATTGTCAAACCTACTCTGTCCTTGGTGAATTGTGATATTTTCAATTAATTGACTGGAAAATTTCCTTGATCCTACTAAGATAAGAAGGGGAGAATATATTTTAAAATCCTATGAAGTCATACAATGTAGAAATTCTAGAGCATCAGAACCAAAATAGACTTTAAAGGTATTTTGCTTCAAGCCCCACATTACACAATACTGCACAATAGTTTTGCTTGCCAATCTCATGTTTTTCTTTTTCTGATGAGATCACAAGGTATTTCTCAGTGCTGTCTAACAATTATTCCAGAACTGCAACATCAAGGATAGACTTTAAAGCAAGGCTATAATAGCATGCAAACTATGAACTATAGGTGGTTAGATTTGGAAAAGGGGTTAAAGCTTGCATTAAACAGTCAACTTTTGTTTTATAAGACTGCTTATCAAACTCATGTCTTCATTCTCCATGCAGTCTGGTATTTGTACTTTAGACATACACCAACAAAAGTTGTGATAATTTGGAAACTGCAAAGTCAAGATAGAAAAATAGTACTTAAAAGCCTGGAAAATCAATCAATGAACAGACATTAATGAAGTACCTGCAATGGGTCAATGTAGTATTGCGAATGAGCTGGAGATACAAGTACAAAGCCTGAGAGTCCCCGCTTGGAAGGAGTGGACATTACAAACCCTAAAATGTTGGGGCCTCACACTATGCTTCTAATTTTCTAGTGTTACTTATGTGTAGAGGGTCACTCTGGGGGAACTCTGGGTGAGGTACAAGATTCTTCAGCCCCGAGGGAACCGGCTGACAATGTCTGGTTCAGCTCCCCATCTCCCCTAAGGGCTCTCAGCCTTCCTGAGAAGTCAGGGGGTGGTGACAACCTGTTGAAATTGAAGCAGAATGAGACCAGGTGGCAATCTACCTACAATAGCAAGTTGTTTATGTGGTCCCATGTTGGAATTCTTACAAACTGCTAACTAATTAGAGTTGATCTAATCTTACAAGAAGATGTTTTGGGCAGAACCTGAAACAAGGTACCAAGTAGAACTAATTAGTACAATGCTTGTGTTTGCACCTTTACTCATTGGAGTTCACAAGTATGGGAGTTTCACAAAGTAAACTTTGTAACTTCAAGGGAGTTCACACCTCCCTTAAAGCTCTTTGGGCCAGAGAGCACTATGGGAGAAAACCCACAATCCCTCTTTTGAAGGAGCATAAATAGAGCTTCAATGGGCCAGTCAAAGAAGTTTTTCAGAGTGAAGAAGCTACAAGTAGAGATTTCAGCGGAATTACGCCAGAAGTTCTCTCTCCGAGGTAAGGCAAGAGAGAATATATTTTCCACTTGGCTGGCTGGTCGCATAAGAGAGTTCAGCTGCATTGGAGAGGAGCACTCTGGTGCAGACACAGAGCACTTTGGGAGAACTCACACCACTGTGTAGATGGCTGGGCTCCTGCATGCCCCCCACTGAGACCAAGCTGGTCTGAAAGACTCACCAGAAAGCTAGCCGAGCCCCAAGTGAAGGAGACAAGAGATTCATTCCATCTCTGTGCTGGGTGGAGGCTGAAGAAAGCAGAGGCAGAGGCTAAAGGACAGAACCTTTGGATTTGGAGATATTCGGAGGGCTCTAAGCTAAACCGGCTGTGTTTTGAGAAGAACAAGAACTCCAACCTTTGAACTCCAACAGTCCCACGTACACAGTATGTACTTGGCACATGTGCAGTATTGCTTTGGTTACATAAGAGCATGAGGGTATATAAGAGTGAGAGAATTTGGAAAAAAATAGACTCCACATTTCCACCATCTTCGGGAATCTTGCCTCATCACTCCTCCACTAATGTTTTTCATCCCCACATGAGGGCTCTAGAAAGCAGGACACGACAATTATGCAACTCATTTCCTCCTCCGTTCTATCAGAACATTACTGTTGCAAAAGCAGCAAGAGTCATCAAAAAACCAGAAAGAAGACAATTATACCTAAAAGGATTCAATCTTGTCATGCATTATTACAAACCTGGCAGGTCATACCCTTCTTGAAGCCTAAACTGTTAGAACTGATAGACACATGAGAAATCACTTGCTCTAACTCTCATATTTGGGTTTTATCATTTGTGCTGATTAAATCCCTCACTTAGCATAACTGTCACCTCTGAGCTCTTACCTTGTAATCAATAATTGATACGGCATTGAGAAGATTGAAAAAGTTTTGAAGAGAATAGGAAGAAGGGTTACTATCCTATGGTGGTAGAAACAGGATTTTTTAGATGCTTTGATGGACAAAAACAAGAACAAAAAATTTTCTAATTGCCTAAGAGCAGCAGATATTGGATGTATTTTTTTCAATACAAAGAAAACCTCTGACTTTATAAGTTTCTTCATGAATAGTAGCATTTCTGAACTTATTCCTGGATAGAAGCAAGGGAGTTAAAGGAGCATTATCTGTCCCCAAAGAATGGTCAGAAATTGAAAGCAACATTTTGTCTAAGAAAAGTAAAAACAGTAGATTGTTTTCTTCAAAGTGTGAAATCTTTCTCCAAAATGAAAAAATCAGTGTCCCTTTGTCCAGAAATTTCTACCTGTTCTTTGAGGATCAAATAAAAGAACTGAAATCAGAAATGCATCACATTCATTTCCTTCATAATAATTAATTTGTTTTGATGAATTCCAATCCTGTTTTACACTACAATCTGGCAAAATCCTTTTCTTGAAAAAAATGCTTGTACTTAGTAGGTAGTCTTTTTGAAGAAAATCATAGATTCTCCTCCCAAAGGGGATTTGATGCTTCTCCAAAATACTAAAATTTTTACATCATTAAAGAGTTTGGGTTTTGTTCCTGTCAACAATTGACATTTTAAATAGCTTGCTCTAATTTTCTGTCCTACTGTATATTGAAACATAAGGAACCTTATTTTTGGTGATTCTTAATTAGGATTTGTGAAACGATTGCTTGTGGAGCATATGGAATATGGGAGGGCCAGATTTGGCAAACAGGCTATGGTTTATAGATCCTTGCTTTTAATACCTAAAAATATTCTAATTTTCAGGAATGTCAAGATTGTAATATTTTAGATAAGCAACATGATATGGTGGAAGAAAAAGTCCTGGCTTTAGAGAAAAGATCTGGGTTCAAATCCTGCTTCTGATGTTGATTTATTGCTGCATCTTCTGACAAATCTCTTAACCTCACTGTACTTCAGTTCCCACTTCATAGCCCCAAAATGAGGATTGTAGTAAATTGTAGTAAAATGACTCAGATTAGGTTGACCATGATGCCCTTCTCTGGGTTAATGCTAGATCGATCATTTTCTTAACACACACATCTGCCATATCATTCAATACTGGTACCATTTTGGCCCAATGATTACAAAGCTTCACAATTTTCTCAGATAAGCATTATTTTTAATGACAGGATGACTACTGATACTTTACTTAGGAACACTGTTATAAAGCTGTTGTACTTAGGTTATAAATATATATTTTCTACAACAGTTTAGAAATGCTTAGATGTCATGAATAGCTTACTTAAAGAGAGTTTGGAACTCTGATTTCTGTAATCTCTTAACTATCCATCTTACCTTTCTTCTTGGGCGAAGAAAATTGGCAAAAAAAATTATTCCTTGTTCATAATACATTGGGTTTTAAATCAGTTCATCCTATTATTAGTTTTTTTATTCTATTAGATGGTTCAATTTTGTATTCTATTAAAAGTTTTCTGATTTCTATGTATCCTTTTCAAGTTATGAAAAATATCTTTAAATTCTTGGTGTTTTATTCTTAGGGAACTATTTTCTCTTTTTACCCATCTTTAATCCTAAAATTTTCTGAACTATGAGCACAGAATAAATTCTTACTAATCTATATGATGGTGGAATAATATATTCCAGTAGCTTTTTGGTCAAGAAGATAAAAGATGTATAACTTTCTTTCTATGTACCTTCCAGGCTTAATTTAAGAAAACCTCATTGCAAACCTGAAAGAGCTGTATAAGTGATGTATTTTCCTCTTGGCAATACATTCAAGATGCTGTTCTTTAAATGTTGCTGGAAAGAGTGAATATACTACTTGAATAGTATTTTGTTTCACTTTCTATCCCAGGGCTTCATATTTCAAAACCTATAAATCAAGTTTACTTGCTTTGTAAAGCTTCCTGACTAGAAGAGGGTTCTGTAATACTCTACCTTTTGTATTAAGTATGTTTCTTTCCATGATAAAGAAGAGATGAAGAAATTTTTTGAACCACCTCATCCCTCACCTCCCAAATGACAGAGGGAGCAATTAAGACCGATGAAAATGCACCTGATTTGATCAGGTAATTTTGCTAGTTAGGGCAAAAAGCCTTGCTCCAATTAAGGGTCTGATCTCTTTTTCCATTCTGTTCTATCCAGAACCCTACAAAAAAGTAAATTTGGATATTTCCTACCAAATATTAAAATGAAATAGTATTATGTATGTCTAGGTCATGAGATCAGCAAAAGATGGTAGAATAGTCACTTTTTTCTGGTAGGATAAGTCACTTTTTTCTAAACTATTTTAGCCATACAAGCCTTAAAAAAATCATGGGTCAGATCCAGAAAAAAATGGAAACCACCTCCCTCACATTTACATAAAGCATAGAGGGAAAAATAGAATAAGAAGCCCTATTTAAGAGCCTACCATATGGCAGCACTATGCTAAGTGATGAGGTCCTGGGTGCAGTTGGCAGAGAAAGAAATATTGATGAAATTGCTTCCTGGGACAAGACACTAAGAGGAATCAATTTAGCCCCTCTGTGGAGGTTCCCCCCACCAAACCCATGGGTGGCCCCATCTTATTGTGTCCAGCCAAGAAATCTCAAGTTATGTCAAAACACTGATGCTCTCCTTCAGGTTGTGGGCAGCCTTGCCTTGCCATGTCTTACTAGAAATATGAGTTATGTCCCTAAGGTTAAATTTCTCCTATAAATTTGTCCATGGGTCATGATGTAAACTAACTTTTCCTGTCAGGAATATGTCCATCTGGCTATTATCAGATATAACCAATTCCCAGACTATACTGTTGGTTTGACGTGATTACGAGGATGGAACCCTTTTGTTTATCCCGGTGCATCTTTAAACAACCTTTGAGATATTGATTAGAATATCTTTAGACAGATCTAGGATCTGGTCTGCCAGGTGCATTCCATTTGGCTCCTTGATCCCTCCTCCCTCTGAATTCCCATCTTTATTTCCCTAATTTTCCTAAGAAACCCTCAAGGCTGTATTTCTCTTATAAAAGATCTACTAAAGATGAGGATCTTTGCTAAGTTCTTTTCAGCCCTAGCCCTAAGTCCACTATGAGGTTATTCTCTTACTCTGGCTAACTCTGGTCAGTCTGCTATATTCTTTTGTGGATTTAACCACACATACCCAGACCTCATGGCATAATTCCTTTAATGGAGTCTTACAAATTCTTTTCCTTTCTAACTATATGCTCTTTCTATGGCAACTTTTTGCCACTCCTAGTGCCTATTTTACCTCTTATTCTGTCTAATCTCTTCGAAATAAGACTCCCTTTTAGCAAAGAGAATAACCATTGTGAATTTGTCACATTTATTTTGAACTGGGTTGCTATCCCAACCTCATGCCATCTTTGCCCAATCCCTCTTGAATGTAGCCCCATACAGAACTCTGCTTCCTGATATTTTTCCCTTCAGCCCTCCTCCATGGTTCATAGTGTCTCTCCTCTCATTCTCCATTATGCCTTGTGATGTCTTTCTCCTTATGTTAACTATTTTAGCTGCCAGTTAAGGACATGCTCCAACTTCATGGGTTATTTCCTTTCTCCTGGATAATTTTGAGTTCCATTAGGGAACTTGTCTTTTCCATCATTAATGTTTTTTTTTTTCCAGTGGATGGACATTTATTTTATTTCAAGTTAACACAAATTTTTAAAAAGTAATAAATTATAGCTATTAATTTGTCAGTTAAGTGAAAAGGGAAAATTATGTCCCTTTGTCTTTTCCACTTATCTACATTGAGTTAAATCTAATTTATTTTCTTTTTTTTTATTATAGCTTTTTATTGACAGAACATATGCATGAGTAATTTTTGCAACATTGTCCCTTGTACTCCCTTCTATTCCAACTTTTCTCTGCCTTCCCCCTACTCCTCCCCTAGATGGCAGGCAGTCTCATACATGTTAAATATGTTAAAGTATATCTTAGATACAATATATGTGTGCAGATCCATACAGTTCTCTTGTTGCACAAGAAAAATTGGATTCAGAAGGTAAAAAGAATCTGGGAAGAAAAACAAAAATGCAAACAGTTCACACTCATTTCCCAGTGTTCCTTCTCTGGGTGTAGCTGTTTCTGTCCATCCTTGATCAATTGGAACTGAATTAGATCTTCTCTTTGTTGAAGAAATCCACTTCCATCAGAATACATCCTCATACAGTATTGTTGTTGAAGTATATAATGATCTCCTGGTCCTGCTCATTTCATTCAGCATCAGTTCATGTAAGTCTCTCCAAGCCTTTCTGAAATCATCCTGTTGGTCATTTCTTACAGAACAATAATATTCCGTAACTTTCATATACCATAATTTATTCAGCCATTCTCCAACTGATGGGCATTTACTCAGTTTCCAGTTTCTGGCCTGCCACAAACATTTTTTGTACATGTGGGTCCCTTTCCCTTCTTTAAGATCTCTTTGGAATATAAGCTGCTAGATCAAAGAGTATCCATTATTAATTATTAAAACGCCTTTCCTTGCTATGTGCTCTCTCAACTCTCATATTTACCACTCCTGATATCAATATCTTTTGATTAAGTCTATAACCTACTTTTTGTCAGAGAATGGCCGTTGTGAATTCTTCATATAATGTAACCTCACTATTTGGTGCCACCTAAATCACATCATTCAGAACCTAGCAACCACATCACTAAGTGCTTTACAAATATCTCATCTGGAATTCTGGTAGATAGATATTATGATTGTGTTTATTTTATAATTGAGGATAGACAGACATGGAGAAGAACAGTTCAAGTTACACAAATAGCAAGTACCTGAAGGCACATTTTGATGAAGATGACCCCAGCAAAGGCCATGATCCTGCTAGCAACCCAATGTCTAAATGGGCCATGGGGAGGGGCATTGACAGATAAGAGTCTGAATTATTGTAAACAAGTCTCTACCAATCTGAAAAATTGGGCTTATATCTGTGTCTCATCTGTGGAAGCCAAGTACTAGAGACAGTCTTCAGCAAGAAACAACTCTTTTCCTATTATTGCCCCAAAAGTGGCAGGCATAGCCTTTGCCCAAATGTGGGAAATTCAAAATAAGAACAACAGGATAAAAGATGATGCTGTTTTGGTCTTGAGGTTCAGTTCTAAGTTATAACTCTCTGGCCCAACCCTATAGAGGTTTTATCTAGAAGGCTGCTAGCTGCTCTCCCTCATAATCATTAATGCTCTTGAAGAAAAAAATTAAAATTCACTTAGCAGATTAAGAAAAAATGGTATACGGAATGAAGAATGACTCTAAAAAAGTAAGAGATGATCTATTTTAATGTAAAAAAATAAGTAGAGGAATATCTGTCAGAAGTAAGGAAAAATACAACAATCTTAAAAGGAACTTTTAAACCATCCATCTACAAATCTAATAACTAAATTCAAAGATAAGAGGCACCAGGGTAAACAACATAGGTCTCCCAAAAGAACAGGGAGAATGAAAGAGAAAGAAAAAATATAGGATAAAGAGATTGGCTTTATTGCCTTTGACAATGTAAGTGGAAAAAGAAAAAAATGCCTAGCCCCATTAGCATTCTGTGATGAGGAAAATCTTTTGTTATTTACTGATGCACATGTGCTAAAGACTGTTTCTGGGACATTGATACCATTGTCAAAGTAAGAGACTTTGTTCATTCTAAGTAGGGCCCAAAGCCTCATTTAAAAGGAATAAATGCTGGCCTTTAGTCCCACAGTGTGTGCTTCAAAACTTTGCTCTTCTGGCCTTCAAAAATTATCCTTCTTGCTTGGGTGAACCCAGGTAGGAGAATATACATTTGATATACAACTGGACAGATTTGTGTTTTTCTTTTCCAAAGCAAGCCTAGAAACATTTCTATAAATACACACATATAAATACATACAAACACACCTGTGTGAGTTGCAAAAAGTAATTTGAAAATACTTGAACTACTGGGAAAATATTTCTCAGTACACTTTTACAGTCTTCATTTCTCTTTATTTCTTACAAATCAATTATTTTGTTCTGTCCAGGTAAGGGGAATACTAATTTCTCCTGTTATGGAAAAATCATGATACCATTTCTACATGGTACATAGGTAAAGTAGACAAAGTTATGCCCTCCTCATGGGGAATTAAAATCCAACTAGAATGTTGACTGGATGTAACGGTTTTTAAAAGATAGAGCTGAATCACTGGGCTGTTGCCTTAATCTTGAAACATTCAAAAGGAGTAAGAAAATGTACAGTTCAAAAGCTGCCAGAGGTTTCTTTATTTTTTCATCCACAAAGGATCCTGAGGATCTTCACTGAGCAGGAATGGAAATTCAAGTTTGGCCAAATTATTGCCTCTTTAATATTCTCATTCTTTAAAGTAACTGAATTGTTTCACTGTCGTCTTATGCCCCACTCATTAGTATTATACATATATACATAGATACATACATATATATATGCCAACCCACTATAAAGTTTCTGTATCTTATTTTTTTGTTGACAGTCCAAGTTACAAATAGACTGAACATAATCTGATTAGAATGGGAAAATAGACATACTTTTAAATTCACATGATAAATTTGCTAAGATAAAAATTTTATTTTTAGGTTATTTTTTGTCTCTGTCCCTTGCCTAGTTTTTCCCTGAGGCTTCTGAAAACCAATGTGAAGAAAGAAGACCCATTTTAATAAACAATTAAGTATGGATGTTAGAAATTTAGTCAGATTACATTATATCATTAGACCAAATAACTTTATCTTCTCCAAGTCCTGTATGTCTTATACGACAGAGAAGCCTGTATATTAAAAATGTAGTTTTGTGTGTACCTGTGCCAGTGAATGATTAAAGATTTTTTTTGGTTTGGGGAGGGGAAGAAGGCGGGCATTAATGGAAGATTTTCTCAAAGTAAATTCTTAGATATTGATCATCCAGTTGGATAGCACTTGAAAACGTTCCAATAGATTTCTGATAATTGTCTGTTTGCCCTTACTACATGGTGTTGGATGTGATTCCATCTTATTTTCTGCTATTTAAGATGAGAAAATTGAGACCAAGAAAAGATTCATAGTCTCTTGCCTATTGCCAAGCAGGTAACAATTGGAGTGTAAGGTCATTTGAAACCAGGTCCTCTGATTGTTCACACTCTTCCTACTACATTATGATTTAATTGGGGAACAATTGGAAATACATGAAAATCTTTGGACAGAGTTAGAAGGGCTCCAATAAAATGAGAAAAGAAAACAAGATAGTGGCCAAACAGTGTTTGACAAAACCAAGCAAACCATTTTATTCAAGTTTTTTTTATCCATTTACAAAATGGGTCTTACCCACCAAACTTTTTCTACCCCATCTTCTAGGTGGTGTTAGTAGTGATCCTGGTAAAGGTGATATTTTCTTCTCCTTCTAAAAATAAAAAGAATTCAGTAAGTAAAACTCTGGTAATTGCCCTATTTATCAGCAAAGGATAAGAGCAACCTCTACCTGAGTTGCATGTATGGTGCATTTGTATGAGAAGCCAGGAGCCCTGGAGTGTCTGCCTTATGCCTAGCTATGTAATTCATCTTTCTGTGCTTTGTTCATTTCACTTACAAAATGACAACAGGTTGAACAAGGTGAGCTTCCAAGTTCCTTCTAGATCTAGAGATCATCTGTGATCTTTTTCAAAGAAATTATTTGCTACCTCCTCTCCAAATATCAAAAGATTTAAGAAAACCAAACACTGATTAGTTCATAATTTAATTAGCCCAACCCCAACTTATCAAAGTCATTTTTTGAGGTATCTTTCATAAGCAGAATAAAACATGTCCAAACAAAGGAGGCAATTATTTGTGTAATGGTGCTGGCTTACAGGTCCCTAAAAGGATCTCTGAAAACAGCTGCACAAAACCCCTGAAGCTTGGGAGATTCCACCCTACCCTGGAAACAGACCCTACTTTAACAGAGTTAAAAGTCAAGTAATTGTTTGGGGAAATGAGCAAACAACAGGAAAAAAATTCTGATCATAGAAAGCTAATATGGTGATAAGGAAGATTAAAATACATACTCCATATGTACATACAGAGTCAAAGTTCCTACGTCCTACATCCAAATCCCCCAAGAAAAATAAATATTGGTCTCAGGCCATGAAGAGCTCAAAAGGGATTTTGAAAATCAAAGAGGCAAAGGAAAATTTGGGAAGAGAAGTAAGAGAGTGATGCAAAAAGAAATACAAAAAGAGAAGAGTATCTTAAAAAGAAAAATTTGCCGAATGGGAAAGCAGATATAAAAGCTCACTGCGGAAAATAATTCCTTCAAAATTAGAATTAAGCAAATGGAAATTAAACATGATATAAGAAATCAAGATACAACAAAACAAATTCAAAAGAATGAAAAAATGGAAAACAATGTGAGTAAAGACCTTTATTTGTTAATTTGAAAATCACTTTAGAATCTGATGTGAAGAATTAAGAAAATTATTTCCTTTATTATATTTTATATTATTCTGTTTTCAACAATAGATCATTAAAATTGTCAGTGAATGTCTATTTTCCCTATTGCTAGACACAATCCATATAAATGAGAATTCTAAATTTACCTGTAATCAATCCTTATGTCTCTGATATCTCTTTTCTTCACCCTACATGGCTTTTGAGGAACCAAAGTGTTTATGAATTTCCCTATCAACTGAGTACATCATCATTCAAGTTTTACCTGAATTAGAAGAATCTTGGGTTTTTAATTCTATGAGAGATGATTTTTGTTTTTTTTCCATCTGAAATTCTGAATTCCTCCCTTCAGTTTCTATGTATTCTCTTTTTTCTTCTCCTTCCTAAAATTTCTCAAAAACAATTTTGTTCCTTCGTTTTCTAATTATTCCACTTTATTTTTTTTTCTACCAACTTTTACAACCCTAGTCTACAAATACCACTGATCTCTTGTAATAACTGTTTCTCAGTAAACACTGTTATAATTAATTAGGTCAAGATCTATTTACATGCCAAGTGGTCTCTGTAGCTGCTGTGAACTTGAGAAAACTTCAAAGCGATGGTAACTCTACCTTTCAGGAAAATATAACAAAATTATGAAGTGGAAGAGATTAACACAAAGAAAAGAAAACAGCTTAATTACCTTGGAATTTTGTAACTGTACAAATAGAAATGACCATGAGGAAATGACTTACACCAGCAGGACATATCAAGGAGCGGCCATGGAAAGTTTTCTAGTTGTCCTCAAAAGGGGGACAAGACTTGCAGAGGAAGAGAAGAGAGATTGTGTGAGAGGCATGATAGTGAAAACAGCACAAGGGACATTTGGGGAAAGGCAAGTAAAGCAGCCTGATTGAAATATTAGATTTGCTGAATGACATCATGGGGAATAAGGTTGGAAATACTTGATGGGGATCTGTCTGTGCTTGGCTCAGAATTTGTATTTTATTTCACTGGAGAATAGGGAAGCACTGCAAGTTTGTGAACAAAGAGTTTGCTATGTTCTTTAGTAGTCACAGTACACTTTCTGGTGTAATGGCAAAACCATTTGCTGTCAGTAGTCATTGAGAAATCCTGAAGAATTACCAGAAAGTCAGTATATGAGGAAATGTTTCTGTTTTCCTAAGGATCCATATTGTTTTTAATTTTAGAAATTTAAACCATGATAAATTTCTGAAAAGCATCATGATATGGAAGGCTTGCAAACTCATCAAGTAAAAAAGTCATGATCACCAAGAACTAGCAGGTTATCTCTGAAGGTATCATATCCCCAAACCAAGATTATCTTTTTTTGCAGCAGGGGAGGCAGCATTTGTATATATCAGTAATTTTAAATATCAAGGGTAGCTCTTCTTAAATGGGGCCAACTCAGTTAACAATTATAAGACTATCTTCATTTTAAGGAATGACAGATCTTTTTTTGTCCCCTCCAGGTAATGGTCAAAAGAAAGAAAAAGACAGTCAGTCTGAAAGGCTCTGTGTTTGCAATCCTAATTCTTTTATCCAGGGGATTTATTTTGATGGTCACATTTCTATGTATGAAAACATGTATGTTCTTTGCCAGTACAAATATACACACACATACATTAAGATTGTTGGTTAAATAGAGGGATTGATGTTATGTACTGATTGTGATACCATTAATTCTCAGTGAGATTATAAATGTAATGCTTAAACTGTGTCTATCAACTTATCAGGTTGATTCCTTGATGTAATCTTTTGCTTTCAAACTAAGATAATTGATTTTGAGTATTGAGTTTCTGTCTATTCTTCTGAAGAAATTCTTGTTGTTCTTGAGTACAAAAGACTGAGATAGGAAAAATTCAGTAAATGTGAGAGAATAGGGATTTTTCCTATAGACTAACCCTGCTCAAATCTCCAAAATTCCAGGAGAACAATGAGATCAATCCAGTCAAGGGACTTCCTATTTTACATTAAAATATTTCCAACCCAATTTAATTTTCATCCAGCAATGGAAGTGAACACCACAAGTGAGCTTGTTCTTATGAGAATCATTGGGTCTTGGAGCTCTCTGGTTAAAAGTATTTCTCCTTTTTTGGTTTGCTTTTCAAAGCATTGCACTCATCATCTGGACAAGCTCCAGAAACATCTCTTAGCATCATGGCTTGATCGCTCTTTTGGGATTGAAAGATGTGGGCATAAGGCAATCACTTCAAAGACTCCCATTCTTTGGGTTATTGAGGGGACCAGTGAACTTATAGCCCAGAGAAATAGAACCACACAACCCTTAGCTTGTCTCAAGACCTGCATGAAAAGAAATGGCCCAGAAAGAAAGCAGCACATACTTACTTGGCCACAAATGGTTGACAATCACAGATGATGAATAATAATGAGACACCTAAACAATCTCCCCCAAAACATGACAATGCAAAACATTCTTACCAGCCCATCCATTCATTGGCAGTCCAGAAGGCAAATGCCCTGTTGATATGTCTCAGCCTTTTATCTCTTAGCAACCCTTTATTCTGCTACCATTGAGAAAAGGAACACACCCTTGCCCCATAGCAGCCAGGGCAAAGACTCCTATTGGATGTGGACTCTGGGACTCAAGGGGGGCAGACCTAGATACCTTGGGCCCTTGTGACTTTCATCTCCTGATCCTCTCATAAGCCTTGGACTTCATCCTTCATCACTCATACATGGGCAATGTATCCAGGGGATCCTTTGTTCTTCCAGCCTTGAACATGCTTCATTCACTTGGGTGACATTTTCCTTGCTGTCCCTGCCAAGTTTTCCACTGAGATCTCAGGAGTCTGCACTTTCCCCCAAATGACTCAGGAGTCTGCACTTTCCCCCAAATGACACCTCTCTCCAGTGGGGGTCACAGGATTGCCTCTCATCTTCAGTCATCTCTATGATCCCTTTCATCTTGCTCTGCACAGCTCTCTCTGGCCCCAGAGGACAACTAAGTCTAAGCCAAGCTTCTCCCAGCCAGACACAAATTAGTAAGGCCATCATCTTTATTTTGTGCTGACCTTTGCCTCTGCTGGCTTGGCACATTGTTTTCTTCATTATGTCTTGGGAGCCCCAGACCCATCCATCTCTATTTCAAGCAAAAGATTCAAAGACTCTCCGGGACCAGGATTAAATACAAACCTCATACATCTGCTAGAATGACTTTTCTACTCAGTGCCTTACCAAATGCATTCTTGCTTCTCAAGAATCACTCAGGTGATAAATCTTCCCTTTTCTCTAGGAATTGCCAAGTATTCTGAAATGGGTGAGTTGGTTGAAGTCTTCCCCTACATCCCACCACCACACATTGGCCCTCCAAGACTGTGACCTTACACCTTCATTCCTTGCTTCCTTTATGCATAAATATTATTCCCTTCACTTTCTAAGTTATCCTTCTCCTTATCCTTGTAGAGACTTTCTGGTGTGATGCTCTGAGTCATTGATCAATTCCCACGGACAATACTGAACCTTGTTAAAACCCATCTCCTTCCCCCTCTTGGGCTTAGCACTGTACTTCTTCCTCCAGGCCTTCTGGATGAGTCTTGTGACCCCACTTCCTCTGGTTCTCCCAAATGACCTAAAGGTGTTTTTTGTTCCTTGAAATTTCTATCAACTTCCTCTTGTATCTAGAAGTCAGAGAAAAGTCCTGCCAAAACCAGTCAGCCCCTGGCTTGCTGAGAGTAATGGCCTCAGGAACTGCTTCAATCTGTTCAGCTCCACTGCATCACTTTTCCTACAAGGAGTTCCTGGAGAGGCTGCCTGTCACTGGGGCTCCCTAGCATGTGCTGCAGGTTCTCTCTGGCTCTGTCTCTGCTCCCTATCTGCCTCAGCCTGGCACAAAATGGATCGATTGTCTCTGCCTTCTGTGGATCTGGCGCACAGGTCATTATCTATATGAAAATATGTAAGCAAAATCCCTTCAAGTCTAGTGATTGGTACTTGACAGATCCAGCAGTTCTCCTTTCTGTGGAATAGCCAAGCTGAATAGTTATATAATATATAGAATGGTATGCAGATACACGTGGAGAAACCCCCTGGTTGGAGCCCTCATTTAGTACATATGGGAGATAAGCACTTTGTGAGAGCCAGAAAAACTAGGAGATGGGTTATGAATTTTCCCATGAACAAAGAGCAATGGATTCACCTGGTCTCTATGAGGTGGGCTCTGCTAATGTATTTTTCCCAATCAAAAGTCACAAACAATGATGGAATTTGCTGTGGAAAAAGAAACATGACCCAGTGAGAAGCTGATAGGAATCCTTGAAATAACTGGAATCCTTTGTACATACAAAGAAATGGATTCTGTTGGTTCTCCAGAAACAGCAGCTCACTTTCTCAACACCAGCACAACCTGGAAAAAAGTTCTAGACCCCCTCAAAGAATAGACCACCAGGAAATTAGGACCATCCTACCATGTCAGCCACCTTTCTCTTCTGGCCATATTGGCTCGTTTGGGGACTGAAAAAAAGCTAATCTGATACAAGAAGTGCATTTCACACTTTCTAATTATCAACCAGGGAGAACATCAAAAGGACAGAGCTGTCAATGGATACAAGGTATTGATATGTTATTTCTCCAAATGGAAGGAATCAATGAACTTTGGAAATCCAAGATGACCATCTAGGCTTTCTCTGTCAAGTAGCAGTTGGATAAAACTCTAAGAATTCTACATTCAATCCAATTATCCTGTCACGTGTTCCCTTTTAACATACGTTCTCCCCCTAAGCCTATTCTTTGGGCTTCAGAGCAAAAGAATGAATGGATTTGGGTGAGATGGGGGAACACAGGATCTTGCAACAAGGGAGATAGCATTTGTGTATATCAATAATTTTAAATGTCAAGAACCTCTTTTCCTTTTCACCCAATTTTCACCCTATTCCTCCTTCTTCCCTCTACCTTTTTTCTTCTCTTCCTCACCCCTTCTTTAGATCACATCACCATCCAATTTGGCTAACAACAGCAAGACTTTAGCCTCATCTTAAGGAATGACAGTTCTTTCCCTGCAAGTAATGGTCAAAGGAGAAAGAAAAGACAGCCTGAAGGACATATACAAACATATATTTAAGTTTAATTGTTGGATAGAAGGATTGATGTTATATATTGTGATACCATTAATTCTTAGTGAGATTAGAAAAGTAATGCCTAAGAACATGTGTCTATCAAGTTATCAGGCTGATTCCTTGATATGATCACTTGCTTTCAAATTAATATAATCAACTCTGGGTATTGAGTAATTGCCTATTCTTCTAGGGGAATTCTTGTTCTTCTGGACTATAAGTGAATGAGATAGGAAAAGGATCATTCAGGAAATGAGAGAACAGGAATTTTCCCTAAAGCCTAATCCTGCACAAGTCCCCAAAATGCCCAGAGAACAGAGGTCAATCCAATCAAGGGACTTCCTATCTTATATCACAACATTCCCATCCCAATTTAATTTTCAATCAGCAGAGTGGCAATGGAAGTGAATGTCACTCCGAGCTCTTTCTTAAGACAATCACTGCATCTTGGAGATCTCTTGTTAAAAGTATTTCTTTAGTTTTGTTTTGCTCCTCAAAGCATTGCGCTCATCATCTGGACATATTTCTGGAACATCTCTGAGCACCAATGGCCTGATCACTGAACCTGGATTGAAGGGTATGGGCCATAAGGCAACCACTTCTAAGATTCCCAGCTTTCTCCTTGTCCCTCAAGCTGAAAAGAAATGGCCCAGGAAGAAAGCAGCACATACCTAGTTGGCCACAAATGGCTGTGATGAGCACAGATGAAGAATAATGAGACCCCAAAACATGACAATGCAAAACAACTTTTCTGACCCACCCACACACTCACTAACAAACAGTACAAAAGGAAAATGCCCTGTTTTGTCTCAGCTTCTTACCTCTTGGTAACCCTTTATTCTATTACCATGGAGAGAAGGAACCACCCCCACAAACCTTATGATGTCATCAATAGACCTCACAGCAGCCAGGGAAAAGACTCCTATTGGATGTGCACTGTGGTGCTCAACGGGGGCAGACTTAGTTACCCTGAGCCCCTGTGACTTTCATCCTCTTATGAGGCTTGAGCTCTACCCTTCCTCACTCACACACAAGGGCAATGCTCCCTAAGGGAGCCTTTGCCTTGAACTTGCTTCATTCACATTTTCCTTGCTGTCCCTGCCAGGTTTTCCACTGGAATCCCAGGAGGCTGCACTTAAACCTAGGTCTTGATGGGATTTGCCCACAGGATTGGCCCCCAGCCTCAGTCATCTCCCTTTGCACTGCTCTGACTTCCCAGCCCCTGTGGAACAACTTCAGGCTAAACTTCTCCCAGCCAGACACAAGCTGACAAGACCATCATCTTCACTTTGTGTTGATCTTTGCCTCTGCTGGCTTGGCACATTGTTTTCTAGACTCTATCCTGGGAGCCTGGGGCCCATCCATCTCCATTTCAAGTTCTTATTCACCCATTCGACCAGAGGAAGTCTTCATATGATTGAAGAAGACACTTACTGAACTTACTGTAGTGTTTTAGATCTCTTGGTTATCCTTAACCTTGTGTAGCCCATCCAAGAAATGGCTTACAGGGGTATGGCCGTTGTCAAGATTACAGTTTTTTTGGAGCCACAGATGAGAGCTGGGTGCACCAAGCAGGTACAAAGCTGGAAATCACCCTTGTAAAAAGCTTGGCCTGCTTCACTCCAGAGATACTCCCTGAAGCTGGTACCACTCTGATGACAGAAAATGAAGAATTAACCCTCTTGATGAGGGTGAAGGAGTATAGTCACTGGCTTGAAGCTTAATATATATATTAAAAAAACCAAAACAAACAAACAAAAAACCTAAGATCTTGACCACTGATCTCATCACTTCCTAGCAAACAGAGGAAGAATTGGAATCAGTGTCAGATTTTATATTTTTGGGCTGTAAGATCACTACCAATAGAGATAATAGCCATTAAATTAAAAGACACTTGCTCCTTAGTAGGAGAACTATGGCAAATGTGAATAGCAGACTGAAAAACAGGCATTACTTTCAAAAAAAGGGCTTTCAAAGTTCTGATTTTTTTTCTGTTATTAATGTATAGTTGTGAGAATTGAACTATAAGGAAAGCTGTGAACCACAGAATTGACACTTTTGAATTGTAGCACTGGAACAGACTTTTGAAAATTTTTTGGACAACAAAAATATCAAATCATTCAGTTTAAAAACACTAATTCAGATTACTCATTGGAAAGTTAAATATTGAAGCTGATGCTTAAATGCTTTGACACTCCATCTTCTCTTGATTGTCTCACATACCTGGAATGCTTTTTCTTCTCAATTCTCTGCTGTCTTTCTGTTAGCTGCAACTAACATCTTTTACAGGAAGTCTTTCCCATCATTTCTTAATTCTACTCCCTCCATTGTTAATTATTTCCTATTCATCCTGTATATAATTTGTGCATATTTTTTCATTGTCTTCCCCATTAAATTGTGAGCTCTTAGACGGCACAGACTGTTTCTTGCCTCTTTTTTCTGTCCCCAGAATTTAGTGCAATATCTGGCACATAGTTGGTACTTAATAAATGTTTTGCTGCTAAGTTGGTACTTAATAAATGTTTTGTTGCTACTGTTTAGTCATTTAAGTCATGGAAAACTCTTGGAGGTCCTATAGTATTTACTTGGCAAATACATGGACTGACTAATAGAAAATTACAAAGAGGGTTGAAGGAATAATGAATTGACTTTTAGACTTGTTAGTTTTGAGATTTCATGAAAAATCTAGCTTACAAAATCCAATTAGAGCTAGAGATATAAAATTGAAGTTCAGAAGGAAGCTTAGGTTTGGATGAATAGATTTGAAAATTGTCATTTTTAATAGATGGAAGCTGAGGTCATTAAGCAAAGTAGCATTTAAAATTGATATACACAAAGTAGTAGAAAACCCAGGTGACTTCCACATTTAATTGGTGTGGCCTAAGCAAAGCTCCAACAAAGGACATGGAAAAGAAGTGATCACACAGAAGGCAAAATAGGAGAAAGCAACATGATTGCTAAAGAGAAGAGAGTATCAAATTGGAGAATGTGACTGACCAAATTTTTAAAAGTTCATTAAATTGGATAATTTAAAACAATTTTTAAAAAAAATGTTAAGTCTGGAAAGGGCTGCTAGTTTTGTAGTGGATAGAGTGCAGGGGTTGGAGTCAGAGACCTTAGTTCATATCCAACTTTAGACATTAGCTGTGTGACCTTGAACAAGTTTGCCTCAGTTTCTTCATCTGAAAAAATGAACTACAGAAGGAAATGGCAAACTATTCCAGTATCTTTGCCAATAAAACTCCAAATGGGATCACAAAGACATGATTGAACAGTGATTAAACCACCACCACAATTTTTGAGAGAGCAATTTCAGCTGAATTTTGAGGTCACATATGATATGACTGAGAGTTAAGGAGAAAGGAAGGAGATGCTCTGATTTCGTACAACCAACTCTCATGGTTTTTCCACAAAAGGAAGGGGAAATATAGGGTGATAGGATTAACAAAATATAGGATCATAGGATTAATAAAAGATCTATTATATCAAGAAAATGGGGAAAAAGTAAGAATAAAGGGAAACTTTTATTTCCAGGTCTCACATAATATTAAGCAGTAACCATCACTTTTTTCTTTTTCTTTTTTTTAATTAAAGCTTTTTATTTACAAAACATGTGCATGGATAATTTTTCAACATTGACCCCTATAAAACTTTGTTACAAATTTTTCCCTCCTTCCCCCCACCCTCCCTAGATGTTAGGTAGTCCAGTATAATTTAAATATGTTTAAAATATATGTTAAATCCAATATATGTATACATATTTATACAGTTTTCTTGCTGCACAAGAAAAATCAGATCTAGAAAGAAAAAAAAAAACCTGAGAAGGAAGACAAAATACAAGCAAACATCAACAGAAAGAGTGAGAATGCTGTTGTGGTCCACACTCATTTCCCACAGGCCTCTCCCTGGGTGTAGAAGGTTCTCTTCATCACTGAAAAATTGGAAGTGGTTTGAATCATCTCATTGCTGAAGAGAGCCACGGCCATCAGAATTGATCTTGATATAATCTTGTTGTTGCCATGTACAATGTTCTCCTGGTTCTGCTCATTTCACTTAGTATCAGTTCATGCAAGTCTCTCCAGGCCTCTCTGAAATCATCCTGCTGACCATTTCTTACAGAACAATAATATTCCATAACATTTATATACCATAACTTATTCAGCCATTCTCCAACTGATGGGCATCCATTCAGTTTCCAGTTTCTTGTCACTACAAAGAGGGCTGCCACAAACATTTTTTCACATATGGGTCCCTTTCCCTTCTTTAAAATCTCTTTGGGATATAAGTCCAGTAGAAACACTGCTGGATCAAAGGGCATGCACAGTTTGATAACTTTTTGAGCCTAGTTCAAAACTACTCTCCAGAATTAACCATCAATTAAAAAAAAAGAATTTAAAAATACAAAACTAGATAAACTATTGGTTAATATAATTGAGAAAAAGCAAACCAAATCACTAATATTAAAAATGAAAAGCGTGATATACCATGAATGAAGATGAAATCAAAGCAATTATAAGTAGTTACTTTGCCTAATATATTTAATTTTTTCTGGGTATGATATTCTATTTTTTTGATAATAGCTTTTTATTTTCAAAATACATGCAAAGATAATTTTCAGCATTCACCTTTGCAAAACCTGGTGTTCCAAATTTTTTTCCCTTCCTTTCCTCCACCTCTTTCCCTAGACAGCAAGTAATCCAATATAGGTTAAACATGTGGAATTTTTCTATACATATTTCCACATTTATCATGCTATACAACAAAAATCAAATCAAAAAAGGAAAAAATGAGAAAGGAAAAAAGCAAACAACAAAAAAGGTGATTTTTTTTTTTTTTTGGTGATCCACATTTAGTCTCCATAGTCCTCTTTCCAGATGCAGATATCTGTCTCCATCACAAGTCTATTGGAATTGGCCTGAATCACCTCATTGTTGAAAAAAGTCAGGTCCATCACAGTTGATCACATAATCTTGTGTACAATATTCTTTTGATTCTGCTCATGTCACTTAACATCATTTTATCATGTCACTGAACATCATTAAGAGTTCAAACCTTTCTGAAATCATCCTGCTGATCATTTCTTATAGAACAATAATATTGAATTATTTTCATATGCCATAACTTATTTGGCTATTCCCCAACTAATGGGCATCTATTCAGTTTTTGGTTCCTTACACTACAAAAAGTTGCCCAATATATTCAACAGTTGAAATAGAAGAATATTTACAAAAAAACAATAATCTTACTAAATTAGTGGAAAAGGAAATTGAATATCTAAATGTAGTTTAGAAAAAGAAATTGAACAGGTCATAAATGAACATCTTAAGTAAAAGCATTAGGGCCAAATGGATTTGCAAATGAATTCTACCAAATATTTAAAGATTAGCTACTTCCAATATTAGATAAATTACTCTGAATAGTAGGTAACAAAGGAGTCCTTCTAAACCCCTTTTATGAAATAACTCTGCTGCTGATACCTAAACAAGGAAGAACAAAAACAGAGAAGGGAAATTATGGAACAATTCCATTTATGAATATGAATACAAAGATCCTAAATAAAATACTAGATAGAGTATAACAATATGTTACAAAGATTATACATTAGGATCAAGTGGGATTTATACCAGGAATGCAGGGATGGTTTAAAATAAAACTATTTCCATAGATGATTATATTAACAAAAATAACAAAAAAATATGATTTTATCAAGATGCAGAAAATCTTTTGATAAAATACAACACTCATTCCTAATAAAAAATGTCAGTCACTTGCAACCTTAATAATAAAGGATTTTTCCTAAAAATGAAAAAGCATCTAACTAAAACTATCAACAAGCATTATTTGTAATGGTGATAAACTAAAATGCTTCTCATTGAGAGCAGAAGTGAAACAAAAATGATCATTATTGCCATTATTACACAATATAGCATTAAAAATGCTAGCAATACTAATAAAAGAAGAAAAAAGAAATTGAAGGAATCAAAATGGGCTAAGAGGTCATGAAACTCTCTCTCTAGACAGATGATAAAATATTTGAAAGATCCTAAAAAATCAACTAAAAGGTGGAAACAAAAATTTCAGCAAAATATAAGAATATAAAATACACGTGCATAAATCGTCAGCATTTCCATATCTCACCAACAAAATCCTACTGCAAGAGAAAAGTCATTTGAAATATAGACAGCATAAACCACCTGAGATTATGCCTACCAAGACAAATCTAAGAAGTACATAAACATAATTATAAAATACTTATTAAACAAAGTTAGATTTAAATAATTGGAGAAATAGTAATTTTTCATTGGTTGGCAGAGACAATATAACATATATATCAATATAATAAAATAATTTTATTTGTTCAATAACATCCCAATTAAATAAAAAAGTTTATTTTAGTAAACTAGAAAAAAAATAACAAAATTCATTTGGAAGGACAAAAGGTCAAAATATCAAAGGAAATAATGAAAAAAATGAAAAAAGATAATTTAGCAGGCCCAAATCTTAAGTTATGTATGTGTGTGTGTATGTATGTATATATATGTAGTAATTATCAAAACTCTCTGCTACTGATCAAGAAATAGAAAAATAGATCAGTGGAACAAAACACAATACAAATGGAACAAATGATTATAGTAATCCTGTGTTTGACAACTGTAAAAATCTTATCTTTTGGTATAAGAATTCATTATTTGGTAAAAAAAAAAAATTGTTGAGAAAGCTGGAAAGCAGTCTGGCAGAAATTGGACATAGACCAATATCTTATTCCATTTAACAAAATAAGGTCAAAATGGATGCATAATCTGGATAGGAAGAATCACAAGAAAATTAGAAAAACACAAAATATGATCTATTAAACATGAATAAGAGAACAATTTATAAAGAAACAAGAGAATATTGTGAGATGTCAAATGGATAATTTTGATTACCTTAAATTGAAAAGTTTTTGTATAAATAAATGAGAGTCAAGATGATCAGAAGACAAGAAGACAAAACTGGGGAATTTTTTATAAAGTTTGTCAAATAAAGGTTTCATATCTAAAATATATAAAGAAGTTAGTCAAATCTATAAGAATACAAATCATTCCCCAATTGATAAATGATCAAAGGATCTGAATAAGTAGTTTTTCTATGAAGAAATCAAAACTATATATAGTTATATAAAAGTAATTTAATTCACTATTGGTTTAGAGAAATGCAAATTAAAACAATTTTGAGTTTAATCTCACACCTATCAGACTGACATAATAAGAGAAAGCAACTAATGTTTCAGGAGATATGGAAAAATTGGGACACTAAATCACTGTTGGAATTGTGAATTCATCCAATCATTTTGGAGACCCATCTGGAATTATATCAATGACTTATAAAACTGTATAACTTTTGACACAAGCAACATCACTATTAGGTCTATTTCCTAAGGTGAACAGAAAATTATATTTTAGAACATAATATGTATATCAGATCTTTTTGTTATGACAAAGAACTAGAAATTAAACAAATTAAATTAAACAAGTTGGGATATATGATTAAACAAGTTGGGATATATGATTTGAAGGAATATTGTTACTGTGGTATAAGAAATGATGAACTTGATAACTTTAGAAAAACATGGAAAGGCTTGCATGAAATAGTGAAGAGCAAAGTGATCAGAACTGTGAGAATGTTGTACACAGTAACAGCAATATTGTTCTAAGGCCAACTTTGTATGACTAAATTATCTTTAGTATTATACTCAAATTAGCTACAAAGGAACTATGAAGGAAGATGTTATCCACATGCAGAAAAAGTAATAAATAAAAGTTTGTATAGTATGGTTTTGGAATGGGCCCCAGCAGGCCCTCTGTTTAGAGTTAGGGGCAGGGGAAGAAAAACAAGTTGTTGCCTACCAGACCAAGTGCCGGAGGGTTGGGATGTGGTAAACAGGACATGGTTAACTACACACCCAGATTTAAGGAGCTTGCAAGACAGTAGTAGACAAGATACTAGGAAACTTGCTATTCCTTGTTTTTTTTTTTTTTAATTTGGCCATTGGTCAAGAACTGAACATCTCCCTTGAGAGAGACTAATCAATAGGAAAGAGTAAACATCTCTTCCCCCTACCCCTCCATTGTCCTATAAAATGCCCATCCTGAAGCATCCCTTAGACTAACCAGTCCCCTACTGCTGCTGGTCCCCTGCTGCTTTATACCTCAAAAAAGCATTTTCTCATCTGTTCTCTCATGGCATTCCTAGAGGCTCGGAAAACTGGGAAGGGGCAGAGCTTAAAAGCAGGTCCCTTGGCTCCCTCCTCCTTCCCCAGAATGCTTTCTCACTAAGATCAGTAAATCCCTATCTTCCTCCTTGTTTCCCTGTCCCTTTTCCCACTTGTCTCTCTGACTTTGGGTCCTCCTGTGGGAGTCTCCGTCCCAGAAGCGACTGTGCAGAGGGGGTGGAGAGGCTTGGAGCGCCTGGGTGTGCCCTGTGCAGCCCGCCTTCCCATATGCTGAGGGACCCCTAGGTTGGAGTACATTTTTCTTTTCTTGTGTTGGACCTTTGAGACACCAAAGCCCCCATCTTCGGAGATGGGACACGGCGCCCCCACCTCCTCTGACTCCCCCTGGGATGTTGTCTGATCTGGAGTCCTCCTGCCCCGGGAGTGACTGGGCAGCGCTTGAAGTGCCTGCCCCGCACGCACCTTATGCAGTGAATTTGCAGGCAAGATGGGAAGAGGAAAAGTGTGGCTTTCTTTTGTAATACCGCCGGATCCTAGTACAATTTAGAAAATCAGGGAAAGTGAGATTTGCATGGGAGCAATGCTCTTAGCCATCTTTAGACAAACTCCCTTCTTTCCCCCTGTGTTCGGGGATCTGGACTCTTGCGTTCTCCTCCTCCTCCTCCTCCTCCTCCTCCTTCCCCACAGGCTCTTCTCTCTAGTGTCACTCTCAGAGCCCCGATTCCTTCCCCTCACAGTCTCTGGTGCTGCAATCCCAAACCTGAAGCATTTTTGCTGCACCCTCCTCCTTATCCTCGGGGAGCGGGGCAGGGCAACACCCCCAGATTAACCTACCGCACTCACTTTGGCTCCAGCAGCCTTTTTTACCCCAGTGGCTCTGCTCTAGTAACCTTACCCCGGCCCAGGTAGGGCTGCCCCCCGCTTCGTCCCTCCCTCGCTCCTCCACACACACCCTGCTTCGGGCTTCACTCCCGCAGCCTCCTGGTGAGGGTTCAGACGGAAGGTCCCGGGAGGTCCCTCTGGTGCGAGGTGTAGGGTGCACACAGGTGCGTCCGGGCTTCTGCACCCCCAAGGGCGCTGGAAGGGCCCGCCACCTGCACTGGGGACCGCTCTAGGGACAGCAGACAACACGTACCAGGATCTCTCCAGGCAGTGGCCCGGGGTCTGTGGGCTCCAGTAAGTGGGAACGTTCCTGCTGGGGGAGGAGACTTGAGACAGCACCGCCTCCAGGAGAGTGGGGCAGACTGAGGAACCGCCCATATTCCCAGAGGAAGGGAAGAGGGAGGAGAGAGACCAATAATGTGTACCGACGTTAAATATTAAGCAAAATGAATATATGTAACAAGCCGAGGAAAGTTGTGTAGTCTGAATAAAGGTTTTTCGAGATTAGAAAAGAGAAAAAGGAAAGGATGGAGAAGAGAAGATGAAAGACAATAAAGGTTTGGGTTTTCAAACCGCGAGAGATATACAAAAAAATGAAAAGAAGGAAGGGTTAAGGAAGTTACAGACCAGCCTCAAATTGTACAACCATGTATAATAAAGAATTTGAAACTGATATTGAGTTGCTATTTGAATGATCAAAAATAGCTGTATTCTCAAAAAAAAAAAAAAAAAAGGAAGTTACAGAAAGCTAGGTGAAAACTGATATTTATTGGATTCTTTCCAAGATTGCGAAATCCCTATTTGAATTAAATTATGATGTATTCTTAAGTGTAATATTTAGGGTAGATTATTGTCACTTAAAAATCCTTGACTGTAGATTGGCTGGAAATAGTGAGTCTCATAATATGAAAATGTGCTCAAATTGGAAAATAGCTGAATCAAGAACTTTTTAGCTAGGAACTGAGGCTGTCCAGCAGCCCGCAAGGCTCAGAGAAAATCCGTATATTCAGCTTCCCTAGTGAGAACCTAACCTGATACCAGGCCCCCCTCCTTGACTCCCTTAGCCTTACCCTAAAAATCTGTCCCACCCTCAATGCTGCTGCACTACTGCCCCTCTCACAAGGCTCATCCCTTGATCACGATTGTGAAGAAGCCATCTGAGACTGATCTAAATGATTCCCCTTTCCCCCTGATGCTCCCTAGTTTACCGAAAGCTTTAGCTTTATGCTAATGAGACCATTGAGTTGGGCACTCTCAGTCCCTCTGTTCCCACACAAAAGGCTGAAGTTACAATTTTAACAATTTTCCTTATACTGAGGAAGGATTAAATGCTTCAATAAATAAGCTTCTTTTTCATATTCTCCATGTTCATAGGGCTACTTGGAAAGAACAAGGCCTCCTGCACTCCAGTGGGTCCCTTCTTAAACATGGTCCTCAAATTATGGACCTCATCATCTTTCTAAGGTTTCTTTCATACATTGTAAGGGACACCAAACTGATAACTCTATGGTGTTCCATAGCAACCAGATTGTGGCCCAGGTTTCCCAGAATGCCATCTTAGGACTTTTTTTTCATCTTCTCCACTCTCCCCTCAAAACCTCTCCCCTCTTCCCTCCCAAAGTTAGGTGCTTCCCCTACATATACTCAAGAAGAACTTGATATAGTTAGAACTAAGGGGTTTCATTTCTCTGATTTTGGCTGACTTATAGATTCCACTGTTCCACGGTTTATTACCGAGCTTCTATATTGGTAATTTCCTTCATCCTTTATTTCTAGTGATCAATAACATCCTAACCTTACTGTCTGTGGGCTCTAAACTGGCAATTCTAATTCCATAAGGGTAGTCATCTTATGACTCTAAATCTTACTGGCTATCTTTTTAAATAGTCAAACTACATAATATGCTTGCGGTCTAAAACTTTATGGACCTCTTTGCTGAGCTTGGCAAACTCTGGATTATCTTTCCAGGACTTTCCAGGTCTCCTATATTCTCCCCTTCTCATTCATTTTGTTTTTTAACGAATGCTACAGATGAGACTCCCATGAGCAACCTCTTTAGGAATTCGTGTCAACAATTACTTTTCCTGCAAAGCATTTCCTGTAATGAAGCAGCAGCTGCCTTTTCAGCATCTCAGAAAGCATATCGAAGATCTCCTGTGTGCCCCTCTTGGTCCCTGGTCAGCTTGAAATAGTTACAGATGACACAGCCTACATCCCTATTCACTGACTCCATTACCTTTCCCAAAACAAAAAGTGGGGAAACGGAACAGGCCTTAGCAGTGCCTCTGTTTGTAGTTAGGAGCAAGAGAAGAAAAGCAAGCTATTCTTGCTCACCAGGTTAAGTGCAAGGGCCTTGTGTTGTGGTAAACAGGACATGGTTTATCATGTATCCAATTGCAAGGAGCTTGGATCTGGTTACATGTTATTCCTTGTTTTTCTCAAAATTTGACCAGTGGATAAGAAGAAAACATCTCCATTGAGAGGTCTAAACAATAGGCAAAGAGTACAAATGTCTTCCCCTTACCTTTCCCTATAAAATAACCATCCTGAAGTATCCCCCTAGAACAATAAGTCTCTTGATCCTATTTAGTCCTGTGCTGCTTTCTACAACAATAAAACCTTTTCCTTGCAATTCTTACCCCTCACTGCAGTTGTACATTATACATACTTTCACTCCCCCCATATATAAGTATGTATATATTTGTGTGTAATGATGGCCTTTTCTGTGGTGGCCTGGGAAGGGAAAGAGGGAAAAAAAGTGCACAGCAAAGAATAAAAAAAAAAAAACCAGAGAAAGCCCAGAAATACAGGGTAGCCTTGAAAATGATGTGCAATATTGATTACATTATTTTTTTTTTAAAAAAGCAAACTGTAACAAGAAAATTTGTGGCTTTATAGTGAATCATTTCCCTTGTATGTTGTACAGTATACATGGGAATGATCTGTCTTTTTGTATGTAAGCTCAAAATTAATTGAAAAAAATTTTAATTGAGAAAAAATTGGCTTAAAATCAAAAACAATGAAATTCAATAATCCAGTGTTTGATAACATGAATCACTTAAGAAAAAAAATTCCCTATTCTATAAGAACTTCTAGGAAAACTGGAAAGCATTATGGAAGAAATTAGGTTAAGATCTTACACTTGGTTTCTTGATAATCTCAAAATGGATTTTTTATAACCATTACCTTACATAGAAGAGAAACAGATCATATCTATACTTACTTAGCTTTGGGTAGGAACTAGATTATTCACCAAGCAAGGGAGAGAAGTTAATACAAAAGGAAGGCTAGACACTTATGATTATACAATATGGATAAGGTTCAATACAATCCAATTTAATGTATCTAGGAGTATGGAATTTGGGAGTGAAAAAAGCCATTCCCCAAAAAACAAATGGTCAAAAGGGTTAACAATAAAAACAAATTGTTCTTGAAAGCATTTCGAATTTGTTAATGACTATATGAAAGAATCCTCCAAATCACTTATAGCAAGAGAAATGAAAAGCAAAACAATACTGTTTCACCTCACACATTCCCAAATTACCAAAAGATGACCCAAAATAGGAATAGTAAATATTGAAGGAGTTGTGGGAAGATAAGCACACCTGTTAATTAAATAGTCAAACTGCATAGCAGTTTGATAGCAGCACACACATTTTGGAAGCCAATTTGTAATTATTCATACTCTTTGGCTGTGAGTAGTACTATTAGTCATTTACCTTCAAAGAGGTCATTGAGGAGACGAAAATCCCTATATTAACCAAACTATAGCAGAAGCAGGCAGCTAGATGATACAGTGGATAGAGCTCCAGTCCTGGAGTCAGCCTCAAATAGGGTTGGAAACATTGAATAGCTGGTGACCCTCAATAAATGAGCAGGAGAAGGAAAGTGCAAACCACTGTAGTATCTTTACTTAAAAGAAGCCAAAACACCACCCAAATGAGGTCATGAAGAGTCAGGGAAGACTGAAACAATTTGACAATAAAAATAAATTTATAGCAGAATTGTTCAAAGCAGCCAAGTTCTGAGAACAAGAAGATGCTCATTGATTTAAAAATAGCTAAACAAATATTGACATATTAATATAATAGATTATCTTTTTGTAGTAAGAAATTACAAAGAAGATGAATAAATAGAAGAATGAACTTAGATGAAATGATATAAAATGAAGTAAACAGAGCCTGGACGACACTCTACACAATGACTGCAGAACTGAAAATGTAAAGAAAACAACCACAAAATATTGTTTAAATGAATTGCAGAATTCCAAAGAACAAATCCCAAACAAACAATTCAAAGAAGAAAAGATCTGCCCACCTTATTCCTTTTCAAAGAAGAGAGTCTACAATGGAGAATACTGAATGTTTTCAAACATCTCCAATGTACTGATGAGATTTTCCTTATTTTTTTCTTTTTCTACCTATGCTTTGTAGTAATTCAATAGGTTTTTTTACTTTCAATTTTATTAATCTCCCCTTTTATTTTTAGAATTTCAAGTTTAGTGTTTGATTGGGAGTTTTTGATTTGGTTTTTTTCGTAGCTTTTTTAGTTGCAAGCCTAATTCACTGATTTTCTCTTTCTCTATTTTATGCAAGTAGGCCTCTAAAGATATAAAATTTCCCCTTATTGCGGCTTTGGCTGCATTCCACACATTTTGGTATGTCATCTCATTATTGTCATTCTCTTGGGTGAAATTATGAATTGTGTCTATTATTTGCTGTTTCACCCATTCATTCTTTAGGATGAGATTATTTAGTTTCCAATTACTTTTTAGTCTATTTTCCCCTGGCTTTTTATTGAATGTAATTTTTATTGCATCATGATTGAAAAGGATGCATTTGCTATTTCTGCCTTTCTGCATTTGAATTTGAGGTCTTTATGTCCTAATATATGGTTAATTTTTGTATAGATGCCATGGACTGCTGAGAAGAAAGTGTATTCCTTTCTGTCTCCATTTAATTTTCTCCAAAGATCTATCATACCTAACTTTTCTAGTGTCCTATTTACCTCTTTAACTTCTTTCTTATTTATTTTGTGGTTTGATTTATCTAGTTCTGAGAGTGCAAGGTTGAGACCTCCCACTGTTATAGTTTTGCTGTCTATTTCTTCTTGCACCTCTCTTAACTTCTCCTTTAGGAATTTAGATGCTATGCTGCTTGGTGCATATATGTTTAGTATTGATATTGTTTCATTATCTATGCTGCCCTTTAGCAAGATATAATGCCCTTCCTTATCTCTTTTAATTAGACTGATTTTTGCTTTTGCTTGATCTGAGATCAGGATGGCTACCCCTGCTTTTTTGACTTCACCTGAAGCATAGTAGATTCTGCTCCAGCCTTTACCTTTACTCTGTATGTATTGCCCTGCTTCAAGTGTATTTCCTGTAAACAAAATATTATAGGAGTCTGGCTTTTAATCCAGTCTGCTATCTGCCTCTGCTTTCTGGGGGAGTTTACGCCATTCACATTTATGGTTAAAATTACAAATTCTGTATTTCCTACCATCTTGTTAACCCCAGATTATGCTTTTCTCTTTTTCCTTTTCCCATTACCCCCTTCCCAGTATTAAACTTATGAGCACCACTTGCCTCACACAGCCTTCCCTCTTTAGGCTCCCTCCCTTCCCCTTAGAGTCCTTCCCTTTTTCTTAAAACTTTCCCTTTCAATTTCTGTATTCCCTTCTATTTATCCTATCCCTTCCCTTTTCTGCTTTTCCCCTCCCACTTTCAATAAGGTAGGAGAAGTTTCTCTGTAAACAGAATATGTCTTAATATTTTCTCTTTGAGCCAATTCTGATGAGAGCAAGATTCACATTATGATCATCCCCCTCCCTTCTTTCCCTCAGAGGGATTTGCTTTGCTTTGCTTTGCAAGATTTAGTACCTCCACTTTTTCCTTTTTCTGGCACAATTTCCTTTCTACCTCTAGATTCTTTTTTATATTATAAAAGTAAAACCAAATTATACATGTACTCTTTATGTATACCCATAACAGAAATACAGTTCTCAAAAGTTCTTTTTACCTTTTTATGCTTCTCTTGAGTCCTATATTTGGAGGTCAAATTTTTTGTTTATCTCTGTTTTTTGTTTTTTTTGTTTTTTTGGTCAGAAATAAATGGAATTCACCTATTTCATTGAATGTCTATCTTCTTCCCTGGAAGAAAATGCTCAGTTTGGCTGGGTAGATTATTCTTGGCTGATTGGTACAGCAATAGAAACCATTGAGGAGTCAGGCTTCCTTTCCTAGTTTGGTTCTGAGGGTCCCAGAATCAGGGAATTACTCCTGCCTTTCGACCATTCAAGGACACTTTAGCACAAAGTGTCAGAGTCCATTGATTCCCTGGACATCTGTGTGTTGGGTGAGGAAGGGAGGTAAGAAGATTGGAGTACATTACTGCTAAGCATGAGGGCACTAAGAAGCCAGGTCTGAGAGAAAGGGATTTAGGAAGATTGGTCATGAATCAATTCAATATGTAAACTGAAGTTAGTGTGCTGAGCAAAACTAATTTTTTAACAATGATATGTATAACTATTAACAAGACCGACCACCTCAGTAAGAGGTCTGGGTAATTTGGAACATTACAATTGACTATACTGAGAAAAGTGGGTTGGCATTCAGGTGTGGGTAATCACGCCCCTCCTAAACAATAAAAGAATGTTAAAACTTTTGCGGGACTCATCTGCCTCTGTAATCTTTGTTAGGGGTTTCAGAACTACCCGCCTCATTGTTCTATTGGAGAAGATCAAATTTCCTTTAACTGTACAAGGGCAAGTAAGGACAGAGTTATATCTTTTGGGAAAAGGCACCAAATTAATCTAGATGGGCCTTACAGACAAGAGATATCCCAGGAATTAATGTGAGTATGTGATAGCATCTCTTTTCAACCTTTTAAACTAACTCAGAGGAAAAATTGCAATCCTGAATTTAATTCAAGAATGGAGAAATGTGACTTAGAAAAATGGGTCAGTAATACAGGATAGGATCAATTATGGAATAGAATCAATTATTAAATGATAACAAAATAATTTTAATTCCCTCAAACCTCAAGTGAGGAAAGTGGGGGTAGCATTAAATAAGGGCTGAAAGGGCAGGTATAATCAGAGAAAGGAAATGGGGATGTGGGGAGTATCTTTATTGTCTTTATCCATTTATCAATTGGAGAATGACTTGCATCTTATAAATTTGACTTGGTTCTCTATATATTTGAGAAATGAGACTGTTATCAAAAATATTTGCTATTAAAAACAACTTTCCCAGTTTTCTCCTTTCTTTTCTAATTTTGGATATATTGATTTTGTGTGGAACATTTTTTAAATTTTATATAATCAAAATTATCCATTTTACATTTTGTAATGTTTGCTATATCTTATTTGGTCCTAAATTCATCCCTTTTCCATATGTTTAATAGGTAAATCACTCCATTTTTCCCTAATTTGCTTATGGTGTTATTCTTTATGTATAAATCTTGTACCCTTTTTGACCTTATTTTGGTATATTTTGTGAGAGATTTGTCTGTGCTTTTTTTCTGTCATATTCTTTTCCTTTTCCTAATACTTTTTGGTAAATAATGAGTTTTTGTCCCAAATGCTTGGATTTATTGAACACTAAATTAATTTGATCATTTCCTCCAATGTATTATGTATATAATCTAGTCCACCAATCCGTCATTCTATTTCCTAGCCATTACAATATAGTTTTGATGATTACCACTTTTTTTTCTTTCTGTTTGAGATTTGGTATGGCTAGACTACCTTCCTTAATATTCCTTCCCCATTGGTTCCCTTGATATTCTTGACCATTTGTTCTTTCAGATGAATTTTGTGATTATTTTCTTAGTTCTATGTTATATTTCATAGTTCTATGAAATAAGTTTTGATAGTTTGATTGGTATGGCACCTAATAAGTAGATTAATTTGGATGGAATCGTCATTTTTATTATTATTTTTGTTATTTATCATATAAAATTATCATTTTATTTTTATCATTATTATGTCATATTATGTTAATGTTAATTATTATATTATTGGCTCAGCTTACTTATGAACAATTATAGTTTCTACTTGTTTATATTTAAATTTATTTGTGTGAGAAGTGTGTTGTAATTGTGTTCATATAGCTTCTGGTTCTTTCTTGGGAGATAGACTCCCAAGTACATTATATTGTCTACAATTATTTTAAATGGTATTTCTCTTTCTATCCCTTGCTACTGGTCTTTGTTGATAATATATAGAAATGCCAATGATTTTTGTGATTTGATTTTATATTCTAAAACTTTTTAGAATTTTCTAAGTATATCATATATCAACAAGAAAGAGAGATCATTTTCTTTCCTCACTGCCTATTCTGATTTTTAAATTTATTTTTCTTCTCTGTCACTAGCATTTCTAATACAATATTGTGTAATAGTGGTGATAATGGGCATCCTGGCTTCATCTTGATCTTACTGGAAAGACTTCTAGTTTATCCCCATTGTAGATAATGCCTGATGATGTTTTTAGATAGATGTTATTTTATCATTTTAAGGAAAGTAATAATAGGTGCTATCTTTTGTTGAGAGCTTTTTCTGCCTCAGTTAAGATAGCTATGTGACTTCTGTTGATTTTGTCATCAATGTGGTCAATTTTATTGATGTTTTTCTTAATATAGAACCAACCCTTCATTGTTGGTATAAATCCCATCTGGTCATAGTATATAATCTTTGTAATATATTGCTGTAATCTGACTAGCATTTTATTTTAAATTTTTGCATCCGTATTCATTAGGGAAATTAATCTATAATTCTTCTTTTTCCATTTTTACTCTTTTTGGTTTAGGTATCAGCACTATATTTGTGTTGCAAAAAAGAATTTAATAGAACTCCTTTTTGGTCTATTTTTTCAAATAGTTGATATGGTATTAGAATTAATTGTTCTTCAAATACTTGGCAGAATTTACATGTAGATCTATCTGGCTCTGAGAATTTTTCTCTTAGGGAGTTAATTGATGGTGTATTCAATTTCTTTTTTTAAAAGATGGATTTCTTTAGTATTCTATTTCCTCTTGTATTCAATTACATGTTTGTAAATATTCAACTATTTCCCTTAGATTATCAGATTTATTGTCATATTATTGGTTAAAATAACTACTAATAATTGCTTTAACTTCATCTTTATTGTTGATTAATTCACCCCTTTCATTTTTGAAACTAGTTATTTGGTTTTCTTCTTTCTTTTTAAATAAATAACTAACCAATGGTTTATATATTTTATTGTTTTTTTCATAAAGCCAATTTCTACTTTTATTTCAGTTTTTTTTGCTTTCAATTTTATTAATCTCTTCTTTGATTTTCAGGATTTCCAATATGGTGTTTAATTATTTTTAAATTTTTTCTAGGTTTTTTTTTTTAATTGCATAGCCACCTTAATGATTTGCTCTATCTCTATTTCCTTCCTTCTCTCCCTTACTCTTCCAAATAAAATAACCTTTGAATGCCAAAGGATAGAAGACAAAATGATTAGAAGGAAATTGGTGCACAAAGTTGACAAAGGAAGGAGAAAGAACACTTTATGACACTAAACAAATTCATCTCCTTTCCCAATGAACTGTGTAATGCTGTCCCTTCTCAACTCTCCATTCTTTAAATCTCAGCTAAAATCATTTTGCCTAACTCTCAGTTCTAGTGCCTTCCCTTCTTATCTTTATGGTTCTGTCTAGATCTACTTTGTACATACTTGTTCCATGTTTTTTCTCCACTTCCCCTTTAGATTGTGAGATCCATGGAGGCAAGGACTGGTGTTTTGTTTAGGGTTTGGTTTTTGTTTGTTTGTTTGTTTTTGGATACCAAGCACTTCTCACAGTGTATAAATATTTATTGCCTGACTGAAAGACCCAGTGGCTGTGATGATTGGGCCTTTGTTTAATATTTCTGCAACATCATGTAGAATGAATGCATAATGATGGGACTAAAGAACTCAAAAAACATTAAGTACCTGCTAGGTATCAAATACTATGCTAAATGATGGATAGAAAGAAAATGACAAAATACCCTTCTCTTGGGGAACTTTAATGAGGGAAACAACATACACACACACACACAAAAAAAAACCAAACCCTAAACTATATATATAAACAAGAAAAGACGGTGCTAGTTAACAGGAGGAAGGTAGAAGTGTAATAAATAGGTCTCTTACCAAGAACTCTACAGACCAAGTTTGTGGACTTGTTGAACTCTAAATAGATTATAAACCCATGATATAGAGAAGAAAGAAGAAAATTTAAGATTTTCTTATTTAGGGAATGGGAGAGGAAGTTGCCAGCAAATGTCTAATCTAAACAGGAAAAATGAGCTTTATGTGTGTGTGTGTGTGGGATTAAAGGCAATCGGCAATTGTAAACATCCTAATTGTTTATAAATGTGTTGATGTGTTGCATGGTAACTTTTTTTTCTTAGCCAGTACTATGATTTCATTGGGACATGAGGCTTCCAATGAAGAACTCCCCTGAATCTTTGCAGGGGATTTATATCCCTATTCTGTAATTTATAGGCTTAGAGAAGTTTCATGGAGAAACTGAGAAATTTAATGACTTGTAATCATCCTGCCTGGATGTGTCAGAAGTGGGCTGAAACCCCCGGCATTATGAAGCCTGCTCACTATTCAGCATCCTGCACTGCCTCCCATGAAAATTGTAATTTCCTGAAAAAGAAGTCTTATCCCAGCATTATCTTTGAATTAAAATGAGATTTTATTACTTAAAAATTAATTTCTTCAAAATACCACCTATTGAGATGGAATACCTCAGGCCAATAAGGAAGGAGATAGAATGCTATCCTTAAAAACACACACAGCAATTAATATCATAATGTTTTATTTATTCTGCCAGTTATGGCTAAGACAAACTCTAGTTTGTCCACCAAGTCTGCAAACAAAGAAGCTTTTTCTGAAGGCCAAGGCTCAGACCTCATTAAAATGTACATATTAATTATTGTTTACAATCTTTGCTCCAGTGGTTGATTACTTCTAACAAAAGACTCAACACATGTACATCTTAATTGCTGTCTGTGATTGTGTGGTAGCTCTGGGGAAACCTGAAATACCCTTTTGCAACTTTTCAAAAAGGGAAGAAACTTGAATGTAAAGAGAAAACATTTTTATATCATCATACTTTTGGTGGAAAAATAATCTGGTGGAAAAAAGAGAGCAGTCAAAATTTCAACAACCAGAAGGTATTTGCCTAATGATAAAATTGCTATAGTATTTGGGAAGATACATTTTGCTGAGGAGCTAGGAAAGGCAGGGGATACCTTCTCCCCTCCACATATTTTGTACCTGATGTAGTTCTTCTGAGCAATGGCTTTTTAAATCAAATTGTAACTTAGAATCTGTCATAGTGGGAAGAGTAATTAATTATTAATTTATTACTCATTTTACATTTGGCTAAGTATTCATCAGTCTGCCTATTTTCCTTAATTCAATTCAATTCAAAAATTATTTGTAAAGAATTTACTATGTGCTAAACACTGGGAGTGAAACAGTGCATGTCCTCAAGGAACACCGCTCTACTGTGGAGCAATAATACATAAACAGGTAAACAAATTCAAAATAAAAACAAAGTAATTTCAGGAGAGGGCAGCTAGGTGGCACAGTGGATAGAATGCCAGGCCTGAATTCAGGAAGAACTGAGTTCAAATGTGGTCTCACATACTTACTAGCTGTATAATCCTGAACAATTCACTTAACTTTATTTGTCTCAGTTTTCTCATCTATAAAATGAGCTGGAGAAGAAAATGGCAAACCATTCTGTAGAGGTAAAATAGTCACTGGGAGTGATAATATATATAGAAATAGATTTGGGAGAGCAATAAATTGTAAAAGAAAATGATATAAGAATAGTATAACTTCATGAGCTCAAGCAGATAAAGACAGAAGGCAATCATAGCAAGTGAACAATTTGGTTTGGGGAAATAGTCTTTTATAGCTCAAGAAAGACAGAGAAGTGTGTGTGTGTGTGTGTGTGTGTGTGTGTGTGTGTGTGTGTGTGTGGATCTAGAGAGTAAGGGGAGGGACCAAGAAGGAGTTTGGTACCTCAGAAATAGGGATCAGGGAGGTTCCAGATGGAATCCACCTGATTGACCAGGTCCCAAACTTGTCTTAAGATAAGTAATCAAGATCTCAAAGATTATTTAAAGATGCTATCTAGACAGTCTCAGAGGTTGGGGTTCTAAACAACGGTTATACAAACAGGACAGTCTGGGACTTGATTATGGTTGATAATAGCCAGATGGGCTCCTTTCTGATGAGAACAGAATTAGCTGTTTTCAGAATCTGCATCAATTCCAGTATCTTTGCCAAAACCCCCCGCAAATTTGGTCATGAAGAGTTGACCATGACTGAAGTGACTGAATAATAACTTGTGTGTGTGTGTGTGTGTGTGTGTGTGTGTGTGTGTGTGACTAACAGTGAGGAGGAGCAGGATTCATATTTATCTAGTTTTTTTATTATCTCAGCTTGGGTGGACCACTGCTCCAAGTCTTAGTTTCTCCATCTGTCAAAAGGTTGAAGATTGCAAATGTCTATTCTAACTATCCATCTCCAGAGGAAGAACTAATATTATTTGAATACAGACTGAAACATATTATTTTTTATTTTCTTTCTTTCATTCTTTTTTTTAAAAATTGAATCTTCATATAACAAAATGACTAATATGGAAATGTTTAACATAATTAAATATATATATTGAATTGCTTCAGGCTCAAGGAGGGAGGAGGAGAAGGAAGTCAGGGAAAGCTACAATTTGAAACTCAAAATCAAAAATTAAAATTGTTTTACATGTAATTGGGGAGAAAAATAAAATATTTTAAAAGTTTATGATTTTGAGATAAAAGTTCAATAACTGGCTATTATAAATTTTATAGATGGGAGAGAATAGCCTTTATATGGTACTTTATAGTTTATACAGTGTTTTTCTCATAACAATCCTGTAAGAGAAAAAATGTAAGTAGCATTACTCCAGTTTTACAGATAGAAAACCCAGAGAGAGGCCTAGATAGGCCTCTTAGAGATAGAGTGAAATAAGTTGCTCAAGAACCCAGGACACTAAACCAAACAATTCAAAACTGTTCTTCAAAGAAATGTTCAGTGTTGTCTAGGAGCTATAAAGAAACATTGCCATCTTTTGAGAGCTCTATCCAGAATTAGAGTTTAGAACTGAAAATTTCCCCTTGCATCAATTAATATGGCAGACAAAGAGACAATAAACATTTGTTAAATGCTTATTATGTGGCAGGCTTTCTGCTAAGCGCTAAGGATACAAATAAAAACAAACAAACAAAAAAAAGATAGTCCTTATCCCAAGAAGCTTATATTCTAATGGAGGAAGACCACACAAAAGAGAGCTGAAGAGTTATATAATTGAATCAAGACTTGTCTCTGCCACTAATTAGCTATCTGACAATTATAAAATCTCAAAATTAGACCTCAGAGGTCATGTAAACCATTTATTTAGTGTACTCACAATGAAGCATGTTTGTTTTCACAATTGTTTCACAAGGCAAAACAATGTTTCATCTTACTGAAGGAGCTCCCAGTTGTCCTGAAAAGGAGAAATACATGAGATATTTGGGATGGAGGAAGTTGTTCACAGGCAAGCAGATTCTTATGTTCCCCATTCTTTCTTCTTGTGCTCTTGAAAGAAACTTATAGTTAGTCATTCTTCCCGCGTGATCAGAAGTCAAAGAACTGATACAAAGTTGTGGTTTAGAGTATGTGGTCACTACCAGAGTTGCACTAATCTTATTATGGCTTCCATTATCCCTGAGCCATTACAGCTTTAGGTAGGATGAACAAAGACAGAATTGGGTCATATGCTGGAGAGCTTGGATGGTGAGACTTACTAGCAAATGAAAGAGATGGAGCTAAATTCTATCGGTAACTTCAGTGAGACGTCAACAGCTGATCAGGACATTGATCTGATTCTAGAACTTTCTTTATCCTTTCTGCTTTCTCCATTTTTAAAAATTGAGGTATTCAGTTCCAATGGAGTCTAAATACCTAAGACTTCCTTTTAGTTTTTCTCATGATCTATAGGATCAATTCAAGAAATCTGGAAGAAGGATGCTGATTGTTACTGAGTGATTTAACTTTACTTGATTTATAGCTTGTGGATTATCTGAGTAATGCAAAGATAAGAGAAAATCTTCTAGACATGGATGTGGGACAAGTCAATCAAGATTTCCATCATTTTAATACTGCAGTCATATCTCATCTCTTTTTTATACCATTAGGGGCCAGTGCTACCATACTTGAAGCCCTATAAGTTTGATGGAATGGAAGGGGAGGGAAGAATAAATGTTTGTTGGCTAACCCGCTCTGGAGGAAAGTGAGAATATGCAACTTTCGAGGAGACACTGATGAAACCATTGATGACTCAAATGTAGTACCACCTTCTGGCCATAGAAAGTACTACATTCCCTTGCTGTTTAATTAAAGTGACAGAACATTTTTCTATAGGCTTGTAGAAAGCAGGAAAGAAGGTTGGTGTGGGCAGTGCAATCCCTAAGACAACTACCAAATTCAAATTCAATTTGTGCCAATATTGTACAAACCTCACCAGAAATTTTCTGTCTTACACTTGCAAATTTCCAGCTAACCTCTCTTCAAAGACCTCCAGGAATGATTAATTTCCTTTCCATATGACAGTCCTTCAATACATGGAGATAGCTTTAATGTTTCCCTCCCCTCTCTCCACCCAAGGCTTCCTTTTTTCTAGGATAAACATCTCTAGTTCCTTAAATCTGTCTTCCCCTTGAGACTGCTCATCACACTGGTTCCCGCCACCCTTTCTCCCCAACATCTGTTCTTGTGTATGCTACAGCTTGTCCATGTCCTTCTCAAGATTTAGTGTCAGAATTAAATGCAAGAAGTTGTCTGCCCAGGACCCTGTTACTACTAATGTGTAACCATATCAAATTGAGAAGCTAGAGGAGTCAAGAAATCTTGAGTTCTAATTATGCCATTCACATATTATAGGAAACTCACTTAACCTCTCACTTCCCCAGATAGTCTCTAAGTCTTAGGATATAAGTTTATGTTGAATTATCTAATGTGCAAATGTTGGAAGAGCTTCCTATATCCACTAAACCACAGACATAGAGCAATCTTGCCTCCCCCCAATAACTACCCCAAATATTGCTTGAACTTTTTCATCCCCTCATTATGTTGCTTCCTTATAATAGGTTTATAATTTACTAAAATTCCCAGGTTTTTATTGCCTAGTCACCCTCTCTTTTGTCCTGTATTTGTGTAGTTACTTTTTTTTTTTGCTTTATAAAGTCTAAGGATTTAAAATTACTTTTGTCAAATTCAGCTCCACATTCTAGTCTGTGAAATATTTGGTATCCTAGTTCAGTCACCCAATATGTTAACTTATCTTCCCAGCTTTGTGTTTGATTGATTCAAATTAGTAAGAATTCAAGTCATTCTCCAATTGATAAAAGGCCAAAGGATATGAACAGACAATTTTCAAATGAAGAAATTAAAACTATTTCTAGTCACGTGAAAAAATGCTTTAAATCATTCTTGATCAGAGAAATGCAAATTAAGACAACTCTGAGGTAGTACCTCTCAGATTGGCTAAGATGACAGAAAAAGATAATGAAGAATGTTGGTGGGGATATAGGAAAGTTGGGTCACTAATATGTTGTTGGTGAAGTTGTGAACTGATTCTGGAGAGCGATTTGAAACTGTGCTAAAAGGGCTGTCAATCTGTGCATACCCTTTGATCCAGAGGTATCTCTACTGGGCCTTTATAGCAAAGAGATCATAAAAAATGGAAAAGGACCTATTTGTGCAAAAATGTTTATAGCAGCCCTTTTTGTAGTGGCAAGAAACTGGAAACTGAGTGGATTCCCATCAGTTGGAGAATGGTTGAATAAGTTGTGGCTCATGAATGTGATAGAATATTATTGTTCTGTAAGAAAGAATCAGCAGGATGATTTCAGAGAGGCCTAGAGAGACTTGCATAAACTGATACTAAATGAAATTAGCAGAATCAGGAGAACTCTGTATGCAGCAACAGCAAGATTATATGATGATCACTTCTAATGGATGTGGCTCTTTTCAACAGTGAAGTGATTCAGGCCACTTCCAATGATCTTGTGATGAAGAGAGGCATCTGCACCAGAGAGAGGATGTGGGGACTGAGTGTGGATCACAACTTATTATTTTCACTTTTTGGTTTTTGTTTGCTTGCATTTTGTTTCCTTTCTCATTTTTTTTCCTTTTTGATCTGATTTTTTTAATGCAGCATGATAATTGTGGAAATATGTATAAAACTGCACATATTTAACATATTGGATTACTTATATCTAGGAGAGAGGATGGGAGGAAGAGAAGGATAAAATATGGAACACAGGGTTTTGTAAAGGTGAGTGTTGAAAATTATCTATGCATATGTTTTGAAAATAAACAGCTTTAATAAAAAAGATATACAAATCAAACATTTACTAATAATAAATCATTGTTTTACAACCCCCACATTCAGTTACATAACCCCATGGGATCATGACCCTCATGTGTTTTTATATGATTTATTTACTTAAGATTTTTGTTCATATTTTTAACATAACTTACATTTACTGTTGTATGCTTTCTGGTATCTCCTTCCAGAGAACCATACCTTGTAATAAAGAATGGGGAAAAAAAGCTCAGCAAAATCACTAAGTACATTGAAAAAGTTCAAAGATATAAACAATGTTCCATAAGTGTGAAAAATAAACCATACTTCTATAATGGAACAGAAGGAGATATTTTTTCATTTTTTTGAGAGAGGAACAAGTTGGTCATTATCATTTTGCAAAATTCATTTTATTTATTTGTTTGTTCTTTATATTTATATTGTCATTGTTTTCCTGGTTTTGTTCCCTTCACTTTGCATCAGTACACATATCTTTCTATGCTTCTCTCTATTCATTATTTTTGTTTCTTATAGCATAGTAATATTCTATTACATTCATGTATCACAATTTATTTAGCTATATTACACACACATATATAATAGATATTTTATTTAGCTAAATATATTTAGCTAGATAATGGACATCTATTTTGCTTCCAGTTCTTTGACCCCATAAAAATGTACTGATGTAAATATTTTGGTGTCTCTGGAGCCTTTCTTTTTGACATTGACTTCCTTGGAGCATATGCCTACCAGCGAAAATCTCTAGGTCAAAGGGTTTAGGAATCTTAAGATTAGATTTGAAGTTTCCTTCCACTTCAGAGAGCACAGAATCAATACAAGTTTTAGTTTATGGCTTAAAATATAAAAAGCCCAAGTTGCTATGGTATGATTGTCCCTTGTGCGTTGCTGATTTCTCCACAACAATAGTTCATTAAAAGACATTAACACAAAATGAAATGTTTTATGCAGAAATTGCAGCATAAAAGGAAAAAGAAACCCCCTATGCAGTAAAATGTTTTGTCCTACAAAACCTTTGATGGAGTCAAGTAGAAAATCAATGGAAAAATTTAAACCTGACTTAAATGCAATACATTATTTATGATAACCTTCAGGATTTGAAAGCCACTTAAAGGTAATCATCTAAAAAAAGCTGGAGCAAGTGAACAAAATGACTCCAGTTTACTACAGCTGTTGTGTACAAGTAAAAAGAAATGCTGGGCTAAAACAACAACTAATAAGAAAAACACCTTATTTTTCTTTGTTCTTATTATAGTTACTGTTACTAATAATGACTTCTTACAATTTTCTAACATAGGGATTCTTAACCTGGAATCTGTGAACTTGTTTAAAAAAATTTGATAAATGTATTTCAATAAAATTGACTTGTTTTACAATCCTGAATATTTTAAAACATTATTCTCAAAAGCAGTCCATAGGCTTCAGTGGATTACCAAAGATGCCCATGATGCAAAAACTTTAGAAACAGCTGATATAGTATTTTATAGTTTGAAAGTTTGAGTTTTTTAAAGCTCTTGTATTAAAACTTTATACTAATGTAGGTATAAGAAGTAGAGGAGCACAGTGGATAAAAGGATTTGGAATCAGAAAGATGTGGGTTTATGTCCTGTCGCTGACATTTATAGGAATCATGACCAGGGGAAGTCAGTTAATATCTTAATGCTGTAGGCTACTCTCTGAGATTATGGAAGATTATGGAGATTATAAAAAAAGAGAAAAGAGTGTTGAATTTGGGGTCAGAGAGTTTCAATCTGTCCAACCTGTATGACCTTAGGCAACACAGATAAATGATCTGAATCTTGGTCTCCACAACTGTAAAATTAGAGAAGCAAACAAAGTGATCACACAGTTCTTTCCAGTTTGAAAACTATGACCTAGAGAAATTAACATGTCAAAGTGAGTTAAAAGCTGTTTCACTAAGAAATGAATCTAACAGATACTGTCTCTTACTCCTTTACTGTTGAGTGAGGTGGGGCAGATTCTTGTCAGACCACATCTTTCTATTTCCACTAGGAAGCATGGGAGGTTGGACTCTTCCTTGGTGACCTGTTCCATCCCCTTGGGGTAAGAAGCAATCATATTTTAAACCATCTCTCTGGCTATACAATTTAAAACTGAAATGGTCCATTCAGCTGAATCTTTCCCCTGCTATTTAAAGTGGACCTTGTTAAAAGTCATTTATAAATATTACCTAGTAGGCTCAGTCCTAGCTAGAAATCCTAGAGTTCTTAGTCTGTCAATAAACATACATATTATTATAATAAATAATTATTTAGTTTTATTACTTTCTGCCTGGAAATACAAAGAAAGGCAAGACAGTTCCTCATTTCAAGGAATTCCGTCTAAAGCAGGAGAAGGTATGTAAATAAATATGTAGGAGTAAGTTATATACATGATAGATTAGAAATAATGTAAGAAAAGAAAGAAAATTAAAGGGAATTGGGAAGAGTTTCCTTTAGAAGGCAGGATTTTTGTTGAAGATATGTAAATAACTATGTATGTATATACATGATGGATTAGAAATAATCAGTGTAAGGAAAGAACAAGAATTAAAGAGATTGGGGAAAGTTTCCTGTAGATGGTAAGATTTTTGTTGGAACATGAAGGAAGTCAGGAAAGCCAGGAGGTGGAGTTTGGGGAGGAGAACATTCCTGGCATTGAGGAAAGCCAGTGAAAATGCCTGCTGTTGGGAGATGGAATGTCTGGTTTGAGAAATAGCAAAGAGGCCAGTGTCACTAGATCACAGAGAAAGTTGGGGGAGGGAGGATATAAAGTTTAAGAAGACTGGAATAGTAGGGAGGAGGGGTCATGAAAGGCTTTGAACACTAAGAAGAGTTTTTATATTCTATTCTGGAGGAGAAAGAGAGCCTCTAGAGTTTATTGAGTGTGTGTATGGGGGGGGGGGAGAAAGTAACATGGTTTACTTACCTATTTTTACACTCCCAGATATTCACTAGCATCTTCACAAGTAAAAAAAGAGGTTGTAATTGTCATAATTTTAGGATAAATATAAGATTTTTTAAAGACAGATTAAACTATGAGTTATAATTAGACCTGGAGAAACTTTGGAATAAATCTAAGTTATTACTATACTAAACTGCACAGTATAGTAAGGACTATACAGAAAAAGGCATAAAGTTCTGCACCCTGAATCGATAAGACTTGAGATCAAATGCAGCCTCAGACACATACCAGCTGTGGGACTGTGGGCAAATTATATGACTACTATCTACCTCAGTTTCCCAAACTGTAAAATGAGGACAATAAGAGCATCTATCAGAGTTGTCATGAGAATAAAAATGAGATAATATTTTTGAAGTACTTTGCAAACCTTAAATCCTATATAAATGTTGGCTAGCTCTTATTATTAAACGTTTTACCTCTGCAAGCAGAGGTGGAAATAAAAGGAGAGGTTAAATTTTTATTATTGTTGCATTAATATTCAAGTTGTTGTGAAAATTGTCAATTCTGATCATCTTCAACCTTTGGTGGGGGAAATGACATCAGTGGAAACTCAGTCACCACAGCTAAACTTGCAAATCTGAGCAAATTTTTCTTCAGTTATCTTGTCAATATCCTTTTGCTGATTCTGTTTTATCCCAAAGTCTTTAGCTCAATGATTCTGTTTCCAGCTCTATATAATACAGGAGAACTTCTCTCAAGGCTGGGAGAAAAGCAATTTATCAAAGATACAACTCTCTTTTGTTCTGGGTGAGAAATGAAAAAGTCTGACCTGACCAGAAGATTGCATTCTCTTTGGCAGGTATCCAGGATTTTTTCTCCTTGGCAGAGATGGATACTTGAATGATATTCAGTGTAAATTCTCAGTAGAGATCAGTTTCTGTGTAGTATCTGGGGTTATCACTCCTTGGCAGAGATCAGTATCTGGATAATATCCAGGATCGTATTTGGATATGACGATGATAAGTTATAGACAAATTGCTGATCTGCATCAGTGAAGGTGGTTTGCTGATTGGTAGTTCTCTATACCAGTGAAATCACAGTTTGAACTATGAGCTCTCCTTCATCTCTCAATTTTGTATATAACTTACTTATACATAGTTATTTACATATTTTCAACAAAAACCCTAATTCTACAGGAAATTTCATTTTCCCATGCTTACCACAAGAAGTTTTTTTTTTTTTTTTTTTTTTTAAGACATTCCTTTTGCCTGTATCTTCTCGACATCCAGATTGGACCAAATTGCTTTAGCATTGATTAATTCTTGGTCACTTTTTGGAGTATGAAGGGAGATTGAATATCCGGAGGGGTGTTATTGGTGGTAAGGTTATACTGATCTAGGATCCTGCTATTGTCTGCCAAGAATCCTCCTAGAATCTGAAGAAATATCTATGACCAGTAATGGGGAGTCTCTCATAAATTGATCAACAAGAAACCAATCTCCTCGGCAACAATTTCTACTCCCTGTAGTTCAACCTATATATATCAATTCTGGATTGATCCTCTTAAATTATCAACTTCATTGAGTCATTCTCATGTCCCAAAATTCAAATGCCTATGCCTCAATTTTATTCATTTATAGTTATTATACTGCATGTTAGAAATTGTGCTAGATATTGGGAATCCAAAATTAAAAAAAAATTGATATAGTTCCTATCCTCAAAGAGCTTAGAGTTTATGGTGGGAAGGGGCAAGAGGGACAAATGTAATTCAATGTAAAAAATGCATAGATAGCTGATGCAGAAGTGGACTTCCTTATCACAAAACTTTGAGATTAGAGAGACTTTTCCAGGAAGTGAGAGTTTTAAAGGAAGCATGGGGGAAGCTGGAAAAGAAAAAAGAAATAAGAGAAGGCTTTCCTAACTCAGTTTCTTCATTGGGCTTTCCTCTTTCTCTTTTGTGATCCCTTGCCAGGAGCAGCAGCAACATATTTTTTGAAGATTTAACATTCTTGGTGAATGCCAAGGCTTATGCTCATATCAAAATACATGTGTTCATTAAAGGGGCAAATTAACCACCAGATCCTACTTTCCAAGAGAGGGTCTTAGGTTAATAGCAATGGCATAGGACTAGGTTGGAGTTTATGTTGAACTTCTGTTCGACATGGATTGCTTTGTGAGACAAGAGTTTAGAGGCTTTTAACTTGACTTTTTTTAAAAAAAAACAAATTGTTATTTTTTCTTTCTATACTGTGATATCATATCATTGTTATAGTAATTGCCTATAGGGGAAATAATTTGGAGAAAATGGGGATCAAAGCAGTTGAGTGCCTTGCAACCTCTCTGAAGCTACTCCCCCAAATTCCACTCAAATTGATGGTCTAGACTTACAAAACGAGACTGATCCTACTCTATTCAGGCTTCTAAAGGTAACTGTTAAGTGTCTGAGGTTTCTAGCGCTATCACTAATGAGCCCCCACCAATGTAATCCCTATTGGTTATCAACCAGTTTTTTTCTCCTTTAGTGTAGTTCTGAATTTCCCTTTATGTATAGCTCTATGTTAGGCTCTGAGGATCAGTGCATTGTATTTTTTAAAATTTCCTTTTCCTAGTGTGTCTTGTTTGTCGATGGACACTATTACTAACTGCATCTCCCACTACAGCTTCTTGAATACAGTTACTGATCTCTGTTCCTAGTTTTGATAGCTCTGATGAATTCACTTGGGAGGAGAGAAGAGAAAAATTTACTTTTCCCTCAGTTTCAGGGACCTATTTACACCTAACTTTAAATCAATCAAAGTAAACTAAGTGTGAATCAGTTTGAAAGTCCATTGGATGAAAGCAGATAATGTCACACAGGAAATATCTTGTGATTGGCTGAATCACACATAACCCTTGGTCTAGTATAACATAGAATGCAAATTAATATTCTAGCTACAATGAGTTGACTGATGGTCAGATGAGAGATTCCTAAGAAAGAATTTCCCTGAGAAAGAATCCTCACCTTGACAAGTAGATATTGATATTGAATGTTGTTGAATATATTCAATATTACATTGAGGTTGAATACATTCAACATACAAGTTGAATCTTGTATTCTATGGAGAATGGAGTAAAAAGTAACACATATAAATAAATACAAAATATGTTATGCAAAATAATTTCCATAAGAAGAACATAGGTATAATATAAAAGACAGTTTAGTAATAGAGAACAGGGATTCAAGAAATCAAAACTGAAAAGTAGGAAAGAATAGGATAGGGATACATAAAGATGGAGCTAATATTATGAGTCTGAGGGACCATGAAGTGATAGTTCTAGGCAGCCTACATCTTGGACTCATAGGGATTCAGAGTAAAGTCAAAGTGCACATATTGTCACATCTTTCATAGTAAAAAAATATTAAAAATGAAGAAAGAGAAAGATTTTAACAGAATTTTACAAGAAAGTAGCAAATTCCAAGGCATGATAGAATCATCCATTCATGGAGATAATAAAGGAAAAGTATTATTCAAGGAGGGCAGCTAAGTCACAAAGTGAATAAAATATTAGGCTGAAAGGTCTGAGTCAGAAAGATATGAGTTTGAATCTGACCTCAGACACTTACTAGCTGTGTGCCCCTGGGAAAGTCACTTGATCCTGTTTGCCTCAGTTTTCTCATCTATAAAATGAACTGGAGAAGGAAATGGTAAATCACGCTAGAATCTTTGCCAAGAACACCCCAAGTGAGGTTATGAAGAGGCAGACATGACTGAAATAACAGCAAAAATTATTCAAGGAAGAGTTACAAATTCAGGTTGTCTGACATGTAGAATATGTGAAGGGAATACTATAGAGTTGAGGTGGAAGTGTATGTTGGACCTTAAAGATCAAGCTAAGAGATTTATGTTTTATTTTTTTTTAACAGATAAGGTTTTCTAGTGACTTGGTCAAGATCATTTTGGCAGTTGTTTGAAGGCTAAATTGGAAGAAAGAGAGGTTGTTGTCAAAAGGCCAAGAAAGGAAAGTTATTACCATTGTTTAGGTCAAGAAACTTGGAATAAATGACATGTGAATAGAGAGAAGATGATGAGTTCATGTGATGTGGAAAAAAAGAGTTGACAAGGCTTGACAACTCATTAGATGTAGAAATGATAGAAAGAAGAGACTCAAAGAAGAATGCAAGTGATATTGGATTGCTTGCCATATAGGGGAGGGAATGGGGAGGAAGAGAAGAAAATCTGAAACAAGGCTATGCAAGTGTGAGTGTTGAAAAATTATCTGTTCATGTGTTTTGAAAACAAAAAGCTTAAAAAAAAGATGAATGCAAGTTTTGAATCTGAGTGGTTAGGATAAAAATATTTCTATCAAGAAATTTAGAGAGGGAAGGCTTAAATATGAAAAGTCATATAAAAATCTTAAAAGAGCAAAGAAGAAAATGTCTCTTACAATTATAGACAAGATAAAAGTTCAAAACTGAACAAGGAATAGATAGGATTATAGATGTTAAAATAAACAATGTTGATTACATAAAATTGAAAAGGTTTTGCACAAACAAAATCAAAGCAGATAAAATTAAAAAGGAAAAAACTGGGGAAAAATCTTTTTAACAAGTTTCTTTGATAATGATCTTATATCCAAAATATGTAATTAAAATATGTAATAACGACAGCCATTTTTTAACAGATCAAAGAATATGAATAGATAATTCTCAAAAAATAAATCCAATAGTTATAAACATTCATTTAAAATGCTTCTCATCACTATTGATTAGAGAAATGCAAACTAAAACGACTTGAGGTTCTAATTCATAATCATCTTCTTAGCAAAGATGACAAAAAAAGAAAATGAAAATTGTTGGAGGAGCATGGGAATTTAGGCACACTGGTATACTGCTAAGAGAAGTTGTGGATTGGTCCAGCCATTTTGGAAAACATCTATGAACTATATTCCAAAAGTTAATAAATTATTAATATTATCCAAGCCAACAATGTCAATACCAGGTCTAGACCCCCCAAAATTAGGAAAAAATTTATAAAAAAATAAAATAACTTTTTATTTTAAACAAAGAATTAGAAACAAAGGGAAACACCCATCAGTCAGTCAATAAACATTTGTATGTTTTATTATAAATATAAATAAACATTTATATGTCCACTATAAGCCAGATATTTTGCCAAATACTGGGGGATATAAAGAAAGGTGATATAATCCCTGCCTTTGATGGGCTCACAAACTAATAGGAAGATAACTAACAATGTACAGATGAGATATGTACAGGATAAATAGGAAGCAATCCCAAAGAGAAAATGCTAGAATTAAGTGAAATTGGGAAATGCTTTCTGTAGAAAGTAGACTTTTAACTAGAATTCTAAGGAAGCTGAGGAAACCAGAAGGCAGAAATGAAGAGAAAGAACTTGGAATCAAGCATGAGGGATGGCCAATGAAAATACTTGGACTTAGGAGATAGAATGTCCTGTTTGAGAAATAGCAAGGAGGCCAATGTCACTATGGAAAAGTACATATAAAAAAAATTGGAGATATGGCTATGGTGTAGATAAGTTATGAAGGGCTTTGAAAACCCCCAGAATATTCTATATTTGATTTTGAATGTAATAGGGTGCCACTGATGTTTACTGAGTATGGGGATAATGTGGTTGGATCTGGACTTAGAAAAATTGTGGCTGAAAGGAGGATAGATTGGAGAAATTTATGGCATGTAGACCAACCAGCAGGCTGTTGCAGTAGTGATGTGGGACTGTGAGGAGACATGGGACAACATTAGGGTCAGGGCAAAATCAGAATAAAGAAGGGGGCATATATAGGAGATGCTACAGAAGAAAATTGATAGACTTTGTTAACGGATTGGATATGAGCATAGTGGTTAGAGAGAGCAAGGAGTTTGTTGCAGAAAGAGATAGATAGACACTGAGAGACAGACACACCCACAAAGACAGAGACAGAAAAAAACAGACAGACATATAGAGGGGGACAGAGAAACACACAGAAAGACACACAGAGGGACATACTTATACAGAGACAGAGACATATTTAAAGAGAAACAAATACAGAGAAACAGAAAAACAGAAGAACCATTTCTGCTACAGTGAGAATAATAACGTGAGCGAATATTTATTAATGAAAAAATTAGAGTGAGTAATGTAAATGTAGATTAGTTTAAAGTCAACTTGACAGTTAGCAGATGAAAATTTAGGATAGGTGATTAGCTAAATGGTCAGCTAAGTGGTCAGGACTGGAGCTGTAGAATTTTGGATTTGAGTCCATTTGAAGATTTCAATAGATTCCCTGCAAATCCAGATGAGTTGACAAGCAGTGAATCTTTTTGGTCTGGCCTGTAGATCTTCCTTTAGCAGTCATCCATTAACCAAACACTGGATCAGCATCTATTAGGAATATTCAGGTAAACATTTTAAGCAATCTCATATCTGGGGATGATTATTTAAAAATGGAAACTCTTCATAGTCACCATTTCCTGAATTAGCAGTGTAGATTTAGATGAACTGAGATGTGATCAGTTTCTGCAATTTGAGTGTCATTCCTTCTAGAAAGAAGAGCTTTGTTTATAAACAGTGAGGTTAATAGGAAATGTAGTCTCATTACCCACATTTTTCCTATATATTTCCATCAGAGCAATAGAGTGTAAATGACATATGGAAGGATAAATTCCAGCTGAAAAATAATCAGCTCTTTTCTCTTTTTAGGAGATTTAGGGAAGGGTAAAGGAGCTCATTCTCTTTAGCCTTGAAATGCAAATTAGGCTAAATTGGATTAAACCATCACTTTGTGAAATCAACAAGGATTCTGGCATTTACAAAGCATCCATGAACATATATATAGGTATATATATAAAACTATATTATATATTTTTCCTTTTTAGGTCCAGAATCTGAACACACTGAACTGCTTTCAGTTCTCTCCATCCAGGAACATGTTTGCCAAAAAGCCTTCCTTTAATTTGCAGAGGTCTTCACTGCACAGCTGAACAGCTGTACAGCTGCATAATTTAAGATTATGGACCATCAAAAGCCAGAAGAAGTATTCCAGAAAAAAAGGAAGCTGAAAAGGAAAAGAATGATTTGGCTTGGGCATGTTGTTGGAAAACACTGTTGTGAACTTTTGGGGACAGATGTCCAGTGTTCAGTCAGCCAGCATATACAGCAAAAATGATTCCTCTAAACTAGTCATCTCAATAAAGTCAAATGCAGAGAAATAGAAAAGTTTAATCCCCTGCCGTGGCAATGAACTAAAAAGGGAAAGTTAGAGGGTGCATCTAAATTCTTGGCTTTTTCCCATGTTCTTTTTCTTCTAAGTCACTGAAATCCACCTCTATTATAGAAGATGATGAATAAAACAGGCCCTTTGGTACAACAGAAACATTTCCCCTCTTACTTTCCCAAGGGCCAAAAGTTTTGCTCAGGTTTGAGCTCTGCAGCTGATGACATTCACAAACTCTGAGCTCAAGCCAATTATAATGTGGCATTGAAGACATAAATTATAGGCATGGTAGTATAGACAGAGGGGATTATAATATACTAGTCCAAGTTTCTCATTTTACAAATGAGGAAATTGAGTCTCAGAGAGGGAAAATGATTTGCCCACAGTTATAAAATAAATTAGTCCCAGTCTGGGATTTGTTCCATTATTACTCCATTACCTTTCTTTTGGGTATAGATGAAAGTCAGTTAGAATGTCTTGGGACTGCTGAGTGTTCAGAGGAAAGATATTTTGAATGTTTATAACACACTGTAATGATGGGTCTTTTTGTGCTTGTAATGAGAGCTTACATCTACCTACAGGAAAAAATATTTTATATATGTGTGTGTGTGTATGTGTATCTATATATATATGCACACATATAAACACACACCATATATAATATATTACATATGGTGTGTTTAAATATATTACATTTATATATGCATATTTACATGGATATATCTATATCTTTCTGTCTTCTCTCTTCTCTCTCTCTCTCTCTCTCCCCCTCTCCCTCCTTTCTTCTATATCTTTGTCTCTCTCTTTCTGTTTCTCTCTGAATCTCTCTTTCTATTTCTTTCTCTCATTCTAAGCCAAAATAACTGAAGCATGAAGGAAGCCTAAGGGAGAAACAAGAGGTGGCCTATGCCAAGAAAATCAAACTATCAACATCACCTCAACTACTAGGTTCTTTCACACCTCAATGTAGATAGCCTAGGACCCTAAACTGAAGAATCCTGGCCCTTTATTGTCAGCCTGGACCCCACAGTCATCATCTGAGGAATCAACTGTCTCTATGGCTGCTATAATCATAAGACCCAGAAAATAAAGTTCTCAACACCCAAATCTCTGATATTGTCAGACGGTTTAACATTGGAAATGGATGATTTTATCAATGGGAATGATATTAAAGAAGAGGCATTTCTATTTATTTTTCTATTGCATCCAAAAAATCATGGGAATTTCCATTTACCTTGTAGCTGAAAACTGTGATATGAATTATTTCTATCCTTAGAATGAAAACTTCTTGAGAGCAGGCACTATCTCTGCTTTTCTATTTGTATCCCCAGAACTCAGCACAGTGATTTACACATAGGGAAAAATCAATCAATGCTTTTTCATTTACTCATCTCTCTGACTAAATAAAATTTATTTATACTTAAAATATAAAAATATAAAATAAAAATTATAATATATAAAATGATCAATTACATAAGTAAATATAAATGATATAAAATGTAAAATAAAATATTAAAAATTATATCTAAATTTTAAGATAGCATTTTCTTTCTAAGAAAAAACCATCCAATTAATGTTAGAATGCTGCTTTTCTTTTAAATTAAAAGAAAAGGAAAACATTTTGGATGACTGGGGTTTGGCATCAAGCATAGAGTACTGAGGCTTTTTTATAGTTTATAAATCTTTAATTGTAAATTGTATACACACATATGTGTATGTATATATACACACAGCTTACTATATATAGTTTGAAATGATAATTTACAGCTTATAAATCTCTAATTGTAAATTATATGTTTTATATATGTACACAGATTTTACAACTAAATCTTTAATGCTATATATGAGTATGTGTACAAATACACACAGTTTTACAGTGAATTTTATATACATTTCATACTGAACCCCAAATCGATGGCTTCCTTTCCCTAGATGTTTTCTCTACCATATACTCATCTGGTAAAAAATAAAGGGGTATTCTGATAAACAATCACAAATCAGATTAAATATGGTATGGGCTATTCTGCTGGTGTAACATGAAGAACTAGTCCCATTGATGAAATGCTGATTAGCTTGCTTTGTGCTGAACAATGGACTCATGGGCCATTCTGTTTCTTGTCAACTTCAAACAGCGTGAATGTGTTTTAACTCCACTGACCCCCAAATACGTTTTGTCTTTATCAGTGTCTATTCTTATCTTTTCAAAAGTGGACTTGCTTGTCTTTTTCCTATTTCCTCATATTTCTCTCAAAGATGTTTAGGATTCAGGAAAACTCTAAATTTAGGTTCCTTTTCAAATACCTATCTATGGGAATCTTCCAGTGTCTTCAGTCCTTCCTGTTATGTCACAACAAGGAATCTGAATCAATTTTTCTGTTGGAGTAATTTGATTTGATTAGATTCAATTCCATTGCTTCAATTCAATTTGCATTTGTCTTGTGTCTACTCTGTTCTCAACACTGGACAAACCTAATGGGAATACAAAAGACAAGTAGAGAGATTGATCCTTGTCCTGAGTAATTGAGTTGAGCATGAGAGACTAAGGAAAGCAAGGATAAGTCAATAATTTACTTCTGGGCCCCTGAAGTCACTTATTTAAGCATAATTATCAGTTAAAGCAAATGATTGAAGAGCAAAACCAAAAATAACCAAATAGCTCCATCAGAATTACGTTTGTTGGATCCTGATACATTCTGCAAAATTTTACTTTATGAGTAATATTGTTGTTGAGTTGTTTCAATCTGGTCTGACAAAGATAATGGAGTGGTTGCAGAGGAGAAACTGAGGCAAAAAAGGATTTAATGAATTGCTTGGGGTTACAAAGTTAGTGAATATCTGAGACCAGATATGAACTCATGAAGATGAATCTTCTTAGCTCAATGCTAGTGCTCAGTCCACTGCATCACCTAAATATCCTTCTGAGAAACATCTAAATAATATACCAAAAAGAATTAAACATGTCTTTGATTTTGAAGGACTTTAAGTTCCTTTCAAGCTATTCAAAATTACTCTTATTCTGGCATAGAAAAACAATCAGTGTAAGAGCTAAGAGGGAACTTTGCTTCCAATCTCAACTTCTCCAGAATATTGCTGGGTGACGTTGAGGGACCCAAATGAAAATTTCTCTATATTTCAGAGTAATATTTGTCTCTATATCTCTAAAAAATTTTTTGTCATTCTGAACTTGGCAAACAGAATCTAACAAGTTTTTCATATATAGCACAAAATCATAAAGAGTATGGTATTTAAAATTATAAATCTCTTACATGCAGCTTTTTTTTTTAAGTACACAAATTTATCACATTGGTTTTTAAAAGTTTTTCTCTCTCTGTCTCTGTCTCTGTCTCTGTCTCTGTCTGTCTCTGTCTGTCTCTGTCTCTCTCTCTCTCTCTCTCTCTCTCCCCCCCCCCCCACCTCTCGGTCTTTTTCTATCATCTTTTTTTCCCTCTTCTGTGTCTTTGAAAATACTTTTTAAAAATTCTCTTTTTTCCCCATTCCCACTTTTGGGATGCATTACCATAACTATCTTCTTTCTTGCTCCAAACCTTCTCTTCTAATTACAAAAACAAACAGAAAACTCATGTTTAGTCAAGCAAAATCAAATCCACATTTTGGCCATGTATAAAAAAGTGTATCTTTTTACCATCATTAAGTCCATCATTTCTCTGCCAAGACGTGAGAAGCATGATTAATCACTAATATTCTGGAGTTGAAGTTGATCATTGTATTGATCTGAGTGTTCACGCTTTTCAAAGTCATTAAAAAAAACAAACATTGTAATCGTTGTCTAAATTGTTCTGGTTTTTTATCATTCTATGCCTCATCATATCAGTTCATATAAGTCTTCTTAGGTTTCTCTGATTGTGTCACTTTATCATTTTTTATGGCACAATAATGCTTTATTGAATTTGTGTACTATAATTTATTAACAACCTACCAATTGATGAGGACTTTCTTAGTTTTCAGTTTTCTACAGTAAAAAGGGCTGCTATATTTTTGTGCATATAGGTCCTGGCAATTAAAAAAAATCTTTGGGGTAGGTATTTAGTAGCAGTACTAGTTGGTCAAAAGGTATGACTTTTAGATTTGATTTTCAAATGATTTTCCAGAATGACCAATCTGCAATTCTCCCAATAATATATTAGTGTATCTGTCTTCCTTATGTTTCTTTAATAATCACCATTTTCCTCTTTTGTCATCTTAGCCAATCTAAGGGGAATAAAAAAGAACTTTAAAATTAATTTGAATCTCTCTTATTAGCAGTCTTCAGCATTTTATATAGTTGTTGATAGATTTGTTTCTTTTCTTAAAAATTGCTTATTTATACTCACTGCTCATTTATCTATTGGGGAGTGGCTCTTATTCTTATATATTTGAATAAATTCCTTGTATGTCTTAGATATTAAACATTTACCAGAGAAATTTACTACATAAACTCCCTCCCTCTAGTTAATGGTTTCCCTCTAATTTTGACTTCACTGATCTTGTTTATGCAAAATCTTTTCAATTATGTATAATGAAAATTTTAAAAATATCCTATGATATTCTCTATCCTGTATCTGGACAAGAACTTTTCTCCTATCCATAGTTATGAAATGCATCTCTTTTATATAATTTCCTATAATTTGATTATGAAGTGACTTTTTGCGCTTAGGTCATACTCCTATTTGGAGCTTATTGTGCTATATGCTATGAGATATTGGTCTAAACCCAATGTCTCCCAGATCTTTTACTCTAGCTGGTTTTTTTGTTGTTAAAGAGTGAATTTTTACCCCAGCAATTGGGGTCATTGGGTTTACTGAATACTGTACTAACATATTCATTTTTTGAAAAATATTGTATAGCTAACCTGCTCCACCAACCAATTTTTCTATCTTTTAAACCAAATCATAAAACTATAGTAAAAAATATTGCTACACATATAAAAAACAAAACAGAAAAGAAGATTCCATGTAACACAACAAATCTGCTTTTTTGGTTAAATATACAACAAATTCAATATGTGATTTTCAAATCTTGAGATTTACATTTCAAGGTTTCTTTTCCTTCCTGGTCTTTTCATCCAGTAAGCTTGAAAGTCCTGTGCTCTAATAAAGATTCAATTCATGGCATTCTTGTGGCCAAACTATTCTTTTCTTTGAGTCTCTGCTTACACTTGTGGAGTTACTCTCTTCTAGTAACTCAAAAACATTAATAGTTTCTTCAAATTCACAGGTTTGTTTGTTTGTTTGTTTTTATTGTGTCTGGTATAGGTTTTTTAAAAAAAATTTGCTTGTTTTATTTATATCTCCAACCTCAGTTTATCCATTGGGACTTTGCTCTCTGGTCATACTGTGCTTCCTTTCATATTCTTAAATGGAGTAGGCAAACCTTCTTTGCTCCTGTCCCTTCTATAGTTTGGGTGCAAAAGCCTCTGAAGTTCTGAATCAGGTGTCTGGGTCTAGATTCTGCTCTTGCTACAGCCCTTGACTCCTTTCTGGTGGTCCAATGCAGGTTTTGGAATATGCCTTTGTCAGGTAAGCCCCATTCTCCTACAGGTAAGTTCTTCCTGGGGTCTCCATTTTGTGAAATGGAGCCTTTGTTCCCTCCCTAATTCTGTTCCTGACTTTCTAGACTTCCACATCTTTCCTCTTCCTCTTTGAACCCACACTCATTTTTTTTTTTTCAGCTGCCTTTTGTATGTTGTCTTCCCTTGTTAAAATGTAAACTATATGAGATTGGGAATTACCTTTCTTTATGCTTACATTTGTGTCCCTGGTATTTAATACAGTACATGGCACAAAGTAAGCATTGAATAAATGCTTGTTTCCTTCCTTATTGTTTCTTCTGAAAAGGGACAGGGAGATTCAGTGGTATGCCCAAAGTTACATAGTTACAAAGTATCAGAGATGAGATTTGAATTCAAGTCTCTACTTTTAGAGACTGTGCTCTTTTTAGAGGTAGAAATATTTGACATATTTCATTTAGAATGTTGGATTTGGAAATGGGATGAACTATATTCATATCTTGCCTTTGACACTTACTTGCTATGTCATAGAAGCAGGTAGGTAGCTCAGTGGTTAGATTCTTTGGGCCTGGACTCAGGAAGACTTACCTTCCTGAATCTCATAAGCCTTGTCTCACTCCCTTACTAGCTATGTGACTCTTGGAAGTCATGTGACCTCTGTTTGCCTTAATTCACTGAAGAAAGAAACGATATACCTCTTATCATTCACTTATCTTTGCCAAGAAAACCCCATAGACAGTATTGGTCTCCAGGATGATCAGCCATGACTAAAGACTGAACAATAACAGCAAACCTGTATCATGGAGACCAAGCCACTTAATCTTTTTATGTCTCAATTTCCTCAAGTTTAAAATGGGGATTGCAATAACTATAGCACCAACAGAGACAAATAGATGTTAGGAAAGTTAGGAAAACTTGAATTCAAATTTAGCCTCAAATACTATGTGACCCTAAGTAAGTCATTTGCCATAATTCTGTCTGATAACTCCTCAGTTATAAAACAGGGATAATATTAGCATCTATTTCCCAGGATTGCTGTGGAGATCAAATGAAATAATATTTGTAAAGTGCTTAGTACAGTGCCTGACACATAGTATGCACTTAATAAATGTTCGCTTTATTCCTTCTTTCTTTTACAAGGTAACATGTTGTGAGGCTCAAATAAGATACTGTGTAAAAAGCATTTTGTAAACTTTAAAGAACACATGTCAGCTATATTTAGTAATCCAATACTAGGCATATTTGCCAAAACTCACTAATAAGGCAGTCATTCCTAAACAAGACTTGGTTAAACTGTTTTAATTTGACTAATCTCAAGAATTTAAATGAAATATTGAGTGTTACTCTTTAGAATTTGCAATCTTCCCTTTAAATGGTTTACTATTGTCTGCTGAAGTTGGAAAGTACTGGACCAAAATGAGCAGAACAAAGTTAAAGTGAATGTCCCATCTGCCACCTAAACCATCTTTGTTGACTTCAAAGAGAGTTCTTTGAACATAGGGAAGAGACACCTGGGGAGTTGGAGGGAAATGAAAATCAGATCCTCTTGTGTCAAATTTGTTTTTCCAGGATTCAGGTCTATAGATTCATACTGTCATTTACAAAGTCATCCCCAAACAATTTTTGTTTGAATTCGAGAAATTTTCTCCTCCCTTCCTCACCAAACGTCTGTCTCTCTCTCTCTCTCTCTCTCTCTCTCTCTCTCTCTCTCTCTCTCTCTCTCTCTCTCTTTCTCTCTTTCTCTCTCTCTCACACACATACACACACACACACACACACACACACACACACACACACACACACACCAATGACTGTTTGAAGTGGATGTGCTACTCTTCACACTGATGCTCAGAGGTGCAATGAGTTTAGAGGAAGTTAACTCCCTGTTGGGGCAGGCATCTTAAGTCTTAATTATCACTGTGACCCATCAGTCTCTTGCTGGGTGATAATGGTATTCTGGAGTTTTCAGCAGGGATTCTTAAGCCCTTAAAGAGTCTTAACTAATTAAACAGACAAGCACATCTCTGGAAGCTGAGCAAGGCCAAAGACTCTAATGAGAGCATGGTTTGAGTTCTAATTCAGATTTCCTTCTGATTCTGAGCCAATACTTAAAATAATATTCTACACTGGTGACATTCTTGGACTCTCAGACAGTCATGTGTGTATGTGTGGTGGCTGTTAATTATCAGTGTAACTCAACTGACTATAGGTATAAACTTGACACTGAAGGCTCTTGGCCAAACATAAGACTTTCAATTTCTCAAAATATAATAATGAGGTTTGTCTTTTTTTTTCCTGACTAGTCCCAAGGAGTAACTTTATGGGAATATAAAATACTATGGGAATATAAAAGAAACAAGATAGAAAGTGAAGTGGCTAGAGTATGGGACTTGGAGTGAGGAAGTTCAAGTTCTATCTCAGATACTTGTTTGCTGCACTCTGTGGCAAAATTTCCTCATCTGCAAATAGTTTATAATAATAGTACATGTTTCACAGGGTTGTTGTAAGGATCAAATACTCTGACATGTTAAAGTGTTTTGCAAATCTAAAACTGCTATATAAATGCTAAGTATTATTTTTTTTTCTTGCCAATAAAAATAAAATTGGTCCTAAATGTTATTATTGTCTAATCGCAACATTTTTATAAATTTCAAATGCCAATTTGAAGGAAAATAATTAGAAAAAACAATTGCAAAGCACCAACTCCCAAACTACCTAACTACTATAATTTTATGTCAGTGATGCTCTTGGTCATATTTTTGATTGTGTTGTTCTGAGCAGACTCTGACTCAGGCTACTTTCTTAAGTTCAATATTGTAATTGAATGAGATTTTCCAATGGTCATTCAACAGTTAAGAAAAGAAAATTTATTTAGCCATAGCAAGAGAAGGATATTTAATAAGGATATACACTGAGCACACCTGAAGTTGAGTGAGATAAGCAAACCTCCCTGACCTAAGTTGCCCATTGTGGTCTGCCTGCCAAGCATCAGAGTGTATCTGATGCTCCTTATGGCTATTTTGTTTTCACTCCACCAGGAAATACTACAAACTGTTCAAGTCTGAAGGATGGTTTCAATAGTTGTTTGTTTCTGGTTTTTTGCCTTTTTTGCTGCTAGGGGGAGAGGTGGTGAGGCAATTGGAGTTAAGTGACTTGCTTAGGGCCACATAGCTAGTGTCTGAGGCCGGATTTGAACTCCTGATTCCAGGGAGGGTACTCTATTTCACTGTGCTAGGACCCCTCAGTAGCTTTTTGAATAACTGTTTTCTCCAGCTACATGTAAAAACTGAAGAAAAGAAAAAAACTATGAGAGAAAGAAAAAACAGAAGGAAAATTTTAAAAAGTGAATATAGTAGTACTGATTCATATTCAATCTCCATAGTTCTTTTTCTGTATTTGGGTAGCATTTTCTATCCAAAGTTTATTGGGATTTCCTTGGATCACTGAACCTCTGAAAAGAAGCAAGTCCATCATAACTGATCATCACACAATCTTGCTGTAGCTGTGCACAATGTTTTCCTGGTTCTGCTTGTCTTGCTCAGAATTAATTCATGTAAATTTTTCCAGGCCTTTCTAAAAATCAGCCTGTTAATTATTTTTTATAGAACAATAATATTCCATTTCTTTCATACACCATAACTTATTCAGCCATTCCCCAATTGATGGACATTTACTCGCTTTCCAATTCTTCGCTACCACAAAAAAAGAGCTGTTACAAACATTTTTGCACATGTGGGTCCTTTTTCCTTTTTTCTGATTTCTTTGGGATATAGTATCAGTAATAGCTCTTTGGGCATAGTTGTCAGTAGCTTTTAAAGAAAAAACAGTCTAATGTGTGTGTGGGGCAGGTGTTAGGATATTCCTCTTGCCATATATGTCTTTTAAAATGGCATTTTGTTCATACCATTCAAACGTGGCATTTATTCTAAAGAAACTTGTTAGGGTGTGAGGTCAGCAGGATCTCAATTTTGGCCTCTTGGAGGAAAGAGGCAGGGCCCACTGGCCTATAGAGGGAGATGGATCAGACAGTGCTTTCCCAGAGAAAAAGTAAAAGCTAAGACTGTCATCTTCTCACATTCAAGGGCTGGAGGAATTTTGCAGGAGACTTAAGGCCAGTTAATCTCCAACAACTATTTGTATCCTTTCTGGGCCACAGCAAGGGACAGAATCAAATCATAGTTGGGAACTGTGCAATGGGAAGAAACTGATACCAACACCTATATTAAGATGCCAGTAGGAAAAAAAGTGTGATAGAGAAAAGCCCCATTCAGAATTTTTTTTTGTTTTGTTTCTTTTTATTTTTTTATTCTGAGCCTACCATCAAATACGAGGATCTTCATATACAAAGTAAGACATAAAAGAAGTTTCTAGTGAAATATCTTTTTTATGAAATTCTACTATTAAAGCTATAGTTTGTTTTTATTTTAAAATACTGAAGTTATTCTTTCCATATTGCAAGGGATCATGGACACCGTACCCCCACAATTAGAAAATCCACGTAAGAATTTTTGATTCTCCCTTCATACCAGAGAAATCTGAATTATTTTGGTATTAAAAATAGAATATGTTGATATTATAAAATACATACATATATTTATGCCTTTCTGTGTTTCCAAATTTTTTCTATCTTGTCTGTAGCTTCCACTTCCCCCAAATTCCTATCTAATTTCTCATGTCAACCCATGATATATAGAAACCTTGATGGGGAAAGTTGATATGTGAAAGCAATAACCGTATAAAATGAATTCACCATGTAACTTTCATAGCTGTCCTGTTTGTCTTTTCCTTTCTATTCTTTTCTGTGCATTTAAAGAAAATGTTTCATTGGTTCTCATTTATTTTTTCTTTTTCTATTTTTTTTTGGTCAGTGCTATTGTTAGCTCCATTCTTTTTTACCTTCTTTCCCCTTGCCTCTGCCAAAAAAGATGGAAAACAAAACCCTTTTTTAAACAAATATGAATAGTCAAGCAAAGCAAATTCCCACATTAGCCATGTTTGAAAATATCTCTCAAGCTTGAGTCTATCACCTGTCTGTCAGGAGGTTAGTCAGTAACATGTTTTATTATCAGTCATCTGGAATCACACCACACAGAATTGCTACAGCAGACATTCTGACAGTAGAAAGGATAGTAGCAGAGAAGGCTGGTCCACCCTATTTAAGAACATGGGAAGGGGTTGTCCTAATGCAGAAACTGAGGCTAGTAATAGTAACAAAGAGAAATAAACATTGAAAAAAGTACTCTGAGTTAGGAGAAGTCCATTGTGTTCTGGGGTTATCAAAAAGGAGCAAGCATTTATTAAGCACCTACTATGTGCCAGGCACTATAGTAAGTGCTCAAATATTATTTCATTTGATACTCACAACTATTTTGGAGGGCAGATACTATTATTATCCTCATTTTACACTTGAAGAAATTCAAGCAGATAGAGATTCATTGATTGAACTACTGTGGTCCAGGGTCCACAGTAGTAAGTGTTTGAGGCCAGTTTTAATTCAGGTCTTCCTAGTATTTTATCTTACCCAGATGCTTCAAGAAAATAACTTCACAACTAACACAAATAGAATCCTTGATCCAGTACTATCACTTCTAGGCATCTACTATTGAGAGATTAAAGAAAGAGTGAAGCGATCCATTTGTATAAAAATATTTATAATGATACTTTTTTCTTTTTTAATTTTTAAAAAAGTTTATTAATTATTTTATTTTGAATTTAAGAAATAAAACAGGGGCCGCTAGATGGCACAGCAGAGAGAGCATCAACCTTGAACCTGAGTTCAAATGTGGCCTCAGACATTTAATATATACTAGCTGTATGATCCTGCAAAAGTTACTTAGCCCCAATTGTCTCAGCAAAAAATAAAATAAAACAAGTATTTTAATAACATAGTAGAATAGAAAAAAAGATAATTATATATATGAAGCTACAAATCTATTATGTACAACTTGCTATTTGTTTTTTTAATTTTATTTTAAATTTATAGAATAAAAAGCATTTTCATAACATAGTGTAATAAAAAGATGATTGTATATGAAATTGTAAATATATAGTGTCCTTTTTAAATATCCTTTTCAAATATTCAAAAATATTATCATGCAAATTTCTTTTTTCCCTTCCATCTGCCTCCCTCTCCTAGAGATGGCTACCATTATATAAATAGTTGTGTGTATACACATATATGTATGTGTAAAATTATTCTTTACATATTTTTATTTATTAGTTCTTTATCTGTATACAGAAGCATATTTTTTATGTGTCCTTTATAATTAATTTGGGTATTTACAATAGAAGAAATAACATTGTCTCAAAGTTGTTTTTTAAACAATATTGCTATTACTATATACAATCTTTCCTTGATTTTCTTGCCTGGTATAGTGGTACTTTTGCTTTAAATAAAGAACTGGGGAGGGGAGGATGAATGTTCATCATTTGAGAAACCGACAACAAATTTTGGCACACAAATTATAAAGAACATTATTAGATTGTAAACAATAATTGTAGAGGGCTGAAACTATTGAGTCGGTGCACTGAAGTCAGGACTGCCGAGCCCTTGAGGCTAACTACTGATTGGACAGTACTCTATGGGCATATGCTTGGAAAATGGTCCTTCCCACTATCCGTGCTGGTTAAATGACTGGTGGATACAGAGGATATAGGAGGGACTAGGGGGTGGAATAAGACTAGCTAAAGTCACACTTGGAAGGTAGACAAGGGAGAAGGTAGTTGCAGAGATTCTGCTTCCATCCTGTTCAATCCTGCATCTAAAGACAGAATAAAGATTAAGGACTTTTGCTTATCCTGACTCCAGCTGATTCTGGGGTGTCCTGGGTACTAGTGCAGTCATCACAAATAATGAAAAAGATAATTTGAAAAAATCAGTGGAAGTATATGCATTTATGCAACACAATGGCTATTTTAAAAATAAACAGAATGACATGAATTTTAGGAGGGTCCAGAGCCAAGCCAGATATTGTAGGTACTGTCATGTTAAATGCAAAAATACAAGTTGTATATAAAAGAGATTCACATATTATATACTATCCTCTTTTTTGTTGTTGTTTGTGTTTGGAAATGTTTGTGCCTGTTGATGTTTGTTAAGTTTATCATAAAATTTCAAAAGAAACCTGTTAGGTGCTAAAGGTGATAAGAGGTATGGTAGAGTAGACAACTAACAGCCTGTTGAATTTGATTTGAGAAAGATTTGTCTTTGAATTTCACCTCTCTGCCTTGTAACTATGTGACTCTGATCCTCTTTGAACCTCAGTTTCTTTATATATGAAATGAAGATAATAATACTTGAACTACCTATCTTTTGTTGGAATCCTTATTAACTGCTAACTAATTAGAGTTGATCTAATCTTACAAGAAGATGTTTTGGGCAGAACCTGAAACAAGGTACTAAGTAGAACTAATTAATACAAGGCTTGTGTTCACACCTTTACTCATTGGAGTTCAATGAGTTCACATCTCCCTTGAAGCTCTTTGGGCCAGAGAGCACTATGGGAGAAAACCCACAATCCCTCTCTTGAGCATAAATAGAGCTTCAATGGGCCAGTCGAAGAAGTTCTTCAGAGTGAAGAAGCTACAAGTCGAGATTTCACTGGAATGACATGAAGAGTGGTGCTGGGTCTGGAGGCTGAAGAAAGCAGAGGCAGAAGCAAAGGACAAAGCGGCAAGAGCTCTTGGAACCAAGCAGAGAGATAGGCCTCTAAGCTAACCGGGCTATATTGGAGATAATAAAAGATCTGAACTTTTATCACCTGGCTGCGTGTTGAGAAGAAAAAGCTCACCACATTTTGGCGCCCGAACAGGGACCGATTCAGATCCATCTGAACCAGATCACAACAATCTTTTGTCCATATTTTCTCAAAATTTACCTCATGGCATTGATCCAATTTGCTAAAGGCATGCCTTGCTAATGTCTGTCCATCAGTCATCCCCTTTTCTTCCCATGTTAGCCGCCTATTTTCTTTTTCTACCCTATGATTATTTGTTACATTCGTTATGCCTGTTTTTCAGAGTTCCTTGTGGATTATATGTTGTATCCTACTCCTGTCCCCAGACACCTCTCCATTTCTTTGTGCAATACTCATCTTATAATTCTTCAGAAGTCATATTGTTCCACATCCATATAGCAGCACCAGTGAAATATTATTTAAAAGGTGAGCCTTTGTTTTTATGGGAAACTTGGTGTTTGTAAAAGAGCACTGTAATTTCTGGAAAGCAATCCAGGGTACTTACCTCTTCATTTTCATTTCTGGAACCAGCTCATCATGCAGATGAATGATCTGTCCCAGATCTTCCTACTTTTGGGCAAGCTCTATAGCATGTGCACTCAGATGCATATTGAAATCTGGACAATAGGCATTTATCCTCCTGGGCTTTTCTAAGGGTTCTACAATGTCATGGGGCTTGATGGGTAGTCATTCCCAATGAGGATATGGATTTACCATTCAGAAAGAATCTTTCCTCTACTTGGACTTGGCTGAATGCCTTCCATCATAATGGCAACTACTTTTGGAGAAAATATCTCTCTGTTTTATATCTTGCTTGATATTATAAGAAGGTCATTGATAACAGGCTTCTTTCTGCTGTTACATATTCCAAGGAAGTCTCAAGAATTTTGATGATTAAATGGGATATTTATTGCTATAAAAATGTCTACAAGGTGGTATTTTGTTCTACTGAATTAGTTATTTTCCTAATCAACAAAAATAGATACAGTTGAGTCTTACATTTTCTACTTCTTTTAGTTAATTTAGAACCAATAAAATTGTGGTCCACTGTTGAATGTTGCTTGTAAATGCTGTTTGTTTCCAATGTATGCTTTCTTTAAAGATGCCCTTAATTCATTTAGATGACTCATAAATATGTATATAGATATAAGAATAGGAGTAGAGGGTCAAGAGAATTGATATTCATTTAGTCACTTTTTACTCTTTTAACAGTGTCCAGGATTTTTTCCATGCCTTTGATATCTTTTCCTCTTTCAGATAACTTGAATATCAACTTCTCAGTGTCCTCACCATGATATTGCTCCTGGCACAATGTCCTCCATATATAAATAGTCCAACTAGGCGCCTTCTCCTATTTTTGTTCCCATAAGTATTATGGCTACATCCTCTACAAGTATCTTCAGAATTTTGATGATGTGGTCCAAGTGTGATGATTCAACTATCCTTAATGGAGAAAAATTTGTTGATGTTTGATTTTTTCTCCAAATCTTGTACATTTTTTTCTTCTGGTTATCAACCTTCTTGCATTTTCCTTCTTGAATATCAGGACACTCTTGGGAAAACTGCTTAGTTGCCAATATTAAAAAAATTTTTTTCTTCCACTCCTTCTTTCTGTTTTCTAAGACCATACTACTCATAATTGTTTACCATTGTTCTTTGTGAGATTTTACAAATGAATTTTATAGTCTAGTCTGCTGTTATTTTTAAGTAACTAAGTCAAATATTTTCTGAGCAAAGAACATTTTGGCACATACAGGTCCCTTTCCCTTCTTTAAAATCTCTTTGGGATATAAACCCGGTAGTAACACTGCTGGATCAAAGGGTATGCAGAGTTTGATAACTTTTTGAGCATAGGAATTCAAAATTTTAAAAACAAATAGGGAAATTTTTTTACATATAGTTGATGAAAAATATAACACTAAATAAATAAATTAAAATGACAAAAAAGAAAATTCGAAAAGGGAAAACTAAAACGAAATTATGGTTTAAAAAAATACTTATCCTTGATGGTCTTGATCTGACCTAATTGAACATGATCTATCTTTACTCAATTCTTATAATGTGTTGTCTAAACCTTTTCCTTTGCCCATATCACATTCCAACTTGAATCAGTAGAATTGATGCATCCTTCCTTTTGGATTGCAATCTGAAAGAGATTGGTTGGGATTCTGTTTTTTTTTTTTTCACCTTTGTATCCTTAATAATAACAATAGGTAATATTTACATAGTGCTTATTATTTATCAATTACCAAACACTATGCTAAGGGCATTGCCATTGTTACTTCATTTGATCCTTAGAACAACTCTGGGAGATAGGTGCTGTTATTCTTCTCATTAAATAAACAAATTTCATTTATTTATTTAATTTTTACAAATGAGGAAACCTGGGCAAACAAGTTATGTGACTTGTCCACTGTTATATGATAGCTAGTAAGTGTCTGAGGCCAAATTTGTACTCAGGCTCAGCACTCTTATCCTTGTACCACCTTGCTATATATAGCAAGTACCAAATAAAAGTTTATTAAATTTATGTAGTAGAGTGGCATCTTTACTTAGTGAAAAGAATGCATGACTTGGAGTTGGGAAACCCAAGTTTTAATTTCATCTCAAATACCTGCTGGAAGAAGGGAATGGAGAAGAATTTATTAAGCCCTTACTGTTTAATGAAAACTGTCCTAATTGCTGGAACTACAAATAGAAAAGCAAAACAGTTGAATTTATATTTTAATTAGAGGAAACAACATATATAGAAGAGTTCAGCTGCTAGACCGATAAATGACACAACTTTGGAGTGGTTAGAGTAGAAAAGCTGGTCAAATGGCAATGTAAAGAGCATAGTGGGCAGGGCAAATGATTAGGGTTGTGAATCTCAGAGAGCAATGGCAAGAAGAATGACAAGATCCATTTGTCTACCACTTTATTGCTCATCCAAGTAGTATGAGTTTTCATGTCTACAGGCAAATGACTTAACCTCTTAGAACCTCAGTTTCTTCTTCTCCAGAATGAGGATAATCATTTATACTACTTACTTCATAGGGTTGTTGTGAGGAAAATCACTAGGTAAACCTTAAAGTACATTTCAAATACAATGTTTCTACATTTCCCTATAATGTTCCAAGTTGAAACAGGGAGTAATTTTTTTGTTATTTAACAAATCAAAACTAAAGCCACCATTTCTAATTTATTTTAAAATACTCTGTAATACATTTGAAAAATTCCCATTTTATGAAATTCTGATTACAAGACTAGATCAACTCACTAGATGAGAAAAATAAAAATAATTGGAGGGAAATGAAATTTATCAAAAAGTCAAACTTGGGGAGTTTCAACCAATAAAATTAATATAAAAGCAAAAATCCAACAATCTACTTGATTAAAAAGTCCATTTTAATTAGGTACGGAGCAAAGCAATGTCATGTATTTCATAATGTCATTGTATACTTAGTGTTTTGCCCAGTTCACAATCAGTTAAGATTGTGAAGAGGATGACAGAGTATACTTATAAAAGCAGATGGCAGAATCATTGGTTAAGACCACGGGAGAAGCAGGATTTACTTCAGAATGGATGATACTCAGGATTGAAAGTTCAAGATACTGAAAGAATTATTTAGCGAACTTTATGGAATCAAGTTGTGCCCTTTCAACAGAAACCTGGCTACACAGATTAATTTTTAAAAATATAGTAGGATAGTCAGAAGCCAGTCTGATTTTGCCTTTCCTTCTGAGGATAAAGGCATATCTTGTCTGGTTGCAGTATATAGTCCGTGAGAACTCTATCAGACTCCAAAGTCTTCCAAACAATTCTTACATTGTCAAAAGTTTGCTGCATGCTTTCCTCTGTCCTTTTTTAATTCTCTGCCCTCAAAAGGCTTTTAAAAAGTGTCCAGAACCATGATGATGCCCAGTTTTGCTACCAACTTTCCTTTTTCCTTTAATTTTTTTTCACTGTCTGCTTTCTTCCCTTCAAATTCTCATTGAAACCTAATTGCATATCCCAGCCTGCAATTAGCTTATATATAAAGTTTAATTCACTATAGCTCTTTTGGAATTCGACTCAAATGGGCTTTGAAGTCTTACTAGAGCTTTGATCCCAAATCCTTAGCTTGGTGGTCATTGCCCCTACTCAAAGGATTGCCATTTACTTTTTTTTTTCCCCTCACTTATTCTGAGACAGCTTTCCCCAATTACATCATTTGTGTTTGTTTGGCCATAAAAGCTACAAGGCATCATTTTGTTGCCATGCTATATTGTAAAGTGTGCAATTGATGTTCCTAGCTTCTCTTTGCTGCAAGAGAAAGCTCGCTGCTAGACAAGGCAGTTATAGAATGATTTTCAGACACTAGTGCAATGATTTGCAGTTTTGGACTGCCAAATGTAAGGCATCAGACTCTACATCTGGGTGACCCTTTCTGACATTTCCCAGGAAATAGCTTCAAGCACATGTGAAGTAACTGAAACACATATTAATTTAAGCCACACACTTATATCAGCAAATCTCTCTAGTACTGATTGCTAGGCTTTCTGGGTAAAAGCAGCATATCTGGGGAAGCCAAAGAGTGCAATGACTAGTGAAGAGATAATGAAGTAACTGAACAAGGAGCAATACAAACTACTTTAAAAAAATCAGAACAGCAGGGGGAGGTCAAATCCTGCTGGCAACAGAGGAAAGCAGTGGGTGATCTGTTTAAAACTGCTTTCTACGTACCTGCAACCAAAACAAAGAATCAAAGAAGTAGGAAAAAGCAAAGGAACCAGACTGGAGAGGAGAAAATTAGGCTGCCCAGTTAAGAGCAGAATAGGAGGCAACCTGACCCATCACCCTTAATCTTCTCATCACTTAGAGTTTTCCCTGAATAACAATTGTAGCATTGAGCCGCTTGCTTCTAACTTTGACAGCCTGTTTGTTTTAATTGGCCTTTAATGAACTGCATTATTTATTCATGTATAATAGGCACTTTGGAAATTATAAAGTTTTTTTCCCTCCAGGTTTATTGGCAAAATATCTGCTGCATTTGTTTGAGACTAGAGCATGCTAGGAGAACTTTTTTTGTGGTGATTTGCAAGTGGAGCTGTTATGGCAAGTGCCATGCTTTGGTTGAATGACAGAAAATTGAAGGTAATTAATGATTTAGCTGACTTACCTTACAAAGAGATATTTAAAAGCTTATGACAATTTGTTGATTTCCTTTTTTCCTACTTTTTTGTGATTAAAATTAAAGACCAAAATTGTACACACATTGTAAACAGAAAAAAATCTCATTAAAGAGCTAGGTGGCAACAATTTTTAGAGAAAGACTAGGGAAATGATAAAGAACATAGATGAATACTATTGTACAGACAGAAATAGGTTAGATAGTCCTTTAGGTTCTGAGGCCTACCCATTAAGTCCAATAAGTATTGAATGATAAACTCAGCAAAGTTGATTGGTTTGGTTTTTGATAATGATCATCTGATACAATTTCATATTGGATGTGATTTATAATAAAATTTAATTAATTAATATTTTATTAATTCAGAATAAAGGTTGTAGAAGGGTTATCTTAATATGTATAGGAAACAGTGAAAATCCAAAGATTTTGTAAAGCTGTATAAAGAAATGTAGTTATATTTTTAATATTAGACATAAAAAGATATGAATGAGTAAATAACAATAGTATTTATATAGATTTAAGGTTTAAATTATTATTATATATAATGTTACATAAATATATGTTATTATATATAATAATATTTCATTAATTTAAAGTATAAGTTAATGAAAACATGACTAGGGTACAAAGAAGCACTAAAATTTAGTTGGGGAGAAAGTACATGTAAATATATCTATCAGGCACATATATACACATATGTGCCTCATATATACATATATATGTGCACATATTCATAATACGTACCCGTGTCATATATACATACACATATGCTTTCTCTCCAATTGTTTAGATGCAAATATAGATACGTGTGTGTGTGAATCTCATTTCTTTCCTGATCATCATGTGGCCTGATTTCTTTTCACTTCACAGAACTGATTGTCTTTTCCTGGACACACTCCATCTTGGTAATCTCTTCCCTAAATGTTGGCATCATGATTTGAACACGATAATCCAGATGTGGTATGAACAGGGAAAAGTACAAGAAGACTATCACTTTACTCTTTTTTGATACCACACTTCAGCTGACGCGGTCTAAAATTTCATTAGGATTTTTGGACATCATATCTCACTGGGTTTGAGGGCCATCTGTAGGTTGGGACTTGAAAGAAGTGTGGGACTTAATAATACAAAGAATATTCTTTCTTGAAAGGGAGAACTTCCTGGGCACAGTTGGCTTATCTACATAAATTTAATATGTAACATTCATCTTAAACGCTTTCAAAATTATTAATACCAAATTTGAGTGACTGAAAATTCTGATTTTAGTGGAATCCAAATGAATAAGTGTGTGTGTTTCACAATCTTTTCCCCATTTAAACACATTTGCAGCAAAGAACTAGCTTCTGGTTATTTAGTAGACTTTATGACATCAAATCTATTTGTGTTTAATGTCCTAAGTAGAAATAATTTTACTACATATAATATTATCATGAAGGAAACTATCCTGTGAGCCCCTCTGGAGAAATTAATCATAGGGATTGAAGGTGTGTGTGGGAGCACTAATATTAGGTCACCTCTAGTACTCTCTGAGGACCTAAAAGACAAGGTAATTGCCTTCAGTCTAGTTTTCATTGATTTTTCTACAATCTAATTTCAGATACCTTTTATAGTGAGATTTCCATCACTTGGGGGGGGGAGATCTATTTAAGAGTTAAAGAATTTTAAAGTTGTCTCTATAACAAATTATGTAGAAAAAAACCATCTTGTTTTAATTGATTAATTTTTGGTGGGGGTAGGGGAATAAGCTCAGTCATTGCTAGGAAAGAAACATGAATTCAACTTAAGTTGATATGAGCAATGGTTGTGTATGGAAAGGGTTAAGATTTTGTGCTGAAAATCAGAGTTTTTGAAAGTTCTCAGGGGAGTCCAACCGTTTTGTTTTTTCGTGGACTTTGGCTCCAAGTCTGATTGTAACTGGATACTAGGACTCAAGTCAGTTGCCCCTTGAGTTGTGCGAAATAGGAGAACCAATAAGGAAAAGAAAGGGGGGAAAAAGTGGGCTCAGTGAACGAGAAAGGGGGATGGGTGGCAGAGGGGAAGAGGAAAAAAAGAGTGGGGGCGGGGAGGGTTTAATGACTAGAACAAGGAGCTGAACGAAAATAGAAGAGAAGGGTGAGCCTGACAGGAGAGAGAGAAAGATAAAGCGAGAGTGAGAAATAGACAGGAGGGCAGGACCAAAGAAAGAGGATGTGGGACTGAGGATTTGCAGAGCTGCAAAGCTGTGTGTGACGTTGCGCTGAGCAGCATTATCAGCAGAGGTTCCTGGCTGGGAGGAGACCTGGGAGAGTCAGAGGAGGGGGTTGCATCCCCAGGACGGATGGGTGGGTGTGCACACGGTTGGCTGGCCAGACTCTGCTCCTCTGTTGCCGTCCTGGGAGGTTGGAGCTGAGAAACGGCGATTGTGGTAAGGGAGGAATTTCCCTCCCTCTCTTGCCCTGTGTCCCCCCAGTCCTGTGCAGCATGAACCCCTTGCCCCGCCTCCTAGCCCACCAGTAGTAGCTATAGCAGCGAAGCAATTGATTTCTTTTCTCCTGCGCACAGCGTATTGGGGAACATCGCCTCCACCTGCGAAACGGCTCCAGTGGGAAGAGGGGCGCGCACGCCTCTTCCAGTCGGATGAGGGCTTGGGAAGAGGACGAAGGACATGAAACCGAGTTCAGCAGTGACCGCGAAAGAACCGGAGCCGCAGACGCCCCGAGGAGAGCAGCGGGCGGTGGAGCCCGAGGGGCGCTGGCGGGAGAAGGGCGAGGCAGACACTGAGCGACAGCGCACCCGGGAGCGGCTGGAGGCCACGCTGGCCGGTTTGGCGGAGCTGGAGTTCCTACGGCAGCGCCAGGAGCTGCTAGTCCGGAGTGTCCTCCGAAGTCCGGGGATCGCAGCCGGGGCCGGAGCTGGAGCCGGGGGCGTGGCGCCGACTCGGGCTGGGGAGCTGCAGGCTCCGGGAGAAGCCTCCCAACGCAGTCGTCTGGAAGAGAAGTACTTAGAGGAGAACATCTTGCTGCTGAGGCAGCAGTTGGTAAGTAGCGCCTCTGGGCAGAGACCCTGGGGTCCTCGACTGGCGTTTTCCGGGCTGAGGGGGTTTTGCTTCGAGGTGCGGAAATTTGCCTTGTTAAACAATCTACTAGCTGTAGACTGGGGATAAGTACACAAAAAAATGAAATCGTCCTTGACTTCCCAGAGTTTACGGTCGGGTACAAAGACACTCCCTCTCCTCAAACCAAGCCCTTCTCTGTCTTCTTGTCCTCTCTCCTTCTCTGTCTTCTTGTCCTCTCTCCTTCTCTGTCTTCCCCACACTCCCGACGCCAGTGCCCCGAACACATTCTTCTCCGCTTCGTTTTAGTGTCACTATGTGTGTGCATGTGCGTGCGCGTGCATTGTGTCTGGACCAGGTGAGGGTTAGAGTTGGGACTGATTTCTGCACACCTCCATTCAGCATCTTCTCTGCTTCGTCTGGTTGTGACCTTCAGCTTTCCTTTTCCTTTCAGCTAGTGAAAGTCATCTAAAGACTTTCAGGGGGACTTGAGAAACCCTACCCTAAAACAAAATTTCATTTGGAAGTCTTGTGAGTTCTCTTCCTTTTTCTTTCCCCCTCACTCTAAAAAGTAAAAACAAACAAACAAACAAACAAAAAAAAAAAAACAAGAATGGGGTTCTTGGTATGATGAAAAATTTCACCTCAAATGAAATGACTTTTTAAAAATCATTACACTGAAATGACCTTAGGGAATAGGTAGGTTAATTCATTGTCATTCCCTGATCGCTCTTCTGCAAGTTAGCTTTTGCGGTTGATCTGAAGCTTAATTTCAAATGGAAGGTCCTTTGCATAATGGAACTAAAACTAAATGCAACTGATGTAAATTGAGTGGCGCCCCTCCCCCAATGGTATTTTTTTTTTTTTTTTTTTTTTTTTTTTTTTTTTTACACTGTACTCTGAAATCTGTGATTTAAGGAGACTTGTGAGGGAAACCATCTTATTGGATTCTATCAGGACAGGCCATTTTAAGCAGTCTTCATTAAAGGCGAAGAAAAAAAACCCATTTAGAGGCATCGATTAATATATTTAAGCCAGCCTCATAGCAATGGCGGAGTCTTTTGTTTTCATTGCCCTCAAAATGTAATTTGGAAGATAGCGACTAGACCCTCAAGTGAATTCTCCTCAGCAACTAAGCTGAAAGATTAATGGCCAACACACACGCAAAATGAGTCGCTGTGGACTAATTTGTTGCCATATAATTTTTTTAGGTAACTTCAAGATTCTTGATACACTCAGTTAATTTTCCCTTGATGTCTTCATGGTCTTGGTTTGTGTCCCTAAGCTTTCAAGCCTATGGTTATTCAGGAATAACACTAAATGCAATTTTTTAAAAGTAAAAAGCTACACACTATAGCTTATCGAATGCTCTTAACGTGACTTGGTTTTTATATATATTTCTTTGGCTGCAGACCGAGTTTGGATATAACACTAGCTTATGCTAATTTTGGTTTATCACTCTGCTGTGCAATAGCATTTTTATCTTCATAAATAACAAAGTCATTTATTTATGGTCATAAATGGCACTTATCAATTGTCGTTCCAGATGAGTGCAGCATTCACTATATCGAAAGAATTCTAGCTTAGCCAGTGTTTGTGATACTATTTTAATTTGTACACTTGACATTCGTTATTTGAACCAGATGCCTTTCTTGGGGTGTATTTTGTTTTTTGGCAGACCACTAGATGGCACTAACAAGTTAGCAGGAACTTAAGCTTTACTTGGGAAATCTGAGCTAATTCAAATTCTACCTTAGTCCCAAATTCTGCCAGCTCACACTGTACTTGGCACTAACTAGCGTTTGAAGTTTCTCATTTTTAAAGACACTTCTGCTGATTGCACCCAACAAAACAACAACACTTTATATATAAGCTATCTTTAGCTGGAATGTAAATCTAGATTAGACCATAGTTCTTGTTAATAGTGATCTTAAATTAAGTTTCTTATAAATAATTTATTTTAGATGATTCTTTATAAGGAAATTGTCAGCTTCTCTGTATTTGTGTTTTCCATTTATCTTTTAAAATGTCTATCTTGAATCTTATAGTTAAATGTTAAAAGCATTAGGTTAATACCCAAAGTTTTGTATAGATAATACATTTTATTTTAATATATAATGTATAAAAAACAAAATGGAATTTAATGACCTTATCCTGTTAAGATTTTTGTTTATTTCCATTCTCATGGGTAAAGTTTTGGCCTTGAAAATTGAGAACTGATGTGTGAGATGAGGTAATTTTAGTATATGTAACAGAACATCTGTTTCTCACTAATGTGTCTTAATTTTATTTTCTTTTTTCCACCTCAGAACTGTTTGAGAAGAAGAGATGCTGGTCTATTAAACCAGTTGCAAGAACTTGACAAGCAGATAAGTGATTTAAGGTTGGATGTAGAAAAAACATCAGAAGAGCACCTGGAGACAGATAGCCGTCCTAGTTCAGGTAAAGCTCCTATGCTTTCTACTGACTGATTATATTCCTGGGCTACATAGTAACCAAATACTCTTATCAGCTTTCCAAGACCTGTCAAACTATAATCTATATGTCTTTTCAATGTAGGAAAAAGAAAACCCCATCATCCTTTTGAAGGAAGGGAAAAAATAAACTTAAGAAAAAATAGTGATATTGATCAGAGTGAATTCTTCAGTTAAAAAAAAATAAGGCTTTTATTTAAATTTCTGAAAGAGCTTTCCTTCTTTGAAATGTGAGAGTCGACAGTGAGCTACAAAATTAGTCACACTTCAACTTCCTGAGACTACTTCAAAAGTTTGCTACCATTTGGTTCACAAAATAGATTTTCGTTTACTCCCTGCTGTCCTCTCTTGAACTTTTTTTTTTTTTTCAAAATCTGGTAATAGTAAAGACCAAGTTATAAACATATATGATTTTTCTATTTGTACATTCATGTGTTATCTATTTCAGTATACATTTCATCTCTTATTAGGTATGAATGGAAAGGACTTAGAAAAGAAAAAATAGAAGGAAGGTCAGCTTGTGGATAATTGTGACTATGAGGTGCCTTTTTTTCCCCCCAAACCCACTTTTCATCCTATTTCCAGAATCCCCAGACATTGAAATAGAACTGTAAAATGAGAACATGAAATCTGGTGAACCTAAATTAACCTTCAAACCTTCTCTTTACTTTTCTAGGAAAAATTTCCTTTTAAGTAGGAAATATATAGGTTGCTCACAGCAGTCTAATTCCAAATGGTGTTTGTATTCTTAGGGTTTTATGAGTTGAGTGATGGGGCCTCAGGATCACTTTCCAATTCCTCCAATTCGGTCTTCTGTGAGTGTTTATCCAGTTGCCATTCCAGCACCTGCTTTTGCAGCCCTTTGGAAACATCCTTGAATATCTCAGATGGACACCCCAAATCTGCAGGTAAGATTTATAGAAATTTTAGTCCTAGAAAGGACAATTAAAGCACATAGAGCCCCATGGCCCTCAAAGAGTGTATATTGTTATTGTTCAGGAGTTACATTTGTGTCTGACTCTATGTGACCCCCATTTGGGGTTTTATCTGCAAAGAAACTAGAGTGATTTGATATTTCCTTCTGAGCTCATTTTACAGAAACAGAGGCAAATATGATTAAGTGACTTGTCCAGGGTCACACAATTAGTGGCTTGCCATTTCCTTATCCAATTCATTTTACAAGTGAGAAAACTGAGACAAACAGGTTAAGTGACTTGTTTGTAAACATCTGAGGCCAGATTTGAATTCAGGAAGATGAATTTTTTTGGCTTTAGACCTTCAACTCTATTCATTGTGCTACCTAGCTGCCCTCAGAGGGTATATAGCAACACACTGGTATATTTCACACTTTATAAAATATACCACAAAATTCTTCCTTCTTCTCTGAAACTTCTACATTCCATAGCTCCTATCTCCAGTCACATTTCAGTACCTTCTTTTTTGGTGTTAGGAAGGGAAGACAAGTATTTCTATCTAGGAATCACAAATCCACCTCCTTTGGCTTGAGTTTTGGCAAAGTAAAGAAAGAGTTAGGATTATGGAGGAGGGAAAGAAGAGGTAGAATCCCAAGATCTGGATAATGCGTCTGGAAGTCTCACTTCTTAGGTGCATCATGAACTGCAATATCAAAGTCATCTCTTTGAGGCTGAATTCTCATAATAAAAAAAAGACTATCTGGTTCAAAGCTATAGAAGCTTGATAATTAGAATCACAGTGTGCATTTAATTTTTCTTCTAACTTCAGATGGCTATGGTTTATCTCCAGAAATGTGCCAACACTGAAGGTCTAGAAACCTGAGGTTCTAATATTAGTTTGACAACGTCTCATTTGAAGAGGTTATAGAACTGACAGATGCAATCTAATTTGAACTAGAAGATTTTTTAGAGGTCATCCAAGTTCATCCCCCCCCTTTTTTTTAAATGAGGAAATGGAAATGCAATGAAGTAACTTGACTTTGTTCAAATCATTCAGGGTATAAAAAGTGTCAGAATCTGGATTCTAATCTGCTTATTCATCAATTTAAAAGTGAAATTATAAGTTGCTTTTATTTATCAAAGAAGTGTCAAGGAATTGTCTTTTTTTGGTTTATTTTGTGTTTTTTTAGCACTTGGGTTTGCTTTCTATATATGTAATATTTTGCTGATTGACAACGGTGTGAAAGATGATATTATGCTATTCTGTCTCTGGAGAAAGAACACAGAGGAGTATGATGTACAAACTGTTATACCACCTATGCTATTTTAAGAAGTATTTTCATGTGTACCTTTACCTCTCTGCTGTACCCATGGCATTTTCTGTATACTCCCAAGTTCCCTCTTATCATACAACCTTCCAGCAAGAGAAAAGGAGATTGTACAGTGTGATATTATGAATAGTGACAAGAATATGATGCTATATCCTTTGTCTGACTGCAATACCTATTTGAGTTTGAATTCTCATATATGAAAAGATTGAGCCTGCTATAGAGCAGCCGACAATTGGTAATTGAATGGTTTCTTTGAGAACTGTGTATTCAATCCCAATAGTGTAATATAAAAACAAATTTGTGTTATTTAGATTGGCTATCTTATGCTGCTCAAGTTTACAAATATTCCATTACAAATGTATTCCATTCTGTATTGAATTGTTCTCAAAGGAAAAATTTATAAAGCTATTAAAGGCAATTTGGTACAAGATTGGATGATTTCCTTGGAAACTGATTCATTTCCCATGGAAAAATCTCAGAATCATATAATTTAGAAACAATGCGATTCATTCAATTATGTGAGGATCTAGAAACTGACATATTTCTTCTGATATAATTTTTCTTAAAAAGTAACTTACTCCTTAAAAGGGAGAAATCACAATTTTTAGGGGAACAGGGAAAAACTATTGTCAGAGCATTTTATAATCTTTTAATGATTTATAATCATTTTAAGGTAGATTGTCCATAAATAGGGTTATTGCCTCTGAAAGAGGTGCAGGGCAAGCATCTCAAATGGATAATTTTTCATTTTGGGGTGCCTGAGATAAAAGGGGAAGAAAGTATACTCTTGCTAATTGTTAATAAGGTTTTGGCATATTTCCCTTAAATTGGGCAGCTCTGTAGATACCTCTGAAAGAAGGAAAGGTCTTTTGTGTTTTTAAAGTAGAAAAAAAAAAAACCCTCCTCATTTAAGAATAATGGGAAATAGATATACTTTTGATTTTCAGATACTGTTCTTTAGTGCAAAAAACTCCTAACTGGAGGAAACTTTAATTGAGCAGTGATAATTTCAAAATTTTGTTCTATCTAGATGACTGGGAAGTAAATATTATTTGATAAGATTAATTTTATATTATGAAAGAAATAATAATGCATTATTTAGAAAGTAGGTGAAAATTATGACTAAAGTCAGAAATCTTATATTTGAGATGTTGAATTTTGTAAATTCATCTTTGATCAAGTTTTCCATTAAGTTGTTTTTTAAAAAAAGTATTAACTATTAAATTTTTGAAAATAAGTGAATTCTACTCTGGAATAAAAGAAGAGCCCCAGGAAATGTCATTTAGGGAGGTTTTTTCCCTTGGGTGAAGAATGTAGAATACCTTTCTCAGGGCATAGTTTAGGCAAAAACACAAATTGTTTGCCTTTTAATGGTTTCCAAGTTTACTGGCAGCAAGAACTCATAACCAAGAACTCATTAAATGGCTTATTAAAGGTTTTTCCTCTTCCTCAAACAAATCACTTGTTCTTCTTTAGATTAATTGAAGGTTGATACTATAAGTATATAAGAAGTTGTGTAAAAAGCATCACCAGGAACAAGTGCCCTTGGAAAGGAGGTGGGTTGGTGATTGAGAGAAATGGATAACAGATGATAGAGAGTTTGAGTATGTCCCTATTAGCCATAAAGCATGGAAGGTCTTAGAGAAAGATTTTCAGTGCATTTTGTGGCAGAGTCTGTATTAGAGACAAGATTTATTTGGTTGAAAAAGTTTGAATATGTTAATATATATACTAGTAAAAGGAATGCGTATAGTGAAATCTCATTTGATCCTCACAAAACCTTTGAATTAATATCTCTATTTTGTGGATAAGAAAACTGAAGTGTCTTGCCCAGATTCAAACAGTAAGTTGTTTAAGGTAGAATTGGAATTGAGGTCTTCCTAAGTTCAATACCAATCATTGTTACGCCTAGATAATATACTGTCCTTCTGAAATCATGAATATATCAAAGTATCATAACTAAAAATCTAAAGAAGTTATTGATATAATTTGGTCAGTTCCTCTAAAGATGAGATTTTGGCAAATGGTTCATTCTACATGATTTTCTTTGTGGTAGTTATTCCTGATATTATAATGCTAATCAAGATAATTTTTTTTTAAAAAAAAAAGAATAAGTGATATTGCAATAAATCATATAATTAAAATAATAGGCTATAGGTCTCTTGAGGGTAAAAATAGTCTTATTGGTATCTTTGTATCTCTAGTGCCTACCTAGCATAGTGCCTTGCATACTAAATATTTGAACTTAATTGAACTGAAAGGAAAATTACAAATAATAACAACAAGAAAAACTAGCACTTATATATAGTACTTTAGAGGAAGCTAGATGGCTCAGTGAATAGCTTCCTGGGCCTGGAGTCAGGGAGACTAGAGTTCAGATTGTTTCAGATGCTTATTAGCTGTGTGATCTTGGGCAAGTCACTTAACTCTGCCTTAATCCACTTGAAAAGGAAATGGCAAACCACTCCCATATCTTTGTCAAGAAAACCTTAGAGAGAGTATTGGCAAACTGGTCTACAGGATCACTAAAAGTTAATATGCCTGAAGGTAAAGACAAGATGAAGCTTGAAGATTTGAAAAGTGATTTACATATGTTATTTCATTTGAGCTTCATAAGACCCTTGTATTACAGTCTCCATTTTATGGATAGAAAATGCTGAAGCAGGAGAAGTTTAGCATCTTGTCCAGAGTCAAATAGTAGTAGGTTAATTGTTAGTTAGACTTGGAACTCTGGTCTTCCTATTTCTTAAGTTCAACACCAGTCACTGTGATACCTAGATAATATACTGTCCTCCTCTCCATCTTCCTCCTTTTTAGCATCATTGAATGTATCATTTGAGCAAATTTTTTCACTTAATTTTCACAATAGTCCTCTGTAATTGGTATTATCATTACCCCCATTTTAGTCAGGGAAACCAAACTGGCAGAGGTTAAGTGAGTTGCTCAGTTTCACACACTTGGGGAATGTCTAATCAGGACTGGAATTCAGGTCTCTCTAACTACAAGTGTTTTGTCTATTATTCCACCTAACTACAAAAGAAGGTGAAAAGATAAGATCTTTAAGATAGATTTGCCCAGAGACCTGAAGGAAGTAGTGAAGATTATAAATTGTAAAAAGTTAGGAATGGAAGGGACTTCATCTTGTTCAACTTTCTCATTTTATAGATGAGGAAACTGAAGGCCAGAGAAATGAAATGATTTGCCAAAGATCACACAGTGAGTAATTTTACTATTATTCTTAGCTTTTTCAGATCAATCTGTAAACATTTATTAAGGGCCTTATTATATGCTTGGTAGGGTGCTAAATGTTGGGATATAAAAAGAGTTAAAAGACAACCCTTGCCCTCAAGGAGCTTACAGTCTAATGGATTAAAAAGTTGTCTTTTAATCTTTTGTTCTTTTGTCCTCCTTTGTCCTGTGTCCTCCACTATTCTCTTCCTCCTTCTAGAATGTAAGTTCCTTGGGAGCAGAGCTGTTTATGTAATGAGGGGTGGAGATTCATGTCCCATAACTTCTGGAACATCCAATTTATGGAGAATCAGAAGAGGGACTTGTGCTTCAGGATAGGAAATAAAATTCTGCCTTTAGAGTTTCCAAGGTGTATCTACTCACCTAGGTACCTATTCTTATAAAAATATAAAATAAATCTTTCCTTCATTCAAAAAAAAGTTGTTTTTTTTAAAATATAAAATTAATTTTTCCATTTCCATGCCACCTATGAGGTGAGGGTGAGAAAATTAGTAGACATTCTTTTCCCAGACTCCTTAAAAGGAAAGTTCATAAGCATGAAATATTTTGATTATCTCTCATCAGTGTGTATACCACATTGTTTCTGAATCATAGTAAGATCTTAAAAAAATAATATCCTCCCTACTTCAGAAAATTAATCACAATCATAGTAGAGCTAATGAACAAAATACCATTTTTTTCTCCTCAGATCTCATAGGATGGTTGGACCACAAAGAAGGGCGGTGTGAAGATGTTTGCCGTTCACTCTCTATACCACAGTCTAATTCCCTTGATGTCATTGCAGATGTGAATCCTAAGTATCAGTGTGATTTGGTATCTAAAAATGGGAACGATATATATCGCTATCCAAGTCCACTTCATGCTGTAGCTGTACAGAGTCCAATGTTTCTTCTTTCCATGACCAACAATCCTCTCAAAGATGAGGAACAACTTGGTAGCAGTGCAAATGATGTTTGCATCGGCTCTGAACTAGATTCTGTCAAAGCAGATAATTCTTCTCTCCCACAAAGCAATTCCATATCTGTGTCCTATCCTGCATCCAGTAAGAAGATAGATGGCTACATCTTGAGCCTAGTGCAGAAAAAAACACATCCTGTTAGGACTAATAAGCTGCGAACAAGCGTGAATGCTGACCCCACAAAGGGCATTCTTAGACACGGGAGCATTTGTGTCAGAGCGACTGGTGGAGTTTCACACAGTAACAGTATTAACCTTAAAAACTCTAAACAAGTCTGTTTGCATTCTGGTGGAACAACCACTCTAGAGAATGGCACATTCTCCCCACTGAAGCAGTGGTTGAAAGACTCAAAGGGAGAACAGCTGGAAAACCGGAGGATGCCTGTGTCTGTGGGCTGCCTGCCAAATGCAGCCGCTGATCATCAAAGCAAGCACCTGCCAAAAAATATCAAGCCAGGCTCCCAGGAGTTTGCATGGTGCCCTGTTTCTGGGGCAGGGGAATCCCCTAAAGAAAGTGGTCAACTCTTTACTGCCTCTCCAAAAGAAAGTCCTGGCCGAGTCCCAGCTCTCCCACAGGAGAACAAAGTTGTCCAGCCACTGAAAAAGATGTCACAGAAAACTAGCTCACAGGCAGCTCTGCCAGCAATTCCTCCTGCTGTGCCACCTCCTCCACCCCTGCCTTCCTCCCTTCCTATTGAAGAAAGACCTGCCTTAGATTTCAAGAGCGAGGGCTCTTCTTCCCAGAGCTTGGAGGATGGGCTTCTTGTCAATGCTCAGTTTATTCCAGGACAGCAGCAAAATAATAAGTTACATAAAGCCAATAAAAATGTCAGAATCTTGAAGAGCTCAACCCTGAAGCACAGAGCCCATGGTCTTAATGGGGTGGAAAGTGGCTTACAGACAGTGAGGGAAAAGAGCAGAGTTGTAAGCAAGAAATGTCATTTCCCTGATGACTTGGATACAAGTAAGAAATTCAAAAAAGTCTCCTCCAGAGGGAAGAAGGGTGGAAACTCCCAGGCAGAGGCCAGTCTTTCCAGCAGGCCTTCAGGAGGCCTCTATAGGCCCCTGAACAAGTTCCATGGACACGGGCATGGAAGAGAACCAGTTGTGGCCAAACCGAAACATAAGCGAACTGACTATCGGCGGTGGAAGTCATCTGCTGAGATTTCCTATGAAGAAGCCTTGAGAAGGGCGAGGAGAAATCGCAGGGAACCCCTGGGAGTCTATGCCCAGGTCCCTCTTCCATATGTGAGCCCATATGCATATGTGGCTAGTGATTCTGAATATTCTGCAGAGTGTGAATCCTTGTTCCACTCCACAGTTGTGGACACCAGTGAAGATGAGCAGAGTAACTATACCACCAACTGCTTTGGGGACAGTGAGTCAAGCTTGAGTGAAGTGGAGTTTGTGGGAGAGAGCACCACTACCAGTGACTCTGAAGAAAGTGGGGGGCTGATTTGGTCCCAGTTTGTCCAGACTCTCCCTCTCCAAACAGTCACAGCCCCAGCTGTTCATGACAACCACACAAAGACTTTTGTAAAAATTAAGGCCTCCCATAATCTCAAGAAGAAAATCCTTCGTTTTAGGTCTGGCTCTTTAAAACTGATGACCACAGTTTGAAGTGACTTTTTAGTATGGAATATATATATGTATGTCCTAGTTACAGAAGCAAGGTGGTTCTTACTTTTTGGTTTTGTTTTGGGGTTTTTTATGCAGCTTTTTTCATGATTTTTGAATATAAAGAACAAAAAACCTTAAGGTAAATGATGTCTTCCTCATACATGTGTGGATGTGAGTGCCTTTCAGTAGAAAAGAAAGAATGTCATACTAGGAAGGAATAAAAATTATACAGTGTTCATGGTGGTAACATGGAATGTTTAGTATTGGATGGTTTTATTTTAAATGTTCTTATTCATCATTCTAAGAGTAGATGTTCTTCATCTGAATTTGAAAATTCTTTTAACTTGACTCTTCATCTAGAAGTGCTTTTTAATACCAAGGATGGAACTCAATGATTTTTGTTGTTCTCTTGATTCTTTTTTTTGGGAATTGGGGGAGAGAAGAAAAATGTCTGAATCTATCTTGAATTCTAGTGAGGAACTTATCCCAAAGTAAATGATGAGTCTTAGAGAGTTGGTTGCCTGGGAGACTGAACAATTTACTGATTTACTAGGATCATATAGGCAGGATATGTCAAAGATCTGGATTTGAACTAGTGTTCCTGACTTCCAAGTCCAGCTCTCTATGTTCCTTAATTCCTTAGGATAAGGGGTCTTTAAGAGAAGTTTCCTGAGGGTCATGCTCAAGTGTATGAAGTAAAAAATAAATTATTATTTCATATCATCCTTTCCTGCCTATGTCATTTGTGACATTTATTTCTCAGGCAATTTCCCCTTCTTTATTATTCCTCCTCATCTACCTGCTTTTCTTGACCCAAACCCTTTAGAACAGAAGCAAATGACCCGAGAAGAGGAAGAAACTTTAAGATAGGAATGTAGTAAAAGGGAGAAAATACAGGGCTACGGGAAAAGGACCACTTGAAAACTGCAAGGACTGGAGCACTGTGTGGAAAATGCTTTTTTAGGGCCACAGACTAGGAATTGGTACATGGATTCCTTCCATTCTTATCTTTATATCCAACTATGGTGTCCAGGAATGACTTGCCCTTGGGGTTGGATTTTCTACTAGGATTCATAATGATATCATTGCCATTGAAATAACTAGCTTCTCCCTTGGGAGTGTGAATCCAAAGCCATAATTGGGTCCTATATATGCTTCCAGAAAATTGCCTCATTTAAGGTGTCTAGTCATCTTGACAGTCTAGATCCTGAACATGTTAGTGCAATCCTTTACAGAGTGAGCCATAGGTCCCTCTGGGAAGGGTTTATTTACTATTTAGTAAACAGTATTGTGTAAAATTGCTTTTTATCAATATGTATGTCATGTGTGAAAGTAGTAACTGTTTTAAATATTCTTATTGATGTCAACTTTTCTGTATAATATAAGCAGTATGTTTTTATATCTCATTGTGTAAATTAATACAATACATATGCTGTAATAAAGTTTGTTTTTAATTCTATTAAATTTGTTACATCTTTATAAAACCAAATGTTCAGTCTTAACAGGGGTTATCAGTGCTGCTTGTGAAATACTTAACCAGCTTACTAGTTGATCTGTAGTAATTTGGATGTTTTAGCTATGTTAAATGGGGTGAGTTGCAAGGAAAGTACTGATTAAAAAAACCCATCTTATTTAGAGCATCAAAGACTTTCTTAAAAGTTGGTTTTAGTTTGTATTTCTTTCTAATTTAAAAATGCTGATACCTCATACTTATGGGAAAAATTTCTTATTCTACTTCATATCATAAGAGAAGAGATTATTAGTTTCCTGCATTGAAGTATATTATAAAATATGATGGAAAATGATTGTTTCAAGGACTAAATTTTCAAATTTTCATATTTAAAAACACTGTAACAAGCAACAAACTTTTATGCATTTCTCTTTAACTTTTTACTTAAAAACATTTTGCATTAGCACGACACACACACAGACACAGACACAGACACACACAGAAATATGGCTTTCCATACCTTTTGCTTCTACTAGGATGTCTGATTAAAACGAAAAAATGTCTTCTGCGAAAATAGAGATGAACAATTTGAAGGGAATTCTTGCAATGTCTTTTATCAACTTTTTTTTTAAGGGGTATCCACCCTAAAGATATGGTGAAAGAATGTTTTATAAGACAAGGGACTACAAATTATGTATTGTTTTCTTCATAATTTGTCCTCAAAGAGCATTATCTTTGGAAGAGATCATTTTTTTTGAAAGCCAGTTACTAAGGAATTGACATTTTTTAGATATAGATGCTAAGCCAAGAGAACCGTGAAGAAATGGGATTGTCTAAGACTCCTGGTTCCAGCTTTTTCTCCCACAAGTTTGCAGAAGTTGGTACTAGACAAGATAGATACAAATTAATGGTTGTCTATTGTTTGTAGTCACAAAAGATCCATTGCAATCAGTACAAGTGAAGTACTCAATTATTTATGAGGGAGGAAAGCAGCAATTTATGGAATATTACTTAGCTGTGCTCCACATTATATAGCTACCATTTTTATATAAGGACAACTGTGGAGTAGTATATAGCAAGTTGGTTTCAGAGTCAAGAAGATCTGCCTTTGAAATCCAGTGACTGTGTTATCCTCGGCAAATTCTTCATAGGATTCTAGGCAATGTTCTAACATTATATTTAGTAGATACAGGGCTTATCTGTATTTGATAGAGGGAATTTCCTCAATTTTCCTATACCAGCAAAACCAAAGATCCAGGACCTATCCTGACCATTTTTACAGAAGTCTTGCAAAGTATTATACAATTATCCTTTTTGAGCCACCATTTGTGTACTTTGATTGAACTCTCTGGTGAATTTAAAATCAGTTATCTACTTCAGCATATTAGATTGACTTTTCTGGTTTTTTTTTCCTCAGAAAAGTTTTCAGTGTTTATGTTAGTTTCTTTGTCATAGAATTGATCTTTAATATAAGGAAATTTTCTCCTGATACCCATCTAGGAGTAGAACTCTTAAAAATTTTTATTGATGCCTTTTATTTTTTTTTTACATTAATCGTCATTTTTTAATATATCCTCCTCTCATCACATGAATTTTTTCTTGTAACAACAATGACAAAAACAGTTGGAAAGAAAGAAACTAGCATTTATTAAGCATCTAATATATTCCAGGCACTGTTAAATGCTTTATAAAATAGTCCTTTTAATCCTCACAGCAATCCTGAAACATAGGTGCTATTATCATCTCTATTATACAGTTGAGGAAACTGAGGTAAACAGGGTTTTGTGATTTGCCCAGGGCAAATAAGAATCTGAGCCTAGTTTTGAACTCAGAGCTTTTTTGCTCTAGGTCCAGCACTTTTATTGTACCATCTAATTACCTCAGTTAAGTGAGGCTGATCAAGATTACATGGAAATGGTATCTATAATATTCCATATATCTATAGCCCTTTAGCCTTCTCCAGTGAAAGAATAAAAAAAGTACATTTCCTCATCTCTTTTCAAGAACCAGGCTTTGTCATTAATTACATAGAGTTCAATTTAATTTTATAGTTCTCTTCATATGCACTGTTGTAGATATTATGCATAGTGGAATATATTTTTTCCTCTGGTTTTTTTGGGGGGGTTCTGCTTATTTAAATATGTATCAGTTCATGTAAGTCAATCAATAAATAAACATTTATCAGGTGCCTTCTACATGTTGAGCACTGTAATAAGCATTGGGAATAAAAGGAAGGCAAGAGAAAGTCTCTGTTCTTAAGAGCTCACTGTCTGGTGGAGGCTTCCCATGTTTCTCTGGATTCTTTCTATACATCATTTCTTCCAGCAAAATAGTATTCTATTACATTATATACCTCAGTTTGGTTAGGCATTCTGCAACTGATGGATGTCACTTTGCTTTAGTTCTTTGCTACCACAAAAAGTGCTAGCAGAGCATTTTAAAAGCCCAGTCTAACTCTTTATATTCAAAACCTCACAAAATCATGTCTGTAAATTTCTCATACTTCTGGGAATTAGTTTTATTTTTTATTTAAATTGTAAAATTCTTTCCAAATAAGAGATTCTTGATTCTTCCTCCTTCTGAAGGGATTCCTGAGCTCAATTACATTTCTTTATGTCATTTTTTTTAACCACTGAATTCACCTTTTCAACTCCTTAAATTATCTCTCCTTTTGAAGGGGATGAGCAATTCTACTTTCATTCACACATGAAGCCATGTCCAGAGTTTTTTTTTTTTTTGGAAAGTAAGAGGCTCTGTGCTTTCAGATGTGATTCCTACACGATACTATGTTCTTTTATTACTTTATTGCTAAGTATATGCATCAGACTTTAATTGGTTAGATGTCGGTTTTGAAAATACAAGTATAGAAATTCCTTTCTATAGATGAGGAAATTCAAAAAAGGTTAACAACAATAAAAATCACAGAACCAAGTTGGAAATGACTTCAAAGGCTATCTAATCTAATCAGTATCTGAATGAGAACGCCTTGTAGGGATAGGGGCTAGGGAGGCAGCACCCAGATATGGAGTAGTACATTATGATATACCTACTGTGTTCAGAAGAATACTAAGGAGGGAGACTCAAAATTTGGATGAGATATGGATGGATTCCTATCCTCATGGAACTTACAGACTAATGTAGAGTTGAGGCACAGAAATATAGATAGCAACAATTCATAATATAACATGACAACGTGCATTAGATACATATAAAAAAGTATTGTGTAAATAGAAAAGGCTTGCAGACAGGGCTGCATAGGGTATGGAGGATAGAGAATGAAGAGAAAACATTTAGGATAGTATTGTGGTGTTATGATGCTGAAAGGGTAGGATGATACTAGATTGAGGAGGGCCTTCTTGAATTAAGGATTGTGAATTGATTGTGAAGGACAAAATAATATTAAGTTCCCTTGGTAGGCAATGAAGAACCACTGATGATTTTCTAATGGAGGAAGAAGAGAATCAAGTCCCTTCACAAGAATGATTTGTCTAGCAGCAACAGAAAGAATGGAATAAAGGGAGAAAGATTAGAGAAGTGGGAAGACTTGTAGTAATTTAGATAGATGATAATTATGGCATATATCAGAATGGTAGCTACAGGAATAGAAAAGCAAGGATGGATGTGAAAGATATTATGGAAGTGAATTTAATAGCACTTAGTAATCAAGGAATAAAAATAATATCAATATTCATAAGTAGAATGGTAGATGAAAAGTGGACATAGATGGACAAAGGAAAGAATTATTCTCTGCTTCCTTCCTTCCTTCCTTCTTTCTTTCCTTCCTTCCTTCTTTCTTTCCTTTTCTTCCTTCCTTCCTTCCTTCTTTCTTTCCTTTTCTTCCTTCCTTCCTTCCTTCCTTCCTTCCTTCCTTCCTTCCTTCTTTCCTTCCTTCCTTCCTTCCTTTCCCTCCTTCCTTCCTTCCTTTCCTTCCTTCCTTCTCTCCCTTCTTTCCATCCTCCCTCTTTCCCTTCCTTTCTCTCTTCCTGCCTTCCTTTCGTCCTTCTCCTCCTCCACCTTCCCTTACTCTCTTTTTTTTCCCTTTTTCTTTCTGAACAATATTAGTTCCTTCAACAATTGTTTATCAAATATCAATATTTTAGGTGCTATGAAGTTATGAAATATAAAAGAGGAACCCTAGTAATTAGACTTGTAATCTGTTGAGTAGATAAAAACCAATACACAAAAATTAAATAATATACTATAAAGTTATATAATTAAGAGTTTCATGGTGTCATGGGAAGAGCACTGAACTTAGAGGCAGACCTGATTTAAATCTCAATCTGGTAATTATTAACTTAGGGACCATACGCAAATCACTTATCCTTTTTGGGCTTGGCTTCCTCGTCTATAAATTGAGGGATAATACTGTATCTATAATATTTGAAACTTACAGAGTAAAGATCACATGAGAGGTTATATATACAAGATTTTGAAACCACTGAATCTAATAGCAATGTCAGTTCTTATTACTGGCAGGCAACTAGATAGCATAGTAAATTCTGTTCATTACTGGTCTTGGAATTATGAAGTCCTGAACTCACAGCTCACCTCATACATTAGCTGTGTGACCCTGGGCAAGTGAGTTAGCCTCTTACCCTCAGTCTCCTCATCTGTTAAGTGGCATTTAATAATAATATTTACCTCACTGATTTGTTGTGGGGAACAAGTAGGATAATACATGGAAAGTTCTTTGTAAACCTTAAAACTGTATATAAATGTTAGGTATTATTGTCATAGATTGTTCTAAATAAATGATGTATTCAACAAGGACTACTGGGGAAGGGAGAGAGTTCACTGGGGTGTGGTCTGTAATAGGATTCACTGTGGAGGGGGGTCTTAAGGTAGGCAAGCCATTGTTAAACAGGAAATAGTGAGGCATTCCAGGTAGAATCCAAGCATAAATGAAACTTGGACACCAGAATGAGTAAGGCATAGTTACAATCCTAACAAGAAATTTTATTTTGGAGAGTGGAAAAACATCATGGAAGTGTAGATCAGAAGTTCTCAAAATATGGTTTGTGGGCTCCTTAGATCCCCAAGATCCTTTCAAAAGGGTGCATGAATTCAGAACTATTTTCATAATAATACTAAGACATTACTTATCTTTTAAAACACTCCTCCCTTTTCCAACCATATATTTATGTAGGGTCAAATTTTCTTCTTATATATGAACCAAAACAATATATTGCAACAGATTGAATGCAGAACCAGAGATGAGGATCCAGCTGTCTTTTATTAAGACATTAAAGAGCTTTGCAAAAAAAAATATAAAACCATACCATTCTTCTCACTATCTTTTAAAAAAAATTCAGTGATTTTTAAATAAAATATTATGTTAATAAAATGAACCAATAATTAAAAATTTAAATGTACTCGTTTTAATTTTTAAATTGATAAATATAAATAGACATAACCATAAGATTTTTGGGTCTTCAATAATTTGTAAGAGTGTAAAGGGATCCTGAGACCCAAAAGTTTGAGAACCACTGCAGAAAACAAGTCACAGTTGTTAAGAATTAAGTCTGTTTGTCTTTGATCTTTTAAAAGAAGTCTTAGTATAGTTTCAATATAAATATTTCTGTTTGTATGTTTCTAAACCTCATAGATTTAGTCAAATCCCTCAAGCAGTGATTCTGTAACCACAAGTCTCAAATCACATGTGGCTCTTTCACATTTAAGCAGAGACTCTTACAGACCTCTAATTTCTGTATTAGAATATTATCTTTATTAGGCCTTATATAGTACAAACAGAAATCATGCGGCTCTTTAGCTTCATGGTCATTGCAAATGTGACTTGAGTCACTGAAGTAGAAGTACCATTCAAATTCTTCGAATGCTGTATTTGTTCATAATAGACTCATAACAAATGTTTGTGGAATCAAATTCTTTTGAAATCCCCTGAAGCAAAGAAAGGAAAAACAAAAATGATCCCAAATATTTGGTTCCAACTAAAAAGTGACTTTTAAATACATTTTACATTCTTTTAAATCCAACAATTTAGAGGAACAATGAATGAATTAAAAATGGATGGAGCAGAAGGCTCTTAAGAGAAGGTCATTGGAAAATGTTAGCCATGAGTATGCCCTGAAGTTACAAGAGTGAACCTAATACCTGGACAACTGGTCCAAGAGACTGGCTAGACACTCTGTTCCCGGAAAGGGGCTGTACTGGAGACAGGGGCTGTCAATCAGTACCAGCTAAGATCAGTATCACATTGCTTCCAGAAGATGATTGGCGCTTAGGTAAGAGATTTCCTATGAACAGATGGCTCTTAAAAAGTCACCTGAAGCCCACCATTGTTTAGAATCCAATTCTCATCTGCTTTCTACCTTTTTTGATCAAAAGAGAAAAAAAATTAGAACTGTCCTTTCAAGTTCAGCAAATACCTTGGATCCTTGGGCTGCTCTTTTCCAAAGCCCATAGCAACAATTCCCCCCTTCACCCCTACCTTCCACAACAATAACAACAATAAAACAAAACACAGCCTAAAACAAACCCTGTAAATAATAATCTGTTACTAGTATGAGATGCATGTTGAAAATAATCCAGCAATTGGGTATGTATAGTGCTTAAAACTTTTTACTCAAAAACCTTTTAAGAAGAAAAAGATTAGGGCAATGGCTGATATGGAATAATTGGGTACTTTTCCCTCCAGTGACATGATATCTTTCCTCAGTAAATTGAAAAGCAAGGTGTGAGATATGGGAGAGGATTATTTCTCAGCTCCGAAATTAATCCTGAAAGATGTTGTTGAAATCCTGGTTCTAATAGTATGTCTCATTTCTGAATGGAAAAAAGTAAATTTGTTTATTTCTAATGATCTTTGCCCCACTGAATGCTAACACTGATGTTTTACATATGTATACAAGTGTACATATTTTATAATGTGAGACTTACATATAATTCAGATTCTGAAGTGCAAAAACAAGTGTTTTTTCTTGAACATAAATGGCCTCATTTGTTGGATTTTAGGTATATATTTAAAAATATAGCAACCTTTCATTCTTTTCCTCAATAAATTAGACCACTATTTACAGGATTTGGAATAAAGGTTCTATGAGCTTTAGGAATTTAAAAATGAGTAAGGGACTTGATTAGTTTCTCCCAATTCTCTCAATTTATTCTTTCCTTTATTCCAATTTATTATTTGATGGCAAATGTCTCTATAGATGAGCAATGATATAGTAATATTGTATCATATTAGGAAGAGGAAGAGGAAATTCGTGCACAAGACTTCTGAGTTCAAAGATGACTTATTATAGAGTTTCCTGATTGGATGGCTTAGGGTACATATGGGATATTTTGGGCTTCTAAATCTAGATCCAGATTAGAGAAATTTAAATGTCTTTCTCAAGATTGGGGTAATTTGTCAGATTTAAAGATGATTTCCCCACTCTCCTTTTTATTTTTTAAATATATAATTTGGTATTTTATTTTTCCTCAGTTACATGTAAAAACAATTTTTAATTTTTGTTTTTAAAACCCTGAGTTCCAAAATTTTCTCTTCTTCTCTCACCACTCCCCTCATCGAAAAAGCAAGTATTTCAATATATGTTATACATGTGTAGTCAAGCAAAACATTTCCATAATAATCATGTTGTAAAGGACAACATAGGCCAAAAAAAAGTCTCTCAAAAAAAATAAAGATAAGTTGTTAAAAAGCATGTTTCAATCTTTATTTAAATACTTTCAGCATTTTTCTTTGGGTATGGATAGCATTTTTCATGGTAAGTCTTTCAAAGTTGTCTTGGATCATTGCATTGCTAAGAATAGCTAAGTCATTCATAATTGATCATATGATATTGCTATTACTTTGTACATAGTATATTTCACTTTGTATCAGTTCATATAATTCTCTTCAAGTTTTTTGGAGAGCATTCTGCTTATCATTTCTTTTAGTGCAATACTATTTTATCATAATCCCATATCACAATTTGTTCAGCCATTCCCCAATTGATGGGCATCCCTCTAACGTCCAATTCTTTGTTCTTTGAAAAGAGCTGCTATAAATATTTTTGTACATATATATATATATATAAAACCTCTTCCTTTAAAAAAAATCTCTTTTGGGATATAGACCTAATAAAAGTTCCATGTTTTAGAGTAGTTCTAGTATGGGTTCTAGTATGACCATTGATGGAGCAATGTTGTTATCTGCTACCTCTCCTTACAGATCTATGCTTTGGCATCTTTGAGCACAATAACTGATTAAGGAGGAATGAGAAGATGAGACTAGAATGTTCTTTAATTTACTCAACGTTGATTGAGAAGGGAAGGTGACATCTTATCTATAAGGCTATTATGAGAAAAAGAGGAGGAAATATTTACAATTAGTTTTAGGAACAAAAGAGAAAGCAAAAGACTATTCCTATTTAGAGGATACATGCCAATTATCAAACAAGTGCCATAAGAATGGCCCAGGTTTAATTTCTCAATTGAGGAGTCAAATGCTTTACAGAGGTGCTTATGTGTTTTTTCTTTGGGATTCTATACATGAAATGCTAACTTGGATTTGATAGAAAAGGGAGAAAATCTTTCAAGATACACAGATCCTAACAAGGGGTTATAGATCATATTAATATATTCATTCATCCATTCAGTCATTTTCACTCATGTCCAACTCTTTGTGACTCCATTTGGAGTTTTCTTGGCCAAGATACTAAAGTGGTTTGCCATTTCCTTCTCCAGATAATTTTACAGAATTATCTGTAATAATACAGGCAAACAAAGTTAAGTGTCTGAAGTAAGTGTCTGAAGCCAGATTTGAATTTAGGAAGGAACTGACTCCAGCCCCAGCACTTTATATAGTTATTGCAAAAGGAATGAGTAAATAAATGAATAAATGAAAAAGGCCAATAGGATGTTTGCAATTAAATAACAATGTAGCATCAAATGATCTGTTAAGTTTTTTTTTCTTTACACTTAACATTACTTTGTACTCTTATTGAAATATAGTGTCTAAGTCTAGCCTCAGCATCTCACAGAAGACATAGAAAACTTGGAGAGGGTTCAAAAGAGAACCATAGTGATCCTTAAAGAACTGAAGAATAGGTTGTTGAAGAGACACTAAAGGAATTGGAATTGTTTGGTCCCAAAAAAATCAATGCATGATTTGATATCATCTTAGGTATGTGATAGGTTATTATTAAGAATTTTTTTTTTAAAAAGACCAGCTGTTCTCTATCTCTAGTGAGGATAAAATTAGAGGAAATAGACTTGGAACACAGCGCAAGACATTTGGATTATATAAGAAATTAAGACTGTCATAAACGCAGAGCTATTAAATGCTGTAATAGCTTTTGGCAAAAAAGTTGGAGACTCTTCTTTAAAAGTCTTTAAAAATAGGAAATTTTGATCTGTCAGGGATGATATATAGCCCTATCTTGGGTGGGAAGATGGACTAGATAACTTTCATAAGTCTTTTCTACTCACATGACATTGTATAATCACTGTTTCTAGAAAGTCTAATAACCTAGTAGCATGAAGAGTGGCTCTAATTCTACACAGTGTTCCTATATCCAAAAAGGCTTTTTAGACTCTTGAATTTACTCAGGCATAAAATTATATCACTAAATATGTTATTTATAAATTTCAAATATTGAACTTAGCTATTGAAATGCATTCATGTCAATTTTTTTTGTTTTTTAATACTTTTTTGCTTATACAGATGATGACTGGATCTAACTTTTGTATATATGATTATTCAGCAGATATGACTCCAAAGTTTATATTTATTTTATGTAAACACTCAAACTATCATCAATGTATGGGAATTTTTGGTATAGGAACTCCCTACATCAACATAAATGCAATCTGCCTATGATTTAGTAGGTAAGTTATAGGGAATTGTTGGAGATATATCCTGGCTGCTCCCACTTCTCAGCTCCAAGCATATTCCCTAGCTGTCATCCATGCCTTAATGCTCTCCCTTCATAATTCTTCCTATTGACTTCCCTGGCTTCTTTTAAGTACCACATGTTGTTATTGTTCATCCTTCATTCTGGAAGAGGAGCAATGACATTATGAGAGTGATGTCTTGGCTTGCTATTGAATTGGATTTAAGTAAGCTAGAGTCAAATTTTCCCTTGTCCTTAGTCACTAAAAGGACATTCCCTCAAACAAAGCAAGGACTCATCACCTACTTCATCCTGGACCATCACTTACTTATCTTGACTTATCTTTTGCTACCAAATAAAATCCCATATTTTATTGGAAGCCTTCTCCAACTATTATTCTTCTTCTTTTTATAATCAACTCTGTTTTGAAAAAATTAATACTATTTTTTATTTTCAAAATACAAAGACAGTTTTCAATATTTACCCTTGCAAAACCTTTTGTCCCAAATTTTCTCCCTTTCCCCCACCCTCCCCTACTCAACAAGTAATCCAGTTAAACATGGGCAATTTTTCTATACATATTTCCACATTTATCATGCTGCACAAGAAAAATCAGATCAAAACAAAAATGAGAAAAAAAGCAAGCAAAAAAAAACAACCAAAAAGGTGAAAATACTATGTTGTGATTCACATTTAGTTCCCACAATCCTCTTTTTGGATGCAGGTGGCTCTCTCCATCACAAGGAATTGGCCTGAATCACTTAATTGTTGAAAAGAGCCAAGTCCATCAGAGTTGATTATTGCATAATCTTGTTGTTGTTCACTTGTACTTCACTTCACACCAGTTCTTATAAATCTCTCCAACCCTTTCTGAAATCAGTCTTCTCATCATTTCTTATAAAACAATAATATTCTATAACATTCATATATCATAACTTATTCAGCCATTTTCCCATTGATGGGCATACACTTAGTTTCCAGTTTCTTGTCACTACAAAACGGGCTGCTAGAAACATTTCCCGCTTTTTAATGATTTCTTTGGCAAACAGATCCAATAGAGACGCTGCTGGATCAAATGGTATGCCCTTTAGACATAGTTACAAATTGTTCTCCAGTATGGTTGGATCAATTCACAACTCTACCAAGAATGTATCAGTGTCCCAGTTTTCCCACATCCTCTCCAACATTTGTCATTATCTTAGCCAATCTGAGAAGTGTGCAATAATATATCAGACCCAACTCTTCTTAATCCTAGTTCCTTCCCTTTGTTATTTATTTCCTGTATAACTTGTATATAGCTGGTTTTTCATATATTTGTTTGCATATTGTCTCCTCTATTGGATTATAAGCTTCTTGAAGGCAGGAATTGTCTTTTGCTCCTTTTTATATTCCAAATATTTAACACTGTGCCTGGCATATGGCAAGTACTTAATTAACTAATTTATGTTTATTGATTGAATGATTTGGGCAGGTTCACACAGCTCACAAATGTCAGATGCAGGATTTGAATTCAGGTCTTCCTAATTTAGACCCCAATCTTTCATCTTGCTTCAATTTACTATATAATCACACAACTTAATTTCAGAATTTAAAAATAGCTGTTTTCTTAAAAAAAATTGTTACTTACAGCCTCACCAAGTCTCCTCCTCCTGTCTCCATCACAAGGTGTTTGGATTCAGAAAGACTAGGTTCAATCTTTAGGGCCTAACTCTAAAGGATTAGTTTTTACCTTTGTCTTACTGACCCTACCAGGAGTTAATCCAAAGTCATTTCTAAAATAGAGCTGAAATATGAAATATTGTATCTAGTCTTTACCAAATTAGGGTCCCACTCCCACTTAGGATACAGTGTACAATATAGATTTTTTGTTATGGTTATTTTTTTCACCATGGAAAATGCATTCATCAGATTGTGATTCATCAGATTCTGGGAACAACAGAAACTTAAAGCACTCAAATAAACCCATTAGTCTCCTTAGTCTCCATACTTCCCATTCACCAAATACTCCTTATTCATCTGTGCCATTTAAGCAACACGCAATAATATCATGAAGCAACCCTATGTGAGGTCTGTATCTCCTCACCCCATATTACATGACTTTAGTTCTTTAACTACTAAGTAATAATCTTCTCTTCCATTTATTCCTGTTAAAGATCTGTCAGTAGGAGAACTTCCCTGCCAATGGAAGCATTCTGGGCTTTGATGAATGAGCTTTTTTGCCTTATCTTGCGGAGAACTAGGTCTCCCTGACTCATTTCTCAGCTAGCCTCTTTGACCCTTGTCATCACTCTGCAAGTCCCTTCCAAGCCTTGCTTTATGTTTTCATAAATGTGTTTCCTCTAGAGTTTATTAAAATCTCACTTATTCTATCTATCTATCTATCCATCCATTTATTTATCTGTCACTCCTTCTGGGAGCCAAATGGTTTTGTTAGAAAGATTTGTATTTTGTTGCATCTTCTCTGAAATGAGTCCACTTCCATTTTTCAGTTGCCACTAATTTTGGAGGTAATCCTTGTCACTGGGGATCAATCAGAAGGTTCTTTTTGCCATCTCACCGAAAGGCTAGAGGGCATGCCTATAATTCTTACATTGAATAAGAATTCTCTTACATAATACTTTAATTCAATTTTAAAATTATTACTGATTTAAGCATCTAAGGTGTTCAGATTATAGCATACTGTAGAGAATGGGAGAATAGCTTTGCATTATGAAATTTTAAAAAACAGTCACGATCATTTGCTGTTATGTGTTAATTGGAAAAGTGAAGAGTAGGATGAAAAACATTTGGTGGGAATTAATAATTTTCAGTAGGAAAAATGCCTTCAACTACTCATTAGAAAATAGAAAAATTAATGAGAGATAAAGTAAGTATTGGTATAGTCTTTAGTGACTTGAGGATCATTAGAATAAAACTCATTCTCACATTTGCATACTCTCTCCCAAGAGCATTAATCACTCACTGGAAAGCCTGCCTCTAGGTTGGAAGTGTCTATCACCACTGGGAGGTAGTTTAGTGGGGAATGAGAGCTGTTTTCAGATAAAAGGAAGCTGTCACAAAAACTAATCCATCTGAATCAAAATAAACAGTGATTGTGTCTGATAATTACATACAAACTAGGTAGGCACCAGCCTTAAAGATAATAAAATGTTTTCCTTCCAGCTGAATGTCTGTTTTAAATCTACCTGGAACTCATTCTCTCTCTCATCTACTCCCCAAATAAAAAGGCATTCACACTATCTTGTAAAATTATGAACCCAGTGACTATGCTCAAATATGCTGTGTGTTTTTTTTTAACACAATGTTTGGAAGCAAGTCTTCATCTATGAAATGAAAAAACTGATCTTTAAGGATTTTTCAATCCTGAGATATTTCAAAAGAGTTTGCCAAAAGGTGGTTGTTTTCTGGCCTAAGGCCTAAGCAATTTCCTTAGATTATTTATAGTCATCAATAAATTGTGTGATTTTTTTGACTTCACTCAGTTTTATTGATGTATTTTATTTTTACATTATAGAAATTTTAGGATTGCCTTTAATTGTTAAAGGTCTCTTGTAATAAAACAAAACAGTTACCTCATCTGAAAGGGCATGAAACAATTCACATCTGCAGCATCTCCATTTTTCTATTAAAACATTTTCTCTCCCTCATATACTACCCTATTGAAAAGAAAAGAAAATTTTTAAATAATAAATACACATAGTCAAGTAAAACAAATTCTCTAAATGGCTGAATACAAAATATGACTCCTTCTGTATTCCAACTCCATCACCTTGTCATGAATAACATCTTTTATCATTAATTCTCTGGAATCATGAACTCATTATATTGACCACAATTTTTATATTTTCCAAAGTTGCTTGTTTTAGGTGTTGTTTTTATTATATAAAGTATTTTCTTGATTCTGTTTATTTCATTCTTCATTAGTAAACTAAAGTATTTTTATGAGGTACTCTACTACTCTGACAAAGTATTGTGTCAGGCAGATTAAAATGAAAATAAAACTTCTAGAAAGGGTCTTAGGAAAATTCTCCACTCTAGTGCCATCAATCAATAAGCAGGCATTTTAAAAATACCTTCCTATGTACCAGCTATTATGCTGATCCTTGTGAAAAAAAAGCCCAAAGGAACAAAGTCTATTCCTTCAAGGAACTTAAATACCATCGGGGCTATAATATGTTCACAAGTAAGTAAATTCAAGAAATGAAAAAATAAATATTCAATGCTTTGAGGGAGAGAAAGGCAGTGAGTCAGTCAATAAGCAGTTATTAAGTGCTTGCTGTGTGTAAGATGAGAAGCACTGAGGATGCAAAGAGAGGCAAATGTAGCCTCTGCCCTTAAGGAGAGATCATTCTAATAAAGGGGGCAACACTTAAATAGATTGGTGGAAATAAAATATGTATAGAAAAAAATGTAAAGTAACTGAGAGAGGAGGCAGTGGCAATTGGGGGAATCTGACAAGACCTCATGGAGAAGACAGGACTTGAGGTGAATCTTGAAAGAAAACAGGAAAGCCAAGAGATGGGAGGGCAGAGCATTCCAGGGGGTGGGGTGAGGGATAACCAATACAAAGACAAGAATAGGTCTGTATGGCTGGTTTGTAGAGTGGGTGAAGGAAGAAAATTAAGACCGGAAAGATGGAAAGAGGACTTGAAATGAACAGCTTTAAATGCCAGACAAAGAACAAACTGTGTGATTAGGGGGAGGGTAATAGAAAAAGCCTCTGGAATGAAAAAGTGCTTATAGGCAGACACTTACTGTATGACCTCGGCATTTATCCCTGCTTGCCTCAGTTTCCTTATATGTAAAATGAGCTGAAAAAGGAAATGGTGAACCACTTCAGTATCTTTGCCAAGAAACCCCCATGAAGAACAGGACATGATTGAAAACAACTAAATAGAATTGAAGAGTTTCAAGGGGAAAGCTAACGTTTTAGGAATATGCTACAATCTGTGAAAAGACATTGGAACAGAAGATGGTTAATAGGTATTTATTAAATACCTACTACACTGTGCTAAGTGCTGAGGATGCAAAGAAAGGCAAGATAGTTTATGCTCTCAAGGAGTTCACAGTCCACTGAGGGAGACATCACAAAAACAATTGCATAGAAACAAGATTTATACATGATAAATTGGAGAGAATAAACAAAGAAAAGGCACTAATATTAAGAGGGATCAGGAAAGGATTCCTGTGGAAGGTGGGATTTTAGCTCAAAATTGACAACTAAGGAAGAAAGAACATCAATGAGAATTACTAGGTTAGAGATCCTTTAATGGAAGAATTTGTATTTTATTTTGAGACTTTTGTTTAGGGGGATTGGACTTTAGAAGTATCAAAATAGCAGCTGCATAGAGGATACAAAAAGAAGACCAATTACAAAAGGGTATGAGGTAATTTAGAGAAAAAATGATTGACAAGTGATTATGATGAGCAATCAGGACAGATGTGAAGAGAGATGGTCAGGAAGTAGAATGGATAAGATTTTATAATAGAGTAGACACGAGGGGCAAGTGAAAGTGAAGAGTACTTAATGATTCTGAATTTTGAACTTCAAAGACTAGAAGACTTCTGGTGTCTGAAACAGAAACATAGAATCTAGGAAGAGAAGTGGGTTTAGGGGAAACATATATGAATTCTGCTTTGGAGCCATTGAATCTGAAAAGCCCATGGGAAGTTAAGAGGTCTTACAAGTGTTGCTAATGAGTGACTGGAATTCAGGAAAGAGAAAAGGGTTGGATGTAGATTTGAGAGTTATTTGTATGGCAGGAATTCATGGGAACTGAGGATAGAGAGAAAACAATAGGGAGCTCAGGACAAAATTCCAGAGCACACTTACACATAAGGGACATGGGATGGATGGTAATTTGGCAGAGGAGACCAATAAAGAAATGCCTTACAATTAGAAAGAAACCCACAACAAAACAGTGTCATAAAACTTGGGGAGGAAAGATTATCCAGAAAATAATCAAAGGTGCTAAACATTGCAGAGAGGTCACAATAGATGGTCCAGAGGATCATAGTTGAGCACAACTGACCAACAACGAAACACTACTGAAATAAACAATAAAGAGATTATCCATGACTTTGGAGAGAACTGTTCCACTTGAGTGGTGGGAATGAAAATAAAGTTGTAGGGGTCTGAGAAGAGAATGGAAGGTCAGGAAGTGGAGGCAAACTGCAGAGACAGTTCTTTCTAGGCATTTGGCCATAAAGGAGAGGAGAGATAAAGGACAACATCTTAAAGGGATGGTAGGATCAAGTAAAGAGTAGCAAGGTGGCACAGTGGATAAGCTGCCAGCCCTGGAATCAAGAAGACTCATCTTCCTGAATTCAAACCTAATCTCAGACCCTTACTGTGTGACTCTGGGCAAGAGCCTTCACTTTTCTTGCCTGTTTTTTCATTTGTAAAATGAGCTGGAGAAGATGGCAAACCCATCCAATATCTTTGCAAACATGGGGGTCACAAAGAATAGGACACGACTATAAGAACAAAGGATCAAGTAAGGTTCCCTTCTCCCACCTCTAGTCTAGAACATAGGAGATTTGGGCATTTGAAGATAGTAGGGAAGAATTCAATGGATATCTCCTCCCCTAGACAGCAAGTAATCTATTATAAGTTAAACATGTGCAATTCTTCTATACATATTGCCACAATTATCACACTGCACAAGAAAAATCAAATCAAAAAGGGAAAAAATAAGAAAGAAAAAAAGCAAGGAAACAACAATAAAAGGTGAAAATATTATGTTGTGATTCACACTCAGTCCGCACAGTCTTCTCTCTGGGTATAGATGGCTCTTTCCATTACAAGTCTGTTGGAATTTAAGCTAGAAATTCTTATCGCCATTCTTTCCTCCTTAACTGTTATTTCCTTTAATGTTACATTTTTGCATTTCTTATTTCATTTCTTCCATGTAATCTTGCAGGCTTTTTTAATTTAATTTTTTTATTAGTCAAGGCATTCTTTTATCTGAGGCTGTACTTGAACTTGTCGTATAGTTACTTTCTACTTCTGGGTTTACTTTGTGGGATTATTTTAGTCTAAGGTGTTTTCTTCATTGTATTTTCTTCTGTTTACTCATCTCTAGTTGAAGATTCTGGCTCAGAATCTCTGTCCCTGCTTATAAGATCTTCATTTTTATGATGTTGCTTTTGAGGGCCTTAGTTTCCACTGAACCAAGTTAAAAATTTTCACCTTAAGTGGTCACAACATATTTTTGACCATCTAGCCAATATTCATTAGAGAAGATTTAAATTGTGTTTACTATTTATTAATGTTAATTAATTATATGACATATAAATATGATAAAATATAAAAATATAAATATTAATACTATTTATTATATATGTCATTATATATAAATAAAATAAAATATAAAAGTAATTTATTAATATTAATACTATTTATTATATATATATTTACTATATATAAATAGTATTAATTGTGTCTTTACATCATTGTTTCCCTTTCCAATGACTTCTCTAAGTATAATGGTTTTCTATTCTGTACCATTTTTACAGAGTATTTTCTGTAATTTCTTAACTGAAAGCCTGAGTGATGAGTGGTGGGTTCTCTTGCCTTCCTTCTGAGGCTTATACATGAAAAGATGATCTGGAGAGAGTTAAAATGAGTTTTCCTAAGATAGATCTTCAAAGCTCCTGGATTTTTCTTAAACTGATTTATTCTTTCTAGTGACTGATAAAATCTAGTAGTTTCCATTCAAATTTAAGATTAGTTTATTCAATATATTTTCCTTTCTCAGTTTAATATCGCACTATACTTATTCACACTACTTTGCTCTTATCTTCTTATAATTTATTACTTCTCTATCAGTCTGCAATTAATACAAGTTACGCAAGTTAATCAGAAGGCGCTCTCTAAGTGAATGGTAAACTGGATAAACTTGGTATTACCCTTGCTGTTGTGTTGTATTAGTGCCAAATCTCTTGTCTGGTATTTGTGAGCATTCTTGTCATTTGATTTTAGGGTTTGTGGTATTCATACTCCATTGTTCCAAAAACTGTTTCTTAAGATTTACTAGAAGTTTATCCCCTTCACCTCCATTCTTGCCCCTTTTAACTCAGGTGCATGCAAATAATATGATAATTCAGTCACATGTGTAACTCAGACTTCCCTGTTCTTCTCTGGGGGAGAGGAACATTTTACAGATGTGAATTCCATCTTAGGCCTTTGGTTTTCCTCTGATACAAGAGACTCAGGCTGAACATCATATACTAGAAGTGTGGAGTCTTATTAGCATTTTTAGTATCATTAACCTAAAGCTTCAGAAGAGGATTTGCCTATGCCATCCTATGCCATCATGATAGATCCAAAAGAAAGTGAAGGAAACATGTAATATAGTCAAGAGGAGATCATTAAAATAATATATGTGGTATAACAACACCCCTCTAATATTCCCATGATACCATGAAGATGATCTTGGGATTTTGATGAACCATTTTGATATAGTCCCTACATTTCTTCTCAGGGCCCAACCTCACTAATTTTGAAGAGGTTCATCACTGGGAGGTTTGCCTAATAGGCAATGAATTTCTTTAGACCACATAAACTTATAAGACCAAAAGCTCAATCCTGGCAAAGTTGTAATATGTGTTAACAAAGGGAGGATCTGCACAGATGTAAGTTTTTGAAATGATGAACTGATGCATTAGTACAAGAATACATAGTAGGCACTTAATAAATTAAATTAATTTACTGAGTGAATGACAATTGCCTAGGGACATCAATAGGTTAAGTGGTTTAGTTGCTAGTATGTGTCAGAAGTAAGACTTGAACACAGAATTTTCTGACTCAGTGGCTTGCTCTCTAATTAACTATATATCACTATGTCTTAATATATCTATAGAGAGGGGGAATTGTAAAGATTAACCTGGGCCCAGGTGAAAAAATAAAACACCCAACTTAGAGGTACCACAAAAAATCAACTGTAAAAATTATGATCACTATGTTAATCCATGTCCATTCAAATGGGTCTGGATTAAATATGATTCTAACAGGGGAATTCTGGGCAGTCAGGTGGGTGAAACATTTGAGGGGCAAGCCTTTCTTTTTAAACCCCTAAGTCATAATGATTGCAATACATTTGTGGAGTAGGCTACTGAGGGAGGAGGAATGGGATAAAAATGGGCTGTACACCCTTCCATTTGGTCTCTTTTTTCCAGAATTTGGGAAGTTCTTGGCTGCTAAAGGTTGTAACATTACACATGAAACCGGTATAGGCCCAAAGGTAATCTACTCTTGGGGTAGGAACATAACATAGAAGAGGCATCCGGAAGCTGTGGTTCAAATTCAACCCGCTGAATTTCTATTCTAGATGTCAAGAATGAGCAGTGATCATTTTTGTCCCGGTTGGGGAAGAACACCTGTCTCTTTTGAATACCAACTGGAAATCCAAGAGAGGAATTTTCTTATTCTTTATGGTTCAAAGTGAGAAAGGGATAGAAACAAAGGGAAAGGTCATTCCTTTTAAATCCTCTGAGTGGGCAAATTTTCCTGTTTCTGTGGCCAGTCCTTTCTGACTCAATTTTGACATAGCTTCTCCCCCTTCTACAGTCATGGGAGGGTGGAAGTGGGGCTCAAAGAGTTTGCTTTGTCATCCTAAAGCACTAACATAGCACAGAGAGAAGGGAATGAACATTTATAAACCATTTAATATGTTCCAGACTTGGACAAAGTGCTTTTTAGAAATATTATCTCATTTTATCCTCACAACAATTTTGCAAGCTAGGTGCTATTATTATTTCTGTTTTTTCAGTTGAAGCCACTGAGGCAAATCCAGAATTTAAGTGATTTGTCCAGGATCACACAAATAGTAAATATAATTTGAACTCAAGTTTTTCTAATTCTAGGTCTAGTGCTCAATCCAGCCACCAGCTGCCTGTACATTATAGGTGCTTAATAAATGCTAGTTGACTGACCTGCACTAAGCCCTTCAGTAATGAGCCACAGTGTTCATGGAAGGTGCCATATCAACTTAATAAATGTTCCTTTAGGTGTATTCTAGCCATATCTGATTGGGATTTAGGAAGGTTTCCCATGATGATATAGATTTCAGTATCATCAATCTTATAGATCCCAACTTCTTAAACTGTAGTTTGTGACCTATATAGGGGATCATAAATTTGGGGGTTCCAAAATTATGATTTATTATCAATAAATATTTGATTTGTATACCTACTTTAAATACTTATATATATATCCAAGGTCACAAAAAATTTCCCAGATGAAAAGGAGATGTGAGTGGAAAAAGTTTAAGAAACTCTGCTATAGGCAATTAGGCAAGATTGTGATGATTAAAGGTCTGAAAGTATTGCCTCTCCTCCCCTCCATGTGAAATCTGTATATACTTTTAAAGAGATGATGTTTATTTTAGCTGAACTATTGTTCCCACATCTTCTTAGTAAGAATAACAGCTTTCTAATACCTTCTCTAAATTCCTTTTCCAAAGACAGCTATCTTGAGTTAGATCAAGGCATTCACAGTTGAGGAAGCTCATGATTTTTAATTACCTGGAAAAATCACACTTTCTTTAAGTAAAAAAAATTACTTAGATGAAGCTGATTAAGCTCTTTTTCAGAATTATTTTATAGACCAGGAGTTAGAAATATGAAAGATTCCATCAATTCAGCTCTGACAAAGATAAATCAATACTGACACTATTCTTTTTAATATTTACAAACTAAAGTTCAGTTTCACATCTGAAAATAGATATCTCTCACAATAGTTAGGAAAAACTGGGATTTTGAAATTAGATTGGTTCATTAACCCTTAAGAATTATTGGAATGCCTGATTTGCTTGGTTGAAATGTCTGGCTGAAATACTCATGAATCTTTGTTCAAGATTTTGGAAGCTCTTGCTTCTTTGATAGTCAGTTTATGTCTATGAGTCTGTTTCTCTCAGTTGAAACCTGTAGATTTCAGCTCTGATATCTCCATAACTTTTCTACAGCAAAGCAAAAGAGTTTTCTCTTCTGTACTATCATTTTTCTTAACATTTTTAAACTTTTAATTCTGAATGTAATACTATAAGTAGAACACAAAAAGAGGATTTTCTATGAAATCATGGATATCCATTTTATAAACTTATTTTAAAAATTATAATAAATTTTTCAGATTATTTTCAAAGCTTTCTGGCTTGTTTGTGCTTTCTTCTCTATTTCTTTTATTTTCTTTTGTGCATTTAAAAATGTTTCAGTAACTCTTTTTTATTGCAGTATTGTTGCTAGTCACCTATTCTTGGCCTTCTTCCCAAGCCCCAATTAACTGAGAAAATATAGCCAATCAAAATGAATCCACATTTCTAAATACATGCATATTTGTATATATAAAGACACACTATATATATATATATATCATATGCATGTACATGTAAAATACATATATTATATATAAACTTTCTGCACTTTAATGTATTCATCAGCATTCAGTTGGGAAGTGGGTAAGCTGCATTATTATAGGTCCTCTGAAGTCATTAATCATTGGGTAGATTAAAGTTCTTAAGACTTTCAAAGTTGTTTTCCTTTTTTCAGGGAATTTTATTGACCAAGAGCAATGGGACTTATTAGAAGAGCATACTCATCTTTGGGAATTCCAATTATTGTGGATCAATGATAAGAAACCAAAATTAAAAGAAATTTATTAACTTGCTAAAGAAGATTTCTCAATGATAGCAATTTCAGTTTCCTAACGTACAATTTTAATTTTTATAACTTTTCAGAGCCACTTACACTACAAAACTATAATTAGCAACATTCTGAGACAACTTAGGATAAGAGAGTAAAACATTTTACAGCAGGAGGGACAGAAAAAGGGAGAATTAGCTGAAAGAAAAAGAAGGGCTTCTCTATTTGACATTCAATTGAAGGAGTTATTTTGAAAAAATATTTCCTGTTCAAGGACAGGAGGCAAAAAGATGACCAAAAACTTTAAAATTGTGAAAGAAATTCTTTTAGACAATTCTACAGAGTTGAGGTAGACACTTAGATAAAACTTCATGGTTTTGTGCAACAACAAATAGTTTTTATTAACAGTAGATAAGATCTATTTTACTATATCTTTGTGTAGTTTGTTGTATTTTATTCTCCTTCAGTAGAAGTTAGGGGTGCTCCAACATTAGATCATGGGATAGTTAGAGACTTAATCTGTTAAGATGTTGTAAAATGATTACAATTCCTTCTCTCCACCCCACCCTATGCACACCTTAAAGTGATGCTATCTTTATATAATTTGTTTTCTTAGAACATTGTACACAGTAACAAGAAGATTATGTGATGATCATCTGTGAATGACTCTTTTCAACAATGAGGTGATTTAAAGGAATTCAAAAATTCTTGTAATGGTAAAGAGCCATCCACATCCAGAGAGAGAATAAAGAGACTGAATGTAGCTCAGAGAATAGTATTTTCACCTTCTGTTGCTTGTTGTTGTTTTTTTTCTTTCTCTTTTTCCCCCCTTTTGACCGGGTTACTTTTTCGTGTGCTGCATGATGAATATGGAAATATGTTTAGAAGAATTGCACATGTTTAACCTATGTTAACTTGTTATTTTGGGGGAGGTGGAAAGAGGGAGATACATTTGGAACACAAGTTTTTGCAAAGGTGGATGTTGAAAACTATCTTTGCATATATTTGGAAAAATAAAATACTATTTAAAAATTTGTTCTCTTAGTTCTGTTCACTTAATTCTTTTCCATATCTTATAAACCAGGATTCCATTTACACATTTATATATAATAAATGTGTGCTCAGCCATTATTCAATTCTCTAAGAGGCAATGTAAGAAACCCCCTTTAATCTAAGTTTTCTGCTTTGATTCCTTCCCTTTTTCTTCATCCACAGTATCTGGAAGTTGTTTATTCATAGTTTATTTTCCCTAATATTATCCTGCCTCTTAATACTGCCCAGATTTTACTTAGTTTTTCAGGGTAATTTCTTGGTTGTAAATAATTTATCTTCTGAATATTGTATTACAAGCTCCCTTCTTGTTTATAGTAGATGCTGCCAGGTCTTGTCTGATGCTGACTGTTGTTCCCTAGAGTACTTGACTACTTTCTGGGTGCATGTTATATTTTTTTCCTATGATGGATAAATTTTATATTTTGGCTATGATTAATATATATATATATATGTATATAATTTTGGAGGCAGTAGGTAGATTCTTTCTTTCTTAACTTAGCTCTCTAGTTCTAAATACCTGGGCACTGACAATTTCTTGAAATATAGGTCTAAGGTTTTTTTTTTAGTCATAGTTTTTAAGAAATCCAATAATTCTTAAATTACTTATTCTTTATCTATTTTTCAGGTTATTTTTTATATTGAGATATCTTACAATTTCTTCCTTACTTCATTCTAATTGTTCTTGCCATCTCATGGAGTCCTTGAATTTTATTACTATAATTATTTTTGGTCTTCTTCAATTTTAAGGGATTCCATTTCTTTGGTAATATTTATATTTTTTCCTCCATGCTTTTATTCATTTTTATTCCCTTCCTTTATCTCTTCTGGGCATTTACATTGTCCTTATGGAACTTCCATTCTCTCCCCCGCCTCCATTTGAAGCTTTACTTACAGTGTTATCCTCTTCTTTTTTCTGGGGGGGATTTTTAAAGTTGCGATCATTTTTGGTACTATTTGATATTTTCTTTGATTTACTCATCTCTCTCATTTTAGTTCATGAAATGGGGGTTTGTGCCAGTATGAGATTCTGACAATTCCTTTGCTTTTGGGTAAGATGGTTGACCCCACTAAGACCTGTCCTACGGTATCTGAGTTTTCACACTGTAGTAGGTTGCCTTGAATTTTTGAGGTTCAGAAAACTGGATATTCAAGAACTTCTCTACTATGTCAGGATGGAGCAATAGGGATTTCATAACTCATAGGTCTTGAGAATTATTATCTGAGTGATGTGACATCACATTGCTGTTCATTGGCATCCCAAGGAATTTCCAAGATCTCTTCTCTGAAGATTCCTCTTCTTTTTGGGTCTTTCTTGGGTTTATCTTCTGTTCTTGATATCTAAGACCCATCAAGGGCAGGCTATACATATACGCATGGTGTCTGGTTCTCTTAACATATTGGAAAGTTGGATTTGTCTGCTCTGGCTCTGCTTTTGTTTGTGGCTTCCTTTCTTATTGCATTATGACTTTTAGTTGATATGTTATATAATTCTGAATTGTAAAAATAACCATTTTTACATAGTTTTCTATTTTATTGATTAATTTTTAGTTCAATATGAATTTTAAGGTTTTGCTGGAGCAAATGCATGGGATCTAATTTTTTTTTCCATTTAGCTATCTTAGACATAAGTCTACATTCCTACATCTACTTTAAAAGAATCAAATAAATAAAAAAGCCAAATGGATTTTATTTGGAAAATATTTCTATTTCTTTTAACATTTTTTACTTCATTGTGTAATAGACAAATTGTTGCATGGCATTTATTTTCTGTATTTGTTATGTAACAGAGTTATACCATAAATACCTTGATTCTTAAAGCAATCAGACTAGCTCCCTCTGCCAAAAGCAGAAGCATAAGGATATAGACAAATGTAAAGCAAAAATTTATCAGAGTACATCACATTTTATGGACTCTATCCTCACATAAAAGTGAATACTGGACTTATGATTTCATTGGTATAAGGAACCTCCCAAATAAGGCAATAACCTCAACCAAAGCAGATATGCATGCATTTAAGGTTTTGGAGAGCTGCTTTGAGCACTGAGAGATTAAGTGACGTGCACTAATATGTATCAGAGGCAAGATTTGACCTCATATCTTCATGACTTTGAGTCTGGCTCTCTATTCATTATGCCACATTGTTGAATACCTATTAAAAATAAGTTTTATGCTTATAATACCAAAATCCCTTTTATTCATTTTCTTTTTTAAAAAAATAATTGAAATATACTAAGTGTAAATGAAAATCTTAGTCAACCAGAATTTAATTAATGAGAATTCTACCTTTATTAGAATTCAAAAATTCACTACAAGATTAAGAAGAAGGAAGAAAAGAAACCAACTTATAAGTTACTTCTAGCCCACTATTCTTGTCTTTTACTCCTTACTTTATGGGAAAAGGCCTTCTAAATCTTTGAGGGTTTTTCAAAGTGAATTATTGTTGATACTCTATAGTACTGTTTAATGAGATTTCAATCTATTATCTGAAGTAAATATAAATTTAATTCTCCCCATTATAATGACTTAGTGGACTAATTTGACAGTTTATAAATTCTTTCAATAAGGATTAAGACTTCTACCAAAGTATCACTCAGATGCTCTATTATGTCTTCTTGAAGATTAATTATTGCCAGTGGATTATTAGTTCTGGTTGTTTCTACCAAATTGGAAATCTTTCAAATATACCATAATCCTTCTAATATACCATGGACTTGCACTCAAGAATCAGCTTTATTAAATTCAGAGAGTGTATTACCAAAAAATTGTTCACTACTTGGATTTTTTTTTAACCAAAGCACCTCATGAGGTCTGAAGGTATTGAAAGCTGTATGATTTTGTTTTTGTGTAGATATTTTGGTAGGAGAGTACCAATGCTGATGAATTTCCATATTTTTTGAAATATTAAAGAAAGATTAAAGCAAAAATAGTTTCTTAATTGACCAGACAATCATAATCACCTAGATTATACTCTTTAGCATATAGGTAGCACTTGGGCTAACTTCAAGAGATAATGAAGAGTAGAAAGGACTGACATGTTATGGTCCATGGGGTCACAAAGAGTTGGACACAACTGAATATTTGAACAATAAAGTTTTTCAGGGCATTAGACAACAAAGAACAATTTCCTGAATATTAGGCATTGTTGAAAATTAAAATGGAAGTCTTTTATATACACACACACACATACACAGACACACACACACACACACTCCTTGAAAAGATGATGCTACTGATGGTGATTTTTCAGTGTGTGGGTATATAATTTAAAAAAAATATGCTTCTTTCTGTATTGTTTATGTATAAAGATTTTTCTTTGTTTTTATGAAAGTTTCATGAATAAATGTTTTTTCAAAAGCTTGGTAAGCTATGTGACTAAGAATACCTAAAGATATATTTTTTTAAATGAAAAGGAGATAAAAAGTAGAAAGAAGGTTATATACAAGAGAAAAATGGAAAAGATTTGCAAAAGCTATCTCAATCTCCTATATATTTTTTCATTAGGCAGTTAGTACAATCATCCCATTTGGGGAGGAAAATCCAGAAAAATCTAATTTGGAGCAACTATACAAAAAGGAAACCTATATTGGAAGCTGTACAATTATAAGGGCATTGAGGAACTGATAGACAAGGTAGCATCTAAAGGATGGATGGAAAGAAGGAAATAAGTATTTATATGGAACTTATAACATGCTATGCTAAGTGCTTTACAAATATTATTTTATTTGATACACACAATAACTCTGGGAGGTGGATACTATTCTACAGTTTTTACAGTTGAGGAAACTGAGGAAATAGAAGTTAAATAGCTTACCCAGGATCACACAGCTAGTGAGTGTCTCAGATTGGATTTGAATACAGGTATTCCTAACTCCAGACCAAACACTCTATTGAGCCACCTAACTACCCTAAACTATCTGAAGAAGGGGAATATATATTAAAGACATGGGGAGGGGGATCTCAAACCTTGTGAATAATTCCAAATATGTGACCTGGATTTAGAAACCTGACATTTGCTAAATGCATAACCATTGGCAAGTCATTTAGCATTCTAGCCTTAATTTACTCTATAAAATGATGGTAATGGTACTTTCCCCAACATTCTCTCAGATTTATTGTGAGAAAAATACTTTGTAAGATATAAATACAGGATGGCATATTAGAGTAAGGAATAGACTCAGTTACTTTTATAATCAATTGACTTTCTTAGCTATCAAACTTCTCATTTTGTAGTTGGATTAGATGATATAGAGAGTCCTTTTCAGCTTTAAAATTTTATGAGTCTGTAACTATATGAGAGATGCAGAAGGACAGGGAGTTGGAAAGATTTTGGTTTAAGTACTACCTCTAAAACATATTATGTTAGGTAAGCTAATTACCTTCTTCAAACCTCCATGCAAGTCTTTAAAATTGTGAGTTACAAACCATTTAAGATGATACTCCAGTGGAGGGAGTTTTGAGCCTAGGAGTGTATGATGCTGATGAAGACAAAGAGCTAGACAAATATGAATGTGATTTTTTTTCCTGAGGCAATTGGGTTAAGTGACTTGCCCAGGGTCACACAACTAGGAAGTGTTAAGTTTCTGAGGTCACATTTGAACTCAGGTCCTCCTGACTTCAGGGTTGATGCTCTATCTACCTGCCCTGAATGTGATTTTTTTTTTAAATTAAGAGATACAAAAGGAGACCTACCTTGGGCAGCCATTTGGCAAGTATGTTATAGGAGGTATCTATGTATTAGGCAGTGGATTGGGCTAGATAATTTCTTGAATTTTAGATGCTATCAATCATATAAGAAGTCAGGATAAGAGCTACTATTTCAATCACACTATGTTTCTTCTAATGGAGAGCTAGGTGGAAAAGTAAATAGAACATTGAGTCTGTAGTCATGAAGACTTATCTTCATGAGTTCAAATCTAGCCTTAGATGTTTACTACCTGTATGACTCTGGGCAAGTTGCTTACCCCTGTTTGCCTTAGTTTCCTCATTTTTCAAATGAATTGGAGAAGGAAATGACAAACTACTCCAATATCTTTGCCAAGTAAACCCCAAATGTGGTCATGAAGACTGGGACATGATTGAACAACAATAATATTACCTCTAATTGCGATGTATTTTAGAGATGACATTATATAAAACATTAAAAGTACAACATATTAAAATAATAGCAAAAAAAATTTATGAAAACTGAGGTCAAAAGAATCCTGATCAATGAGCTTATTAATAAGTTGTGATATCAGGTTTTTTTCCATTAAAATTGCCAAGTTTTAAAAATTGAAGCTAGTTACAGATGTTAGATGTGGAGATTGTCTCCCTTACAAAATGAATAAACTAAAAACTTTCCATAAGGCCATACAATTCAATGATGAATGACAAATTATCCAATTTGTGAGGTTTCTTGGACCTAATAAAGTGGCCCAGAGGTCAAGATTAAATCTATTTAGTATCTCTAATAGTTTTACAATGGAAATAACAAGTTAATGCAGTCTGCAAGTGATTATAATTGAGAGGTGCTGAAAACTAGAGAGGTAGGAACTGAATACAAAATTAATTTGATAAGTTTCAGAGTTGAAAGAAAGAAAATCCTGAAATATAAAACATAACTATGACACAGTAAGAAATGTATAATTCAGATTTCCAGATCATGTGATCATTAATTCTGAAGACCTCTCAAACTTCTCCAAAACAGAAATTATACATAAAAAATAAAGGGATTTCAGTTGTTTATATAGTCTAGATCCACAGTGGTATCAGACTTAAATAGAAATAGGTAGCATATTGATTAACATTTTCTATATTTTATTGTATTTTTATTTATTTTGTTTAACATTTTGTAATTACATTTTAATCTGGTTCTTACTTTGGGGGCACTTGACACATATCACTAGACCATTCAGAATCCAAAAGAAAGTTTAAAAAAAAACCCTAAATTGAACCTTCCCTGATCTCATTTTCGTCCACCACTGGCTCCCCTCAATGAAGCCCCATTAACTGAATCACGATGTGACATGGACTTGCAACAAAACTTAACTTCATCTCTATTGTCCCTTCCTCTCTTTCCATTGTCTTGGAGATCTAGGTTCAAGGCTATGGAAACTTTCTGGGGCCACTACAACAAGTATGGCAGTAGCATTCTGTGCTGCAAAATATCTTTGCAGAAAGAGTGGAGGAACAGAAGGAAAAGGACAAACATGTATCTGAGCTTGAAATAGAGCTCAAAACCCCACCCATCTTAACTCCATTCCATCTTCTAGAGTCTCAGAGACACAAACTACAGAAATAAACATTATAGTAGCAACACAACAGTTCTCAGTACCAAGACAGAGAACTGAAAAACAGAAGGAATGAGGCAAAACATTTGGGATAGAACAATGACTGTGTGTGAGCTACTAAGCTGGAGCCAATTCTGCCCTCCTTCTCCTCCAATCAATTGGGGCATAAATCTAAGCTGGTGAATTGTGAATTTTCCAGCATGGAAGGAGGTTGAGACACTTTGAGATCCAGATCCCAAAGAAACCACAATCAGAGAGAAGGGAGTCCAGAGCATGAGCAATAGGGAAAAGAATTTTAAAAAAAGACTGAAATTACCAAAGATCTTAGGAAAATGAAAACTCAGAGTCCTTAAACATATGCAGATAAATCAACAGTGAAAACTTTGAAAGCAGAAGGAAATATAGCCTCTAGATCTAATAAAGCTATTCAGGCATCTATGAATGAATGCTGCAAAACAAACTTTATGAGACAGAAGATCCTGTGGAATTTGAGGAGAACATGGAATCATAACACATTGTTTCTGATTGTTTCAAAATGGGAATGAAAATAATAAAAGCAGAATTTATGATCTAATTAGCAAAAAATACAATAAAACAAAAATTGGCAGAATAGGAAAACTTGTGTCTGTTATACCAAGTATCATCAAAGAAACAAAAAAGACAACAATAGATTGGGAGAGAAGCTAAGAATCATAGTCTCCCAGAAGAATGCAAGATAAAAATCTAGAATATCACAATATAGGATATAATGCAAGAGAACTACCCAGAACCCAGAAAATCAAATGCCAATTTAAGGAATTCTTAAATTTCCTTCAGAAAAAAGATTAAATTTAATAATACAATTTGGAAACAAAAATTCTGCAATCAGGACAAAAATCTTCAGTTACAAAGAAAAGGAAATTTGAATAACACAAGACTCTTTTTCATCCACCAAAATATGCAGAAGGAAATGGAATAATGTTTTCGAAAGTGCAGTGTAGCTCAGGATGCAGCCCAGGATGACTAATTCTGCAAATCTCAGTTTAATCATAACTTTCAAAAGATGGGACATCCAATAATAAAGGGAAATTTGGTACATTTTTAGAAAGAAAATCCTGAAGAGATTATTTGCCTATCAAATATCCAAGACAACAAAAATATAAGAGAAGAGAAGAATAAGAGAAAGAGAAGGACATCAACAGCAACATAGTGATAACAGGGACCAGTAAGAGACTGCTTTCTAAATGTACAAAGGAGACAGAAACCTCAGGAGTTGGACAGTGGTGAGAAAGTCCATAATTTTGGGACTATTAGAGATGAGACCTTGTTCCTTTCAAATAGCCTCATGAGCATGGAAGATGTGGAAAGTATGCTTAAAATTTGTAGAGAGGTTGATTCTTTAATTCTTCCCCAACGAAAGGGCCCTTGTTAAAGTTATAATTTCATCTTTCTATTCAATCTTCACAAACTCCTGGGTTTATAAGGTTTTGGAAAGGGGAAGCAAGAGAGAGGCAGGTGATGGCAAAGAGTACCAGCTGAGGGAATAAGAAAAATGCAGCCAGGTTTATACATAAAGTCTTGGCCAGGCAGTTGTCACGGGCACTCAGGGAAGAACAAAAATTGATGGATAGAAAGGAAGTCTTTACAAGCAGAGACCAAAGTTCCTATTCACCTCCCAATTTGGGGTTTGCCATCCAAGTCTACAAGGAGTAAAGGGGAGAAATGACTTCTGTAATATCAAGAAGAGGATAGATTTACCCTTAAAGTCCAAATCACCCTTGGTTCAGCCAGAGATGTTCAAGGAGGGAGCCAGGCTTGCCCAAGGGCCTGGTCAATCTGAGTATTGAGAGTCTCAGATGAGTGGGTAGCTTCCTGCTTCCTGTACATTCACTTTGGGGGCAGTCTTGTTTTCCAGTGTCACTTCTGGTTACAGAGGGGACAGAATCCAGGAGGCTGCCATAGACACTATGACCTGAGGACAGTCTCTACCAATGTGCATCCTTCTTACATTTAAAGCAAGAATCAGTGAGATGGGAGCTATGGTTCTGCCATTCAAGCAATGGCCAAAATCTGAGCCTTCTGTCTAATCCTCTGATCCTTCTTTGTGCCTTGTTCCTGTTATTAAAGGCCTTAAAGGCCACCAAAAGCAATTCCCAAAGGGGAGTTTTGGGCACTTTTTTCAAGTTTTTGGAGATTCTGACAAATGTCTGGAGCTAAACTTGAAAAAAATTTCATGATCAGAATTGTGGCCCCTGCCTGGGATACAGGATGAAGGTTGATGAACTTAATCATAATGCCTCAAAGTCTGACCCTAAAAGTGGTGGGGGTTTTCTCTGAGCCTTGTAGGATGTTAAATAGCCTTAAGATTTCCTTTCAAATATGGGTTCTTCAATCTTGGAAAGAACCCACTACTTATCAATTTTCTCCTAGCTTTCTGTAAGTTCCTCAAACCTAAACATGCTTTTCATTTTTTTTTTTTTTTTGGTATATCTCTCTTGTGGTTTGAAAACCCAAACCTTTATTGCCTTCCATATTCTCTTCTTCATCCTTTCCTATTTCTCTTTTCTAATCTCCAAAAACCTTTATTCAGACTACACAACTTTGCTCTGCATGTTACATATATTCATTCTGCTTAATATTTAAGTTGGTACACGTCATTGGTCTCTATCCATCCCCCTCCCTCTGAGGATCTGAGCGGTCCTTCAGTCTTCCCACTCCCTTGGGGTCTCCTCCCCCAATAGGAACTTTCCCACCTGCAGGAGCCCACAGACCCAGCGGGCCTGTACCTGTAGGGATCAGGGAGCCTCTGCTGTCCTTGGAGCGGTCCCCAGTGCAGATGCCGGCCAGGAAGGGGAAAGGGCCCCTTCCAGCACCCCGGGAGTTGCAGAGGCCTGGGCGCTCCTGTGACACCTGGACTTCGCACCATAGGACCTCCTGGCACCTTCTATCCAGGCCTTTGCCAGGAGGCTGCGGGAGTAAAGCCCGAAACCAGAGGAGGGGGGCCCGGCTGGGCCGGGGTTGCTGGAGCCAGGATTCCGTGGATTAATGAGGCGCCCGTGGCTAGTCCAGAGGTGTTGCCCGCCCGGCTCCCCGAGGATAAGGAGGAGGGTAGAGCAGAAGAGAGGGGAGCAGAAGGAGGGTGGAATGTAAGAGTCCAGAGCGCAGAGCAGAAGGAGGGCAAGGAAGGGGATACATCTGAAGGTGGCTAAGAGCATTGCCCCACGCTCATACCGTCTTCCCTGATTTTCTAAATTGTACACGGGCCAGGCGGGATCACAAAAGAAAACCGTAGTTTTTCTCCTCAGATCCTTCCCAAGGGGGGGTTGAAGGACTACTGGTCCTTTGGCGTCCCAAAGACTTGATAGGAGAGGGAAAATGCTTTCTAACTGAGGCGCCTCCCAGTATACAGAAAAGCAAACTGCATAAAAGTGCAGGGCCGGTGGTTCAGACCTCTATCCAGCACTTCCAATAGCTCCTGGGGCAGGGGTTCCCACAGGAGCAAGCAAAGTCGGGCGATAACAGAGAGGGCATGAATGAGGATGCAGGACAGACAGTTACTGATCCTGGGGAGAAACCTAATTTAAAGAAATTCCCAGGGTGACAGACTGTGCAAAGCGGGAGGAGAGAACTAGGAGACCTACCCATAGGCGCTACCATTTCAGGGTTTCCACTCCAATAGAAATGCAGGGGGAGAACAGGTCCATTAGGTAAGAATTACCTGAACACAGCACTCGTTTCTCAAAGCAAAAGACTTTATTGCAGTATAAAACAGCATGGGATCAAGCAGAATCAGGAGACTGGGTGGTCTAAGGCGATACTTCAGGATGGGTATTTTATAGGAAAAGGTGGGGATAGGGTAGAGAAATGTATATTCTTTACCTGTTGGTTAGACCCTCTCAAGGGAGATGTTCATTTCTTAACCATTGGTCAAATTCTGAGTAAAACAAGGAAAGTTTTAAAACACTAAACATAAAACATTAAAACATATTTTAAAATCATATAGGACCCAAGTTTCCTGGCATCCTATCTACTAGGACCCAAACTCCTTGTACTTGGGTGTGAGTTAACCATGTCCTATTTACCACAACCTAAGTCCCCTGTACTTCTCCTAGTGGACAACAATTTGCTTTTCTTCCTGACCCATTCTACAAAACACATCTTTTTCCCTTACTATTTAAGGACACTACCATCCTTCTGTTACCCAGAATCACAATCTTGATCTCATATTTAATTTCCCATTTTTACTTACCAATTTATTGCCAAGTGCTGTTATTTTTATCTTCCCAACATCTCTCACATGTGGAACCTTCTTTGCTTATATAGCTGCTTCTTTGGCAAAAAAAGCCTTTGTAACTTCATTCCTGAACTATTTAATTTTATTTATTTCCTTGCCTCAAATCTTTCCCCATTTCACTCTGTCCCACTCAATTGCCTTAGTGATCTTCCTGAAGTGTTGATCTGATCATATCAGTATGGCCCCAACACAATAAACTCTAGTGGCTCTCCATCCCCTTCAGGTATCAAATGTATATTTCTACGTTTGACTTTTGAGGTCCATCATAAACTGGACCCTTCCTACTTTACAATTAATCTTACTTCTTATTTCAATTTACTCTCATGCTCTATGAAGCAGAAATACTGGCCTTCTTACTGTGACACTGTCTTTTAGCCCATGTCTGAAATGTTCTTCCTCTTCCCCTTTGTCTACTAGTTTTCCTTCAAGATTTAGCTCTACTCTACCGTCAGCAGAAGGCTAATATATAGTAATAATGCATAATTAGCTTTTCTATAGTTCCTTCTACCTATCAGACTTTATGCTCAGTGCTTTTACAAATGTTATCTTATTTGATCCTCAACTTTAGGAATTAGGTGCATTATTGTCCCCACAGCTAATGAGTATTGGAGATCAGATCTGACCTCCAGTCTTCCTGACCCCAGGCTCAGTGCTGTATCCCAAACTGTGCCACTTAACTGCCTTTCTCAGGCCCTGTTCCATCCTTAACCCTTCAAAGCAAATGCCTTTTTTATGAGATTATGTACATTGCATCTATTTTATAAGTATGTAGTTATTTGCATGTTTTCTCCCTCATTAGAATTTGAGCTCCTTGAGGTGCTTAGCATAGAGCTTAGTGCATAGTAAACATTAAACAAATGCTTGTCAACTGACATTGATTTAACTACAAAAGCAATTATTTTATCCATTTCTAAAATAGTGCAGAGGTCATTAAATAAAAAAAATGATTTTTATTTATGTAGAGAATTCCTGAATGAGATTGCTTTGCCCTCACTGAAGATTGATACCTCTGTGACTTGTAGGATTAGAGATTGTTATTATTATTTTATGCTAAAAGTTTAACTGGCTGGCCGAGGGTTACAACAATTTGTATGGATCAGTTCTTTCTGGCTTCTATCCACTAGACCATGCTTCCTTCTGATGATAATAAAATCACATTTATATTGCACCTTAGTCTTTGCAAAGTCCTTTACATACAGTATCTCATTTGGTGCTTTCAATAAATATGTGGGCTCAGTTCTATTATTATTACTATTATCTCAATTTTGTAGCTTGAACAGAGTTAAATAGATTACACTTAGCTTCTCTTAATTTCCTGATCTGTAAAATGAGAGAAGTGGGCTGGATGATTTCTAAAGGTCCCTTAGGCTCCTATGGATGTCTGGATAAGTATGGAATCTATTGCAAGTTGCAGATCTAGCCTGCATTTTTCCCACAGTGATGAACAGAAATGTCTTTCTCTAATAGGCACACAAAAATTTTGGCAAAAAAATCCAGATGTGTTTTCACTTAAGATAAGATGACAGCCAACCCCAAATTCTTCCTGAGGAAAAATCCCCCACTCCCTGGAGTTGCTCTCCATAATGTTGCTGCTATTTTTTTGGGGGGGGGGGAAGGGCCATGGTGTGTTCTGTGCCGGATCTTGAGATTTCTTGCCAAGTATTTCCATTTTAAAGTTGGAAAGTGAATATAATGACTTGTTGAATTCAGGGCATAAACAGCTAGCTTTTTCTCTAAAGTCTCTCCCTTTGCCTTCCTCCCTCCCTCTCTTTCTCTCTCCTCAGTCTAGCAGTTTATTCTGAACATTTCAATTCAATAAGCAAGTCTCTGAAAGGTGACCTGATATAATCATTCACCATATTACCACTCTGAAGCTTGATTAAGATGGTGATACTGATTTTGCTGGAAATGTGTATAAAGAAGTCATGAAATTCAGGATATCATAGTTTTTAAATATGTTTAATATGCTTTAATACACTAACCCAAATTAATTTAATTTTAGCAGATATTCCACTTCCATAAAAAAAGGAGAGCAATTATACAAATAACTATGTTCTAAGTAGTGACTAGTGCAAATTCCAGCAAACAAAAGTTCATCTGAAATCTTTGTTTAGGTAGCTCCTATCAAGGTCAGTCATCTTTGCTTTTCTATTTACCAGAGTAATTGAATGGGGTTGTCTGGACTGGATGTGAAGAGGTCATGGTACTTCAGCAGGCAGACAGGTAAAGCTCAAGACTGGAAAAATATCTTTTAAAACTATCTTCTCAAACAATAGAGTTGATAAATGCCACCACAAAATAGTCTGTGTTTGTAGGGTAATATATGATGATGCCAGAATGAAAAATGTGACTTTTCTGAGCCAGCCCTTGCTTATTCATTTGTTAAATAACAATTAAATAGCAGAAAATGTTTTAGAAAGGTGTAGGTATTTAGCATCAAAGCCAACTGGGGGGTTTGGGCTGGTTCCAAGACAATGGTAATTAATCCTTCAAGATTTATAGCAAAGGGACTTATGTGAAAATTTAGCTTGGAAATATGGAAACTTCCAGACAGTGGCAAAATGGCAAGTCCCAAAGTTTGCAAACTCTTAGCTGAATTTTTGAAGAAAAGTGTCCAGAATAAGAAAGGTAACAGTCCTGCTATCTTTGGTCTTGAATTAACTCTATATGGAGTATAGTATCCAATTCTGGACGCTACCTTAGTCTCTCTCCTCTTTGTTAATCTGTCTAACAGGTAGTCAGGGGAACCTTCGTAACTTCTGGCCCGGGACACCTCCAGTGGAATAGTATCAAGAACTGTTGTTACAGATAAATAAAAATTTATACATATTCTGACAATGCCAAAAACCCGTTTTTTTGGGGGGATAGCAAATACCTGTGATGTGTGCTGCATTAAATGTGTCACCAGTGAACTAAGGTAGGAATTGCTATTTCCTCAGGAAACTGAATAAATAGAAGAAAGACATTATATCTTTCTTTTTCTTCTCTTTTTGAACATGTCATTTGGATTCTCATTTTTGCCTTGTATTGAAAGTGAACAGAAGGAACGTTTTTCCTCTCTCTTCATCTTGCCCAGTGGTCACAGAAGCAAGAATGTGAAGTGGCTTAGGAGAATCTGGAACTGGCCTTCAAATTTTTACCCACCTTCTCTGTTTTGTCTTTCTTTTCTTAAACACAGGTGACTAATAATCCTGAGAAGATAGATGCTGGTGAATTTGAGAGAGGTCAAGAGTTCTTGAAGCAGTTCTAGCTTCCCAGAAAGAAGTGATTTCCTGCAAAGTTGCTTCTTAGAGAAGAAGATGTAACTCTAGAAGGAAGACCCAGGAACATTCTGATGCTGAAAGGACTAAAGAATCCCAAATCATGTCCTGACTTGCCAGGGGAATTAAATTTCTGAGTTGCTCAGATAGTAGATAGCATTCCCTTTTCAAAGGGAAAAAGGAAATATCTGTTCAGCAGTCCCTAAAAGTACTTATGTCTCTTGAGGAAGATTTATAATGAATGTAATGAGTTGTTGTGTATTTTATGTATTTATTAATGCATACTGATGAGCTTTGGATTTTAAGCATTTATTTTGTGATAGAAGAAAAATATTTGTTCTAAACTTGATATCTACTTTGTATATTGCCTGTTTTGGAAAGGGAGCCTGTTATTCCTTTTTCGGGGAAATGCTGGACATAAACCATATCGAAATTCTATTTAAGAGATTTTCCCTCAAACTCCAAGGTAGAGGCAATGAGCCAGAGAGTTAAAAAATTAAGTCTGATCCTCCCTCTTTAGAATAAGCCTCTCTAAGCCTGAATTTGCCTTGTATGAGACCATAGTTAGAGTCCCTTGAGAGTAATCTGTATCCTCATTCTTTTTATCAAATTTCAAACTTACATATTCCAATTAATCCAACTGATTCTATCACTTCCCTTCCCTGTATCCATTTAACATTTGGGGTTTCTCTTTTTGATATGTTATTTTATTATTATAGAAGTATTGCATAATACTCTTCTATTCTTTTATTTGTTATCTCCCCAATTAATATCTAAACATCTTCCTGACTGGGATTTTGCCTTCTTTTTTAATCCCTTCCATGGCTTTTGACAATACTGAATCCATAGTGGGTCTTTAACAAATGTTTATTGAATGAGTTTACATACAACTGTATTTGATGTAAAAATAATTGGTCATTGATTTTCTTTTACTGAATTACTTGGAGGGAAGAGTGAAAAATGAGACTCTATCAGTATCAAAATAAATTAGTGAATGATTTTCCAGCTAGGAAGCATCAAGAAATTTAATTACGAAAGGAAGGCTTCATTAAGGGTAGACATCATGACAATGGCTGTTTAAAAAAATCTTAGGCTTCTTTCCTTTGTCTTTTGTACAACCTTTCTCTATTTACACTCAAAACCTCTGGCTCGAAATAGAGTAACAGCAGTACTGATGAAACAGAGCTCTCACATACCATTGCTAATTAAACTATGTTTAGTAAAGTGTTATGTAAATGTATTACTTATCTCAATTGGTATTATTTAACTCAAAGGTATCTTTTTGGTCAATTTTGCTGTTTTGGGTTGAAGCAGTATGATGCAGTGAAAAGACCATTGGAAGTAAAATCACAGTACCTTAGTTTGACTCTTATCTTAGCTACTTACTACCTTTGTGTCATTGGGCAAATCATTTAAGTTTTGTAGGCCTTATTTTCTTTGTCTTACGGAAATGATTTGACTGGGTGACTCTTTTAAGAGCTCTTCCTCTGATCCTGTGACACAGCTATCCATTAATTCTCTATTAGGTATCAGCATCTTATGTTCTGAGAGCACAGGGAAAGTAGATAATGTTTAAAATTTCATTAATTCTTTCTGAAACTATTGAATATTTGGATAGGAAGAATGATGGTTGCTGTTGTGTAGTTCTAGATCTCCAAGGTTATAATCTGGTATGAGACATAAGTTATGTGCTCAGTCAATTGGGAAAAAATAACAATCTAAGAGTGTAAATATGATAAATTGTAAAATAATAAGATACTGATAGAAAAAATAATATAATAAATGTAATCAAAGATAGGCAGAAGAGATCCATTTTGGGTAGGGGAAATAGAGGAAATTTCATGGAGGAACAAATAACATTTTACTGGTAGTATTTACTGGTAACACAGTGGATATAACAACTAGACTGGAGTTAAGAAGACTCATCTTTCTGAGTTCAAATTAGATCTCAGGCAAACTTATTAGCTGTGTGACCTTGGGCAAGTTCCTTAATCCTGTTTGCCTCAGTATCCTCACCAGTAAAATGATCTAGAAAAAGAAATGGCAAACCACTCTGGTATCCTTGCCAAGGAAACCCAAATGGGATCACAAAGAGTTGGACGCAACTGAAGACAACAACAAAAAGCATTTTAATAGGCAGATACATGGGGAAGGCATTCCAGCTTTAAACCTTTGAGGGCTGTTAAAGGTAAAGACCTTTCTGAGTTAGTCCAGTGCTAAGAAAATAAATCTTGTGATGGTTTCATGAAGAAGAAAGGACATGAGAGAGCACTGACAAGAATGGTAAAGGAGTAAAGTTTTTTTCTTCCTTTGACAGTGATCTTTAATCATGCTTTGGAAGCCTACGGAGAGACCAGAGTCTTAACCCCTTTGTGCCCTTTATACAGAAACTGGACCCCCAGAGAAGGAGTCATGAATATTCCTGTGGAAAGTTGTTTCTCTTAAGTTGTGCCAATATTTGAAATAACAGTAAGTGTGGCAATTTCACTGCTTTCAGTTTATAAGTTCCATAATACAAGAGGGGAGTCTTGGCAGGCAAATAATCATGCTTTACACTGAGATATGAGCATGTATATTTTTGGGGGGGCAGGGGGTGTCATACAGTGCACATTAACTTCTCCAATAACTCTGGAGACCCTAAGTGGTCCCAGCAGAGAAGTAGTTAATATATTACAGCACAGTTCTCAAGCCAGAAGAATTTGACCCCCACCTGTGGTTTATTTCTAGCTGAGTTTGGGGGATTTAGAAGGATTGGAGGGTGGGTGCGGTCTCAATGTTTCAGTTTCTAGGAAATAAAACTATCCTTTGCTTTGACCTTTAATGTGACTCAGATTAATGTTTTCTTGGCATTCGGTTTTACCCAACTTTTTATTAACTGAAAT